>NC_135235.1:669118013-669736195 GCF_051348905.1 Ranitomeya variabilis | reverse complement strand
GCAAAGACCAGAATATTTTTTTCTCTCAATCCCCTAGAGAGAGCAGCGGGAGTTGACGCTCTGTCTCAACCTTGTGGAGAAGGTCTGCTGTACGCTTTTACACCCCTCTGCCACTGATCCCGAGAACATTCAGAAAGATACGAGACGAGGGAGCAACAGTAATCTTGGTGGTTCCCTTCTGGCCAAGAAGAAGCTGGTTCTCCCTACTATCCAGAATGTCGACAGAAAGATCTATGCTTCTACCGAAGAGACAGGATCTGCTGTACCAAGGTCCGGTGTTCCACAGCAACCCAGACTCACTCCAGCTATCTGCTTGGATCCTGAACGCCGAACCCTAAGATCTAGAGGCCTGTCAGAGGACGTGATTACCACGCTCCAAGCAAGTAGGAAGCCGATGACTTCAGCAATCTATAATAAGATCTGGAAGTGATTTTGTTCTTTTTTTAGGTGAAGTCCCAGTAGATACTTCGAATCCAGAAATTCCTAGGATACTTGACTTCCTACAACTAGGTTTTAAAAAAGGCCTCCGGCCTAGCACTTTAAAAGTACAGATTGCGGCCCTTAGTGTCTTCTTTGACTCCTCTCTGGCTTCCCACCCTTGGATAGCAAGGTTCTCTAGAGCCACACAGAGAATGAGACCTCTTGTGAGAAAATCATCTCCACCCTGGGACTTAAATTTAGTCATCAATGCTCTGTGTAGATTCCCATACCTGTTATCAGAGGACATGGATATGGCCAATCTCTCTTTTAAAACAGCCTTTTTTGTAGCCATCACTTCAGCCAAGAGATTAGAGGAAATGCATTAGGGCGTTATCCATACAGGACCCATACCTTCAGGTTTTTGAGGACAGACTAGTCTTAAGACTTAACCCGGCCTTTCTCCCCAAAGTAGTTTCATCTACAAATATGAACCAGGAAGTAATCCTTCCCTCGTTCTGCCAACATCCTAGAAACTCAAAAGAAGGTGTCTATCATAATCTGGACGTTAGAGAGACGGTTTTAAAATATCTAAGGGCGACTGAAGGTTGGAGACGAGACACGAACCTGTTCGTACAGTATGGGGGACCAAATAAAGGTTGCAAGTCAGCAAAGTCTACCATTGCTAGGTGGATTAAAACTACTGTAGACATAGCATATAGAGCCCAAGGGGAAGATCCCCCAGACATCCTTAGAGCCCATTCAACCCGAGCTATAGCTACGTCATGGACAGAAAGGGGGGGAGCTTCAGCAGAGCAGATCTGTAGGGCAGCGACTTGGACCAGTCTTTCTACCTTTGCTAGACACTATAAGCTAGATGTCTCATCAGAGCAGTTAGCCTTTGGTAGGAAAGTATTGCATGCAGTAGTCCCACCCTAATATTACCATTCTTTGGTACTTCTCCAATGGTGCTGTCAGGTGGTGAACTGGAAAACGGTAATTAGACCTACCGGTAATTGTATTTCCAGGAATCCATCCTGACAGCACTACTAGTTACCTCCCACTGCAAAATTGTATTATATTAATGTGATGTAACATTGGTGCAGAATTTGTTAATTAACTCTCTTTTTTTGCATCCATCCAGATGTGGTACTTTGGAAAATCATTGGTGGGTGGTAAGGGGAGGGTCCTTTTAACCGCTTGTTGTTCCTGTCCCACTGGGGGTAAGAAGGAAGTACTCCAATGGTGCTGTCAGGATGGATTTCTAGAAATACAATTACCGGTAGGTCTAATTACTGGTTTTTGATATTCTAATTTAGTGAGAAGCACTTGTATATATGTATGCAATTGTGAAATTGTCCTGACAATTGTAGGAAGCAGTGAGATATCGGTGTGATTACCCAGCTGGTTCCTGGACACAAGCTTAATTTATAGCTTTACATGTTTCACTGTGCCAGGTATGAATTTTTTCTAATGAAATGTTCGGTGGTAAGGTGGTGTCTGTCTCATACACTCCCTGATAAAAGTAGAACAAGGCAAAGGGGAGGAACAGGATGGTCGTGTACATAGAAACCATGACTTTAGAGCAGGTGTAAGGTTGGAGTAGTTTGTGCATTTTTGTAAGTATTTTCATTAGCAAAAATACGGAGAAAAAAAAAGAAAGAAAAGGAGGACAAGTGTAACATTGGCTTTGGATACGTATATGGGATAACCGAAACACCTGAAAATTAAATTGAAGCAGTGTCATTATCTTGTCATGGATGCCAGTTTCGGGTCTTTGAGCAATCACCCAGCTTAAGCCATATAAAATGTTTTGTATATTCCTTACAGTAACGTTTGGCCATTTCTGCATGAAGAGGAGTTCCACAATATCATATTAAGTAGGATTTCAATAAGAAAAATGGGGCACAGGAAATATAGAATTGATCATTTAGGAAAACAACACTATATCTTTGCTATACTGTGACTGGATTATGCTATAATGTACCTGGCATGTTCCTGCACTTCACTTTATACCAGCTGCATTAATTGAGTCCATTGCCACGCTAGTGAGATGCTGCACAATGCATGTGGTCTCCCAATCTAACTGTATACATATCAGATCAGCCACTCTAACTGACAAATATTTGTCAACATAATTGGCTCGATTTTGTGATTGTGAGCTTTTTCTACTTGGTTCTGACTCAGCTTGTTAGCCGAACTTGCTTCTGAGTTTTCCTCCAATCTGTCTATACTGTATACTTGCTGCTGATCTTCAGACTGACTTCTATTTTACTTGCCATTCTGGACCTTGAAGTCTAAATCTCGGTTTGGGCTTCAAACTGTAAACATGAGGGATCTCTTGGTCTCAGTGACCAAGCTCAGTGCAGTTTGCCGCACTTTGCTGGTAAGCATAATTCTAACAATATAACTGTTAGAATGGACCACTTGCAATGAACAGTGGATCAAGTTCATGGAATATCTGAACTAGTCAACCAAATTCAACTTTAGGAAATCTCCCTTCATGTTGCTGCTGTTCCTGAACTCAAGATAAACTCACACAAATGATTTTCTGAAGATTGCAAGAAATTCTTGACTTTCTGTGAAAGCTGCCCTCAAACCTTTGACTTTGAACAACAACATGTTAGACTATTTGTATTACTACTGCACAAGAGAATCCTCAGATGTGGGAATTCCTTCTGCTTCTTGGGTCTCCGGAGGAGGTACCGTATTTTTCGGACAATAAGACGCCCCGGACCACAAGGCTATGCGCGCACATTGAGTATTTGCTTGCAGAATTTTCTGCAAGGTTTCTGCATTTCTTGGCAGCAAAAACACTGCAGCAAAAAGGCATGTTTAAAGGGATTCTGATAAAAGCATGGTTCTAGGTTAAAGAGGGAGAGAGCTTGGAAAGTGGATGAATTATTACAGAAAATCACAACTTTATTGTAAGACAAAAACGTATATAATATAAAAACATTAAAAAAAATTTTTTATATTATATACGTTTTTGTCTTACAATAAAGTTGTGATTTTCCATATATATATATAGGTGTGCACACATTTATGCAGTGTCTTTTCTCTTTTCGTTCAATATCGCATTTTCCATGCTTTGTGTAGCACCCTAGTGTGAATATTCATTCAATTGTTGTGCTCCGGACATATTTCTCTATCTTGAATTATTACAGAAAACTCATTCCCTTGAAATTTCACACAAAAACTATCTGCTTCCACACTTGCTGACTTGACAAAAAAAAGAAATGAATTAAGAGAAATTTTAGATAAAAAATATCTTCAATCCATGGAAAAATCAAAACTTTTTTTTCTATAAACAAGTGTGGGAGACCATTATCCAGACCGCTCCATTCACGTGCGTTGGCTACGTTTATTCCATTTGTTAAAAAACAAAATGGCAGGGATACACACAACCCAAAAGAAATTGTGAATCTTTCTCGGTCTTATTATGGAAATGTATACAATATTAAGAACCAATTTGCAGATATGCCCCACTAGACTTCTCCTATAAGATAAAAGAATAAATGCAGGAAACAGCTCTACCTATGTTGAGTAGTTCAGTTTGGAAAGCTTTAGAAGAGGAGATTTCAATAGAAGAGATTGACTTTGCAATACGGTCCTCTCAGTCAGGTAAATGCCCTGGTCCAGATGGATTCACACCGGCATTTTATAAAAACCTTAGGGATCAACTCTCTCCAATATTGGCAAAAACTTTCAATGCTATTGATGAAAATACTGGATTTGTCCCCCAATCTCTAGAGGCACACGTTAGGCTAGGTTCACATCGCGTTAACAGCAAAAACACATACGTTACCGGGCTGCTGTTAACGCAAGTGCCGGAATGGCTGCCCGCTAGCGCAGATAGAGCATCTGCTAGCTCTATCTGCGCTAGCGGTGACGGACCCGGAAAGGCTGCAGCCCGCGTCTCAGGGTCCGTCACTCAATGACGGAACATCGCTAGCGCACGCCCATTGTGGGCATGTGCTAGCGATGCGTCCGACATTGCATTCAATGGCGGCGTTAACGGACTGCGTTACAACGCGTTATGCCGCGGTGTAACGTAGTCCATTTAACGGACGCGCAGAACGCAATGTGAATCTATCCTTAGTGTGCTCCCTAAGCCAGGTAAACTCTTCGATAATTGCCAACTTTAGGCCGATTTCTCTATTAAACATAGACAAATTATTTTCAAAAATCTTGGCTGAGAGGCTAGCCCCTTTGCTTCCTTCCCTTGTCAATAATGATCAGGTAGGCTTCGTCAAAGGACGAGAGGCCCGGGATAATACTATTAAGACATTACTTATCATTTCCAAGGCAAAAATTAGCTCCATGTCACTAGGTCTTTTATCTGTAGATGCAGAGAAGTATTTTGATAGAGTCCATTGGGGATTTATGGAGGAAGCCTTGAGACAGATAGGTCTGGGTCCTCGATTTCTACAGGAAATCTTAGCCCTATATAATGGTCCAACAGCATGGGTTAGAGTAAATGGTTCATTATCCAGCCCATTCAAGATCAACAATTGAACCAGACAGGGCTGCCTGCTTTCCCCATTACTTTATGTAGTGGTAATGGAACACTTACCCGACGCTATCAGAAATAATAGCAATATTCTTGGATATACGATAGGACCAAAGCTTATAAAACAGCTCTGTATGCAGATGATTTTCTCCTTTATATATCACATCCCACAAATATCGTTTCCAATGATTTTAAAGGAATTTGATAGGTTCGGATCACTCAGTAATTTTAAAGTCCATTACTCCAAATCAGAAGCCTTAAATGTATCCCTTTCTCAGAATGAGGTCCTTCAAATCATGAATAAATTTCCATTGAAATGGCAAGGAGAGTCATTGAAATATCTAGGGGTCATGGTCCCTTCTGATCCTAATAAATTGTTCGAGCTTAACTATCAAACTTTATTAAGCAGAACATACAGAGACCTAGCGAATTATAGTAAATTTAAACTCTCCTGGTTTGGAAGGATGAACGCTATCAAAATGGACATTTTACCCAGTTTCTTATCCATATTTCAAACCATACTGATTTCCCCCTCACAGTTTCTTCTGTTAATTACTATCAACTTTAACCAAATTCATATGGGGTAAACTCAAACCTCGCATAATACAGACACTTTCTCGACCTAAATCTATTGGTGGTGCTGGTCTTCCCAACTTTAAGAGGTACTTCCAGGCTACTTTATTACTTAGGATTCTAGACTGGCACTTTCAAGCTGATGCTACACAATGGGTGGGGGTGGAACAGCAGAGTTTAGATGTCCCTTTAAGACATATGCCGTGGTGTTCAGGGCAATCGTTGGCTATAGTCAATTGTAATTTAACTAGAGACACACTTAAAATATGGCACACTCTGAAAAAGAAGGGGTTCCCAGATAGGAATATTAGCCCACTTATATCAATGTTTGTCAATCTATCCTTTCTCCCTGGATACTTGCGCGGATCTTTTCTCGGTCGGAGGGCAGTGGAGGATACCCGATTGTTTCAGGTGCTAGAAGACGGGGAGTTGCCTTCTTTTGTCTCTTCACAGGCTCATTTTCCAAATTACAAAATTAGGTGGTTTGAATACTTGCAATTACAATCCTTCCTAGTGGCACATAATTTTGATAAAATTTCGATTTCAAACGTCACCTTTTTTGAGAAATTGTTCTTAGAAGAAAATAGCCGCCACATGCTATATCAGTGATTTATGGGGGTTTGAGCAGAGAGGGTGAAGAGGAGAAGTTAACATTTCAACAGCCATGGGAGAGAGACTTGGGGATAAGCTTGTCTCCTCAGGATTGGGAAAGGGGATTTCTCTTCACTCAAACTTGCTAGCGCTGTGATTGCACAAGAGAAGAACTATAAAATACTTATGCGATGGTATCATTACCCTTGTAAACTACACGCAATATATCCAGAGGTTCAGAGGTTTGTTGGAGATCTATGATTCACATTTGGTGGGAGTGCTCCAAGATCAAGCCATTCTGGGAGAAGGTTTTTGACAGTTATCAACGAATCACGGGAAACAATGTAGCAAGGTCCCCTCAAATAGCTCTTCCGTCAATTTTACCTTCTTCAATAGGGACTCAGAAAAGAGGTATTCTTCGGTTTTGTCTAACAGCAGCACAAATGGTAATCCCACGGTTTTGGAAACTCACAAACCCCCCTGACATATTAGACTGGTATAAGGAAATGGTCAATCTGTGTAGAATGGAGGAGCTGTCTGCAGACTGCAATGGAACAAACGATACATTTAGAAGGATCTGGAGTGCATGGATTTTATTTCAGGACTCACCTGATTTCCATAATTTGTTCCGCTGACTTTTACAGTTACATAAGAATTTGTGCATTAATATATATGATTTTAAGGACCCCTACCCCTTCATCCATAACCCCTTCTTGTTCCCCTTTTTCACCCCTTTTTTTTTACCCTTGTCTTTCTTTCCCTCTTCTTCTTATCCTATATCTTTCTTCTACATAATATAGAGGATATTTCCTTTCTTGAATACCTTGTTGGCGTTCGCCGTATGGTTACTGTTATTGTCTACCATGGTATGTATGACTTACTGTTAAAAGTGGTATTCTCATTTTGAATACTAAATTAAATGATTCTATATAGTATCATTTTTCATATATTAGTTGTTTGTAAAATGTTTAATATAACAGATTGAACATAAAAATGCGTGTTTTTCCCGCAATTTTTGGTGCATTTTTGTATGCTTACATAGGCTGTAACCAGACAGCAACTCTTCATTTTAAAGAGAAAAAAAATAGACGCGCTCCCGTGTAATTTTAATAATCAGTAAAGGGAACGACGACTGAGGGCTGATGTTAATATTCTGGGAAGGAGCCAATAGCCATAAAGGTTCCCAGTCTATTATTATCAGCTCACAGCTGTTTGCTTAGCCTTTACTGGCTACTTTACAAGGGGACACCAGAAAAAATAATTGACATAGGGTTCCCCTATAAAATCTAACCAGAAAAGCTTAAGTCGACAGCTGCGGGCTGATATTAATAGCCTAGGAAGGGGCCATGGATATTGGCCCCCTCCAAGACAAAAAAAAAATCAGCTCTCAGCTTCCCCAGAAAAGGCGCATCTATAAGATGCGCCAAATCTGGCACTTAGCCTCGCTCTTCCCACTTGTCCTGTAGCGGTGGAAAGTGGGCTTCATATTTGTGGGTTGATGTTACCTTTGTATTGTCAGGTGACATCAAGCCCACAGGTTAGTAATTGGGAGGCGTCTATAAGACACCTATCTATTACTAACCCCATAGTGAAATTGTAGAAAAGTCCTTTATTTGAAACTAGATGGTTGCCCGATTCTAACGCATCGGGTATTCTAGAATATGCATGTCCACGTAGTATATTGCCCAGCCACATAGTATATTGCCCAGTGACGTAGTATATTGCACAGCCACGTAGTATATTGCCCAGCCACGTAGTATATTGCCCAGTTACATTGTATATTGCCCAGTGACGTAGTATATTGCCCAGTTACATTGTATATTGCACAGCCCATGTTGTATATAGCGCAGCCCACGTAGTATATAGCACAGCCCATGTAGTATATTGGCCAGCTCATGTACTATATTGGCCAGCTCATGTAGTATATTGACCAAGCCCACGCAGTATATAGCAATGTGGGCATCATATCCTTGTTTAAAAAAAGGAACTAAAATAAAAAAGAGTTATATACTCACCTTCCGGCGAAGCGGTTACCGACGCTGCTGGTGCGCTCCGGTCCCAAGAGTGTATTGCGGTCTCGCGAGACCGCTACGTCATCATCTCGCGAGATCGCAGCATGGAGTGGACAGCGGAGCGGCGCGAGCGGGAAAGGCCTGTTGTCGATCAGGGGGCCGACGGACGGTGAGTATATAACGATTTTTTATTTTTTAAATTATTTTTAACATTAGATCGTTTTACTATTCATGCCGCATAGGCAGCATGAATAGTAAAAAGTTGGTCACACAGGGTTAATAGCAGCGGTAACGGAGTGTGTTACCCGCGGCATAACGTGGTCCGTTACCGCTGTCATTGACCCCGTGTGAGGGCAGACTGGAGGGGTGTATGTGGGCGCCGGGCAGTGAGTGCGGGGAGTAAGGAGCGGCTATTTTCTTCCGGACTGTGCGCGTCGCTGATTGGTCGCGGCAGCCATGACAGGCAGCTGCCGAGACCAATCAGCGAACGAATAACCGTTACAGACAGACACAAGGACAGACGGAAGTACCCCTTAGACAATTATATAGTAGATAAGGACACAGACTCCTTTAATGAATCTTCATTAAATTATACTTACCGAACACTTAATCCACTGGCGCCAACATCTCCTGCAACAAAAATAAAATAAACTACAATATTCCTCACCTGTCCGCAGAGAAGATAAACCATAATGTTCCACGATGATCCTGATGACTTTGAGAGCATTATGACGAACTGAGAGGGTGCAGCGAGGAACACATAGGACACTTCTAGCCATTCATTGCTTCCTGATACAGTGGGTACGGAAAGTATTCAGACCCCTTTAAAAATTTTCACTGTTTCATTGCAGCCATTTGGTAAATTAAAAAAAGTATATTTTTTTATCACATTAATGTTCTACATTAATGCTCACAGTGCATGTCAGACCAAAGTGCTCAGTTTGGCTGGACGGCCAGGTCTAGGAAGACTTCTGGTGGTCCCAAACGTCTTCCATTTAAGGATTATGGAGGCCACTGTGCTCTTAGGAACCTTGAGTACTGCAGAAATTCTTTTGTAACCTTGGCCAGCCTTGCCACAATTCTGTCTTTGAGCTCCTTGGCCAGTTTCTTTGACCTCATGATTCTCACTTGGTCTGACATGCACTGTGAGCTGTGAGGTCTTATAGAGAAAGGTGTGTGCCTTTCCAAATCAAGTCTTATCAGTTTAATTAAACACAACTGGACTCCAATGAAGACGTAGAACCATCTCGAGAGGGTCACAAGGAAATGGACAGCATCTGACTTAAATATGAGTGTCTGAGCAAAGGGTCTGAAGACTTAAGACCATGTGATATTGAGATTTTTCTTTTTTAATAAATTTGCAAAAATTTCTACATTTCTGTTTTTTTTTCAGTCAAGATGAGGTGCAGAGTGTACACTAATGTGATAAAAAATTCAACTTTTTTGAATTTACCAAATGGCTGCAATGAAACAAAGAGGGACAATTTTAAAGGGGTCTGAATACTTTCTGTACCAACTGTTTATCTCCAGTAATCTTGACTAGCTCTTGCCACTGGGACTCGATAGGCACGGATAAGAAAGTAAGGCTGATGAGCTGCACAACTCTTGCTCACTTTAATCCAAGTCATGACTTCAATCACTGCTCTTTAAAGTCCTGTGGCGATGGGTTAGCGGTGAAGCAGCAGGTGTGGAATTACTGAAATCTGTAGTCACCAACCTGCATACAGGAGGCCCACAGCATAAGGTTACTGCCCAATGGACCGAAGCAGCAGTGGAGTTCGGCATCCCCGAGTGTCTGAGCAGCCCTCTTTAGGATCACTTTGCTCATTTCCGCTGAGGGAAGGGCTAGAAAAGGTGCCTTAAAGATAGTCTTCTTCACTTTGGCATGGCCAGCCTACCACATCTGGTGAGTATCCCCGACACACAAAGAAAAAAATTATGGTATTCAACCTTGGCACATGGAACGAGAGAATTCTGCTAGACAATATCAAAACAGATAGACCAGAGAGAGATGAACGGCACTGATTGCTAAGGAACTAGCTAGATAAGGGCCAACTGACAGAGCGTGGTGGTGGATACATGATTTTATGGAGTGGTCGAGTCAGCACTGAACGACAAGCAGCAGGCGTGGGATTTGCTATCTGTGATTTGTGCTATTTGCATAAACGACCGCCCGATGACCCTTCAGCTTCCACTTACAAACAAGAAGTGTGTCATGCTGATTAGTGCCTATGCTCCCACCATAAGCCAAAGTCTTGTGCCGCACATGACCTTGTCATCACCAGCAGTTTGTTTTGTCTACCCACTCGCGCAGGAAGACATGTTCGAGGCTCTGGCATTTCATTGACTTTGTCAGTGCCAGGAAGAGGGATAGGATGGACTGAAGAGTAATGAGAGCCATGTGTAGCCAAGACGGCAGGACCAACCACTGCCTCATTGAGTCTAAGTGCAGGCTTTGCATTCTGCCATCGAGGACACCCCAAGTGCAGTAGACTACAAAGAGGCCGAATGTCTCATTTGTTGTGTGTAGTGTATGTTTGAAGTCACTATTGTGCTATTGTTGTCTGTATTGAGTACTTCTAATGTCTGTAATTGGTATTTGTCGTGTGTATTGTGTACTTGATATACATAGAGGAAAATAAGTATTTGATATACTGCCACTTTTGCAAGGTTTCCCACCTACAAAGAATGGAGAGGTCTGTAATTTTTATCCAAGGTACACTTCAACTGTGATAGACATAATCTCAAAATGAAAAAAATAAAATTAAAAAAAAAAAATTGTATGATTTTTAAATAATTAAATAGCATTTTATTTCATGAAAAAAGTTTGTGATCACCTACCAACCAGCAAGAATTCTGGCTCTCACAGACATTTTAGTTTTCCCTTAAGAAGCCCTCCTACTCTGCACTCATTACATGGATTAATTGTACCTGTTTGAACTAGCTACCTGTATAAAAGACACCTGTCCACACACTCAATCACACTTCAACCTCTCCACCATGGCCAAGACCAAAGAGCTGTCTAAGGACACCAGGGACAAAATTGCAGACCTGCAAAAGGCTGGGATGTGCTACAGAACAATAGTCAAGCAGCTTGGTGAGAAGGCAACAACTGTTGGCGCAATTATTAGAAAATGGAAGAAACACAAAATGACTGTCACTCTTCCTCAGTCTGGGGCTCATTGCAAGATCTTGCCTCGTAGAGTAAAGATGATTCTGAGAAAGGTCAGGAATCAGCCCAGATCAACACGGGAGGACCTGGTCAATGACCTGAAGAGAACTGGGACCACAGTCTCAAAGATTAGCATTAGTAACACATCACGCCGTCATGGATTAAACTCCTGCAAGATCCCCCAGCTCATACCAGCACATGTCCACGACCTTTTGTAGTTCACCAATGGATGGATCACCATCTGGATCATCCAGAGGAGTCATGGGAGAAGGTCATGTGGTCAGATGAGACCAAAATAGAACTTTTTGGTATCAACTCCACTCGCCGTGTTTGGAGGAAGAAGAAGGGTCACTGTCCCAACCGTGAAGCATGGTGCGAGAAATGTCATACTTTGGGGGTACTGTTCTGCAAAGGGGACAGGGTGACTGCACTGTATTGAAGGGAGGATGGATGGGGTCACGTATTGTAAGATTTTGGCCAACAACCTCCTTCCCTCAGTAAGAGCATTGAATATGTGTTGTGTCTTCCAGCATGACAATCATTTGAAACACATAGCCAGGGCAATTAAGTATTGGCTCTGTAAGAAGCATTTCAAGATTTCAAGATCCTGGAGTGGCCTAGAAAGTCTCCAGACGAGAACCTAAAAGAAAATCTTTGGAGGGAGCTGAAACTCAATCTTGCCCAGCAACAGCCCCGAAACCTGAAAGATCTGAAGAAGATCTGTATGGAGGAGTGGGCCAAAAACCCTGCTGCAGTTTGTACTAACTTAGTCAAGAACTATAGAAAATGTCTGACCTCTGTAATAGCAAACACAGGTTTTTGTACTAAATATTACATTCTGATTTTTTTTATTGTATCAAATACTTACCGTATTTTTCGGATTATAAGATGCACCTTTTTCCTCCCAAAATGTGGAGGAAAATGGGGGGTGCGTCTTATAGTCCGGATGTACTGGCTCTGGCTGTGGTGGGGGAGCGGTTTCGGCAGAGCAGCGAGTCACAGATGCAGGAGCCGGCTGCTGTGGCTAACTCCTGTGCCCGCTGCTAAAAAGAGAAATGAATATTCACTCCATGGGCATGGAGAGCAATGAATATTCATTTCTTCTTGGCATCCTGGTATGATTGGCCCCATCAGAAAAGATTTAAAAAAAAAACATTACATTTACCTTCCTCCGCTCCCTCACAGTGGCAGCGTCCTGCTTTGTTGCCAGCAGCTGCTTAATGCTTGTAAGCAGCGCATGGCAGGGACGTCATGTGCTGCTCACAAGCAGAGCACAGCTGCCGGAATACTCACCGGGACCGTTCATCGCAGAGAGCAGTTAGTATTCATTGCTCTTCAGTAGCATATAGTATCAGCCGGAGTCTTCCTGCTGCTGCCGGCGGTCACGTGTGCTGATACTTAGGAGAAATGAATATTCTGAATATTAATTTCTCTTAAGTATCGGCACATGTGACCACCGGCAGCAGCTGGAAGCCGGTGGCTGACACTGCGCGCTACTGAAGAGCAATGAATACTTACTGCTCTCTTTTTTTTTAATCAGATACATTTTTATTGAACAATACAAAACTTAGAGCAGATATTACATAGCAATACTCGTTTTACAATATTGTAGTCAATTCTCCCCACTTCCCTTACCCCCCCCATGGAGACCTTTCCCAGTGCCAACAACACTTCGCCCATTATTAACAATTATCCAACAATATTACAGTGAGTTTTGCGCTACAAACAGGTGTTACTCTAATTGATCCTATCCAACCATGGCTACCATTGTTTATGGAAGCATTCCTGTTTATTCCTCTTGGTGTAAATACTTCTTTCAAGTTGAATTATATGTCTTGGACGGGCGCTCCTCTCTAATCCAATATTTTGCAATCAATTTTCTGGCAATAAACAATAATCTTGCAATTGCTATTTAGGCCATGTTGTCTGTTGTTATTTCCTCAAGTACCCTAATAAACATGTCAGTGGGTCCCAAGGGACAATGCTCACATACACCATTCCAATACGGCTCAACACTACGATCCAAAAGGAGGAGAATCTGGGACAATGCCGAGGACCTTGGGCAGATGGGCACCTTGGGCAGTCGGAGTTAGACTTCAACCCTGCCTTAAATAACATATCAGGTGTTCTATACACCCTGTGGATCACATACAGCTGTGACATTCTCCCAGGCTCGCTCATGGATATCTTGGTTACATATTCTAGAATAGACTCCCACCTATCGTCGTCTAACTCTCCCAAGTCTATCTCCCACTTCCTTCTAGCTTTGATAGAATGTCCTACCAGAAAGGCAAGTAGCAGGTGTCTATACACTTCAGATATCTCCCCTTTCGTTCCATTATTTTTAAAGTATGAAATCTAACGTGAGATCCATTTGTATTACTATAGGACTTCTTCTGCTTTGTCTCTGAAATGCATGTTGAACCCGTCTATAATTAAAGACAATTAGCCTTGGGAATTGAAATTCTTCCTGCAACATTTCATACGATTTAAGCTTCCCTCGGAAGATCAACATGAATCCTCACTGCTCTCTGCGATGAACGGTCCCGGTGAGTATTCCGGCAGCTGTGCTCTGCTTGTGAGCAGCACATGACGTCCCTGCCATGCACTGCTTACAAGCATTAAGCAGCTGCTGGCAACAGAGCAGGATGCTGTGAGGGAGCGGAGGAAGGTTAAGTGTAATGGTTTTTTTTTTTTAATCCTTTCTGATGGGACCATGCATACCAGGACTGGGATGGGGCCAATAATAAGGATGATACCATGCATACAAGGACTGGGATGGGGCCAATCATAAGGATGATACCATGCATACAAGGACTGGGATGGGGCCAATCATAAGGATGATACCATGCATACAAGGACTGGGATGGGGCCAATTATACCAGGATAAGGATGGGGCCATGCATACAAGGACTGGGATTGGGCCAATCATACCAGGATAAGGATGGGGCCATGCATACAAGGACTGTGATGGGGCCACTCATACCAGGATAAGGATGGGGCCATGCATACCAGGACTGGGATAGGGCCAATCAAACCAAGATAAGGATGGGACCAATCAAACCAAGATAAGGATGGGACCATGCATACCAGGGCTGGGATGGGGCCAATCATACCAGGACTGGGATGGGGCCAATCATACCAGGTTAAGGATGGGGCCCTGCATACCAGGATAGGGATGAGGGCGATCATTCCTGCCAGGATAAGGATGAGAGGGACCATTCCTACCAGGATAGGAATGAGAGGGCCATGCATACCAGGCTAGGGATGAGGAGGCATGCATACCAGGATATGGATGAGGGAGCCATGCATACCAGGATAGGGATGAGGGGCCATGTGTATCAGGATGGGGATGAGAGGACCATATTTACCAGGATAGGGGATATTAAGTACAGAATTGACCACATTTTTTTTGCTTCAGTTTTCTTTTCCCCTAATTTCCTTCTCTAAAAGCTAGGTGCGTCTTATGGTCCGGTGCATCTTATAGTCCGAAAAATACGGTATTTCATGCAATAAAGTGCAAATTAATTAAATTAAAATCAGGCAATGAGATTTTCTGGGTTTTATTTTTAGATTCTGTCTCTCACAGTTGAAGTGTAATTACAGACCTCTTTATTCTTTGTAGGTGAGAAAATGTGTAAAATTGGCAGAGTATCAAATACTTATTTTCCCCACTGTATGTACTGTGCATTTGAAGTGTTTTTTATTGTGTATTTGTTCTCTGTATTGTGTATTCGCTGTATGTATTGTGTATTTGCGGGTATCAGTGATTAGTTTACTGACAGCATAGCTTTCCATATACCGTATATTTTGCCATCAGGGACACCCAATACTGACAAGTTTCAACTAAGGTGCCAGACTAAGCATACTGCCCAGCACCACCGATGGCAGCAGGACTTTTCGCAATGAGGCAGTTTGTATTCACAATATACCACACTGATTCAGCTTGGCTACTTCATGAATGCCACCTTACTGAGTTGAAAAAAAGGCCTGACAATCTTCCTATGTACCATGCCAAGAAAACTTAATGGAAAGTACAACTAATGGAATTTGTTATACTGCTGGAAGATGCACCCCTAGGTCAGAAGTCACTGAACAAGCTACCCAGCGTGCAGGGGACCCTTCCAATCTCTTGGAGTGTTTCGGTCAGAGGTAGTTGGATGTATGGGGATGCGGGACGCTGCATCTCCATCTCCCACGGATTTCTCTGCCTGGGGAACATGGGACATTGTGTTCCCCGGTTGCCAAGCAAGTTAGGATGCTGCTGTTTCTGGTACTAGGCAGTGGTGGGATTGTGGCCTTGGAGGTTAACAGGGAGTGGTTATCTGGGGATGATTGGGAGGTATTCAACACCTCATCAGGTCATTTAGCATTAGGCAGGCTATTTAACTCTGCTTCCAGGCTGTGCTGTTTATTGCAGTTCCTATGTGCTTTGGAGGTGAGTGGCGCAGGCAATACTGGTCACTATCTTTTCAGGGTTTTCCTAGGGTTCTTCCCCTTGTCTCTTGGGGCTTCACTTCCAGAGGTTCTTGCAGCGGCACCCACCTGATTCTTGACTAGGCACTGGCTACGTCACCAGATGCCAGGCGACAGTGGGCCTGGGAAGGGCTCTGCCCAAATCCCCTTTCCATCTCTGGGAGCTGGGTGAAGAGTATCCAGGCCATCAAAGGCCTGCCTAGCATCTGGGGCTTTTGCTGGTTTGGTGTTAGTTTTGCTGGGTCTCTCTGCATAGCACATAACACAAAGAACCTGGATGTGACAATATCCCAATACAGCTAATGAAGTCTTTTGAAGCAGCAGCTGATAACATCACGTGCCTGTGTCAACAGATATGTAAAAGGACTGGACAAGATCTGCGCCTATTCTGTTGTGAATTTACTTTTTGCTCCCTCTAGTGGTTACTAGTTTTTTTGACTCTGGTTTTTCTGTCATTCCTTTTATCCGCACCTGGGTCGTTAGTTAAGGGTGTTGCTATTTAAGCTCCCTGGACCTTCAGTTCAATGCCTGGCAACGTAGTTATCAGAGCTAGTCTGCTGTGCTCTTGTCTACTGATCCTGGTTCCAGTTATATCAGCTAAGTCCGCTTTTTGCTTTTTGCTATTTTGTTTTGGTTTTGTATTTTTGTCCAGCTTGTTCCTCTGAGACCCTCGCCATTGGGGTCATAACAGTTTGCCAGGCCAGTATTAAATGTTTAATGCATTGCAGAAGAGGGATTATAAGAAAGAAGATTCTGAGTTGTTTTTTTTTTTCTTTCTTCTTCCCCTTTACCTCAGAGTGGCTATGCTTGCTGCAGACATGAATGTCCAGACCTTGATTACAAGTGTGGACCAGCTGGCTACTCGTGTGCAGGGCATACAAGACTATGTTATCAGTAATCCTAGGTCAGAACCTAAAATACCGATTCCTGAACTGTTTTCCGGAGACAGGTTTAAGTTTAGGAATTTTGTGAATAATTGTAAATTGTTTTTGTCCCTGAGACCCTGTTCATCTGGAGACTCTGCTCAGCAAGTAAAAATTGTTATTTCGTTCTTACGGGGCGACCCTCAGGATTGGGCTTTTTCGCTGGCGCCAGGAGATCCGGCATTGGCTGATATTAATGCGTTTTTTCTGGCGCTCGGTTTACTTTATGAGGAACCCAATCTTGAGATTCAGGCAGAAAAGGCCTTGCTGGCTATGTCTCAGGGGCAGGACGAGGCTGAAGTGTACTGCCAAAAATTTCGGAAATGGTCCGTGCTGACACATTGGAACGAGTGTGCACTGGCCGCTAATTTTAGAAATGGCCTTTCTGAAGCCATTAAGAATGTTATAGTGGGTTTTCCCATTCCCACAGGTCTGAATGATACTATGGCACTGGCTATTCAAATTGACCGGCGGTTGCGGGAGCGCAAAACCGCAAATTCCCTCATGGTGTTGTCTGAACAGACACCTAATTCGGTGCAATGTGATAGAAAAACCGCAAATTCCCTCATGGTGTTGTCTGAACAGACACCTGATTTAATGCAATGTGATAGAATCCTGACTAGAAATGAGCGGAAAATTCATAGACGCCGGAATGGCTTGTGCTACTACTGTGGTGATTCTACACATATTATCTCAGCATGCTCTAAACGTATAGCTAAGGTTGTTAGTCCTGTCACCGTTGGTAATTTGCAACCTAAATTTATTCTGTCTGTAACTTTGATTTGCTCACTGTCGTCTTTTCCTGTCATGGCGTTTGTAGATTCAGGTGCTGCCCTGAGTCTTATGGATCTGTCATTTGCTAAGCACTGTGGTTTTACTCTTGAACCATTAGAAAATCCTATTCCTCTTAGGGGTATTGATGCTACGCCATTGGCAGCAAATAAACCGCAGTATTGGACACAGGTTACCATGTGCATGACTCCTGAACACCGCGAGGTGATACGTTTCCTGGTTTTACATAAAATGCATGATTTGGTTGTTTTAGGGCTGCCATGGTTACAGACCCATAATCCAGTCCTGGACTGGAAGGCTATGTCAGTCTCAAGTTGGGGCTGTCGTGGTATTCATGGGGATTCCCTGCCTGTGTCTATTGCTTCTTCTACGCCTTCGGAAGTTCCGGAGTATTTGTCTGATTATCAGGATGTCTTCAGTGAGTCTGAGTCCAGTGCACTGCCTCCTCATAGGGACTGTGACTGTGCTATAGATTTGATCCCAGGCAGTAAATTTCCTAAGGGAAGACTGTTTAATCTGTCGGTACCTGAACATACCGCTATGCGTTCATATATCAAGGAGTCTCTAGAGAAAGGACATATTCGTCCGTCTTCTTCCCCTCTTGGTGCGGGATTCTTTTTTGTGGCAAAAAAGGACGGATCTTTGAGACCTTGTATTGATTATCGGCTTTTAAATAAGATCACTGTCAAATTTCAGTATCCTTTACCGCTGTTGTCTGACTTGTTTGCCCGGATTAAAGGTGCCAAGTGGTTCACCAAGATAGATCTTCGTGGTGCGTACAACCTTGTGCGCATTAAGCAAGGTGATGAATGGAAAACCGCATTCAATACGCCCGAAGGTCATTTTGAGTACTTGGTGATGCCTTTTGGGCTCTCCAATGCGCCTTCAGTTTTTCAGTCCTTTATGCATGACATTTTCCGGAAGTATCTGGATAAATTTTTGATTGTTTATCTGGATGATATTTTGGTTTTTTCTGATAATTGGGATTCGCATGTGGAGCAGGTCAGGTTGGTCTTTAAAATTTTGCGTGAAAATTCTTTGTTTGTCAAGGGCTCAAAGTGTCTCTTTGGTGTACAGAAGGTTCCCTTTTTGGGGTTCATTTTTTCCCCTTCTGCTGTGGAGATGGACCCAGTCAAGGTCCGAGCTATTCTTGATTGGACTCAGCCCTCGTCAGTTAAGAGTCTACAGAAGTTCTTGGGTTTCGCTAACTTCTACCGTCGTTTTATCGCTAATTTTTCTAGCATTGTGAAACCTTTGACGGATATGACCAAGAAGGGCTCCGATGTAGCTAACTGGGCTCCTGCTGCCGTGGAGGCTTTCCAGGAGTTGAAACGCCGGTTTACTTCGGCGCCTGTTTTGTGCCAGCCCGATGTCTCACTTCCCTTTCAGGTTGAGGTGGATGCTTCAGAGATTGGAGCAGGGGCCGTTTTGTCGCAGAGAGGCCATGGTTGCTCTGTTATGAAACCTTGTGCCTTTTTCTCTAGGAAGTTTTTGCCTGCCGAGCGAAATTATGATGTGGGCAATCGGGAGTTGTTGGCCATGAAATGGGCATTTGAGGAGTGGCGTCATTGGCTCGAGGGTGCTAAGCATCGTGTGGTGGTCTTGACTGATCACAAAAATCTGATGTATCTCGAGTCTGCTAAACGCCTTAATCCGAGACAGGCCCGCTGGTCATTGTTTTTCTCCCGCTTTGATTTTGTTGTCTCGTATTTACCAGGTTCAAAGAATGTGAAGGCCGATGCTCTTTCTAGGAGCTTTGTGCCTGATGCTCCTGGAGTCGCCGATCCTGTTGGTATTCTTAAAGATGGAGTTATCTTGTCAGCTATTTCTCCGGATCTGCGACGTGTGTTGCAGAGATTTCAGGCTGATAGGCCTGAGTCTTGTCCACCTGACAGACTGTTTGTCCCGGATAAGTGGACCAGCAGAGTCATTTCCGAGGTTCATTCCTCGGTGTTGGCAGGTCACCCGGGAATTTTTGGCACCAGAGATCTGGTGGCCAGGTCCTTTTGGTGGCCTTCCTTGTCAAGGGATGTGCGGTCATTTGTGCAGTCCTGTGGGACTTGTGCTCGAGCTAAGCCTTGCTGTTCTCGTGCCAGCGGTTTGCTCTTGCCCTTGCCTGTCCCGAAGAGACCTTGGACACATATCTCCATGGATTTCATTTCTGATCTTCCGCTATCCCAGGGCATGTCCGTTATCTGGGTGATATGTGATCGCTTCTCAAAGATGGTCCATTTGGTTCCTTTGCCTAAGCTGCCTTCCTCTTCCGATCTGGTTCCTGTGTTTTTCCAGAACGTGGTTCGTTTGCACGGCATCCCTGAGAATATTGTGTCAGACAGAGGATCCCAGTTCGTTTCCAGATTCTGGCGATCCTTTTGTAGTAGGATGGGCATTGATTTGTCGTTTTCGTCTGCTTTCCATCCTCAGACTAATGGACAGACGGAGCGAACCAATCAGACTTTGGAGGCTTATTTGAGGTGTTTTGTCTCTGCTGATCAGGACGATTGGGTGACATTCTTGCCGTTGGCTGAGTTTGCCCTTAATAATCGGGCTAGTTCCGCCACCTTGGTTTCGCCTTTTTTCTGCAACTCTGGTTTCCATCCTCGCTTTTCTTCGGGTCATGTGGAGCCTTCTGACTGTCCTGGGGTGGATTCTGTGGTGGATAGGTTGCAGCGGATCTGGAATCATGTGGTGGACAACTTGAAGTTGTCACAGGAGAAGGCTCAGCGCTTTGCCAACCGCCGCCGCGGTGTGGGTCCCCGACTACGCGTTGGGGATTTGGTATGGCTTTCTTCCCGCTTTGTTCCTATGAAGGTCTCCTCTCCCAAATTTAAACCTCGTTTTATTGGGCCTTACAAGATATTGGAAATCCTTAATCCTGTATCTTTTCGTCTGGATCTTCCTGTGTCGTTTGCTATTCACAATGTATTTCATAGGTCCTTGTTGCGGCGGTACATTGTGCCTATAGTTCCTTCTGCTGAGCCTCCTGCTCCGGTGTTGGTTGAGGGCGAGTTGGAGTACGTGGTGGAGAAGATCTTGGATTCTCGCCTCTCCAGGCGGAGGCTTCAGTACCTGGTCAAGTGGAAGGGCTATGGTCAGGAGGATAATTCCTGGGTGGTCGCCTCTGATGTTCATGCGGCCGATTTAGTTCGTGCCTTTCATGCCGCTCATCCTGATCGCCCTGGTGGTCGTGGTGAGGGTTCGGTGACCCCTCACTAAGGGGGGGGGTACTGTTGTGAATTTACTTTTTGCTCCCTCTAGTGGTTACTAGTTTTTTTGACTCTGGTTTTTCTGTCATTCCTTTTATCCGCACCTGGGTCGTTAGTTAAGGGTGTTGCTATTTAAGCTCCCTGGACCTTCAGTTCAATGCCTGGCAACGTAGTTATCAGAGCTAGTCTGCTGTGCTCTTGTCTACTGATCCTGGTTCCAGTTATATCAGCTAAGTCCGCTTTTTGCTTTTTGCTATTTTGTTTTGGTTTTGTATTTTTGTCCAGCTTGTTCCTCTGAGACCCTCGCCATTGGGGTCATAACACTATTCCAAAGAAGGGAGATGCTACCAACGGTGGAAACTATATTAATATTGCGCTCATATTGTGCGCATACCTCATGCCAGCAGAATACTACTGAAGATCCTACAATAATGGATGCAACCTTATGTGGATAAAAGAGCTGCCAGAGAAACAAGCAGGATTCAGAAAAGACAGAGGAACTAGATATATAATAGCTAATATTAGATAGATAATGGAAAAGGCCAAAAAGAATACAAGATCTATTTTTGCTTCAACAGCTACAGCAAAACCTTTGATTGTGTTGATCACCAGAATACCATGAAGGATATGAGTGTACCGAACCATATGATGAGCCTCATTAGGATCCTTTACATCGACCAAGAAGCAACAGTCTGAACGGAACACAGCAACATGGCATGGTTCAAAGTAGAGCGAGGCATCAGAAAAGGCTGCACCCTGTCACCACTTATCTTCAGTTTATATGCAGAAGCTATTTTCAGGAAGGCTGAACTTGCCAAAACGGAAGGAATCAAAACTGCTGGACTAATCATCAACAACCTTAAAGGCGCAGATGATACAATATTGATAGCAACAAGCGTAGATGGAATGAAGGACTTATCAGCTCACACAAGGGACTGCTACTCAACACAAAGAAGATAAAGATATTCACTACTGCGAGGTATAACCAGGACATATTTGAGATGGATGCCGAAAAAACTGGAAGTTGTAAAGGACTTTAACCTACTCGGTTCAATGACCACTAAAAATGCAGCGACAACACCGGAAGTAAATAGGAGAATTGCTATGTGGAAATCAAGAATGAAGTTACTGGGCAAGGTCTTCCAACCAAGGAACATTTCATTGACGACGAAATCCAAAGGGTAACATTTCTCCTGGCGGAGAGTGACATGTCAAGCATGCCGAGGTAAGGAGACTTTTAAGCTGCAATGCTCCTCTGGGAAATATGCAAATTGTCTCTTCAGAGAGGAAGAGGACTAGAACTCTAATGCCACCTATAGGAAGTAGCAATCCTAAAAGTCAATATCGACTCTCCAACAAGCCTTGACAAGGCTCGTTATCAGGGTCGGGCCGGCTCCAGGTATTCGTGGGCCCCAGGCAAAAGACTCTCAGTGGGCCCCTTTAACACATACCACAATTCATGATGAACAGAGAAATATAAGTATAGTATAATGCCAAAGATTTCACTTAATTCTTACATTACACGAGTGATATCTATTGTAAATTCTAAAATATCTCAGAAAGCGGACAGTATAGACCTCGATACAGTATTATGGGCACCACATAGTGCTCCATACAGAATAATGAGCCCCATATATTGCTCCATACAGTATTATGAGCCTCACATAGTCCTCCATACAGAATAATGAGCTCCATAAAATGCTCCATATATAATGGGCCCCATATGATGCTCCACACAGAATAGGCCCCATATAATGCGCCATATAGTATATGATGAGCCCCTAATAGGATGCTCCAGTGTATGATGGACCCCATGTAATGCTCCAAATATAATGGGCCCCATAAATGATGGTCCAGTGTATGATAGGCCCATATATGATGCTCCAGTACATAAAGGGCCTCATATATGATGCTCCATATATAATTGGCCTCATAAATGATGCTCCACATATAATTGGCCCCATAAAATGCTCTAAGCATTAAAAAAAATGTAAAAAATTTAAAAAAATGAAATTCTCACCTCTCCTCGCTGTCTGTTGCTCTGCTCCAGACTCCTCAGCATCGACGTCTTCCAGCTCTCTGCACTGACTGCTCAGGCAGACGGCTCACACTAGTGACGTCATCGCACCCTCTGACCCGAGTGTCACAGTAAGAGGAAGCAGAAGACGCTGCAGTGGTGGAGCGGGGAGAGGTAAGTATCGCAAGTACCGAAGCCCCGTTCAAGTGAGGGGCCCCCCGCCTGTTTAGAGCCCTGTGGCACTTGCCAACACTGGCCCTGCTCGTTAGAGTGTCAATATTGACTTTTAGGATTGCTTACTATAGGTGGCACTAGAGTTCTAGTCATCATCCACTCTCAAGAGACAATTTGCACTGACGAAGAAGACATGGCTTGTACATAATTTAGCTTTTCCTTTGGTAACATATGGATGCAAAATCTGGACGATAAAGAAACAAAATGTTAGGGCTATGGTCGCCCGATCCCCCGCTACTCACCTTCTCCCTTCTGTTCATGCGTCGCGGCATCTTGCTGGACAGGGGTCGCGAAATGTTTATTCTGCTCTGTCGGTCTCGCGGTCGGCAGCGGTTCTCCCGTGTTTGCACGCTCCTCGCCTGGACTTTCTGCTTCTGCGGTATCCTGACCCGGGAGCGCCTCTCAGCCAATGGAACAGAGGTACCGGGTATATCAGGCCGCCCTCTCCTTGTAGAGGCGTTTGAGTATTGTGTGCTTCACAGCATATGTGCTTAGGCCTCTTTTTGCATGTTCTCTCTATGCTCCCACATTCCTCGTGGTAATTCCTTTTTGTCCCTCCTGGTCCCTCCTTCAGCGTTAGTCCACTCCGTCCGTATCTGGAGGTCCCCTGCTCCTCCTAGTGGTTTTCCCTGTCTGCCTACTCAGTCCCCTTGTCTGTACTCCCCTCCTACTCCAGGATTCAGTATTCCTCTGCTCCCGCTCTGCCTAGTGGTTATCTCTGTCCACTGATTCAGTCCTTTCGTCTGTGCCCCTTTCTTATTCCAGACCTCCTGTATTCCGATTTGCCCAATTTCCTCTGTTTTTCCTGTTCCCCTAGCCCTGTGTGTTAACGCTGTCTCCCGTCCTGTCTGTTCTCTACGAGCAGCCCTCTTGGCACCAGCTGTTGAGGTATTTGAGTCCCCTGGGCCTGCCCCAAACGATCCCTGTATAAGGGTCAGTGTCACCTGGTTAGCTCACCCAGGGGAGGTTCGATTTTAATAAATATCAGTTTCCTGTTGTTACCCTGAAGACACCTCGTATGATTGCTTCGGTGGATGTGAAGACCTTGCAGGAGTGGGACACCATGGTCACAGAGGAGTTTGTGCTGCAAGTGGGCATTTTGCATCAGGAGAAGATAGCCTTCTACGTGCTGCCTAACCTATCTCACAAGCTGCTTCTTCGTCGTCCCTGGTTAAGGGCGCATGAGCCAGTTCTCGACTGGTGTTCTGGTGAAGTGGTTCGTTGGGGACACTCTTGCCATGAACGGTGTCTCAGGTCTGTCAGTCCTGCAAGTTTTCTTCGGCCTTCTTCTGTTCCTACTGGGCTGCCTTCCGCCTACTGAACTTTTGCTGACGTTTTTGACAAGAAGGAAGCTGAAAGTCTTCCTCCTCATCGGCAATATGATTGCCTGATTGATCTAATCTCCGACACCACTTCATTTCCGGCCAGGCAATAAAAACGTCAAGGCTGATGCGCTGTCTAGGTCCCGCCAGCCATCTGATACGGGTGAAGAGCCATCGCACATTATTGATCCTACCAAAATCATCACTGTGGCTCCCTTGAATCTTGTTAATCCACCTCCGGGTAAGACCTTCATGTCTGAGGATGATAGAAAAAGAGTAATATGTTGGGGACATTCCTCTAAGATCGCTGGTCATGCTGGGATCAAGAAGACTCTCTCCTTTATCTCTCACTACTACTGTTGGCCCTCTCTTCGGCGAGATGTTTATGAATTCACTGCTTCCTGTCCTTCCTGTGCCAAAAATAAGTTTTCAAGAGAATTACCCTCTGGTCTTTTGCTTCCTCTCCCGGTTCCTTCTTTTCCATGGCAACATATAGCCATGGACTTTATCACCGACCTTCCTCGATTCTCTGGTTGCACTGTAATTTTGGTGGTCGTGGACGGTTTCTCTAAGATGGCTCATTTTGTTCCATTACCTGCACTGCCTTCTGCTCCTGAGTTAGCAAAAATTTTTATTCTTCACATCTTTAGACTCTATGGATTTGCTCGTCACATCGTATCTGATCGAGGAGTTCAGTTCACTTCCCAGTTTTGGAGAGCTCTTTGCAGGTTTTTGGATGTGTCCTTGGATTTCTCTTCGGCTTACCATCTTCAGACCAACAGTCAAGTGGAGCGAACTAATCAAGTTCTAACATCCTACCTACGGCACTACTCCAACACTCATCAAGACGACTGGGTCAGCCTCCTTACCTGGGCGAAATTCGCGTATAATAACCACCTTAGCGAATCTTCTTTTAAGTCTCCTTTTTTCATTGTCTTTGGGCAACACCCTAGTATACCTCTTCCAGTATCCCTTGCCTCTGGTGTGCCTGCATCCGACTCTTTGTCTATGGAATTTTCTAAGATCTGGAATGAGACCAAGAAAGCACTTGACAAGGCTAGTGGTCGGATCAAAAGGCATGCCGATAAAAGACGTTTGGATTCTTCTCCTTTCCTTCCTGGCGATAAGGTTTGGCTTTCATTCAGATATGTCAGACTGAAGATTCCCTCCTACAAACTGGGTCCCCGTTACATTGGTCCTTTCGAGATCCTAAAACGTATCAACGATGTTGCCTATAAATTGAAGTTGGCTGCCTCGCTTCGTATTCCCAACACCTTCCATGTCTCTCTCCTTAAGCCCGTGGCACTTAATCAGTTCCATTCCTCACCCAACTCTGCCCCGCCACTGGTTGGAACCGACAATGTCTTTGAGATAAGGGATATTCTGGCCATAAAAAAGGTTAGGGGGAGAATGTTATTCTTAATTGATTGGAAAGGTTTTGGACCTAAAGAGAGATCTTGGGAGCCATGGGAAAACATCAATGCACCCAGTGTTCTAAAAAGATTTTTGTCTAATCTCAAATTGGGATGTAAAGGAGGGAGTACTGTTAGGGCTATGGCCGCCCAGTCCCCCGCTACTCACCTTCTCCCTTCCGCTCCTGCATCGCGGCATCTTGCTGGACTGGCATCGTGGCGTGTTTCTTCTGCGCTGTCGGTCTCGCGGTCAGCAGCGGTTCTCCCGTGTTCGCGCAAGCGCCTTAGGGCGTGATCGCGCATCTCGCCTGGACTTTCTGCTTCTGCTGTGTCCTGACCCAGAAGCGGCTCCCAGCCAATGGAACAGAGGTACAGGGTATATCAGGCCGCCCTCTCCTTGTAGAGGCGCCTGATTATTGTGTGCTTCACAGCATATTTGCTTAGGCCCCTTTTTGCATGTTCTCTCTATGCTCCTGCATTCCTCGTGGTGATTACTTTTTGTCCTTCCTGGTCCCTCCTTCAGCGTTCGTCCACTCCGTCGGTATCTGGAGGTCCCCTGTTCCTCCTCGTGGTTTTCCCTGTCGCCTACGCAGTCCCCCTGTCCGCCTACTCAGTCCCCCTGTCCGTACTTCCCTCCTACTCCAGGCTTTCTGTATACCCCTGCTCCGCCTCGTGGTTATCCCTGTCCACTGATTCAGTCCTTCCGTCTGTGCCCCTTTCTTATTCCAGACCTCCTGTATTCCGCTTCGCCCCTTTTCCTCTGTTTTTCCTGTTCCCCTAGCCCAGTGTGTTATCACTATCTCCCGTCCTGTCTGTTCCCTACGAGCCGCCCTCTTGGCACCGGCTGTTGAGGTATTTGAGTCCCCTGAGCCTGCCCCAAACGATCAATGTATAGGGACTGGTGTCACCTGGTTAGCTCACCCAGGGAAGGTTCGATACCACGACCCAGAGTGTCCACTCCAGGAAGCTCACTTTCCCCCAGCATTACACAAAACAGAAGAAAAATTGACAGCTTCGAATGTGGTGCTGGAAAAGGATGTCACCTATACCATGGATGGAAAGAAACCAATTTTAGAACAAAATAAATCCAGACATGTCACTCAAAGCAAGGATCACTAAACTATGACTTGCCTACTTTGAACACATCACAGGAAGAAAGCAATCACTGAAGAAGGACATCATAGTCGGAAGAATAGAAACAACAAGAAGAAGAGGAAGACAAGCAACCCGATGGTTTGACACTATCAATATAATGGTGTAGAAGATGCTGGTGGACCTATCTAGGCTTGCACAATATCGATTTCCCTACATAGCGCTCATCCATCAAGTTGCAATGGCTTGAGATTGCGCTGAAGGCCATTAAATAATAATATTGAAAAAATGGAGTCATTGCTTCTTCACGGCTCCCAATGTTCTTCTCCTGAAAGAGATGCCTACACTTCACAGGAAAAAAAAAAAAGTACCATAATATTAAACAGATTCCCACCAAAAATGTAATTTTTCATGGCTAAAATTAGGAATTGCTTCTTCATTTGGAATACTGTTCTACTCCTTGCAGGGAAGGAAATTACCACACACTGGTAAACAAAAAATGTAAAAACACACACTGCTGCCAGCGGTGTTAAGATCATTGTAGAGCAGCGTTTGTCTCATAAAAAGCTCCCGGCTCTCCACACAGAAGCACTCCTCCTATCCCTGCATTGTAATGACAGGAAGCAAAGCAGGTGAAGAGTTCTCAACTAAATCAAACAAAAAATTTCTGTTTTGACATGCTCTGAGCTTTTGTTTGCTTTCCCCCTCTATGACTCTGCCTTCACATAATTGAGTAATGTCATAGAGGGGAAAAAAGTAAGCCCCTCCCCTAGTGGAATCTCTGTTAACACACCTTCTGTTGACGGGGAAATTTATATATTGGGCACCCTAAACTGTAATAGCCCATATCTCCTCAATTCAGTGGTAGAAAAGAAACTGTAGTAATCAGCCCCTCTGCCCCTTTTTTAGTGATATATACAATTTAAACTAAAAAAAAAAATTATGAAAGGTCCTCTTCAATTGCCAGCAGATTGGTGGATGTCCAGGTCCTGAGACCAGCACCAATTGCTTAATAAACTGGTGAGAAATGCATAGCTTGTGAGGTAGGTCCACAAAACAGAGTACGGATTCAATAGAAAGTCTACAAAATTTAACACATAATTGTACCAACCAGTGAATAAGAAAATAGGCTACTACTCACCTGGGCAGTTATCTGTAGGAATCTCCTCTTTACACTGCTCATCACCCCTCACATATGTCTCTGTAGTATTAATATGGGTCAGATCTTCACCCTGAAACAAATATTGTAAAAGTCACTGACAGATGGAGAAGTCACATCTATGATCAGCTCTAATCCTGCTATTTTCACCGTTCTCATTGCACAAGCACAAAACATATACTCTGTATTTTTCTTACTCTAAGATGCACCCCTTATTTTGAGGAGAAAATAGAAAGAAAATGAAATGCAAAAATAGGGGTCCATCTTATTGTCTGAATTTAGCTTACTAGGGGTTGGAAGGCTCCCTGCTGAAGGAAGCCAGCGGAGGCAGCAGGATCAGGGCTGTGGAGCCGGTGTCCATTTTGGTGGAGTCAGAACATATAAAATGGACCGACTCTGAAAATATATACTGAATTGGGTACAGTAGTTCAATGCAGGATGTGCTGTAAATTTTTCAGAACAATTTGGGAAAGTTATGAAATTTCCTGTAAATGTCTGTTCGATTCCTGATCTAAGAATCTAGGCTTTTAGTTGAGGTGAATCTGTGCTGCACTTCATATACTGTATATGCTCAGGGGTGAGGTAGTGCTGTGGAGTCGGGAGTCAGAGAAATTGAGGAATCAGAGGTATGACTGACTCCACAGCTCTGAGCAGGAGTGGGGTGATCTAGCAGGCCCTGGGCTGGGAGGAGGGGGATGTCCGAGCAGTGGAAGGTTGCGGACCCTGGGCTTAAAAAAAATGTCGGCAAACTGGCAGGAGTGGAGTCCTTCCTCCGTTAATTGATTTCCTGGTGGTGAGCTTAATGAAACAGGCCGCTGGAGGTGGCGCATGTGCAGATTTAGATCTCGACTCAATGAAGAGCCCCACTCCTGCTGCCGGCTTACTGCACCTGTGACCCTGCTCCACTGCTGACCCGCCCCCTCCACGGTAAGCTACGTTCAGACAATAAGATGTACACCCATTTTCATTTCAAATTTTTTAGGGAAAAAGGGTGTCTTGTAGTTTGAAAAATATGCTAATACTGGTGGATAAAACAAGACTAAGCACAAAACCTTCACAGCCTTCTACACATCATAGGGGAGATCTCATGACACCTTCTCTCCATCTACCTGATGGTCCTGAGGAACATTGGGATCTTCTTGTTTACAGTCCTGTGGAAGAAGAGGACGGGGACATCTCTCTGGTGTTGTCCTCTTACTGGATAGATCTGGAGGAAACACAAACATGGACTGAATTCATTCTTTACATACAGATAATTATAGGCCATGTGTATTTGGTCCTGTCTATTACCTGGTGACCTGAGGGGCTGGGGAACCTCTATCATGACGTCCTTGTACAGACCTTTATGTCCTTCTAAATACTCCCACTCCTCCATGGAGAAATAGACAGCGACATCCTGACACCTTATAGGAACCTGACACATTCAATGATACTGTCATCACCCCGATCCCTTCATAGCAATAATGTATAATGTCCCAGCATTCCCAGCAGTGTCACCTCTCCACTCAGCAGCCCAATCAACTTGTTGGTGAGTTCTAGAATCTTCTGGTCATTGATGTCCTCATGTATCAGGGGGTGAGGTGGAGGCCCTGTGATTGGGCTCGGGGGTCTTCTCCATCCCTCAGACACAGGGTCCTGACAGCGCTCACTAGAGATCTTCTTCACGACTGTGTAATTCTGGTTATGGAGAGACACATTAATAAATCAAGCTAAAAACATTTCCAGAGTCCTCACCTCTCCAGTTCTGTCCATTTATTATTCCCATAGATAAGAATGATGTAATGTGACGTCATCAGAATCTCTCACCTCTCCAGTAAGACGGAAGAGGATCTCTAGGGTGAGTTGTAATATCCTCTCCGCCAACTTGTCTCTGTCCATATACATCCTTGACAGCTCAAATCAGAAAAATTCTCTTATACAGAAGATCTCCACTGAGAGGATCCGATATTGTAGAGAGCTGAACAGGAAGAAGAGAAGTCGATGTAACAAAGAATCCCACATAATACAATTATTGAAGACTTTATATCTGATCCCCGAGGGCAGAAATGATGCTGACATGTATGGCAAGAGACTATTTTATAAGTGTTCATCTGTGTTTTTTTTTTTATTTTCACCAAAAAGGCCGTGGTTATCAATGTTTTTGTCTGAATTATCAACTGCAACCTTTTATAAATTCACAAATTTTGTCACAAATGTACTCCAGTTCACTCCTGAGCCATTTTATGTATCCTAGATACTGTATGTTGGTGCAAATTTTGTGCCATTTAGCAAAACTTCAGACTTTTTGCCCTCAGAGCATTTTTATTTTATCGGAGCTTGCCGTTATCACTCCTGTTTAATCAACATAAATACTACTCTCAGTCTCCGACCGTGGCATTTAAATGCTCCAATTCTGGTGTGGCTTATAATTTCTCCAGTATGACACAATCGCGGGGTGCCGATAGATAGCTATGGTCGCCTGGATCCTGCTGAAGGCTCTTATTAACAAAATGTTAGTAAAGCCAAAGGAAGACGGAAAAGTGGATTATCTCCTGTGCTATTAGCAAATCAATATTTTGAAAGCGTGATATGGTAAATCATGCAGTTTAATTCTCATCCTCTCTACATGCTTAGGATCATAAATGTAGATACTCTCGAATACCCCCCTGAAAAAGGTGGCATATGTAGGAGCCATCTGTGTCCCCATAGTAGTACCTCATTTTATTGGTATAAGACATTTTGGAATTTAAACAAATATTTCTAAAATTAAATCCTGAACCCTCTAGGTCCTAGAATGAAGCTTCTATGGTTGTTGTCAATTCTGGTGTCTAGATATAAACCTTTTTTGGATAGATAAGTGCCCAATATCATATTGTATATTGGAATACTATGCTGACACATCTAGGGGATGATAGAATAGGATTCCCTCCATGTGATACCTTGAAGGAGTTTAATTAGCTGTGTAGAATCTCTAAGATGGTTGGGTGAAGAGCATACATGGGGTTGAAAAAGCAAATCAATAGAGGAAGAGAGGTTACTAGTTAGGGAATTTATCACTGAAATTAACCCCTTAGTGATGGAGCTAATTTTGACCTTAATGACCAGGCCAAATTTTACAATTCTGACGAGTGTCACTTTATGAGGTAATAACTCTGGAACACTCCAACGGATCCCACTGATTCGGAGATTGTTTTTTCGTGACATAGTGTACCTTGTGACAGTAGTAAAATTTGTTTGATATGACTTGTGTTTATTTGTTAAAATATCGGAAATTTGGCTAAAATTTAAAACATTTCACAATTTTCAAACTTTTAATTCTTATGCCCTTAACCCAGAGAGACATAGCACACAAAATAGAGAATAAATAACATTTCCCAAATATCTACTTTACATCTGTATCATTTTTAAGCATAATTTCTGTTAGGAAGTTAGAAGGGTTAAAAGTTGTTTAGCAATTTCCAATTTTTCCAACAAAATTTCCAAAATCACATTTTTTAGGGACCACGACATTTCAAGTGACTTTGGGGGGCTATATGACAAAAATTACCCAAAAGTTACACATTTCTAAAAACTGCACCCCTTAAAGTCTCCAAAACCGCAATCAGGAAGTTTATCAACCCTTCAGGTAATTCACAGGAACTAAAGCAATGTGGAAGGAAAAAAAAATGAACATTTTACTTTTTTCCCCACACAAAAAATTACCTGAGCCTCAAATTTTTCATTTTTACAAGAGTAACAGTAGAAAATGGACCCCAGAATTTGTTGTGCAATTTCTCCTGAGTACGCAAAAACCCTATATGTGGAGGAAAAATATTGTTTGGGCGCACTGCAAAGCTCGGAAGGGAAGGAGCACCATTTGACTTTTTGAACGCAAAAATTGCTGGAATCAAGAGTGCTGTGAAGTGCTGTGGTGTTGGAGTCGAGGAAATTGAGAAGTCATAAGTTTGGCTTACTAATTGCACAACCCTGGGCAAGAGGGGGGCGATGCAGCAGGCCCTGGGCTGGGAGGAGGGGGTGTTCCAGCTATGCGATGATGCGGGCCCTGGGCTTCAAGAAAATATCGGCGATGAGGGAGCAGCGGAGTCTCTGGTCTGTACATTGACTTACCAGCGGTGTGCTTAATGAAAATGGCCACCCGAGGCAGCGAATACGCAGATTTTTATCTTGGCTCAATGAGGAGCCCCACTCCTCTTGTTGGCTTCCTGAAGCACCTACCCTGTCTCTTGTGACTCCGCTCCACCATTGCGCCCCCTTCCCGGTAAGATACATTAAGACTACAAGACACAACCCCATTTTCACCCAAAATTTACCTCCCAAATATAGGAAGAGAGGTTACTAGCTTGTGAATTTATGGCCAAAATTAACCCCTTACTAACAGGGCCAATTTTGAAATTAAAATGGTTGTCCAGGATTCAGTATAATTTGTGTTTGGAACTCAGCTGCATTCTGCTCATTTTCCTAGATGCAAACAAGTCATGTGACCAGCCCCACTCCTGACTTTGGAGGAGCTGGTGAAAACCCGACTAGTTTTCTTGTCTGGAGTTTGGTCGGTGATGTAACATCTGACGCCACACCCAGTCTCAGGCAGGCCCGCCTCCATCCTCTCCCTCCTTGAATCACATTCACCAAGCAATATGATATACAGAGACCAGCTGATTGCACAGCTCCATCCAAATGGCTGTGTCAGTGCTATGACAATGCTCTGACAACCCCTTCACATGGAGCTGATAACCCCGTCACAGGGAGCCAGCGCTATGACCCGCTAACGATCTCGTTATGTGTGACAGCGACCAACGATCAGGCCCCTGCTGGGAGATCATTGGTCGATGGGAATGATCAGGACCTTTTTTTGGTCGCTGATCACCCGCTGTCATCGCTGGATCGGCGTGTGTGACGCCGATCCAGCGATGTGTTCACTTGTAACCAGGGTAAATATCGGGTTACTAAGTGCAGGGTCGCGCTTAGTAACCCGATATTTACCCTGGTTACCAATGTAAAAGTTAAAAGAAAAGAAAACAGTACATACTCACATTCTGATGTCTGTCACGTCCCCCGGCGTCCACAGGGTTGACTGTGTCAGCACCGGCCGTACAGCAGAGCACAGCGGTGACGTCACCACTGTGCTCTGCTTTACTGCCGGCGCTGACACATTCAGTGCAGGGAAGCTCTCGGCAGCAGCGCGTGCATTACCAGCGCTCCTGCTGAAACAGTTTTAACCCTGTGGACGCCGGGGGACGTGACAGACATCAGAATGTGAGTATGTACTGTTTTTTTTTTTTACTTTTACAATGGTAACCAGGGTAAATATCGGGTTGCTAAGCGCGGCCCTGCACTTAGTAACCCGATGTTTACCCTGGTTACCCGGGTGCTGCAGGGGGACTTCGGCATCGTTGAAGACAGTTTCAACGATGCCGAAGTCGTTCCCCTGATTGTTGGTCGCTGGAGAGAGCTGTCTGTGTGACAGCTCCTCAGCGACCACACAACGACTTACCAACGATCACGGCCAGGTCGTATCGCTGGTCGTGATCGTTGGTAAGTCGTTTAGTGTAACGGTACCTTTAGTCCCTGGAGCATCTGCTCGCCGCTGGTTACAATAGCTGGACCTGGGACGGCAGCAGTAACCAGACACACAGCATCAGCTTGAGCAAGACGCTAGGACTGACGTGTCTGCTGAGCAGGCTCCTCTGCGGCTGGGGAAGAATGGGAGACTGCAGAGGACATGGTTCGAGATTCCCCCTGTGCAGCGGCGGGAACTCGACACCTAACAGGAATAGTGAGCATTTTGAACCCACAGTTACAACAAAGAATTTAATAATTTTAGGCCATCATATTGAAAATTTTCATTTTTTTCACAAAAATGTTGTTTTAGCCCCAAAATTTGTAATTTTTACAATGGATAATAGGTGATAATGGATGCAATTTCTCCTGAACATGAAGATATGTGGTCAAAAACTTCTGTTTGTCCACATGGCAGGGCTAGGAAAGGAAAGAGCGCTATTTGTCTAATTGATTGTGAATGCCATGTCACGTTTGGGGAGCCTCTTACATGTGAAAACAGCAGAAACCCTCACAAGTGACTCAATTTTGGAAACTAGACCCCTCAAGGAACTCATCTAGGGGTGTACAGAGCATTTTTAACCTATAGGCGAGTCACAAAACTTTATACCATTTAGGCTATGTGCACACGTTGCGGATTAGGCTTAGGAATTTCTGGTGCGGATTCTGTCTCTCCTGGCAGAAAACGCACCTGCGATTTTTTGTGCGGTTCCGCAGCGTTTTTTTGTGCGTTTTTGCTGCGGTTTTCTTTCGGATTTGCTGAGGTTTTTACCCCTGCAGTTTTCTATAATGGAGTGGGTACAAAAACGCTGCAGATTCACAAAAAAGAAGTGACATGCTACTTCTTTTGAACCGCAGCAGATTTTCCGCAAAGTGTGCACAGCATTTTTTTTCTCATTGATTTACATTGTACTGCAAATCAATTGCGGATCTGCAGCGTTTCTGCACTGCAAAAAATGCTGTGGATCCCCAGAGAATCCGCAACGTGTGCACATACCCTTAGATGTAAGAACAAAAAATTAAAAAAATTTCCACGAAAATACCGTTTTAGCACCAAATTTATCATTTGCACAAGGGGTAATGGGAGAAATAGAAACCACACAATTTTTTATGCAATTTCTCCCAAATGTGGCAGTACACCATATGTGGTTGTACACTACTGTTTGAACACATGTCAAGTATCGTATGGTAAGGAGCGCTACTTGGCTTTTAGAACGCAGATTCTGTTTGAATAGATTGTGGGCACCAATAGCTGAGCCCCTGACGTGCCAGAATAGCAAGGGTTAATAGGTGAAACTGGACTCCATCATGTATTGCGCAATTTCTCCCAAATGCGGTGACCCCAAATGACTTTTGGAACACAGATTTTACAAGCAGTTTGCTGGCGACCTTTGTGGAGCCCCGAAGGTGCCAAAACCCTTAGGCTATGTGCACACGTTGCAGTTTTTACCGTGGAACCGCAGCGATTTTGATGCTGCGGGTCCGCAGCAGTTTCCATTGCGTTTACAGTAAACATGTAATCCAATGGGAAACCGCAAACCGCTGTGCACATGCTGCGGGAAAAAACGCGCAGTAACGCAGCGGTTTACAACCCGCAGCATGTCACTTCTTTGTGCAGAATCGCAGCGATTCTGCACACATAGAAATGCATTGATCCGCTTACTTCCCGCATGGGGCTGTGCCCACGATGCGGGAAGTAAGTGGATAATGTGCGGTTGCTACTCGGGGTGGAGGAGAGGAGACTCTCCTCCAGGCCCTGGTAACCATATTTGTGGTAAAAAAAAAGAATTAAAATAAAAAATGATGCTATACTCACCTCTCAGCGCTGCACGCGGCCGTCCGGTCTCAGGTTTGCTGTGCGAGCAGGACCTGCGGTGATGTCGCGGTCACATGACCGTGACGTCACGAAGGTCCTTCTCGCACAGCATCTTTGGAAACGGACCGCCGCGTGCAGCGTTGAGGAGATCGGGACGTCAGAGGGTGAGTATAACCATTTTTTTTTTTTTTTCAACATTACTATTGATGCTGCATATTGCTGCATATGCAGCATCAATAGTAAAACCAAAACCCGCAGCGGAAACCGCAAGACAAAACATGATAAATCTGCAGGGATAACCGCAGCGGTTTTGCCCTGCAGATTTATCAAATCCGCTGCGGGAGAACCCGCAGGGACCCGAACCTACGTGTGCACATAGCCTAAAAGTGACTCCATTGTAGAAACTGCACCTCTCAATGAATTCATCTACGGCTGCAGCGACTATTTGGTAACATCCACATCAGGATTTATTCCGGAGAATTGAAAATAAGCCAGTTTAATGCCCACACGTTGTGCGCTCCCATACATTGTGCCCAGTTTCGGCGTCTGTTGATACACACCCTGTAAATTGTTAAGTGCTCTCCCCACTACAATAGTGCCAAACATGTAGCTGCTTACTGTGGTTTGGGCACCATGGGGCTCAGAAGGAGGGGGCATTTGGATTTGAGAGAGCAGAATTCATTGGACTTTATTTGAGGGGGTGGGAGTCGTGTCGCTTTTCCAGAGTCTTTGTACTACCAGTAACGTGTGAACCCCATATAGTTTCAGTAACAGATGACGGACCAGAGATGGGAAAGACCAGCGGCTAATCCTGATAGAGAATAACGGGGCCCCAGCACCTACCTCCACCTGCAGAGCCGCACTCCACATATATGGCTGCTCTGTGCACAGGACCTGTGATGAGGTCACAGGAGGGGAGGAGTCAGGGGTCACATGATCAGGGGCCTCAGTGTATGCAGTAGTGATGGGAAATCTAGTTCATTTTGGTGATTAGTTCACCATGAACTAGTTCACTGAAAAGATTAGTTCAAAAGATTAGTTCATTTAGTTCAGTATTTCTCTGGATTCTGCTGAGAAGAGATGGATCAGTTCTAGTTCGTTACACAGAAGCTGTGGCTCCTAGGATGAGTTATAGTTTTGTTAAAATGATCAGAAATAGTTAATACATCTGATCATTACATAAAAAACTCTTGTTAAAGGGGTACTCAGTCTGCAGAAAAAAAATCTAAAGTTATTTATTCAAGTTAGTAATTTCTTTATTTTCTTTGTGAAATATTCAAGCCTCCCAGTGCGCAGTGTATTATCTGCACACATTATGGTCACTTGCAATGTCTCTGGTATTGAGCACTGAGCAGGCAGACAGTATTCATTTCACACCACTGCAATAGGTTACAAAAGGAAGAGATGTGGTGAAACTACACAGAACTACAGATTTACCAAGCTGCCTTAGGGTATGTGCACACGTTCAGGTTTTTTCGCGGTTTTTTTCGCGGTTTTTTCGCAATAAAAACGCTATAAAAACTCATTAAAAACGCATACATTATGCATCCTATCATTTAGAATGCATTCTGCGTGTTTTGTGCACATGGTGCGTTTTTTTCCGCGGAAAAAACGCATCTCGGTAAAAAAAGCAGCATGTTCATTAATTTTGCGGGTTTTTTGCGTTTTTCCAGCTATTCTATGCATTGGGAAAAAATGCACAAAAAACGCGTCAAAATCGCGGTAAAAACGCATGCAGATTTCTGCCAGAAATGTCCGGTTTTTGTCAGGAAAATTTCTGCCAGAAATCCTGATGTGTGCACATACCCCTAGGCTATGTTCACACAGTGCAGATTATTTGCGGTTTTTTAGTGTTTAACCGCAAATAATCTGCATACATTAAGCATCCTATCATTTTTAATGAAATCCGCAATTTCTGTGCACATGATGTGCGTTTTTCCGCATGAAAAACGCATTGCGGTAAAAAACCGGACATGCTCATTAATTTTGCGGTTTTTTCGCGGTTTTCCCACTGTCTAATGCATTGGGAAATGTTTGGGAAAAACCGCGTCAAAAACGCGCAAAAAACGCGCAAAAAAACGCATGCGGTTTTTATGCGGAAATCTGGCAGAAATGTCCAGATTTTCACAGGAATTTTCTGCATCAATTCCTGAACGTGTGTATGGGGCCTTACAGTAAATGGATCTTTTGCTGCCCATAGCAACCAATCACAGCTCAGATTTCACTTGCCAGAGCACTGCACTACTGCAGTATCAGAAAGCTGACCTGTGATTGGTTGCTATGGGGCAAAGAAAATCTTCCTATTAGACAGCCTGATAATTCTCCACCCTAGCTCCTGTGAGGAGCTGATAGGAAATGCATCATGTCATGTGACCTGTGAACTAAATGAACTATGTGAACTAAATGAACTAGATGTTCTGTTGAGAATGACTCAGGACAGCCTAGTTCAAGGTGATGCATCTCACTGAGCCCAGCAGCAGTTCCCCCTGTATTAGTGTAGAGTACTGACTCATAATGATTGTGTATGAGGGAGCTGAGAAGCCGTTCAGCATCCTGAGAACAGAACAGGAGCCAGTGGTAAAGATTTTAGCAAGGCTGATCCTCTACAGGAGGCTGATCTTATCATAAAGACTGGTGAGGGGCATGAACCACACCACAGAAACACTCTCTCATACACACTCGAGCTGTGTCTGTCTACTGTACAATTTCAGTTTTTATTATTACTATTATATTTGTATTTGATGTGTGGTATAGTGTTTACTACCTTCTTTTCCAGCATCAGGAGCTATAAAGAGCAAGTGTGAGAGCAGGGATCTTCAGTGTGAGGAGCTGTATGAGGGATCACTCTCTGTCTCCTCCCACTTGCTGTTTAGTTCATAATGAACTAATCTCTGTCAGGATGGTGAACTAGATGAACTAGTTCACTCTGAAGATTAGTTCATTTTGAACTACTCACTCACGAACTACCCATCACTAGTATGCAGGACTCTGCTGTGCTGGTTGTCATGGTGCTGGATGAGGGGAAGTTTATGTGTGGGGTCAGGAGGGGTTTACAGGGTGGATGTAGCAGAGCTGAGGAGGTGTACGGAGCGGAGCCGCCTGTGTACGAGGTGTAAGGAGCGGAGCCGTGTGTGTACGAGGTGTACGGAGAGGAGCCATGTGTGTACGAGGTGTACGGAGAGGAGCCGTGTGTGTACGAGGTGTACAGAGCGGAGCCGTGTGTGTACGAGATGTAAGGAGTGGAGCCAGCGTCGGACTGGAGCACCTTGGGCCCACCAGAGAAAATCATCCTTGGGGCCCACTATGTAGCTACATAGAAATAAATACAAGATCACCAATTGTGCTATAAAACATGCTAATATCAGGGTATACTATAAAGTAGTACATGTCTGTCTTAATTATGTAGCAGGGGTTGGGGTAGCCCCCTCATATAGGATAATGTAGCCCTCTCACAGAATATAATGCAGCCCTCATATAGAATATAATGCAGCCCCTCCATAGAATATAATGTAGCCCCCTCATAGGGTATAATGCAGCCCCTTCAAATTGTATAATACAGCCCCCCCACAGAATATAATGTAGCCCCCTCAGAGTATATGCAGCCCCCACTTAAGGTATAATGCATATGCAGCCCCTCATAGGGTGTCATGCTTCCGCCCATCATAGGGTATCATGCTTCCCCCCATAGGATAGGGTATCATGCAGTTCCCCCAAAGGGCATCATGCATTTCACCCCCCCATAGGGTGTATCTCCCCCCATAGGGTATCACGCAGGTCCCTCCCCATAGGGTATCATGGAGCTCCCCTCATAGGGTATGATGCAGCTCCCTCCCCATAGAGTATCATGCAGCTCCCTCCCCATAGGGTATCATGCAGCTCCCTCCCCATAGGGTATCATGCAGCTCTCCCCCCATAGGGAATCATGCAGCTCCCTCCCCATAGGATATCATGCAGCTCACCTCCATAGGGTACCATGCAGCTCCCCCCATACAACCAGGACTCACTGATATATGTAAAAAAACAAAAACAAAACACAATACTCACCTCTCCTCCTCACTCCCGGCGGCGGCTCTGCTCTGATGTCAGCAATGTCAGGAGGTGCGCTGCAGTCGGCCTCGCACACAGCAGGTACGCAATGAAGTGACGTCATCGCGCACCCGCTGTGTGTCAGAGGCGCAGGGAATGATGGGACAGAGAGCATCATCTGACTCTCCTCCATTAATGTGCACTTGGGGGGCGGCGCTGAAACCCGGACCCCCTGGCTTAAGGCCCATAGCGGCCACGTGGGCTGGGGTCCCTGAGGGAGCGGGGGGCCTGGTCTGCAGGCCCTGATAGCGGGCAGTGTTAGCTGCAGCTTGCGGCAAACAGTGCCCGCTATTAAAATGAAATGAAATCACTCCTCTCCACGCCCATGAGAGTGTGAATATTCATTTCACTTTAGCAGCGAGAACAAGCTTCTGCCTCCTATCACCCGCTGCTGCTGCTCCGTAGTTGTTGTTTTTTAAGTAGCCACATTCTGAGAGCTATAACTTTTTTTTTTTTCGTGCAGAGCTGTATGAGTTATTATTTTTTGCGGGAAGAGTTGCAGATTTTTTGGGTACCAATTGGGGCACATAATTTTTTTGATCACTTTTTATTCATATTTTTCAGACATAGAATGAAAAAAAACAGCAATTCAGTTGTTGAACAGCGCAAAAAATAAAAACAATAAGCCAGCGTCGGACTGGAGCACCTTGGGCCCACCAGAGAAAATCATTCTTGGGGCCCACTGTGTAGCTACATAGAAATAAATACAAGACCACCTATTGTGCGGTAAAACATGCTAATATCAGTGTATAATATAAGGTAGTACACGTCTTAATTATGTAGCAGGGGTTGGGGTAGCCCCCTCATAGAATATAAAGTAGCCCCCTCACAGAATATAATGCAGCCCCCTATAGAATATAATGTAGCCCCCCTATAGAATATAATGCAACCAGCCTCAGAGTATAATGCAGCCCCCATAGGGTATAATATAGCCCCCTTAGAATATAGTGCAAACCCCTCATAGGGTATGATGCAGCCCCCTCATAAGGTATAATGCAGCACCTTCATGGAATATAATGTAGCCCCCTTATAGGGTATCATGCTGCCCCCCCCTCATAGGGTATCATGCAGCTCATCCTCATAGGGTATCAGGCAGCTCACTCCCTCCATAGGGCATCATGCAGCTCACTCCCCCCCATAGGGCATCAGACAGCTCACTCCCTCCATAGGGTATCAGGCAGCTCACTCCCTCCATAGGGTATCAGGCAGCTCACTCCCCCATAGGGTATGAGGCAGCTCACTCTCCCCATAGGGTAACATGCAGCTCACTCCCCATAGGGTAACATGCAGCTCACTCCCCCCATAGGGCATCATGAAGCTCAGTCCCCCCATAGGGTATCATGCAGCTCACCCTCCCCATAGGGTATCAGGCAGCTCACTCTCCCCATAGGGTAACATGCAGCTCACTCCCCCCATAGGGCATCATGCAGCTCACTCCCCCCATAGGTTAATATGCAGCTCACTCCCCCCATAGGGCATCAAGCAGCTCATCCTTGCCCCATAGGGCATCATGCAGCTCACCCTTGCCCCATAGGGCATCATGCAGATGACCCTTGCCCCATAGGGCATCATGCATCTCACCCCCCCTTGCCCCATAGGGCATCATGCATCTCACCCCCCCTTGCCCCATAGGGCATCATGCATCTCACCCCCCTTGCCCCATAGGGCATCATGCAGCTCACCCCCTTGCCCCATAGGGCATTATGCAGCTCTCTCCCCCCTTGCCCCATAGGGCATCATGCAGCTCACCCCCTTGCCCCATAGGGCATCATGCAGCTCACCCCACCCCCATGCCCCATAGAGCATCATGCAGCTCACCCCCCTTGCCCCATAGGGCATCATGCAGCTCACCCCCTTGCCCCATAGGGCATCATGCAGCTCACCCCCCTTGCCCCATAGGGCATCATGCAGATCACCCCCCCTTGCCCCATAGGGCATCATGCAGATCACCCCCTTGCCCCATAGGGCATCATGCTGATCACCCCCGCTTGCCCCATTGGGCATCATGCAGCTCACCCCCCCTTGCCCCATAGGGCATCATGCAGCTCACCCCCTTGCCCCATTGGGCATCATGCAGCTCACCCCCCCCCCCCTTGCCCCATAGGGCATCATGCAGCTCACCCCCCTTGCCCCATCATCAATTTAAATAACAAGTTTTTCCCCCAACCGAAAAAATGCCAATTTTAAACTAGTTACATAGGTTTCTTAAAGGAAACCTATCACAAGGTTTTCCCCATATATAGTACCACCAGCACCTATATGCCATTATAGACACCATTTTAGAGTGCTGTATGTATGTAATAACTTCTTATACTCACCTACAGGGCGATCCGGAGTTAAATGTCGCTGGTCTTCATCCAGTGCAGTCCTCCTTCCAGTGGATGATGTGTCCTACATCATCCACACAACCTCCTCATCACGCATCTGTGCAGGAACACTTCTCTGCCCTGCCGAGCACAAAGCAAAGTACTGCAAAGGCCATAAAGAAGTGCGCTTGCACAAGAGTGCGATGGAAGTCACTATATGGATGATGTAGGACGCGTCATCCAGTCAAATTAAGAAGGATGGTGATAGAAGAGGAGGAGGCACTAGATTAAGACTAGCAAAGCCCATTGGATGGGACCACCTCGTAGGCAAGTCTAATATACGCTTTGTTTTTTAACGTTATGCAGATTATGCAGGCATTCTTGAATGTTGTATATATATAAGGGCATACCGGTAGTGGTCGTGGGTTATAAAATGCTGTATACAGACTATACAGGTTGTGGTCCTACTATACATACACAGCATTCTAGTATGCTGTATATAAGGGCATACAGGTAGTGGTCGTCCTTTATATGGGGGGAGGGGGTGGGAACAGAAACAATGATTGAATACCCTGTAGTAAATAAACAGCAATAGTGCATGAAAATATAGTGTACTTAGTCAGCACGTTTTTTGATTTAAAAAAAATGAAAAAATACAAACGCCATCCCACCACTTCACAGTGACCCTAGTTGGGAGTCCTAATATTAAAAACCTTAATATATATTGATGTGGTTTCCCATGGCTGTGTGTTCTTTAGTTGGGCCCAATCTTTCTCAGCCCTTATCCACATGCATCTCACGTGACAAAATGGTAAGGTTTTTAATATTAGAGTTAAGGTACCTTCACACTTAGCGACTTTGCAACGATAACGATAGCGATCCGTGACGTTGCAGCGTCCTGGATAGCCATATCGTTGTGTTTGACACGCAGCAGCGATCTGGATCCCGCTGTGATATCGCTGGTCATTGCTGAAAGTCCAGAACTTTATTTGGTTGTCAGATCGGCGTATATCGTCGTGTTTGACAGGAAAAGCAACAATGCCAGCAATGTTTTACAATGGTAACCAGGGTAAATATCGGGTTACTAAGTGCAGGGCCGCGCTTAGTAACCCGATGTTTACCCTGGTTACCATTGTAAATGTAAAAAAAAACTGTACATACTCACCTTCTGATGTCCGTCAGGTCCCTGGCCGTCTGCTTCCCGCACTGACTGTGAGCGCCGGCCATAAAGTAAAAGCAGAGCACAGCGGTGACGTCACCGCTGTGCTGTGCTTTACGGCCAGCGCTCACAGTCAGTGCGGGAAGCAGACGGCCAGGGACCTGACGGACATCAGAAGGTGAGTATGTACTGTTTTTTTTTTACATTTACAATGGTAACCAGGGTAAACATCGGGTTACTAAGCGCGGCCCTGCGCTTAGTAACCAATGTTTACCCGGGGACTTCGGCATAGTTGTCGATATCGCTGCAGCGTCGCTTAATGTGACGGTACCTTTAGGACTGTCCCAATTACGGTCGCTGTGAGAAGTGGTGGGATGACTTTGGCTTATTTTTAAAAAATAAATAAAAAAACATGTTAACTAAATACCCTATATTATTTTCATGCACCATGCTATTTATTTACTTCAGGATATTCAATTATGTTTCTGTCGGTTTTGTTTTTCTGTCCAGTGGCCAGTGTGAACGTGCACTTACACTCTGAATGCACAACAATTTATGTTGTGTTTTTATGTGGAAAACCTGGTGACAGGTTCCCTTTAAGCAGATCTATGCAGCTTGTACAAGTGAACTTCATTGTTTCAAAAGTGGTTTACCTAAGCCCGTTATTATAGTACCCTACTGGTGATGAGCAAGTGTGCTAGTTACTTGGGTTTTCCCGAGCATACTCGGTTGTTCTCTGAGTATTCGGGTGTTCTCCGAGTATTAGGGCGTGCTCAGAGATTTCGTTTGTGTCGCCGCAGCTGCATGATTTGCGGCTGTTAGGAAATCTCCACATGTATACAGGATGTCTAACAAACAGGCAACCCCCACATGTATTCAGGCTGTCTAGCAGCCGCAAATCATGCAGCTGCGGAGACACAAACAATCTCTGAGCATGCCCAAAATACTCAGAGAACACCCGAGCATGCTAGGGAAAACCTGAGTACCAAGCATACTCGTTTATCACTATACCCTACACAGGTACATCATGGGCTACAATGTGGAGACTTCATCAGAGCAATGTTTTATTTACACTCAAAATTGGTTTAAGAGGAACAAATTACCATTTCCCACAGAAATCTCAGACTTTTATTTATAGAAATATTGGGTAAATAAGATTTTAACACTATAGAAACTTATCTAATTTTATAAAAGTGCATTTTTTTGCGTTGGAAAATGTATGCCTTTGCTTGTTTCATTTTATGCATTTCTTATGCATTACACACAAAAATTGCCCACCAATTATACAAACACTAAGTTTGGACTGAAAACGCAACCATAACTAACATCACCAAAAAGCAAACCAGAGTATAATCCAAAATATTTTTTTATTAACAATCACATAGTAAGTACTACTGTAACGATGCAATAAGAGAGGCTGCGAAGCTACACACAAAAAGGAACTTGCTGGTTATGTAAGTACAGATTATGCATAAAGTGCAAATATAAACAATCTTTGTGCACAAAAGGCAAATTATTGTAAAAATCCTTCTAAAGATCCCAAGTGTATTGAAGCCCAATGAATATCAAATCCCTAAATGGGGTGTCATATAGTAGGTGTTGTACACCTTAAACAAATCTTACATGGCTCTTACTGTTTTGGTTAGAAAACCAGTAAACTGCATTAAGCCAGCGGGCGGCACCACTATTAAGCAAATCTAAATGACAGACATTTGTCAGCATACCTGTACCTTCAGGTCCAGCTCCTTCGGATTCCCTTTTCTGCTGTGGGAGATCCTCTTCAGATGAGTCAGGAGAAACTGAGACAGTCCAAATTAACTTTAATAATAACATCTTTACTGGTTCCGTTACACAGCACATCCAAAGACTTCACATTCTTGACAACGGGTTTCACAAAACAATATTCCTTTTCTTTCCCTGCGTTACTCTCGTGATCACTAACCGCGGGCCCGGGTCGGACCATGCCTAACGGTTCCTCAACATGTACTCTATGCAGCTCTGCTACGGGCATGCTTCCCTTGGTCTGTTTCGCCCCAGACACAAGATCATCAATCTCCGGAGTATAAAGCCACTGAAAGAGAGTACTGTCCTTCTGTTCTGCCTTCTGCACCACATCTTTACTGTATGTGCTCACTGCTTCCATGGGGTCCCTTGACCGTTTCACCCCGGTTCTAAGGGTTTCTGCCCAGACAATGAGTTGGCACATCCTGAGTCTTAAAGCTGTTCTAACCTGCTGATTATCTGTACTGCAGCTGTGGATGGCTGAGGTCCACTTCTCTTCACATTGTGTGACTGCTGTCACGTCCTGGGCCTATAGCCCGTGTGGACGGTTCGGGCATCCCTAGCCCTCTGCCCTATTCTAAGACTATCACTATATACTGACTTTATGTTCTATTTAGGAACTGTGTGCACTAAAAATGCCCCCATCTAGTGACCAACAGGTGCAAGACACTTTCCCTAATACAAGTGCAAATACAGTACACTTCACTTAAACACACAATGTGTAATTACAAGACACGATAATACAATAAGAGTGTAGCAGTACCATGATAAGTAGGCGGTAGTACATGTAACCATGTAGCAATGCCCCCTAGTTTGCATAACGAATACCATCACATACTGAATAAAAACAAAAATAGCGCCCCGGGAGCCTGCGCAGTAGCAGCTATCGGCGGCGCAGCCCGCGCATGCACAATAGCAGCTGTTGTCAGTCTCCAGGAGCTACTACTGTGCAGGTCCCGGCGGTGCCATCTTCGTGGAGGACATTCTTTTTCTTCTCCAGCAAGATTGCGCCACCGGCGCCTGCGCAACAGCAGCTATCGAATCTATACAAACTTTTTTTTTTTTTTTTTTAAAGGGATTAAGTGCACACTAACCATGCAATTATGCTACAGTGCAGGTACCACCTGCCTGCAGAAGCATTTTTTGTCTTTATTCAGTATGTGATGGTATTCATTATGCAAACTAGGGGGCAGGTCAGTGGGAGATCAGTGACCAGTCAGCATTATGAATACCTAATCAGAGAACCATATACATGAACCCCGCCTTAGGACAAGAGCATATCATTAACATAAAACTGATTAAAGATTAAAGAACAACCGCAAGATGGATTTTGTCAACCAATGTATCATTTTATTCAATATATAACAGCACCAACTTGACACTGTGTGTAGGTTACTATGCACAATCCTGCTGACAGGTTCCCTTTAAGGAGGGGCTTTGGATACAGAACCACCAAATACAGCTCTGGCAAAAATTAAGAGACCACCACATCAAAACCCTGTCATGGGCAGCCCAATCTCCAGACCTGAACCCCACTGAAAACCTCTGGAATGTAATCAAGGGGATGATGGATAGTCACAAACCACCAAACAAAGAGTAACTGTTTCAATTTTTGCGCCAGAAGCAGTGTGAAAGACTGGTGGAAAGCATGCCAAGACGCATGAAAGCTGTGATTAAAAATCATGGTTAGTATTGTTGTTTCTAAATGATTATGAACTTGTTTTCTTTGCATTATTTGAGGTCAGAAAGCACTGGGTTTTTTTATTTTGACCATTTCTCCTTTTCAGTAAAAAAATACAAAACTTATTGCTTGGAAATTTGGAGACATGTTGGCAGAAGTTTATAGACTAAAAGGAAAATTTACATTTTACTCAAAAATATACTTATAAAGAGAAAAATCTGAGAAACTGAAAATTTTGCAGTGGTCTCTTAATTTTTGCCAGAGCTGTACAGTATATGTCCCTGAATCTGCTCGACTTGAAGTTCTTAAACTTGTCCATGATTCTAAACTTGTAGGACACCCTACAGTTATGAAAACGCAAGTAATATCGTTTTTTTGGGGGGTGGCCTAATTGTAGGAAGGATGTGAGAAAATATGTTTCCTCCTGCTTAACATGTGCACGGAACAAAACGCTACGACAAGTGAGAACCCGTTTCAAGGAAGAATTCGGCCACCTCCTCCACCAGAAAAAGTCCATGGTGAAGAAGAGTACAGTGTGGATAAAATTCTGGACTCTAGAAGATTTAGAGGAAGATTACAGTATTTAGTGCAATGGAACACAGTTACGGGACAGAATAAAATTAATGGAAGCCGGAGGGACACATCCATGCACCAAGGCTTACAAGAGCCATTCATCACAGACATCCAGAGAAGCCAGTGCCTGAGATTTCCAGAGGTCAGGAGTACGGTCAGGATTCGAACCCAGCAGCTCTTGTACACCAGGCGGCAGCTCTTCCCTCTGAACTATTCAGCTCGCTGCACAGTTCCTTGCTAACCCAGATACTAGTACCCATGATGTTCCTGATGTCTCCATCCTGCAATCTCCTGATTGAACACCCTACTTAAACCTGGCATTGCACTTCCTCACTTGAAAGATTATTGAGCTCCCAACCTTTAGTCAAGCTCTCCTTTCACCTGCTGCTTCAAGCTACTCATCTATGGCATCTAACATTTGAGAACCCTCTGATGGGCCTCCTGATGAACCGAACTACAGGGAAACGCGTTGAGGCGAGGCACAGTGTATCATGATAAGTAACACGCCACTCTGCTTATACCATTGTAAAATTGTACAGTCTTGCCTTTTTATAGGCTTTGCATGAGTATCTCTGTGACTGTTTAGCCCTATTTATATATGGGGGCAACCCCTTAGGGCTGGTGTATCTATGGCTTGATAGTCCATGAAGAGGAAAATATATATGGTATAATTTGCAGCTGTGTATGCTGAATGCAGTTATCTATGCTAAGGCTATGAGGCGAAGTGCAATATATCATGATAAGTAACATATAATTCTACTTATACCACTGAGATACCTTAAATACCTGGCCCTGGTTATCTATTTGGGCCGTGTTTAATATTAACTGCAGGTTTTAATCCCTTATGGGTATAATTTATGCTAATAATAGCTAGACAAACTGCAGTATTATATGTGGTATAGGCTGTAGTGATTGATGTTAAAAAAAATTTTTATGTGGCACATCTGACAGCATACCCATTGCCTATTATTGGTGTTTAGCAAATTGGTTTATAAAAGGGGCTGGAGTCTGTATAGGTTATATCTAGTATCCTGCTTTTGCCTCTGTTTTTTGCTAATTTTCTTCTATTGAGTTTTTTTGACCATTTTTTTGCTTTCTTCATCTCTGTTCTTATGTATATTGTTTTCACACCTGCAGCATAGGGCAGTGAGGGGTAGTCCACGTTGAGTGGGGGCGCCAAAACAGCGTAATTAGGGTGCCAACCTACACAGCCAGGCAGGTGACAGAATAGGCCATTGCAGGGTATGCGCTAGACCTTGGTCCTTAATTTTTATTTTTAGGCCTTTTTTGTGCCTAAAATAGCACTGGGTGGTGTATTTTTAAAATATTCATAATAAAATTTAATTTTTTATATGTTCACTAGTTAATTTAGATTCCCAGGTTAATAAATATTTTTTCTAATAATCACCTGCTGCTTCATCCAAGATTATACTGCAGCTACCGTTTACCAAACCCTGGCTATTCCTGATCTTACGCAAACTGCCGGTGCTACCCCTAGTGGTTGCAATAACACTACTCCACCCAGGTCAGTCCATAACAGTCACTTTATGTGGGAGTCCAGTTAGAAAATGATGAAGTGGGGATTGGGGCCCAAACTGTTGGGCATACACATTTGTTTCTGCCACCATAAGGTTTACAAAATTCTTGGAAAAAAAAGGCTTTGAAATAGTCAATTTCTATGAGGTCGGTAGTGTAAAATGAAATTCCTATTTGTGCAACAAAATCAGGAATCTTTGGCTCATAATCTTTGGGAGGTGTGGTCCATAGGAGCTCAGCAAAATCCTGTTGAGAGGTTCCCTTTAACAATTCAGCAATAATAACAAGAAAACACAGCAATCACCACATGGCAAAAAACTCTTTCATTTCTTAATCCATAAATCCAAATACATCCTCACTGGAGAGTAGCGAAGCATATGATGCACAACAAGCATTTCATGTCCACCGACTCTTTCTCCAGCCCTGCGTGATGGCATCAGTGCGCTCATAATAACTCAGTAGTTAATGAGCAAAACTGATTGCTAAATACCAAGTATCAGATAATTATGTTGCAAATTTGACGAGAGCATGATAGATGGAGGACTCTCATCCTGTCCTTTATAAAGTTGAATGGAAAGAACTTCTGGAATATCATGTAATCAGCACAATTGTAACAATAAGCCTCCTACACCATACATTGTGCATCAATGCTACCTCACAAAGTCATCACAATGTAATAAATGCCAGATCTGAGTCTTATGCATCTAGTATTTTCCTCTTCCAGTATTTGTACCTTTTAGACTGAAATTAAGGATCTGTCAGAGTTGGTCCAATTTCCAGTTCTAGTTACTATTGAGGTAATAGGGTCTTCTCGATAATGAGCAGTGGCTTCATCATAATGGTAATTGATATGAAACTTTTTACTAGAATAGATGGATGTATAGGTGCCCACAAGCTTGACTCAGTGATGTAAGATGATTAATAGAGGAAAAAATCAGCTCACCCTTGAGAAAAATCCAGAGAATAATCAAGAAGGCAAAATGAAGAACAGGATCACGTTGCTGATGAACTTCAGGGAAATATGCAGAAAGAAAACATCCAGCTTCATATAGAAATGCACCGCACTAAAAGGTCTTCTTTTATTTAATTATTAAAAATGTACATATAAAGGCAATCCTACATGGCACACAGGGAGAATAAAAAAACAAACGCGTTTCAAACGCTCTATGCGTTCTTCGACTCGGTCTGAATGAAATAAAAGGAGATTGGGAGATTAAATTAATTAAGATGCACGGGGGGACAAAACATGTGGATGGGAAGGACAAAAAGGCAAGTGAAATACACATGACAAAGCATAAAGTGAAAACAACCAATAACATCATGAATAAAATAACACAATTATACAAAATAAATGGCGGAGAGTTTTTTCTATATCACCAACATGTACAGTATATGCTTGGGAACAAATTCTATGGAATAAATAACAAAACTGAAGATGTTCCTGTTGTGTTCAGTAATGAAATGGTTTGAGGAATTAGACACATTGCTGTTAATGGGTTGAATAATGTCATAGAGATGTTCCCTTATCCTTATTTGTAATTTTGTAATGGTGGAACCGATGTATAACAAGTGCGACACTCTATGGCTTGGACCGAACTAGAATTAAGAACTTTTTATGGTAAAGGTTTTAGTGCCATCAAAGTTGTAGAACCATTACATTTTGACTGAGTGTGAACACATCTTACATGAGCACTGGCCACATTTAAAGTAATCCTTTAAGTAGAGCCAATTATGGGACCAGTTGATTCCCTTTCTGAACAGTACAATCTAGGTGAAAGAGTTTACTGTAGTAGGTGAACGTGGAGAAACAATTCTGATACCTTCCAGCAAAATTGAATCCATGATTTTATCTCAGGATATGCAAGTTACGATTTACAATATTGGAGATGGTTTGGAAATGAATACTAGAAGCTAAAAGTAAAGTAGGTTTATGGGACGTAGTATTATTGTTGATAGGAAATTTATTAATCAAATCCTGTCTAGTCTTCGTGTTTACTATATTGACTGCACGATTTAGGGACCAGGTGGGATCATTTCTAATTTTTTAAACGCTGCTGTATTGAACTGGATTCCTTTTGAAAAGATGATGGGTTACCTCAGTTTCTCTTGGCTCAGATTAATTCACGGACAAAAATAGAACTAATAGCACTGGTCAACAGCATTTTTGGTGCCAAAGATATTTCATCGAATTTGGGGTATTTTTGGGGTGCTGATTCTGAATATGTCATCGGTTTTGCCAGATTGGCTCAAGTTTTTGAGATTTTTGGTATCTTATTTATAGCACTTGTTGGTAAATGCGACGCATCATCTCATTAATTTCTTTGGATTAGTACTTGAACTGAGCAGTTCTCAATATAGTTTTGTGTTAATTAGTATTCTAAAAGTTTGTTCATAGCTTGATTTTTGCACTAACTTTATGTTGTTGTCTGTTTTCCAGTGAAAAGCATGAACTCATCAAGAAGAAGTTGTCTTAACGATCCAGACTCATTCTGTTACATTTGTGGTGAATACACACTGCCAAAACATAGAAGAAACATAACAGACTTCGTAAAAAAAGTGTATTTTGCCTATTTTGGGGTTATGCTTGGGGACCAAGACAAGTTTTGGGCACCACACATAGTGTGCAAAGCATGTATCGAATTATTACGAAAATGGAGCAAAGGACAAAGAAAAAGCTTCAAATTTGGTGTTTCAATGGTGTGGAGAGAGCCAAAAAATCATCATGATGACTGTTATTTATGGTAAACACAGGTACAGGCACATCTTCACAATGAGGGACAGGCCTTCTTGCAGATTCCATGTTACTCCCATTTTCGTTTCTTATGCTTATTGAATCCTTGCACTTGCACAGAAATAACAGTCATCATGATGATTTTTTGGCTCTCTCCACACCATTGGAACACCAAATTTGAAGCTTTTTCTTTGTCCTTTGCTCCATTTTCGTAATAATTCGATACATGCTTTGCACACTATGTCTTGGTCCCCAAGCATAACCCCAAAATAGGCAAAATACACTTTTTTTTACGAAGTCTGTTATGTTTCTTCTATGTTTTGGCAGTGTGTATTCACCACAAATGTAACAGAATGAGTCTGGATCGTTAAGACAACTTCTTCTTGATGAGTTCATGCTTTTCACTGGAAAACAGACAACAACATAAAGTTAGTGCAAAAATCAAGCTATGAACAAACTTTTAGAACACTAATTAACACAAAACTATATTGAGAACTGCTCAGTTCAAGTACTAATCCAAAGAAATTAATGAGATGATGCGTCGCATTTACCAACAAGTGCTATAAATAAGATACCAAAAATGTCAAAAACTTGAGCCAATCTGGCAAAACTGATAGCATATTCAGAATCAGCACCCCAAAAATACTCCAAATTCATTAAAATATTTTGGACACCAGAAAAAAATTTTTTTTTGTTGACCTGTGTAGTATGTGGGGGATGAAAATTGTTGGCATGTAAAATTGTATTCACCTTTTCTGTGCGTGCTACTATCGATGGTAAAACTGTGCCTTTCCATCAAAAGTAGATGCAGAAAAGTGATGGAATCCGGGTGAAAAAATGAGTGAATTGAAGATTGAATTGATTCTTATTTAAATAGTCAAGAAAAAAAGAGGTATGTCAGAAACTCAATCGTCCCAAGCAAGAAGCAAATTGTCTATGCATCTTCCATACCATACCACCATGCCATGACTAAAGTAGCTAAAAACAGGGAAAATTTGGCACCCATGGAAACTCCACTAAGAGAGTGCATAATAGGAATTTTAGGATTTTCTAAAATTAGATAGTCCACCTGTTTCTGTGAAAAAAAAAATGCCCAAAGAAAAACCTTCATGAACACTGCAGTGACATAGTGACTAGAAAGATTTGGTGGGACCATTGGATAAGGGAGTGTAAGTATAAATATCAGACATTTGTTCAATGGAGAGAACATAATCTTTCATTCATCGCTACTGCTGAGAGTGTCCCTTATCAGCCATTTTAATAATATCCAATCTCAGATGCAATATTTCCAAAGCATCATATTCACATTTTGATAAATTATATTTGATCGAAGGAGAACGAATGGATAGTCTCCAAAAGTTTTGTGATCGTGCTTGTAAGCCCCGGCGAATGAAGGAAATGTAGGTCAATGACCTATAGTTACCTTCAGTCGCGGTGATGCGCCCCTGCTGGATGTCCTCATGAACTGCAGCCTGGGAACTTTTTCCCACGCTCCAGGTCATATGAGGACATCCACGAGGGGGCGCATAACCGCGACTAAAGGTAACTATAGGTCATTGACCTACATTTCCTTCATTCGTCGGGGCTTACAAGCACGAGCACAGCTGCATTAGCAGGGCTCCTGCTTGTAAAATATTTTAACCCCTTCAGATGGATTACCTCGTGGGACGTGACAGATCCTCGGAAGGTATGTATATTGTGGGTTTATTATTTTGCCAAGCGAGGGTCTTCAAATGGATTGAGAGAGCAATAAAATATTAAAACAACCGGTGTGTTTATTTCATTAAAATACTTTTTAATCATGTGTTTGTGTGTTTTTTAACCCTTTCAAACAATTGGATTAATAAGGGATAGGTGTCATAATTGACGCCTCTCTATTATTAATCTGGCTTAATGTCACCTTACAATAGCAAGGTGGCATTAACCCTTCATTACCCCATATCCCACCGCTACACGGGAGTGGGAAGAGAGTGGCCAAGTGCCAGAATAGGCGCATCTTCCAGATGTGCCTTTTCTGGGGTGGCTGGGGGCAGATGTTTGTAGCCAGGGGGGGCCAATAACCATGGACCCTCTCTAGGCTATTAATATCTGCCCTCAGTCACTGGGCTTTAACACTCTGGCAGAGAAAATTGCGCGGGAGCCCACGCCATTTTTTTCCGCGATTTAACCCTTTATTTTAGCAGCTACAGTGGCCAAATTTTGCACATACACACTACTAACATTAGTAGTGTGGAATATGCAAAAAAAAAGGGGATATGAGATGGTTTACTGTATGTAAACCATGTCTCATATCCTGTCGGGTTTGGGAAGGAGAAATGAAAAGCCGGCAATTGAATTACCGGCTTTTCACTAACACCGCTGCGTATTTCTCGCAAGTCACACTGCTGGTCCGTGTGGAAGCCGTATTTTTCTCGCCCCATAGACTTTCATTGGCGTTTTTTTTGCGCTATACGGTTACAAACGCAGCATGCTGCGATTTTCTACGGCCGTACAAGACCGTATATTACAGATGCGTAATATACGGCTGATAGGAGCAGCCCCTTAGAGAATAATTGGGCCGTGTGTAATGCGATTTTTACAGACGTATTTTTGGCGCTCATACGTCCGTAAAACTCGCTAGTGTGACGCCGGCCTTAAAGGAATTAGTCTGTGGAGAGATTTCCACATTGCGACAATCATCATTATCTGTCTAAAAATGTTTTTATTGTCAAATCTCGCACAAATCCGTTATTGTCCTTAATAACAGAAAAAAACATCATATCTATGATTAGTAAGTGAAAAGTTGAAAACACGTGAAAGTAGATCAGCCTCGGTTTTGGATACAGCAGTACACGAGATATTAATAACATCTAGTATGGAGCTTCACTGTTACTGCTCAGATGATTCTTGAAAAAAGTTGATGTGTTCGCTGTGTTTTCTACCTTCTCTTCTGCTTCGTTCTTTGAATATTTATTACATTTTTGTGGTTTCTTATAGTAATTAGATTGAGATTTATTGGAAGGATGGTTATGATTAATACATTTTATTGTATATATACATACAGTGCCTACAAGTAGTATTCAACCCCCTGCAGATTTAGCAGGTTTACACATTTGGAATTAACTTGGCATTGTGACATTTGGACTGTAGATCAGCCTGGAAGTGTGAAATGCACTGCAGCAAAAAAGAATGTTATTTCTTTGTTTATTTTTTTTTTTAAATTGTGAAAAGTCTTTTCAGAGGGTCATTTATTATTCAACCCCTCAACCCACCAGAATTCTGTTTGGTTCCCTTAAAGTATTAAGAAGTAGTTCAGGCACAAAGAACAATGAGCTTCACATGTTTGGATTAATTATCTCTTTTTCCAGCCTTTTCTGACTATTTAAGACCCTCCCCAAACTTGTGAACAGCACTCAAACATGGTCAACATGGGAAAGACAAAGGAGCATTCCAAGGCCATCAGAGACAAGATCGTGGAGGGTCACAAGGCTGGCAAGGGGTACAAAACCCTTTCTAAGGAGTTGGGCCTACCTGTCTCCACTGTTGGGAGCATCATCCGGAAGTGGAAGGCTAATGGAACTACTGTTAGCCTTCCACGGCCTGGACAGCCTTTGAAAATTTCCTCCCGTGCCGAGGCCAGGCTTGTCCGAAGAGTCAAGGCTAACCCAAGGACAACAAGGAAGGAGCTCCGGGAAGATCTCATGGCAGTGGGGACATTGGTTTCAGTCAATACCATAAGTAACGTACTCCACCGCAATGGTCTCCGTTCCAGACGAGCCCGTAAGGTACCTTTACTTTCAAAGCGTCATGTCAAGGCTCGTCTACAGTTTGCTCATGATCACTTGGAGGACTCTGAGACTGACTGGTTCAAGGTTCTCTGGTCTGATGAGACCAAGATCGAGATCTTTGGTGCCAACCACACACGTGACGTTTGGAGACTGGATGGCACTGCATACGACCCCAAGAATACCATCCCTACAGTCAAGCATGGTGGTGGCAGCATCATGCTGTGGGGCTGTTTTTCAGCCAAGGGGCCTGGCCATCTGGTCCGCATCCATGGGAAGATGGATAGCACGGCCTACCTGGAGATTTTGGCCAAGAACCTCCGCTCCCCCATCAAGGATCTTAAGATGGGTCGTCATTTCATCTTCCAACAAGACAACGACCCAAAGCACACAGCCAAGAAAACCAAGGCCTGGTTCAAGAGGCAAAAAATCAAGGTGTTGCAGTGGCCTAGTCAGTCTCCTGACCTTAACACAATTGAAAACTTGTGGAAGGAGCTCAAGATTAAAGTCCACATGAGACACCCAAAGAACCTAGATAACTTGGAGAAGATCTGCATGGAGGAGTGGGCCAAGATAACTCCAGAGACCTGTGCCGGCCTGATCAGGTCTTATAAAAGACGATTATTAGCTGTAATTGCAAGCAAAGGTTATTCCACAAAATATTAAACCTAGGGGTTGAATAATAATTGACCCACACTTTTATGTTTAAAATTTATAAAAATGTAACTGAGCAACAAAACTTTTTGGTTTGTAAGATTTATACATCTGTTAATAAATCCTGCTCTTGTTTGAAGTTTGAAGGCTCTAACTTATTTGAATCTTATTAAACCTGCTAAATCTGCAGGGGGTTGAATACTACTTGTAGGCACTGTATATTCACATTCTCTGATGGATAAAAAAAAATTAAATTTCTTTGTTAGTTTCCTATTCTCAATACAAAAGTGGCTTCTCCTAGGTGTATATTAATTTATTCGGAACAAGAGATTATTTACGGGAACAATTCCAAAATTTTGAACATGAAAATGGATTATACTGTGTGAATTCTCAGATGAGCAAAAAGATTTGGTTTTGTAGTAAAACATTTTCCACATTCTGAACGTGAAAACTTTTTCTCTCCTGTGTGAGTACTTTTATGCCTAACGAGATCTCTTTTTTGAGAAAAACATTTCCCACATTTGTGACATGAACAATGAACATGGCTTTTCCCCTGTATGAAATTTCTAATGTGCAACAAGACTTGTTTTGTAGGTAAAATATTTCCCACACTCTGGACTTCAAAATGGCTTTTCCCCTGTGTGATCTCTGTTGTGTATCAGAAGACCTCTTTTGCAAGTAAAACATTTCATACATTCATGACATGAAAAAGACTTCTCCCCTGTGTGATTTCTCTGATGTGCAGTAAGACTTTCTTTCTTGGTAAAACATTTCTTGCATTTTGAACATGAAAATGGCTTCTCCCCCATGTTAATTCTTATATGTTTAACTTCTCCCCCTTGTGAGTTCTTATATGTTTAACGAGATATCCTTTGCAAGTAAAACATTTCCCACATTCAGGACATGAAAATGGCTTCTCTCGTGTGTGAATTTTCGCATGTGCATCAAGACCTCTTTTATATGTAAAATATTTCCCACATTCTGGACATGAAAATGGTTTCTCCCCTGTGTGAGTCCTCTGATGTATGCTAAGATTTTCTTTCTTGGTAAAACATTTGTCACATTCTGGACATGAAAATGGCTTCTCCCCTGTGTGAATTTTCTTATGTGCATCAAGATTTCTTTTATATGTAAAATATTTCTCACATTCTGGACATGAAAATGGCTTCTCCCCTGTGTGAACTTTCTTATGTGCATCAAGATTTCTTTTATCTGTAAAAGATTTCCCACATTCTAGACATGACCATAGCTTCTCTCCTGTGTGAATTCTCTGATGTACAGTTAGTTTTTGTTTCCTGGTAAAACATTTCCCACATTCTGAACATGTAAATGGATTCTCCCCCATGTGAGTGCTTTTATGGTTAACAAAATCTCGTTTGTAAGCAAAACATTTCCCACATTCTGGACATGAAAATGGTTTCTCTCCAGTGTGACTTCTCTGATGAACAGTAAGACTTTCTTTATTGTTAAAACATTTCTCACATTCTGAACATGAAAATGGCTTCTCCCCCGTGTGAGTTCTTATATGTTTAAAGAGTTGTCCTTTGTAAGTAAAACATTTCCCACATTCTGGACATGAAAATAGTTTCTCCCCTGTGTGAGTTCTCTGATGTCTGCTAAGACTTTCTTTCCTGGTAAAATGTTTGTCACATTCTTGACATGAAAATGGATTCTCCCCTGTGTGAGTTCTCTGATGTCTGCTAAGACTTTCTTTCCTGGTAAAATGTTTGTCACATTCTTGACATGAAAATGGATTCTCCCCTGTGTGAGTTTTCTTATGTGCATCAAGACTTTTTTTATATGTAAAATATTTCCCACATTCTGGACATGAAAATGGTTTCTCCCCTGTGTGAATTCTCTGATGTGCAGAAACATTAGCTTTCTTGTTAAAACATTTCCCACATACTGAACATGAAAATGGCTTTTCCCCTGTGTGAATTTTCTTATGTGCATCAAGACCTGTTTTATATGTAAAATATTTCCCACATTCTGGACATGAAAATGGTTTCTCCCCTGTGTGAGTTCTCTGATGTCTGCTAAGACTTTCTTTCCTGATAAAACGTTTGTCACATTCTGGACATGAAAATAGATTCTCCCCTGTGTGAATTTTCTTATGTGCATCAAAATTTGTTTTGCAGGTAAAATATTTTCCATGTTTGTTACATGAAAACGTCTTCTCCACTGTGTGAGTGTTTTTATGTTTAATGAGATCTCGTTTGTAAGTAAAATATTTCCCACATTCTGGACATGAAAATGGCTTCTCCCCCGTGTGAACTCTCTGATGTACAGTAAGATTTTCTTTCTTGGTAAAACATTTCCCACATTCTGAACATAAAAATGGCTTTTCCCCAGTATGAATTCTATGATGTGCAGTAAGGTTTGTTTTATTAGTAAAACATTTCCCACATTCGGAACATGAAAATGGTTTCTCCGCTATATGATTTTTTTCATGTTCAGCATCCTTTTTGTTATTTTCACTTTGTGTAGCTGCCTGGAACGAATCAGAAAATAGGACCTGTTGATCTGGAATAGATAACAGATTTTTGCCGTGAAGGCCTGACCGTTTATCTGTAATAAAGTGATACTGTTCATATATATATTCTGTGATACCATAATCAGCTTCTTCAAAATCCGTAAATGTCAGATGTCCCTCTGACGCACAGTCATCTGCCAAGGACAAAAACAGAAACAGTATTTTTTCGTTATAAATGCTGCCTTTTGAAATAAATCGTATTAAAAATTAATTACTAGCTGACATGAACGCAAGGACTAATAAATTATGTTAATAAGCCAAAAGGTTGCGCTCTTTCAATTTTTAGTTTCTCTTCTAATGCTAGCTGTCATAGATATAATGGTAAAATGGGATCAAAATCCATAAAGTCATCTCATAAGAGGAGACATGTCATCTTCATACTGAACATTGAAACATGTCTTAATTATAACTTGGGAAGGTAAAAAGAGTTTTGACTTCATTCCATTCAACTATGACTCCCTGATGTGAACAGGAACTGAAGTGGGTAACTGTTCTAGTCTTCACAGGAATTATAGCAGACTTTGTGGAGCCGGATTAATATTTTACAGATGGATAACGGCACATAGGGCATGGATCCATATCTATGGGAAACTAAATTCATCATAGGAAAAATCTCATTAATATCTCCTGCCTGGGACATCCAGGCGGGCAGATATCCTAAAAATTGGGGATCTTATAACTATTTGGGACCAAGCCACATCCCATTGACAAGCCCCAATCTGAGGTCACGCAGTGGAGGTATGTGGGCGTGACTTATCTAATAAAAGCAGATTTTGAATTATTGTCATTGACAGTCCTGGAAGACACAGTTCAATGTAGTTCTGTACCATAGCGACACTGATGGTCCACAGTGGCGACTGCTGCAGAGAGATCCAGGTGAATCAAAATGGAGTTTTACATTAACTAGGATGGAAGAGAGAGGATGTTTTATTAGTTGAACGGAATTACTTGGGCACTGTATGTTCGTTTAATTTGGGTACTGCATATTTGTATTATTTTGCAGGTTTGGACACTGTATGTATATGTATTTAGACACTGTATGTGGTCATTATTTGGTTTCTAATATTTGAGCTCTGTTAATTGGTATTATTTGGAGACCATATATTGTTATTATTTGGGCAATCTATGTTGGTATTTGTTTTGTTGGTATTATATGGACACTGTACATTACCATTATTATTATTCTTTGTGTGTATGGAGTGTCCAGATAAAGATAGCACCTCTGATGGAGGGATTGCCGTGTCCTTTCAGGACAGCTCGCCCATCTTTTGTCTTCATCTGATACTCAAATCTCACCTGAACCTCCAAGTAACTAGCAGGCAGCAGTGGGTACACCCTGGAACGCCGTCACCGTTGGTTTTGAGGCTTGCGGTGACAAAGGGTTTGCCTACCCATGCATGTGAAGGCATAATTCGGCAGACAGAAAAGCAGTTCCCAGCAAATCGCTATGGAAAAAGGAGAGGGTGCAGCGAGGAACACATAGGACACTGCCGGCCATTTATTGCATACTGACCCATCTCAAAGTAATCTTGACAAGCTCTTACCACTAGGGCTCGATAGGCACGGATGGATGAGTAAAGGTACCTTCACACTAAGCGACGCTGCAGCGATATAGACAACGATGCCGATCGCTGCAGCGTCGCTGTTTGGTCGCTGGAGAGCTGTCACACAGACAGCTCTCCAGTGACCAACGATGCCGAGGTCCTCAGGTAACCAGGGTAAACATTGGGTTGCTAAGCGCAGGGCCGCACTTAGTTACCCGATGTTTACCCAGGTTACCATCGTAAAAGTAAAAAAAATAAACAGTACATACTTACATTCGCATCCCCCGGCGTCCGCTTCCCTGCACTGACTGAGTGCTGGCCCTAACAGCAGAGCGGTGACGTCACCGCTGTGCTGTACTTTCACTTTACGGACGGCGCTCAGTCAGTGCAGGAAGTGGACGCCGGGGGACGCGAATGTAAGTATGTACTGTTTGTTTTTTTTACTTTTACAATGGTAACCAGGGTAAATATCGGGTAAATAAGTGCGGCCCTGCGCTTAGTAACCCGATATTTATCCTGGTTACCATTGTAAAACATCGCTGGTATCGTTGCTTTTGCTGTCAAACACAACGATACACGGCGATCTGACGACCAAATAAAGTTCTGAACTTTAACCAACGACCAGCGATATCACAGCAGGATCCTGATCGCTGCTGCCTGTCAAACTCAACGATATCGCTAGCCAGGACGCTGCAACGTCACGGATCGCTAGCGATATCGTTTAGTGTGAAGGTACCTTAAGGCTGACGAGATGCACAACGCTTGCTCACTTTAATCCAAGTCAAGCGCAAATCATGACATCAATCACTGCTCTTCAAAGTCCTGTGGCGATGGGGGAGCGGTGAATCAGCAGGTGTGGAATCACTGTAAGTTGTAGTCACGACCTGCATACAGGTGGCTCAGGTCATAGGGTTACTCCTCACTGGACCAAAGCAGCGGTGGAGTTCGGCAGCCCTCTGGGTGTCTGAGCAGCCCTATTTAGGATCACTTTGCTCACCTCATTTGAAGAAAAGGCTAGAAATGATGCCTCAAACATAGTTTGCTTCATCTTCACATGGCTAGCCAACCGCAGCAGGTGGGTATCCCTCATAGAAGTAAACACACAAAGAAAAAAAAATCGTAGTTACTTACCGATAACGGTATTTCTCTGATCCCATGATGGCACCACGGAGAGAGGGGATCCACCCCACCGGGACAGGAAGCCTACAGATAAAAAGGCGGTACCTCTCGCTCGCATCAGTTGGTTTACAGAGCATTAACAGAACTACAGACTGCAACTTGAACGGCTATACAAAAATATTTAACATAAAAATAAGCTTAATAGAGGCACCGCGTGGCTATTTTCCAAACTAACTAATTTCAGTGTGCACACCCACACGTGAAGGGAGGGAATGTACGGGTGCCATCATGGGATCAGAGAAATACCATTATTGGTAAGTAAAGAACGTAGAGGCAGAAGACCAAGCAGCAGCTCTACATATCTGCTCTATAGAGGCGCCGGCTCTCTCTGCCCAGGAACTCGCCACTGCTCTGGTTGAATGGGCTCTTATCTCTTCCGGAACGGCTGCCCCACATGAGGAATATTATAAGGTGATAGTGTCTCTTATCCACCTTGCCAGTGTGGCCTTCGATGCTTTTTGTCCTTTCCGTGGACCCTGGAAGCATACAAAAAAAGAGACCTATCCTTCCTACACTCCCACGTAGCTACCAGATACTGGATTAGGCATCTCTTCACGTCTAACGTATGTAGAACTTCTCCCCCCTTACTTTTGGGATTGGGGCAGAAGGAGGGTAGTGAAATTTCTTGCTACCTGTGAAACCGTGATGCCACTTTCGAAAGATAGGCTGGGTCGGTTTTAAGGACAACTCTATCCTCCAGTATCTGTGTGAAAGGCAGGTATGCTGACAAAGCCTGAATATCGCTAATTCTATGTGCTGTGACAAAACACTCCGGGATCGCCTTTGCTGGGGTCAAAGGTCACGTAGTTTGTGCATTAAACTCTAAGGCGTACAGCAGGATTCTGAGTAGACTGACCGTAGGTCAGGTTTATTAACGTGAAAGCAATCATAAAACAAAACATAAACATAAATCCTTGCCTGTCCGGCACTAACTAAACAAACACGTTTCTAACTAACAACTGGGGGGGCTTCTCCCACCCAGCTAACATTACACAGTGCATGAGCACAGCTCCACTCACGTTTGTCTCACACAGACAGGCATTCTGTGTGCCCCAGGCTGACACCTGAAACCTCCAGCTAGTCAGCCTTTATTCCTGCACTTATTAACCCCTCGGTATCCTGAAGATACTGAGCGGCCTAATTCACATAGGACAAATACCTGGGCGAGATATACCTGCCCCCGACTACCAGACCGACATGACTCTTACATATCCTCCCCCCCTGCTCAGACCACTCAGGTCGAACAAGAATACTCTCGAAACAGTGCACGCGGGACAGGGCATAAGCGTTCCCCATTTGCACCCCGGGGCGGTGCTCCACCGTGAAAGAGTAAGCCTGCAGGGCAAGGAACCACCGGGTTACCCGACTATTACGGTCCTTGTGGAGGTGCATCCACTTGAGAGGGGCATGATCCGTGACCAGCCTAAACTTCCTACCTGCCAGGTAATATTTGAGGGAGTCGAGAGCCCATTTGATGGCTAGGCACTCTTTTTCAATCACGGCATACCTCTGCTCATGTACATTCAGTTTCCGACTGAGGTAGAGGACCGGGTGCTCGACTCCGTCCCTTACCTGGGAAAGTACAGCTCCGACACCAGTATCAGAAGCATCAGTTTGCACCACAAACTCGCTGCTGAAATCAGGAGTCACTAGTACGGGCTGAGAGCACAAAGCCCATTTCAGACTGTGGAAGGCCTCTTCAGCCGCTGAGGTCCATTTTACCATGACGGAATCCCTCCCTTTGGTAAGATCCGTCAAGGGGGTAGCCATGGCCGCAAAGTTGGGTATGAACCGGCGATAATAGCCGGCAATGCCCAGGAAAGCTTGAACTTGTTTCTTGTTCACTGGTTGCGGCCAGCCCTGAATTGCCTGTATTTTGTTGATCTGGGGTTTAACCACTCCTCTGCCAATCACGTAGCCCAAGTATCGGGCTTCTTCAAGGCCGATGTAACATTTCTTGGGATTCGCCGTTAAGCCTGCGTCTCTCAGGTCATCAATCACCGCCTGTACCTTCCGGAGGTGAGCTTCCCAGTCCACGCTGTAAATTATGATGTCGTCTAGGTAGGCAGAAGCGTACTGCCTGTGGGGCCTCAAGACTCGATCCATCAACCTCTGGAACGTTGCTGGGGCTCCGTGAAGTCCAAACGGCATGTAGATATACTGGAACAGCCCTTCTGGTGTAGCAAATGCCGTCTTCTCTCTGGCCGCCTCGGCCAGAGGGATCTGCCAGTACCCCTTTGTTAGATCCAGGGTCGTAATATATCGGGCTTTACCCAGCCGATCGATCAACTCATCGACCCAGGGCATAGGATAGGCATCAAATTTAGAAACCGCATTCAGTTTCCTAAAGTCATTGCAAAACCATATAGAGCCATCCGGCTTAGGTATCAACACGATTGGACTGGACCAGGCGCTGTGCGACTCTTCAATGACTCCTAAGTCCAACATTGCCTTCACGTCCCGGGAGACGGCTTCACGGCGTGCTTCCGGAATCCGGTATGGCTTCACATGAACTGTGACACCAGGCTCTGTGACAATCTCATGTTTCACTAGCCTAGTCTGGCCAGGTTTTTCCAAGAAAAACTGTTGGTTCTGTAACAAAAACTGCTTAACCTCAGATTTTTGTTGTTCAGACAGAGTCTCGGCAATCTGCACCTCCGGTACGGTAGGTGAGCAAACCGGACGGGGCAGATCCGCTGTTAGGGCAGCGCGGTCTTTCCAGGGTTTTATCAGATTCACATGATAAATCTGTTCTGGTTTTCTCTTACCAGGCTGGTGCACTTTATAGTTCACTTCTCCAACTCGTTCCATGACCTCAAAGGGGCCCTGCCATTTCGCAAGAAATTTACTATCCACCGTAGGGATTAGGATCAACACCCTATCCCCGGGTGCAAACGTACGGACCTTGGCGCCTCTATCATAACTTTGCCTCTGGGCTCCCTGGGCCTGTAACATATGTTCCCTAACAAGGGGCATGACAGCAGCAATCCGGTCCTGCATTTGCGTTACATGGTCTATCACCATTTTAAAGGGAGTGACTTGACCTTCCCAGGTTTCTTTTGCGACGTCCAACAGTCCACGGGGACGACGGGCGTATAATAGCTCGAAAGGCGAGAATCCTGTGGAAGACTGGGGAACTTCCCTAATGGCAAACAGCAAATAGGGTAACAAGTAATCACAGTTCTTCCCATCTTTGTCTATCGCCTTCCGGAGCATCTGTTTTAAGGTTTTATTGAACCGCTCAACCAGGCCATCTGTTTGAGGGTGATAGACAGACGTACGCAACTGGTCTATTTGTAAGAGCCTGCAGAGCTCCTTCATCACCCTTGACATAAAGGGAGTCCCCTGGTCGGTGAGTATCTGTTTTGGAATTCCCACCCGACTAAACACTTGTACCAACTCTTTGGCGATCGTTTTGGTAGCAGTGTTACGCGAAGGGATGGCTTCTGGGTAACGAGTGGCATAGTCCATGATGACGAGGATATGTTGATGCCCACGTGCGGACCGGGGAAGGGGCCCAACCAAATCCATCCCAATTCTCTCAAATGGGACCCCAATAATAGGGAGGGGTACCAAAGGGCTACAGAACCGAGGTTTAGGTGCCGAGATTTGGCACTCTGGACAGGACTCACAATAGTTACGCACATCATTGTGTATTCCAGGCCACACAAAACAATGCAATATCCTTTCTGTGGTTTTTTGTACCCCCAGATGTCCCCCCATTATATGTCCGTGGGCCAGGTCCAGTACCTTCCGCCGATAAGATTTGGGTACCACTAACTGTTGCACAGTGTCTTGCCCTTTTTTTCTATCTGGTAGAGTAAATCATTCTCAAGAACCATGTACGGGTACGCTAGCCTAGTGTCAGGTTCTACGGGTACGCTATCTATCACTTTTACATTTTTCCTAGCCTGAGTCAGGGTAGGATCTTTCATTTGTTCGCTGTGGAAGTCATCCAACTGAACTCCCAAATCTGGTAGGCAGGGTGCTGGATGGCTGTCTGCCTCCGCCTCTCGCTGAGTTTCCTCAGTTTCCCCCGCCATAACTGAGAAGGGGAACTGAAGGTTAGATTCAATAACCTCCCCAGCAACATCTTCCTGTGGGGTCTCGTCTAGGAACTCGGGACCTCCCGATGGCATGGGGGAAGGTTCACAGCTACCGTGAAGGAGCAACTGATTCTCCCATAACTGCCAGAAATGGGGAAAATCCCTACCCAGGATTATATCATGTAACAATGCAGGAACGAGTCCCACTTTGTGTTGCACAGACCCATAGGGAGTGGAAATCGGTATGACCGCTGTTAGGTATGAGCAGGTGTCACCATGCACACACGTTACAGAGAATTTATCAGACGAACCAGACGGAAGTGCCACCAGACTAGCTTTCACCAGAGTCACCACACTTCCAGAGTGTAGCAACGCCACAACACTTTTCCCATCAACAGATAATTCACACAGGTGTTTTGCTGTATCATTTTGGCCCGCATTCACATTCACCAGCCGTGTAACCAAAGACATGCGTTTCTTAGAGTCTATAACATCACACTGCATGGGTTCAGTGGTAACAGGACAGTTTGCAGAAACATGGCCCTTCTCACGGCAACGGAAACACCTAACAGGCCCCCTACTGAGACCACCGTCCCATACTCTCGGTCTCGGAGTGCGAGCAGTCCCGGGTTCCTCCCCCACAGTTTTTGGCGATTTTCCTTCACCCGTAGTCGCTGGAACAGTCTTACCGGTTCCACGAGGAGAAGGCACAGACCGGGTGCTAGTGGTTTCGTCGGGGAGTCCTTCTGCCACGGAATAACGTTCGACCAACTCCACAAGTTGATCCGCTGTCGTGGGATTTCCTTGGCTTACCCACTTTTTCAGCGCTGGAGGTAGCACTCTCAGATACTTGTCCAGGACAACCCGCTGGATTATTTCTGGGGTTGTCAGTACCTCGGGTTGCAGCCATTTCTTTGTCAAGTAGATCAGGTCGAACATCTGAGACCGCGGCGGTTTATCTGGCTGGTATGTCCACTGGTGTACCCTCTGCGCACGGACAGCCGTCGTCACACCTAGCCGGGCCAGGATCTCAACTTTCAGCTTCTCAAAGTCCTGAGCGACTTCCGGGTCCAAGTCATGGTAAGCTTTTTGGGCCTCGCCGGAGAGAAACGGAGCAATCAAATCGGCCCATCGTGCCTTCGGCCACTTCTCCCTCAGCGCCGTCCGCTCAAACGTTGTCAGGTACGCCTCGATGTCATCTTCTGCGGTCAACTTTTGCCAGTATCGACTCACATGGATCCTTCTGGACTCTGCTTCCGGGTCCACCTCAGGCATGCTCACTAGGCGCTGCACCACCTGTTGGAGAAGCTGGCGGTCTGCAACCGTCATGTCCATTAACTCCTTCAGCTGTGCGGCCATCAAGCGATTAGCTTCATGCTGTGCGGCAGTAGCTTGCTGCTGTACGGCAGTGGACTGTACCAGGGCTTTCACCACGTCTTCCATACTGTCGCCTGTACCACGCGATGCCCACGTTCTCCACCACAATGTGACAAAACACTCCGGGATCGCCTTTGCTGGGGTCAAAGGTCACGTGGTTTGTGCATTAAACTCTAAGGCGTACAGCAGGATTCTGAGTAGACTGACCGTAGGTCAGGTTTATTAACGTGAAAGCAATCATAAAACAAAACATAAACATAAATCCTTGCCTGTCCGGCACTAACTAAACAAACACGTTCCTAACTAACAACTGGGGGGGCTTCTCCCACCCAGCTAACATTACACAGTGCATGAGCACAGCTCCACTCACGTTTGTCTCACACAGACAGGCATTCTGTGTGCCCCAGGCTGACACCTGAAACCTCCAGCTGGTCAGCCTTTATTCCTGCACTTATTAACCCCTCGGTATCCTGAAGATACTGAGCGGCCTAATTCACATAGGACAAATACCTGGGCGAGATATACCTGCCCCCGACTACCAGACCGACATGACTCTTACAGTGCTGATGTTAAAGCTATGAGCAGGGAGGTTTTAAGGGATATACCGTATATATTCGAGTATAAGCTGACCCGAGTATAAGCCGAGACACCTAATTTTGCCACAAAAAAACTGGGAAAACTTAATGACTCGAGTATAAGCCTAGGGTGGGAAATGCAGCAGCTTCTGGTAAATTTCAAAAATAAAAATAGACACCAATAAAAGTAAAATTAATTGAGACATCAGTAGGTTGTGTTTTTGAATATCCATATTGAATCAGGAGCCCCATATAATGCTCCATAAAGTTTATGATGGGCCCCATAAGATGCTGCATACAAAAAATATGCCCCATATAATGCTGTACAAAGGATGATTATGGCCCCATAAGATGCTAAATAGAAACATTTGCCCCATAAAATGCTGCACAAAGGTTGATTATGGCCCCATAAGATGCTCCATAGAAACATTTGCCCCATATAATGCTGCACAAAGGTTCATTATGGCCCCATAAGATACTCCATAGAAACATTTACCCCATATAATGCGGCACAAAGGTTGATTATGGCCCCATAAGATGCTCCATAGACACATTTGCGCCATATAATGCTGCACAAAGGTTGATTATGGCCCCATAAGATGCTCCATAGAATATTATTATTACTAGATTGTGGCCCGATTCTAACGCATCGGGTATTCTGGAATATGCATGTCCCCGTAGTATATGGACAATGATGATTCCAGAATTCGCGGCAGACTGTGCCCGTCGCTGATTGGTCGAGGCAACCTTTATGACATCATCGTCGCCATGGCAACCATTATGACATCTACGTCGATACTGTGCCCGTCGCTGATTGGTCGAGGCCTGGCGGCCTCGACCAATCAGACGTGGGATTTCCATTATGACATCATCGTCGCCATGCTGTGCCCGTCGCTGATTGGTCGAGGCCTGGCGGCCTTGACCAATCAGAGATGCGGGATTTCCAGGACAGACAGACAGACAGACGGAAAAACCCTTAGACAATTATATATATAGATTATTTATTTATATAGCACCATTGATTCCATGGTGCTGTACATGAGAAGGGGTTACATACAAGTTACAGATATCACTTACAGTAAACAAACTAACAATGACAGACTGATACAGAAGGGCGAGAATCCTGCCCTTGCGGGCATACATTCTACAGGATTATGGGGAAGGAGACAATAGGTTGAGGGTTGCTGCAGCTCCGGTGTTGGTGAGGCGGTAGCTTCAGTAGTGATGAGGAGGCAGCGGGGTCAGTGCAGGCTGTAGGTTTTCCTGAAGAGATGGGTTTTCAGGTTCTGTCTGAAGGATCCGAATGTGGATGATAGTCGGACGTGTTGGGGCAAAGAATTCCAGAGGATGGGGGATATTCGTGAGAAGTCTTGGAGGCGATTGGATGAGGAGCGAACAAGTGTGGAGGAGAAGGAGGTCTTGGGAGGACCGGAGATTACGTGAGGGAAGATATCGGGAGATTAGTTCAGAGATATATGGAGGAGACAGGTTATGGATGGCTTTGTAGGTCAGTATTAGTAATTTGAACTGGATACGCTGAGAGAATGGGACCCAGTGAAGAGATTTGCAGAGGGGGCAAGCAGAGGAATAGCAAGGAGAGAGATGAATTAGTCGGGCAGCAGAGTTAAGGATGGACTGGAGAGGTGCAAGGGTGTTAGCAGGGAGGCCGCAGAAAAGGATGTTGCAGTAGTCAAGGCGGAAGATGATGAGGGCATGCACAAGCATTTTAGTACATTGACGGTTGAGGAAAGGACGGATTCTGGAGATGTTTTTGAGCTGGAGGCGACAGGAGGTAGAAAGAGCTTGGATGTGCGCTTTGAAGGACAGGACAGAGTGGAAGGTTACTCCGAGGCAGTGGACTTCCGGTACGGGGGAAAGCATGATGTCATTGATTGTCAAAGAGCAAGTTAGATGAGAGGTGGGAGGAAAGTTCAGAGTGGATGTGCTGCTCCAGTAGTTTGGAAGAGAATGGGAGCAGTGATATTGGGCGATAGCTGGACATAGCAGTTGGATCGAGGGTTGGCTTTTAAGGATAGGCGTGATTGTGGCATGTTTGAAAGCAGAAGGGAAGGTGCCAGAAGATAATGATAGGTTGAAGAGGTAGGTTAGGGATGGGATAAGTGGGGTGGTGAGGTTGGGGAGGAGGAAGAGGTCCTAGGACAAAGCCTTGAGGGACACCAACAGAGAGGGAACGAGATGAAGAGGTAGTATGGGAGTAGGAAATGTTAAATGTGCGGTTGGTAAGGTATGAGGAGATCCAGGATAGGGCGATGTCTTTGACACCAAAGGAAAGGCTAGGATTTGGCTTTTATCCTAAGTCATATTGCATGACTCGTTAAAGGGTTGATTGTGACTTGTAGGATTGCTACTTCCAACAGGTGGCGCTATAGAGTTAAGTCCTCTTTTTCTCAGAAGAGGCAATTTGCATAGGAAAGCCTTGACACCAAAGGCTATTGGCGGGAAGGCATAAGTCTAAGTTCACATTTGCGGTCAGCGCCGCAGCGTCGGGCGCCGCAGCATCGGCGCATGCATCATGCGCCCCTATATTTAACATGGGGGCGCATGGACATGCGTCGCACTTGAGTTTTGCGCCGCATGCGTCCGGGCGCAGAGGACGCAGCAAGTTGCATTTTTGCTGCGTCCAAAATCAATGAAAAAAAGGACGCATGCGGCGCAAAACGTAGCGTTGTGCATGCATTCACATTTGCGTTGTGCGTTGAGTCGCCGACGCTGCGGCGCACAACGCAAATGTGAACGTAGCCTATGCTAGATGGTAATTCCAGGGTACCTTAAGAGCGTCTAGAGTAATTGGGCTCCCCCAGGGATCGATTGAGCAGAAAGCCTCAATTTTCTGGTTTCGGCTGTTTGCAAACAGGTCTATCACTGGCCAACCCCAAAGTTCTATGATCTGATTGAATACTGTCTGATTCAGTTCCACTCCCCTTGTCTCAGTTGTGTTCAACTTAGGAAATCTGCCGTCCGATTTTCTGTGGCCTTTATGTGGAATGCTGACAACAAACCTAAGCTGGTCTCTGCTAGATGAAGGATGGACTTTGTCAGGTCCATCAAGGACCAAGATCTGGTGCCCCCCTGGTGGTTTAGATATGCTACCACCACTTGGTTGTCCGAGAACACCCTTACAAGTTTTACCGCTAACAGTTCCTTCATGTTTGAAGAAGCTAACTTTTGTTCCTCTGACCAAGGACCTTGGGTTATCTGATCTCCTAGGTGCACACCCCACCCCCAGGGGCTTGCGACAGTGGTTAGGGTTTGGGATATTGGCCATACCCAGGGAACACCTCTGGCTAAATTATTTGAATCTGCCCATCTGCCCACTGATGAGATGTTTAACCCTAGAATGCATACCTGGGGCCTCGCAGGCCTGCCAGGTTACTTGTTTTCTATTTTCTGTAAAAGTACTTTAGTTAGAATTTTGAAAATCTAGGTAATCCTCAGGTATATAGTTGTTAGTAATTTCCAGTTATTCATATATTTTTATGTTACAGACATTTCGGTATAACAACCTTTTTTTGGGACTACCCCATATTCACGCACCTGGGGCCTTTTAGGCCTGTACTAGGTTTACATGTGATACTCAGTCTTTTTGTCTGTATTGTTGCTGGGGAAGAACTTTTGACTCTGCTATTGCTGGGAAGAGTATATATTCAGTATATGCCCAGTAAGCCAGCTAAGTATGGCATAAAAATTTTCTGGATGTGCGATTCAGCAAGCTATTATGGGATGAATGGTCTGATTTACTGTGGCAAAGAAGCTGATGCTCCAGTCCAGAAAGACCTATGTTCCGACATAGTAAAAACACTTGCTCTACCAATTTTCAATTCAGGAAAAAATATTACAATGGATAATTACTTTACCAATTTTGAAATGGCCAACTTTTTGCTTCAAAAGCAACTTACACTTGTTGGTACTATGAGGCCAAACCGCCGCAAAATTCCTCCAATCATGAAGCACAATGCACAGCGAACAATCTACGAGAGTGTATTCGGTTTCTGCAATCAAGCAACAATGGTGTCTTATACCGAAATGCCTATAACATAAAAATATATGAACAACTGGAAATTACTAACAACTATATACCTGAGGAATACCTAGAGTTTCAAAATTCTAACTAAAGTAATTTTACAGAAAATAGAAAACAAGTAAACTGGCAGGCCTGAGAGGCCCCAGGTATGTGTCCGCCAGCCTTAGCTGGCGTCATCAGGAGGTCAGATCCTTTACGGAATCCCGTCCTGGCGGACCCCTGCACTAGTGGGAATGCATCCTTACTTTGCAATAAACTTTGAAAAGTATTTTTATTTGAGTTATTCCATGATAATTGTAAACAGGCCTAAAAGGCCCCAGGTGCGTGAATGTGTAGATTTCTATGGGTATGCGTTCTAGGGTTAACCACCCTTCTAAATTCCTGCCTAAGGATGCTCCTGCTTCTAATATTTCCCATTGTAGATATCGGGTATGGGCTTGGGCCCACTGGACCGCTGGAATATAAGCGGTCATCGATCCCAGCAGAGACATTGCCTTCCGCAAGGTGGTGACAGGGGAGTCTCTCATATGTGATACCAGCTGTATCATATTTTGAATTTTCCCCTGTGGGAGATGACATTCTTGATTGTTTGAGTCTAGGATTATCCCCAAGTACTCTTGCACCTGACTCTGTATGATTCGGGTTTTGGATAAATTCAACAGCCATCCCAGACTCGTCAGTGACCTCATACCTTTGTCTAGCTGTTGTTTGCAATGATGAGAGGAAACACCTATTACCAGGAGTTCGTCCAGATATGGAACTATCAGAATGTTTTGTTCTCTTATGTGGGCCATAACTTCTGTCATTATTTTGGTAAATACCCTTGGAGCAATGGCCAGGCCAAAGGGGAGTGCCCTGTATTGGTAATGTTTTAAATTCCCCCTGAATTTTCACTGCCACTCTGAGAAATTTGGGATGGTCCTTGTGGATGGGTACATGATAGTACGTGTCTCTAAAGTCTAACACAATCATAAAACAAGATGGGAAAAGCATTCTCACAGATTTTATTGTTTCCATTTTAAAATGTTGGGTTTACAGAAACTTGTTAATTTTTTTTAAATTGTCCTGTACGTCCCATCTGGTTTCTTCCGCAGGAAAAGAGGGGAGTAAAATCCTTTCCTTCTGTCTTGGAAGGGGACTTCTTGTAGCACGTCCTTCTCTATTAGACCTAGAATTTCTTTCTGAAGGGCTAATTGTTCGTCTTCTGCTACCCTTTCTGGAGTCACTATGAAGGAAGGGGTTGGGGGAGAATGACATTTTAGTTTTAGGCCTATTTTTATTATGTCCAGGTTCCATTTACTTCTGGATATTTTTTCCCAGGCCGGGAGAAAGTAAGCAACCTCCCTCTGACCTGGGGAACACCTTCACTTGGGTTGTTTCTTTGTTATCGGAGGACTTATTGAACATGAATCCCTTGCCTCTATTTCTTTTATCCTCCCATCCATCCTTGTGGCCTTTTGGGGGTTTTCTCCGCATGAGCCTTGTTCTGGAAGGGCCGTCTGTAGGACTGGCTGGAGAACCCAGGAAAAGATTTCTTCTTATCTCCTGCTTTGTCCAAAATATCGTCCAGTGTTGGTCCAAACAGGAACTCACCCTCGCAGGGAATGGAGCATAATTTTGATTTTGTTTGCAGGTCCCCCGGCCAGCATTTGAGCCATAGGGATCGCCTTGCAGCATTCGAAAAAGAAGCTGACCTGGCCGCTAACCTGACCGAGTCTGCTGTTGCGTCTGCTAGAAATGCTGCTGCTGCTCTCATTACAGTGACCGAATATAGAATTGTTTCTCTGTGCACTTTCTCTTTCAACTGTGACTCCAAGTGGTTTAGCCGTATCATTAAGGCTAGGTTCACATTGCGTTAATGCAGACCGTTCAACACATATGTTAAACGGGCTGCGTTAACGCAAGTGACGACTTGCTATCGCGCTAGCGCAGACAGAGCTAGCAGATGCTCTATCTGCGCTAGCGGTGACGGACCCGGAAACGCTGCAGCCCGCGTCCGAGGGTCCGTCACTCAATGACGGCACATCGCTAGCGCACGACCATTATGGGCGTGCGCTAGCGATGCGCCCGAAATAGAGCTCAATGGCAGCGTTAACGGACTGCGTTACACCGCATTATGCTTAATGTGAACCCAACCTAAGGCTCTGGCTGTGCATGTGGCAGTTATAGCTGGTTTTACCTCCCCCCGCTGCCTCACAGGAGCCTTTTCGAAAAATTTCTGCCTTTTTATCCATGGGGTCCTTCAATGTCCCCATGTCTTCAAAAGGCAGGGCAAATTTATTGGAGGCTTTTGCAATCGACACATCCAGCTTTGGCGCTTTCCCCCAAAAAGGGCATACTGGGTCAAACGGGTACTTTTTCTTTGGGGTTACAACTCTTTTTTTCCAGTCTCTTCCACTTCCTTTTAATTAGGGACTGGATTTTGTCATTTGCTGGGAATGCTCTCCACTTTTTTGTTCTAGTCCACTAAACATTAAGTCCTGGACTGTTTTCCTGGGATGTGAGTCTACTAGCCCCATGGTTGTTCTTAAAGCATTCACAAGCGCGTCAGTCTCTTCAATTGGGAAGCAGCTGCGACCCCCTTCTGAGGATGATGAGGAAGAAGGAGAAGATGATGAATTGCTTGAATTGGACAAGTCGCTCCCCGCCTCACTAACACTTGATTCAGGGGACCTGTGCCTGGACCTACCGTATTTTCTGGCGTATAAGACGACTGGGCGTATATGACGACCCCCCAACTTTTCCAGTTAAAATATAAAATCTTCTTAAAAGTCGGGGGTGGTCTTATACGCTGTATGTCGTCTTATAGGGCTGGTGACTAATGTGCCTTTTGGGGGGGGGGGGGGTGAGTGGTCCCGATGACGAAGAGGGGGCGTCTCACAGGAAAGTGTGAGTGGAGTATGCCCCATTACATTACCTCATTGTAGCTGCAGCGTCAGCGTGGGGTGCTGGGGAGCGGCGGCGGCTGCTCCTCTTTGTGCCGCGTGGGTGCTGTGGGGCGGCGGCTCCTCTTCGTGCAGCGTCGGGGCTCTGTGCTGTGGGGCGGCAGCGGCGTATCTTCATTCAGAGTCAGTCGGGGCTCCTCCGGCATCTCCTCAAAGCCCGGAGGCACCGGCAGCTCCATCTCGGGAAACGAGATCTGAATCTGAGCATGCGCCGCCCCCAGCGGCCATTTTCCCGGAGGCCAGCAATGGAGCTGCCGGTGCCTCCGGGCTTTGAGGAGATGCCGGAGGAGCCCCGACTGACTCTGAATGAAGATACGCCGCCGCCCCACGGCACAGAGCCCCGACGCTGCACGAAGAGGAGCCGCCGCTCCCCACGCTGAAGCTACAATGAGGTAATGGGGCATACTCCACTCACACTTTCCTGTGAGACGCCCCCTCTTCGTCATCGGGACCACTCCCCCCCACCCACCCACCATATACACCCGGCGTACAAGACGATACCCGGCGTATAAGACGACCCCCGACTTTTAAGAAGATTTTCAGGGGTTAAAAAGTCGTCTTATACGCCGGAAAATACGGTATGTTTTTTTCTTTGCGCCTTTAAGGCCTTTGAGGGCGTCTTTTACCTGATTTTTAATTAGCGCTCTCAGGTCTGATGCAAACTTCGGGGACTCTTCACATATTGTTTGCTCTATGCAGGTAGCACAGAGCCTTTTTTCCCACGTGGTGGGTAGCTTTTCTGTGCAGATTGCACACGTCCTATGTTTGGACTTTGCTACACATTTCTTTTGCGGCTTTGGCCCAGGGACCAATTCGGCAGATGGATCCACTTTTGGCCCGTGGTTCTGCTGGAGCCTCTGCTGCGTGAGACCCCGAATAGCTGCCACCGTATTGCTGGTGAGAAGCCTCTCCCTGCCGCTGTCGTCGCTGCGGATGCTGGCGTTGCTGCTGTTGGCGCTGCCTCTGCTTTTGCTGTCCATGATGAGGGGACTGATCTTGCAGGATCTGCTCCTCCGGCTGCTCCTGATGGTGCCCATGAGCGCCGTTTCCCATGAGTTTGCCACATTTATACTTTCTTCAAGGCCCTGCCCTTGCTTCCGGCAATGCAGCGTGTCGGGATCACTGGATTTCCCAGTGATGCACCGCGCTAACCCCGAAATTGCCCCCGCGCATGCGCAATACTGATTTCCCAGTAGTGCCTTGTGGTTGCTCGCATCATAGGGGCGCCGGTGCGCGAGTGCGCACAGCTCCCTCCAGGCATCCTGACATCACGCCGCTGGCACATTCCTCATGGAGAGCCAGTGGAATTGCAGTAAGGCAACTGCCGTTACCTCCTCTGCCGTGGACGTTCCGGCGGCCTTCCAAATGTGGCAACCGCTGTCACCCCGATGCCGGCATCCCCCTGTGGATAATCCACAGCCATAGATGGCCCTGCGGTGTTCCCATAAGGTGACCGCTGTCAAATAGCTGCCCGGCCTGTGAATATCTCAGGAGAGGAAGACTCGGACTCCTTTCTTCACAGCCTCTTCCCGCACACACTCAAGGTCCGCTGACCCCAGAAGTGGCGCTTCGGGAAAGAAAACCACCCCAGCCAAGGCAGGGAATCCCGCTGCCTGGATCGGACTTGTCGGCCCCTGGCATCCCACGACAATCTACAGTCGACTGTATGTTCCCCTTCAGGAACAGGAAACCAACCGATGCTGGAGAGAGGTACCGCCTTTTTAACTGTATGTTTCCTGTCCCTGTGGGGCGGGTCCACCTCCCATATACTAATGTTCCACAAACAGGAAGTTGATATCACCAACCATTCCCATTTTATTAAGGTGTATCCATATACATGGCCCACCCTGTACATTTGGGAACTGTATGTTAAAAATAGTTTCACTGTATATTAGTAGTATAGTATTTCACTGTATAGTGGAAATATTTTAGCTCTATATAGTTTTTTTTGTCTGTACTGTGCATTTGTTATCTGTATTATGTATTTGATGTATTATTGTGTATTTTTTCTGTGTATTGTAAATTTGATGTCTGTATTGTGCCCTTCATACATTGATTGTGTATTTAATGTCTGTATTGAATATTTGTTGTGTGTATGGTGTACTCGAAGCACAGTCGGGAAACTAAGTATTTGATATACTGCCCCTTACAATTTTTCCCACCTACAGAGAATGGAGGTGTCTGACATTTTTATCATAGGTAACACTTCACCTGTGAGAGACAGAATCTAAAAATAAAAAAACTGAAAATCACATTGAATGATTTTTAAATAATAAAATTGCATTTTATTGCATGAAAAAAGTATTTGATCACCTACCAACCAGCAAGAATTCTGGCTCTCACAGACCTGTTAGTTTTTCTTTAAGAAGCCCTCCTACTCTGCACTCATTACCTGTATTAATTACACCTGTTGGAACTTGTTACCTGTATAAAAGACACCTGTCCACACACAATCAATCACATGCCAAGCTCTCCACCATGGCCAAGACCAAAGCGCTGTCTAAGGACACCAGGGACAAAATTATAGACCTGCACAGGCTGAGATGGGCTACAGTACCATAGCAGCTTGGTGAGAAGGCAACAACCGTTGGCATGATAATTGGAAAATGGAAGAAACAAGAGGACTGTCAAACTTCCTCGGTCTGTCGTTCCATACAAGATCTTGCCTCGAGGCAAAGATTAGTGTTAGTAACAAATTACGCCGTCATGGATTAAACTCCGGAAGGGTATGCAAGGTCCCCCTCCTCACGCCAGCACATGTCCACGACCATTTGAAGTTCAGCAATGACCATCTGGATGATCCAGAGGAGACATGGGAGAAGATCATGTCGTCAGATAAGATGAAAATAGAACTTTTTGGTATCAACTCCATTCGCCGTGTTTGGAGAAAGAAGGATAACTACAACCCCAAGAACACAGTCCCAACCGTGAATCATGGAGGGGAAAACATCATACTTTGGGGGTGCCTTTCTGCAAAGGGGACAGGCGACTACACTGAATTGAAGGGAGGATGGATGGGGTCACGTATCGCAAGATTTTGGCCAACAACCTCCTTCCCTAAGTAAGAGCATTGAAGATCGGTCATGGCTGCATCTTCCAGCAAGACAATCACCTGACATACATAGCCAGGGCAACTAAGGAGTGGCTCCGCAAAAAGCATTTCAAGGTCCTAGACTGGCCTAGCCAGTATCAAGACCGGAACCCAAAATAAAATTTTTGGAGGGAGCGGAAACTCAATATTGCCCAGCGACAGCCCTGAAACCTGAAAGATCTGCAGAAGATCTGTATGGAGGAGTGGGCCAAAATTCCTGCTTCAGTGTATGCAAACTTAGTCAAGAACTACAGGAAACATCTGACTTCGGTAATTGCAAACACAGAAAAATATTAAGTTCTGTTTTTCTATTGTATCAAATACTTATTTCATGCAATAAATACAATTTCATTATTTAAAAACATAGAATGTGATTTTCTGGTTCTTATTTTTAGATTCTCTCACAGTTTAAACCGTTCCAATCTCTTGGGAGTTTTGAGTTCTGCAGTAGTTGTATGCGTGCGGATGTGGGACGCTGCATCTCCCACAGATTTCTCTGCCAGGGGAACATGGGACTCTGCGTTCCCCGAGTGCCAGGCAACGCAGGACGTTGCTGTGTCTAGTACTAGGCACTGGTGGGATTGTGTCCATTCTGCTATGCAGGTTAGCAGTTAGTGGTTATCTGGGGATGACTGGAAGGTATTCAACATCTGATCAATTCATTTAGTATCTGGCGGGCTATTTAACCCTGCTCCCTGTTTAGGCCTTTGCGGTTTATTATAAACTTAAGAGGTGAGTGGTGCTGGCAATATTGTTTGCTCTTAGTGATAAGCGAGTATACTGATTATTTGAGATTTGAGACATGCTCGGGTGGTCTCCGAGTATTTGGGCGTGATAGGAGATTTAGTTTTTGTTGCTGTAGCTGCATGATTTGCGGCTGATAGTCAGCCTGAATACATGTGGGAATTCCCTAACAAACAGACAATCACTAAATGTATTCAGGCTGTGTAGCAGTCGCAAAAACTGAATTTCTGTGCACGCCCAAATACTCGGAGACCACCCGAGCATGCTCAGGAAATCTTGAGTAACGCGTATACTCGCTCATCACTATTCGCTATCTTTTCAGGGTTTTTCCAGGGTTCTTCCCCTTGTCTCTTTGTGCTTCACTCCCAGGGGTTCTTGCAGTTGTACCCACCAGATGCAAGCTGCCAGTGGGCCTGGGAAATGCTCTGCCAAAATCCCCCTTCCATCTCTGGGAGATGGGGGAAGAGTATTCCCGGACCTCAAGGGTCCATCTAGCTGGGCAACTTGCGCCTAGAGAGCCTGTGGCTACATCTTTGCTGGTTTTGTGCCAGTTTTGCTAGGTCTCTCTGCATAGCATTTGTTCAGAGCGGCCTATCGCGTTCCCTAATCAGTCATTTTATGTTTGTGTGTGTGTGTGTAGCCCATTCACTATCTCACCTACCCCCCACCCCCTGAAGATGGCTGGACCATCATTGTAAATACATCATTGTAAATACACACCTGTACTTTGTATCTCCCCACCTCATTGTAGATTGTAAGCTCTCACGAGCAGGGTCGTCTTATTTTGCTTTATTGCTGTATTGTTAACGTTGTTACCTATGACTGTTGTGTTTGAAACTGTTAAACTGTAAAGCGCTGCGGAATATGTTGGCGCTATATAAATAAAGATTATTATTATTATTATTATTATAGCACATAACACAAAGAACTTGGATGTGACAATATTCCAAAACAGCTAATAAAGTCTTCTGAAGCAGCAGTTGATATCATCACGTGCCTGTGTCAACAGGTATGGACAAGTGATAAAAGGTCCAAGGACTGGACAAGATCTGCGCCTATTCCAAAGAAGGCAGATGCTACCAAAAGTGGAAACTATAGGACTATTGCGCTCATACCTCATGCCAGCAGAATAATACTGAAGATCCTACAAAGATGGATACGACCTTACATTAATAAAGAGCTGCCAGAGAAACAAGCAGGATTCAGAAAAGGTAGAGGAAGAAGAGATGTAATTGCTAACATTAGAAGGATAATGGAAAAGGCCAAAGAATACAAGGAGATCTATTTTTGCCATAATGACTATATCAAAACCTTTTGATTGTGTTGATCACCAGAAACTTTGGAATACCATGAAGGATATGGGTGTGCCAAACCATATGATGAGCCTCATTTTAACCTTTACATCGACCAAGAAGCAACAGCTGGAATAGAAACACAGCATGGTTCAAAGTAGAGCGAGGCATCAGACAAGGCTGCATCCTGTCACCACTTCTCTTTAATTTACCGTATATACTCGAGTATAAGCCGACCCCCCTAATTTTGCCACAAAAAACTGGGAAAACTTATTGACTCGAGTATAAGCCTAGGGTGGAAAATGCAGCAGGTACCGGTGAATTTCAAAATTAAAAATAGATACTCCATACCATTCATTATGGCCCCATAGATGCTCCACATAAAGCTGTGCCACATATAATGCTCTGCACCGTTCATTATGGCCCCATAGATGCTCCACATAAAGCTGTGCCATATATAATGCTCTGCACCGTTCATTATGGCCCCATAGATGCTCCATAGAAAGCTGTGCCATATATACAATGCTCTGCACCGTTGCCCCATAGATACTCCACATAAAGCTGTGCCACATATAATGCTCTGCACCGTTCATTATGGCCCCATAGATGCTCCACATAAAGCTGTGCCATATATAATGCTCTGCACCGTTCATTATGGCCCCATAGATGCTCCATAAAAAGCTGTGCCATATATACAATGTTCTGCACCGTTGCCCCATAGATACTCCACATAAAGCTGTGCCATATATACAATGCTCTGCACCGTTGCCCCATAGATAGCTGTGCCATATATATAATGCTCTGCACCGTTGCCCCATAGCTGTGCCATATATATAATGCTCTGCACCGTTGCCCCATAGCTGTGCCATATATATAGTGCTCTGCACCGTTGCCCCATAGCTGTGCCATATATATAATGCTCTGCACCGTTGCCCCATAGATAGCTGTGCCATATATTTAGTGCTCTGCACCGTTGCCCCATAGCTGTGCCATATATATAGTGCTCTGCACCGTTGCCCCATAGCTGTGCCATATATATAGTGCTCTGCACCGTTGCCCCTTAGCTGTGCCATATATATAGTGCTCTGCACCGTTGCCCCATAGCTGTGCCATATAGTGCTCTGCACCGTTGCCCCATAGCTGTGCCATATAGTGCTCTGCACCATTGCCCCATAGCTGTGCCATATAGTGCTCTGCACCGTTGCCCCATAGCTGTGCCATATAATGCTCTGCACCGTTGCCCCATAGATACTCCACATAAATCTGTGCCATTGCTGCTGCTGCAATAAAAAAAAACAAAACACATACTCGCCTGTCTTGCTTGCAGCTCCTCAGCGGCCCGTCCCGTCCCGGCGTCTCTCCGCACTGACTGTTCAGGCAGAGGGCGGCGCGCACACTATATGCGTCATCGCGCCCTCTGACCTGAACAGTCAGTGCGGAGAGACGCCGGGAAGATGGCGCGACGCCCGGCGTGTGGAACGAGGACAGGTGAATATGACATACTTACCTGCTCCCGGCGTCCCGCTCCTTCCCCCGGACAGCTGGTCTTCGGTGCCGCAGCCTCTTCCTCTGTCAGCGGTCACCGGCACCGCTGATTAGAGAAATGAATTATGCGGCTCCGCCCCTATGGGGGGTGGAGCAGCCTATTCATTTCTCTAATGAGCGGTCCCACGTGACCGCTCAGGGGAAGAGGCTGCGGCACCGAAGACAGTGGGACGGGCAGGGGGAGCGACAGGAACGCCGGAACTAGGTGAGTATATGACAGTCCTCACCCGCCGACCCCACCACCGATCATGACTCGAGTATAAGCCGAGAGGAGCACTTTCAGCCCAAAAATTTGGGCTGAAAATCTCGGCTTATACTCGAGTATATACGGTATATGCATGGGCTATTTTCAGGAAGGCTGGAGTTGCCGAAATAGAAGGAATCAAAATTGCTGGACTAATTATCAATAATCTAAAATACGCAGATGATATAACACTGATAGCAACAAGCATAGATGGAATGAAAGACTTATCAAGGAGTTTCAAGAAGGAGAGCTTGCACATGGGACTGCTACTCAACACAAAAAAGACAAAGATATTCACTACTGCCAGGTACGACCGGGACCCCCTTAAGATGAACACCGATGAGCTGAAAGTCGTAAAGGACTTCAACCTACTCGAATCAATGACCACTAAAAATGCAGCGACTACACAGGAAGTTAATAGGAAAATTGCTATCAAGAATGAAGTTACTGGACAAGTTCTTCAAATCAAGGAACATTTCACTGACCATGAAGACATGGCTTGTACATAATTTAAGCTTTTCTGTAGTAACATAAGGATGCAAAATCTGGACGATTAAGAAACAAACCAAAAGAAAAACTGATGGCTTCTAATGTGGTGTTATAGAAGGACATTATCAATACCATGGAAGGAAAGAAATCAATTTTGGAAAAAATTAAACTAGATCGAAGCAAGGATCAACAAACTATGACTTGCCTACTTTGGACACATCATAGGAAGAGACCAATCACTGAAGATGCACATGGTCAGAAGAATAGAAAGAACAAGAAGAAGACCAGCAACCCGATAGTTTGAAATTATCAAGAGGACGATGGAGAAGAGCCTGGTGGACCTATCTGGGCTTACACAAGATCGACCTTCCTACAAAGCGTTCATCCATCAAGTGGTTTGAGATAAAGGTGGAAGGCCGTTAAACAGCAATAGTGAATAAAAGGAACCATTGCTCCTTCACAGCTGGTGGACCTATCTAGGCTTTCACAAGATCGATCTTCCTACAAAGCGGTCATGCATCAAGTAGCCATGGGTTGAGATCACGTTGAAGGACATTAAATAATAATAATGAATACAAGGAGCCATTGCTTCTTCAGGGCTCCTAATGTCCTTCTCCTGAAAGAGATGCTTACACTTCCAAGGCAAAAATATATACCATAATACTAAACAGGTTCCCACCAAAAATGTAATTTTTCATAGCGAAAATTAGGAATTGCTTCTTCATATGGAATACTGTTCTGCTCCTTGCAGGGAAGGAAATTACCATGCACTTGAAAAAAAAAGTAAAAGCACACATTGCTGCCAATGGAATGAAGATCATTGTGGGAGCAGCATTGGTACCATAAAACACCCTGGACCTGCTACACCGACACCTGAAGAAGGTTCGCAGTGCTGCATATGACAAAATCGGGGCAGCACGGTGGCTCAGTGGATAGCACTGCAGCCTTGCAGCGCTTGAGTCCTGGGTTCAAATCCCACCAAGGACAACATCTGCAAGGAGTTTTTATGTTCTCCTCGTGATTGCGTGGGTTTCCTCCTAGTACTCTGGTTTCCTCACACATTCCAAAGACATACTGATAGGGAATTTAGTTTGTGAGCCCCAGCGGGGACAGCGGTGATAATGTGTGCAAAAACTGTAAAGTGCTGCAAAATATATTAGCGCTATATAAAAATAAAGATTATTATTATTATTATTATTATAAAATGCTGCTCGCATGATGATGGTCAATGCTGCAGGCTCTCCACACTGCAGCTCTCCTCCTCTCCCAGCGCGTAATGGCAGGAAGAAACGCAGGTGAAAAGCGCTCAGCTAAATCAAACTAAAAATGACTGTTTTGACATTCTCTGAGCTTTTGTTTGCTTTTCCCCTCTATGACTCTGCCTTCACATAATTGAGTAATGTCATATAGGGGAAAAAAGTAAGCCCCTCCCCAGTGGAATCTCTGTTAACACCCCTTTTGTTGAAGGGGAGATTTGGCTGAAGGGGAAATTTATATATTGGGCACCTTAAACTATGATAGCCTTGATCTCTTCAATTCAGTGGTGAAAAAAAATGTTGCACACAGCCCCTCTGCCCCTTTTTTAGTGATATAGACAGTTTAAACTAAAAATTGATCGATGGATGTCCGGGTCCTGAGACCTGCACCAATTGCTTAATAAACTGATGACAAATACATTGCTTGTGAGGTATGTGCACAAAACATAGTACAGATTCAATATAAAGTCTACAAAACTGAATATATAAATTGTACCAATCAGTTAATAAAAAAAAAATAGGCTGCTGCTCACCTGGGTGGTTATCTGTAGGAATCTCCTCTTTACACCGCTCATCACCCCTCATATTTGTCTCTGTAGTATAAATATGAGTAAGATCTTCACCCTGAAAAAGATATTGTAATGTCACCGACAGATGGAGAAGTCACATCTATGATCAGCTCATCCTGAAATCTTCACAGTTCTCATTGCACAAGCACAAAACATATAGTGTATTTTTCGTACTCTAAGACGCACTCCAAATTTTGAGGAGGAAAATAGGAAAAAAATGTAATGCAAAAATAGGGGTCCGTCTTATTGTCTGAATTTAGCTTACTGGGGGGCAGCGGCAGGATCGCTGCTGCAAGAAGACGAAGGTGGCAGGAGCAGGGCTGTGGAGTCGGTGTCCATTTTGGTGATGTCCGAACTGGTATAAAATGCACCGACTCCGAAAATGTATAATAAATTGGGTACAGTAGTGCAATGGAGGATGTGCTGTCAATTTTTCAGAACAATTTGGGAAAATTATGAAATTTCCTATAAATGTCTGTTCCATTCCTGATCTAAGGATCTAGGCTTTTAGTTGAGGTGAATCTGTGCTGCACTTTATGTACATGCTCAGTAGTGATTCAGTGCTTTGTAGTCAGTAGTCATGTAGATGGGATTCAGGGAAATTGATGAGTAAGTCGGAGGTTTGGCTTACCGCTTCCACACCTCTGAGCAGGAGTGGAGTGATGTGGTGGCCCTGAGCTGGGAGGAGAGGATGTCCCGGCGGTGCAAGGCTGCAGGCCCTGGAGAAAATGTCGAAGAGGCAGGAGCGGAGTCCCTGCTCTGTACATTGATTTCCCGGTGGTGGGCTTGATGAAAATGGCCGCCACAGGTGACACATGAGCAGATTTACATCTCGGCTCAATGACGAGCCCCACTCCAGCCGCCGGCTTACTGCATCTGTGACCCTGCTCCGCTGCTGCTCCGCCTCCTCCCCAGTAAGCTACATTCGGATTATAAGACGTACCCCCATTTAATCTCACTTTTTTTTGGGGAAAATTGTGTCTTATAGTCCGAAAAATACGGTAATACTGGTGGACTGCGCACAAGAGCCTCACAGACGTCTACACTTCATAGTAGAAGTCTCATGACACCTTCTCTCCATCTACCTGATAATCCTGAGGAACATCAGGACTTTCTTGTTTACAGTCCTGTGGAAGAAGAGGACGGGGACATCTCTCTGTTCTTTTCCTCTTACTGGATAGATCTGGAGGGAACACATATAGGGCCTGAATTTATCCATTACATACAGATAATTATAGGCCTTGTGTATTTAGTCCTGTCTATTACCTGGTGATGTGAGGGGCTGGGGAACCTCCATCGTGACGTATAGATCTTTGTGTCCTTCTAAATACTCCCACTCCTCCATGGAGAAATAGATAGCAACATCCTGACACTTTATAGGAACCTGACACATACAATGATACGTCATTTTCTCGATCCCTTCATGTTACTGTATAATGTCCCAGCATTCCCAGCAGTGTCACCTCTCCAGTCAGCAGCTCAATCATCTTGTAGGCGAGTTTTAGAATCTTCTGAATATTGATGTCCTCATGTATCAGGGAGGGAGGTTGAGGCCCTGTGATTGGACTCTGGGGTGTTCCCCATCCCTCAGACACAGGGTCCTGACAGCGCTCACTAGATGTCTTCTTCACTACTGTGTAATCCTGGTCATAGAGAGACACATTAATAAATCTCACTACAGACATTTCCAGAGTCCTCACCTCTCCAGTTCTGCCCATCTGTTATTCCCATAGATAAGAATGATGTAATGTGACGTCATCAGAATCTCTCACCTCTCCAGTAAGCCGGAAGAGGATCTCTAGGGTGAGGTGTAATATCCTCTCTGCCATCTTGTCTCTGTACATAATCTGTGATGGGTAAATTTAAAAAATTCTGTTATGTAGAGGATCTCCACAGAGAGGATCCGATATTGTAGGGACCTGAACGGGAAGATGAGTCGATATAACATAAAGAATCCCACGTAACAATACAATTACTGAAGACTTTATATCTAATCACCGAGCGCAGAAATGATGCTGACATGTATGGCAAGTGACTGTTTTATACGGTAAGTGTTTATCAGTGTTTTTTTTATTTTCTCCAATAAGGCTGTGGTTTCTGATATTTTTGGCTGAATAATCAACTGCAACTTTTTAAAAATTTACAAAAGTTGTCAGAAATGTACTCCAGTTCACTCCTGAGCCATTTTATGTATTATTATTTCTCCTGTATGACACAATCATGGGGTGCCGATGAAATGCTATTGTCGCCTGGGCCATTGCAATTTTTGCACGTATCATATAACAGACAAGGTAATTAAAATTGGCCCCATTCAGCATAAGGTGCAGAACCACACAGTATATGCACTGTTCTCTCCTTGCGGCTTTTATTATATTGGGAAAACTATCCGTCCCCTTTTTGTCAGGTTTAGGGAACACTTTAATTCCATTGGAGCGGGTAAAGGAGTTCCTCGACTTATCAATCATATGCGTCTTTATCATGGAGGTAATGCGTCTTTGTTACGTTTTGCTGGTTTAGAAAAGGTTGCCTTGCCAGAGCTAGGGGCGATCACAATAGACTTCTTCTTAGAAGGGAAGGTAGGTGGATCTTGCGCGTTGACGCTACGGGACCTACAGGTTTGAATGAAAGGACAGATATGTCCGTATTTCTGTGAGGTTTCTCCACCATTGTTATGTGATATTGTGTTATCTCGTTTTGTTTCTGTGCATTTGTTATTATGGTATGTTTTAAAGTTGTTTTATCTGATTTGTAGGATTTTTATTATGCTGATGACGCTAGAGGATGGGCGGTAGCCTTATTTTGGTTCCTGTTATAGGGGCCTTCCCTCCCTCTTTCACCATCAAGACCCGTGGAAGCGCGGTAGCGCGAAACGGCCGTCGTCTGTTGGAACCACAGTTCTTCCTATTTTGTCCTGCTGTTGACTTGATGTCACAATAAAGATTGGAAATTTTACGGATGTGAGTGCTCTTCTTCACATTCTCTCATATGTTTGCCTGTACATATCTTTAACATGGTGCACGCAGGGATCGTTTCGCTGTGTGCGGCGGTGTCCGGCCAACGCAATATGTTGCATTTTTTGAGGGGTCAAATATTATGATTGCAGATGAGTGTGTCAAAACAATGCATTACTGTCTATGGGAACGCGAGTATTGGTACGCAAGAACATGAATACACATGCTTTTGATACGCATGCGTTCTTCAGAGTGAGCAGGTCCAGGAAGTGATTTCACCACCTGCTAATTGCCAGCTGTATAAAAACAAGTGTGGACCCTGTAAGGCCATTACTCTCCAGACTCTGGATGTGAGCACAAGACTGTCTATGTAAGTATAGAAGCTTTGAAAATGTCTGTCTGTCTCTGCAGTCTGTACTAGTGGTGCTCCTCCAAATCTCAGAAAATATAAATACTATTGTCTGCTTTTGTTTCTGAGGTCTGCGGTTGCTCAGCGAATGTGAGTATCTTTTGTGTTGTCTTACTATTATATAAATTATATAATTTTTTTTACTAATGTTTTTCATTTATTTACCACACAGAACCTGGAGCAGCACAACACAACCTGGATTGTCCTCAGTTGGAGCGGCCCCTCATCGACCAGCCAATGAACAGGCCCAATCCCAGTCATTCACCAGCGATAGAGCAACCAGGCAGGCTTCACAGGCTGGGGAACAGGCAGCCAGTCCATCTGGTTTTCCCCTCTCCCAGACCTCTACCACTGGTTTTGTTGGGTATTCTCATCAGCGGCAGAGGGCCTAGGAGAGGCCAGTCATGCCCAAGTTTATTCACTTAGGCTCGATCTTCAGGGATGGGATGAAGGCAGTTTTAGAAAGACTGGATAGTGGGTTTACTCAGGTGAACACACTAATCCAGGAAGTCCACGAACACCTTGACCACCTGGAAGCTGACCTTCAGAGACAGGTGCAACATTTTTTTCATCAATAGAGTAGTGCGTGTCGGAAAACCTACCACCTGATCTCCAGCTGAACGTGATGCAGGCCTGCCAGGCATTGCAGCAGTCCCGATATCAGCAGCAGGCACAAACTTCATTTCCTACAGGTCAACAAGGGGCAGCACAGCAGCAGTGGCAGAATCATCCAGCACCTTTCCAAACATCTCAAGGACTTGAATACCCGTCTGCTCAACAACGGACAGCGCAAGTGACTTATCCACCACCACCGCTGGACACTAGGACTGTTCCTACAATACCCAGCTACACCACACAGCCGAGTGCAGTAGCGTTCAACTTTCAAGATGCAGCCGAGTGCAGCAGCCATGCAGCCTTCAACTTCCACCATGCAGCCGAGTGCAACAGCCATGCAGCCTTCAACTTCCACCATAAGCCGAGTGCATCAGCCATGCAGCCTTCAACTTCCACCACGCAGCCATGTGCAGCACCCCAGGAAAAGGAAAAAAACAAAACGCAGGGGAACCAGCAAAACTGCCAAGAAAAGCTGGCAAGAAACATTACCCACCACCTCCACCCTCACTTCCCAATGTGTCTCCCAAATGTGTCTCTGTTTTCAAGTCTGTCCCCAACTTCCCTTGGTTCTGTCCGTTCCAATGTGTCAGTCCGTTCCAATTTGTATTCCACTCCTAATGTGTCCTCTTCCCCAATGTTACATCTGCTGCCATTACATCTGACCTAATCCCAATCCTTCAGTTAACTGCCACTTCCCTTGTAACCACTTCCCCAACCACTCCTAGCCAATCATCACAGCCTGACACGCCCCAGGTCCACAATATCACATTATTGGGCAGACCCCAAAAGTAAACCTCATTTTTGTTTTTATTTATGTTAAATTAAACTTTTTTTTAATTTTTATTAATAAAAATTATTTTTTTTCACAATCCCTGGTCTCTCTGTGTTTTCTTTATCTGTTTAATAAAACATGTGTTTATTGTCGAGTGAAGTTGTTACGATAATGTGAATATGCCATGTTTGAGTCTGCCTAGATTTACAAGACACACACTGCGGGCTATTCCGACCACCCCTTTCTACCCCTCTTCCTGCTGTGTGTGTGTGTGTGTGTGTGTGTGTGTGTGTGTGTGTGTGTGTGTGTGTGTGTGTGTGTGTGTGTGTGTGTGTGTAGAAGTTTTATTGCGTAGCTGCAAATTCCAGGCTCTGTGCAACTTAATCATCCCTCCTCCCATCTAGTACTAGTTGAAACTGGTATTGACCCTCTCAAAAGGCATGAATTTCTATTGTTCTTTTAAATTGACATATCGCGGCCCGGATTTGGGTTAGACCAATAAGGATTACATATTCTGGATGTCCATCGGTAGACCTATCACCCGCTAAAAGAGTGAGCAGCTAAATGCAACGAGTGCAAAGTGCGGATTTCTCTTTAAGCAGTTCATATAATGGCTCCGTATTTAGACTTAAAAGAACGCCCCTGCCATGGGGAACAACATGAGCATTGTGTCTTACTTACAAGAGGTTCACACAGCGAGATATGCGTAAAAGATGGTTTTCATATTTTAAGTAAGAGGAGGTTTCAGCTTCTAAGTGATCCTCCCCTGGATCCCTGACATATTGTTGGGATCTGTGACATATTGTTGGCAGCACGGTGTGAACCGTGACATATTGGTGGCAGCGGTGGGATAATAGAGCATTAGTGATCTTGTCTGAGCAATCATTCCTCTCACTAAAAACTTGCACAGTTCTGGAGAGGACTCTGCGTAAATAAGTTTGGAGAGCAAGCTCAGTGGTTACTAGTCCAGAGACGATACTGTGTGTACTTGCAATTACCCCCTACCCTTCTCTTCATTTTTTCTATCCTATCTTTTATTTGGCAATGATGGCTGCAAAAGGAGAAGCCTGGTACACCCAGCAGAAGAAGGAAACTCTTGTTGGAGTATGCATGTACCACAGCCTGGACCGCCATAGCAAAACCAAGGCTCAAATGGTCACGGAACTGGTGCAATTTGAAGCAGACCAAGCCCGGTCTCAGAACCCAGTGGACGCAGAAGCCAGCACAAGCGAAAATGGGCTGCTTCCAAGTTCCAACCACTGGATGCCGGCCCTACTAGCAACCAGGACGGATTGGATCCCCACCTGCAGGCGGCCTTGGAACAACTCCCCACTGACGACCGTGATGGATGTCTGAGGCTGATCCAGCAATACCAGTAGGAGGCCCAAGCCAAGCGCCGAGTTGAGCGGCAAGCGGTGCGGGAGCACCAGCTGGAATTAGCCCGACTCCAGATGTAGCGGTCGTCCCAGTCCAGCAGCGAGCCCAACAGCGCTCAGACCCCTAAGCCCCGGCCAGAGCACTTTCCTGTGATGGAAAAGGACGGGGACTTGGACACTTTCCTGCATGCATCTGAGAAAGCCTGCAGACAGTACCGGCTGCCTGGGAACCAATGGGCCCGTTACCTGACCCCAGGGCTAAAAGGCAAAGCTCTGGAGGCGTTTGCTTCTCTCCCGCCAGACCAAGATGAGGACTATGAGGCCATCAAGCAGGCCCTGATAACCAAGTACCAGATTACACCTGAGGTTTACCGTAGAAAGTTCCGGAACCTCCAACGTGGCCCACATGACAGTTACAGCGATGTGGCGCATGGACTCGGAACCCACTTTGACCAGTGGATCCAAGGACTGTCAGTGACATCCTTTGCACAGCTGCGAGACCTGATGATCAAAGACCAGTTCTTACATCTTGGCCCAGCTGAGGTGCGACAGTTTGTAATGGACAGAGAGCCCAAAGACGTGACTAAAGCAGCGCAGATTGCCGATGACTATGAGGCCAACCATAAATTGGAAGTCTGGATGCCAGTCACCGCCAGCTGGAGAGGGGGTAAGCCTGCAACCAACGCCAGTACCCCTGCCAGCCAACACAACAGAGGCCCTGTCCTTGTTGCCAACAGCATCAGACCTACCACCAACCCTCGCCAGTGTTTTTCCTGCAAGCGGACTGGTCACATCAGCGCCCTGTGTCCAGAGAAGCAGAGGAACCCCCCCAGACAAGGCCCCAGGGCCTAATGCAGCAGTTCTTTTGGTGGGTGGGGCAGTTGGGAGGGTGTGTGACAACGTGCAGCACGTCACCGTGAGAGGCCATGTCGCTAGAGGCCTCAAGGACAACGGGGCTGAACGAACCCTCATCCGACCCGAACTGGCGGCCCCTGAAGAGATCATTCCAGGGAAAACCCTGACTGTCACAGGGATTGGGGGTATCCGCTGTCCCTTGACAATGGCCCGGGTGTATGTAGATTCGGGTGCCGCAAGCGGGGTGAAGGAAGTGGGGCTGTCTGATAACTTGCCCACTGATGTTTTATTGGGGAGAATGGTTGCATATTATGTCCCTGACTCCCCTCCCCGATCGAATGCTAAAGATAGCAAGGGGAAATTGCACGTGTTGCCTGACAATGCTTTACCGGTTAATTATGTACTTGGTAATAATTTTTCTAAAAATGCCAAGGGTAATACTGATAATGCTAATGATGAAAATTTGCATGTTTTACCTTATAACCATTTGTTTCCTAGGAATGATGCGTTCACAGGTGCAGGAGTGCTCAGCCACGTCACTCTGCGGGGTGGGATGGCTGAGGAACCTCTAACAGGAGCAAGCAATGGTGCTCAGGGAAATGGGGAGAAGGTGATGCTGTGCAACTGATCAGTGCCACAGAGGAAGGTAACTGCCCCATAAGTAGCATTGCTCCTGGTAAGTTGGGGGTGGATAGAGAGGTAGAACCCATAGCAGAGCCGGCTGATGGGTTTGTGGAAATCCCCAGGGAGGCAGCCTACATAGCTGCTGTCACCCACATTCAGAGTGCCTGGAACGCAGATAACGTTCTGCCTTCTGGACCCTCCTCAGTCACAGGTGTGACTGAATCAGAGATGGACCCAGAGGGTTCCGTGGGGAAGGAACCCTAACGTCGCTTCTGGCTGCCCCTAGCCAGGAGTTCCAGGCTGTTCTGCACTCAGATGCGAGCCTGGAGAATTTGAGACAACTTGCCGAGACACCCACAGCCGTGACTGATAAGGAGAGGGTGTTCTGGGAACGAGGGAGGTTGTACCGGGAGACAGTACCCAGAAAATCGCAAAAGGAGTGGTTGAGGGAAAGACAGCTGGTCATCCCGCAACAATTCCGGAGCGAGTTGTTGCGGATTGCCCATGAGATCCCGCTCGCTGGACACTTGGGAATCAGAAAAACTAAGGCCTGGCTGTCTCAACACTTCTATTGGCCCAAGATGGGTACAGATGTGTCAAACTACTGCCGCTCCTGTATCACCTGTCAAAGAGTGGGGAAGGCGGGGCCTGCTCTTAAGGCTCCCCTGATCCCTTTGCCAGTGATAGAGGAGCCTTTCCAGAGGATCGCGGTGGACATTGTGGACCCGCTGGCCGTCCCCAGCAGCTATGGAAAGCAAAACATCCTCACTGTGGTAGGCTACGCTACCCGGTACCCAGAGGCAGTGGCTCGGTCCTCAACTAGGGCAGATAAGGTGGCGGATGCACTGTTGGCTATCTTTTGACGGGTAGGATTTCCCAGGGAGATGCTTACCGATCAAGGGACCCAATTCATGTCTCGCCTAATGGAGGCTCTCTGTAAGAGAATGCAGGTGAAGCGTCTGGTATCGAGTGCGTATCACCCACAGACCAATGGTTTGGGTGAGCGCTTCAATGGTACCCTCAAACAGATGCTATGCATGCTGGTTGAGACCCAAGGACGCGACTGGGAGCGGTACCTCCCACACCTGCTATTCACTTACCGAGAGGTTCAGCAGGCCTCGACGGGGTTCTCCCCCCCTCGAGCTCCTGAACAGCAGGCGAGTCCAGGGACCCCTTGGGTTGGTAAGGGAACCCTGGGAAGAGGAGCCGAACCCTTCTGAAGTGTCCATAGTGGAGTATATCATGCGCTTCCGTTACAAAATGCAGACCTTGACGCAGTTGGTGCATTACAACATGACACAGGCTCAAGCTGATCAGAAGCACTGGTATGACCAGAACGCCCAGGAGGGGAACTACCAGGAGTCAAAAGGTGTGGGTGCTGGTCCCCGTACCAAAAGATAAGCTTCAGGCAGCCTGGAAAGGCCCGTACGTCGTCCACCAACAGCTCAACCCGGTAACCTATGTGGTCACGCTTGACCACACTTGGGGTAGGCAAAAGCCCTTTCACGTGAACATGATGAAGGCTCATCACGAACGTGAACCTTTCGTCCTACCGGTCTGCAGCCTGCCCGAAGACTGTGAGGAAGACCCCCTCCTGGACATGCTGGCCAAGCCAAGGTCGGTGGGTCCATCGAGGATGTGGAGATAAGCGCCTTGATAACCGAACCCCAGTGGTCTCAGTTGTGGACCACGCTGGAACCCTTCGGGGCTGTGTTCTCCAACTGACCTGGAAGGACTGAATTAGCGGTCTACGAGGTGGACACCGGGAATCATACCCCACTACGGCGAACACCCTATCGGATCTCCAACGAGGTGCAGCAGGTTATGCGCCAGGAGATCGATGAGATGTTACAGCTGGGGGTGATTCAACGGTCAAAGAGCGCATGGGCCTCACCTGTAGTTCTCGTGCCAAAGGAGGATCGGACCACCCGGTTCTGCGTGGACTACAGAGGGCTCAATGCCATCACAGCCTCTGTCGCGCACCCAATGCCGCGCATCTAGGAGCTGCTTGAGAAGTTAGCTGGCACAAAATATCTGACAATAATGGATCTGAGTCGAGGATACTGGCAGATTCCCCTGAGCCCTGAATCGCAGGAGAAGTCCGCCATTATCACACCTTCGGACTGTATATGTCCACGGTCATGCCCTTCTGCTTGAAGAATGCCCCTGCCACTTTCCAGCGGATGGTCAACCACCTGATTCAGGGACTGGAGAAGTACGCGGTGGTGTACCTGGATGACATTGCTATCTATCTTCAGTTCCTCCTGGGGTGAACACCTACAGCATCTTGAGGAGGTGCTCAGGCGAATTCTCCAAGCCGGTCTGACCATCAAGCCGGGAAAGTGTAAGATGGGCATGAGAGAGGTCCACTACCTGGGGCACCGGGTAGCCGAGGCTCCATAAAGCCAGAACCTGGGAAGGTGGACGCGATCGTGTCCTGGCCCACCTCCAGGACCAAGAAACAGGTGATGTCCTTCCTGGGCACTGCAGGGTACTATAGTCACTTCGTACAGAACTATAGTAGCCTGGCAAAACCCTTGACGGACCTCACCAGAAAGAAGCAACCCCACATAGTCAACTGGACCGAAGGCTGTGAGGGGGCTTCCAGGCATTGAAAACAGCACTGTGCAATGCTCCTGTGTTGAAAGCAGTCGACCGTTCTTGCTGCAGACCGACCCCAGCGAGTTTGGCCTTGGTGCTGTGCTCAGCCTGGTCGACTCGCGGAACCACGAAACCCAGTGTTGTACCTGAGCCAGAAACTTCTGCCGAGGGAAGTGGCCTATTCCACCATCGAGAATGAGTGCCTGGCCATAGTCTGGGCCCTGCAATGATTGCAGACCTACTTGTACGGTCGCACCTTCACTGTGGTGACCGACCACAACCCTCTGCTCTGGCTACAAGCCATGAGTGGAACCAACTGAAGGTTGCTACGCTGGAGCCTTGCCCTCCAGCAGTATGAGTTTACCATCGAACACAAAACGGGAAGGGAGCATTGCAATGCAGATGGGTTGTCCCGCCGTGGTGAACCTGCTGAGGTGCGCATGGAGTACCGAGAGGTTCTGCCTCCGTAGCGCAGTCCAAAAGGGGGAGGTGTCACGATAATGTGAATATGCCATGTTTGAGTCTGTCTAGACATACAAGACACACGCTGCAGGCTATTCCGACCACCCCTCTCTACTCTTCTTCCTGCTGCTATGTGTGTGTGTGTGAAGAAGTTTTATTGCTTAGCTGCAAATTCCAGGCTCTGTGCAACTTAATCATCCCTCCTCCCATCTAGTACTAGTTGAAACTGGTATCGACCCTCTCAAAAGGCATGGATTTCTCTTGTTCTTTTAAATTGATATATTGCGGCCCCGATTTGGGCTAGACCGATAAGGATTACATATTCCAGATGTCCATCGGTAGACCTATCACCCGCTGAAAGCGCGAGCAGCTGAATGCAACGAGTGCAAAATGCGGATTTCTATTTAAGCAGTTCATGTAATGGCTCCGTATTTACACTTAAAAGAACGCCCCTGCCGTGGGGAACATCATGAGCTTCATGTCTTACTTACATGAGGCTCACACACCGAGATATGCATAAAAGACGGTTTTCATATTGAAAGTAAGAGGAGGTTTCAGCTTCTAATTGATGTCGCCACAGGAGGAGTGCCTGGGTTTTGGGCTGTTAGATATCTTAGTGGGATCGCATTCCAAAAGTGTCTTTTGCCGGGGGATTCAGCTATGACAGGCTGTGCAATTTGACCTGAAATTAAGTGGGGAAGGTCCCCTCCCCCCCCAGCCAGCACACGGCGTACCATTGAATGATATGAAAGAATCGTAAGTCAATTTTCACCGTTAATCCTTTTTTATTTGTAACTGCGATATACACATGATTCGTCTTCTTTATAATATCGTTTTAATATTTTTGTAAATACTGCCCATCTTTTATGGAGTAAAATATATAATTTTACTAGCTTGTACCTTCATGCTCTATACGACTGTTTGTTCTCTGAGGTGAATTACGCTACTGATTTGGGTCGGCTCCGGAACCGTTAAACTTTGGTGAAAACTGGAGCTGGTGGCAGCGACTTTGTTCTGTGCAATTGGGCGTCTTTGCAGCGACTGGTAGCGTTGATAATTATTGTTCCTGCCTGAATGGGAGTAGTTATATTGCCCTTGCTGCATCGTGCCCAATAGCCAGTACATAGCAGGCAGCCTTTCTGGCAACTAATTACCCTAGGTGCAGTACCAAATCTGACCTGAGGGTAAAGGGGGCGCCAGAGAGCTGCAAGTTCCAAACCGGAACTGGGATGTAGATAAATCCCCTTCAGAAGGAACCAGGGGCAACCAAAGCAACCCCGGTTCGTGAAAAATTGGTGTGAGTAGTGGGGCCGATAAAGATATCCTCCCCGGGATCCCTGACAAATTGTTGGGATCCGTGACATATTGCTGGCAGCACGGTGTGAACCGTGACAGAAGTATTATCGGGTGTTACAGTCAAGGTGTTTAGTAATTGAAGTCAGCAAACATTTAAGGTACATTTTACTTATATTAGTGGCTTAAACCATTTTGTCTTGCCATGCCACATGTCCAATATCCGAAACAAAGTAGGCAGCAAATGTATCCCTCATTTGGGCAACTTCTACTGTAGTCCTCCGAGGGTGATCTTGGTAATCCTGCAATGTGGTAGTAACACGTTCCTCAAGTTCTAAGTGTTGGTTGCCAACCGACGCTCCTCAGCAAGAATTGCTCGATGTAGCCGTGTGTCCTACCTGGTGATGGATCCTCGGACACGTAGCAGCAAGTCATGGAAGCTCTGTTCCGGCATTCTCGTGTACTCGAAAAACATCTCTGGGTTTTCACGCAGCTCTGTGTACAACGAGTGGTAGGTTCCACGGCTCTCTCGGACTTCAACGGTGGGGTGCTGCCAATAGCGACGACGACGTCTTTCTCCTCTTCTTTCTTCTTCACAAGCCACAGCAAAGGCAACAGCCAATCTCAATGACAAATCAAGATTAAGAATGAAGCTCTCCATGCTAAGAGTGTGTCTTTATATAGAAATCACATGAGACACGCCCATTGGGTGTCTGGTGTCAAGGAAATTCTACTGGAAAAGCATTGGAAATATCGAACGCATGCTCATTAACAACGCAAAAGCATGTGGATCGCCCCCACGTGTAGGGCAATGGGGTACTCAGTACCGGGTCCTTCAGTTCTTGATGGGGAATGTCACAGTGGCCCGACCCGGTCCGTGGCCCTTTTGAGGGGCCTCCAGTAAAAGGAAAGGTCTTTAAAGGGATAATGTTCGTGACGCCACCTGTGGTATTCGGTCAGGGTGACCGACGCTGCTGTATGGGGTCTGCTGGGGTGATGTTATGGCAGCTAGATGGTATACCTTCCCACAGGTGAAGTGTATCCCCAGGGCTTCCCAGAAGTGTAGATGGTGGATGATGTAAGGCGCAGAGAATAACGAGGACACAAGGTTGCAGTCTCTTTACCTTTACTGGAGGCTTCAGCATCCACAGTCCAGGGTACAGACCACAGGGCAGGCACAGTCCGGCTGGTCCGAAGGCAAATCCAGAGTTCCCTTATCCAGGTGGAAATCAGTAGCCTTCATACTAGTGCTTGTGTGTTGTAGTACCTCCCTGCTGAGCAACTCGGTAAGGTCCTCACAACTCTTGTAGATGTTCTAGATGTTATTTCTTCCTCTCTGTCCCCCAGATGGTGTGGATAGGACAACCCGTATGACTGATGGCCTGAGGCTTGTTTATAGGGACCCTAGAGATGCCCCGACCCCCACAGTTGCCACCGTGCCTCCTGGGTATTAAGGTCGGGCAGCCAACTTGGAATTGACTGTCCTGCCAGTCTCTGAAGTAAAGCGTAGAGTCTTACTCCCTCGGTGTTCTGGCTACCGGCTTCGCGCCTCAGAAGGAGGCAGCCTATTTCAGGGCAGAACTCCCTCTGGTGTTTTCTCCTTGTGCTGTGATTCTGTTTCTCACCCTCTACAACACAATTCTCTTCGTGTCCTTCCTTAGGATGCTGCCGCACGTGGGGCAGGCGCAGCTTCGTAGCTTTCTATCTCGCTAGGTCTCTGACAGGATCCCACCTCTGTCAGGGGCTCTCTGTCTGCAGCTCTGATGTTCCTCCTTTCCCCCTGTCTGCCTGACAGGTGTTGCCTGGGCCAAGCCCAATCAGCTTCTCTCTCACTTTCGATCCAAACCACCAGTTTTACCCTAATGTGAGGAGTGCCCTAGTAGATAGGAGCAAGGTTCCCCCTGGTGGACTGGAGTGTGAAGTGTAGTGTATGGTTTGTGATACCTGGAAAGATGGACTCCTTTATTACCTTCAGACGTAATCTCACTCTTCCTGGTGGAAGAATGACATTACTGCAACGACCAGGACTCTGGGGCGCTGCACATGCAAAAAACGAATGCACACACAGCTTTTCTGCGTCACGTGTAAGATGATGCGGATAAAAAACGCTGCATAAACATGCTTTTTCATGCATTTGCGCATGCAGATGATACGCTGCACACAGAAACGCTAATGTGAACCTAGCCTTAATGACGGAGTCAATTTTGGCCTTAAAGACCAGGCCAAATTTAACAATTCTGACCACTGTCACTTCATGAGGTAATAACTCGGGAACACGTTAACGGATCCTGGTGATTCAGAGAATGTTTTTTCGTAACATATTGTATTTCCTGATAGTAGTAACATTTCTTTGATATGACTTGCACTTATTTGTTAAAATATAGGAAATTTGAGTTACCCAAATTATCAAAGAAATTATCCCATCTACTCCAGGAGCAAGACTCCTTTATACGTTTTCCATGTAAAAAAAATTCTCTTATAAAAAAATCTTTATTACGTCAGCTCTTACAAGTTGCTAAAACAGTTATTCCATGTCTTTGAAAAATCGACCTCCTCCCCCTCCCCCCAACTTTGGAGGAATAGTTTGGTTCTTCCTGTTCCCCAGGTCCTAATTCTTCTATTAAAATCTTCTTCCCTTGCTTACTTCTCTCTCTCTCACCCCCCTCCCCTTTCATGTTCTTTCATTAGTTTTCCATGTTATGACTATTTCCCTTCATCTTTTTATGTTGCCTTTTACCGGATTACATACTAGGCTTGTATATACCATACTTTCTGTTTCCCTTGTTTGTTCATGAACAATTTTCAATACAACTTTAATTTATAAAAAAATATTGGAAATGTGGCAAAAATTTTGAACATTTCACAATTTTCAAACTTTTAGTTCTTATGCACTTAAACCAAAGAGTCATGTCACAGAAAATAGTTAATAAATAACATTTTCCACATGACTACTTTATATCTGCATCATTTTTGAAGCATAATTTTTTGTTAGGAAGTTAGAAAAGTTAAAAGTTCTACCGCATTTTATATTTTTTCCAACAATATTCACAAAACCATTTTTAAGGGAACACATTACATTTTTACAAGGGTAGCAGGAGAAAATGGACCCCAAAATTTGTTGTGCAATTTCTCCTCAGTATGCAGAAATCCTATATGTGGGGGAAAATTATTGTTTTAACACACAGCAAAGCTCAGAAGAGAAGGAGCACTGGTCGACTTTTTGAAAGGAAAAATGGCTGGAATCGATAGTGCTGTGGAGTTGGAGTCATGGAGTTGGGGAAATTGAGGAGTCAAAAGTTTAGCTTAACAACTCCACAGCCCTGGGCAGGAGTGGGGCGATGCAGTGGGCTCTGGGCTGGGAGGAGGTGTACCAGCTGTACAATGGTGCGGCCCTGGGCTTCATGAAAATGTCAGGGATGAGGCAGTAGCAGAGTCCCTGCTATGTACATTGATTTTCCAGCAATGAGATTAATGAAAATGGCAGCCGGAGGCAGTACAGGTGCGGATTTATATCTCGGCTGAATGACGAGCTCCACACCTGCCGCCGGCTTCCTGCAGCACCTACCCTGTTCTCATGTGACCCCGCTCTACCACTGTCCCCCTCCCTGGTAATCTACATTGGGACTATAAGACGCACCCCGATTTCCCCCCAAAATTTGGGGGAGAAAAAGTGCGTCTTATAGTCCGAAAAATACTGTAATACTGGTGGATAAAACAAGACTGAGCACAAGACCTTTATAGCCGTCTATACATCATAGAGGAGATCTCATGACACCTTCTCTGCATCTACCTGATGATCCTGAGGAACATTTGTATCTTCTTGTTTACAGTCCTGTGGAAGAAGATGATGGGGACATCTCTCTGGTGTTGTCCTCTTACTGGATAGAACTGAAGGAAACACATACAGGGACTGAATTCATTTTTTACATACAGGTAATTATAGGCCATGTGTATTTTGTCCTGTATATTACCTGGTGATGTGAGGGGCTGGGGAACCTCCATCATGACGTCCTTGTACAGATCTTTGTGTCCTTCTAAATACTCCCACTCCTCCATGGAGAAATAGATGGAGACATCCTGAAACCTTATAGGAACCTGACATATACAATGATACAGTCATCCCCTCCATCCCTTCATAGTGTTACTGTATAATGTCCCAGCATTCCCAGCAGTGTCACCTCTCCAGTCAGCCGCTCAATCATCTTGTAGGTGAGTTCTAGGATCTTTTGGTCATTGATGGCCTCATGTATCAGTGGGTGAGGTGGAGGTCCAGTGATTGGGCTCAGGGGTCTTCCCCATCCCTCACACACAGGGGCCAGACAGCGCTCACTAGAGGTCTTCTTCACTACTGTACAATCCTGATTATGAAGAGACACATTAATAAATCTCAATATAGACATTTCCAGAGTCCTCACCTCTCCAGTTCTGTCCATCTGTTATTTCCATAGATAAGAATGATGTAATGTGACGTCATCAGAATCTCTCACCTCTCCAGTAAGCCGGAATAGGATCTCTAGGGTGAGGTGGAATATTCTTTCCATCATCTTGTCCCTATCTCTAGCCATCCTTGAAGGGTCAATCAGGTAAGTTCTCTTATACAGAAGATCTCCACTGAGAGGATCCGATATCATAGGGACCTAAAGATGAATGGGATGGGAAGAAGATGAGCCAATGTAACATCATTAAGAATCCCACGTAACAATACAATTACTGAACACTTTATATCCAATTACCTACCGCAGAAATGATGTGTGAAGTGTGTTAATCTGTGTTTGTTTTAATGTTCACCAATAAGGCCATGGTTTCAGATGTTTTTGGCTGAATTACCAACTACAACTTTTTAAAAATTCACAAAATTTGTCACAAATTTTGGGGTTTCCATATAAATTCCTTAAAAATGCGATTCAGATGAAACCACCCACCATAGTGATGCAGATGGAGACACTTGGTACTCAGTTTGGCATCGGCTCAGGTGGTATCCATCTTTTTAGGAGTGCACACTTTTTAGTCGTCCACACTTGTTCACAAAAAAGATTCCTAAAACATGGGGCACCGCTGGAACACAGACCAAAGTGACTCCATCTGCCTCATAAGTGAGTAGCTCCCTGAGGTAAGCGCTAAGCTGAGAGTGCAGGATAAATAGGAACTGAGCCTTATTCCAATTTTTGAGAGGTAGAATGAACAAATAGATGGCAGTATAAGAATAGTTCATATTTTTATTTTTGCACAGTTTACCGTGCGGTATAATTGATATGGCGAATTTATGCTTTGGGTCGGTGAGATTACAGTGATAGCAGATTTATATTTTTTTTAGGCTTTACTGCTTTCACACAGTGAAAATGTTTTTTATAAAAAGTAGGGTTTTTTGTCTGAGAGCTAAGTTTTTATTGTTTAGTGAACAGAGCTGTATGATGGCTTATTTTTTGCGGGACGAGTTGCAGATTTTATTATACTATTTTGGGGCACATAATATTTTTTGATCGCATGTTATTCAGATTTTTCAGACACAGAATGAAAAAAAAAAAAGCAATTCAGTTACTGTTTTTATTTTTTAGGCCGTCCACTGTGTGGTAAAAGTGACAAGACTAAAGGCCCCGTCTCACATAGCGAGATCGCTAGCGAGATCGCTGCTGAGTCACTAGTTTTGCGACGCAACAGCGACCTCCATAGCGATCTCGCTATGTGTGACACGTACCAGCGATCAGGCCCCTGCTGCGAGATCGCTGGTCGTGTCGGAATGGCCTGGACCTTTTTTTGGTCGTTGAGGCCCCGCTGACATCGCTGAATCGGTGTGTGTGACACCGATCCAGCGATGTCTTCACTGGTAACCAGGGTAAACATCGGGTTACTAAGCGCAGGGCCGCGCTTAGTAACCCGATGTTTACCCTGGTTACCAGCGTAAATGTAAAAAAAAAACAAACAATACATACTCGCCTTCTGATGTCCGTCAGGTCCCTTGCCGTCTGCTTCCTGCTCTCACTGACTGCCGGCCGTACAGTGAGAAGTGAGAGCACAGCAGTGACGTCACCGCTGCGCTCTGCTCTCGCTGTACGGCCGGATCTCAGTCAGAGCAGGAAGCAGACGGCAAGGGACCTGACGGACACCGAAAGGCGAGTATGTACTGTTTGTTTTTTTTGGTAACCAGGGTAAACATCGGGTTACTAAGCGCGGCCCTGCGCTTAGTAACCCGATGTTTACCCTGGTTACCCGGGTGCTGCAGGGGGACTTCGGCATCGTTGAAGACAGTTTCAACGATGCCGAAGTCGTTCCCCTGATCGTTGGTCGCTGGGGAGAGCGGTCTGTGTGACAGCTCCCCAGCGACCACACAGCGACTTACCAACGATCACGGCCAGGTCGTATCGCTGGTCGTGATCGCTGGTAAATCGCTTAGTGAGACGGGACCTTAATTTGTTTGTCGGGTCGGTCAATTACAGCGATACCACTCATTGTTTTTTAAGCTTTTCTCTTTTTAGACACTAAAGACAATATTTAACAAAATGAATTTGTTTTTGCATCATCACATTCTGAGAGCTGTAACTTTTTTTATTTTTTTGCTGAATGAGCCATGTTACGGCTTGTTTTTTGCGGGACATTTAAACCATTTTTTTTAAATATGACTTTTTAGTCGCTTTTAAGGGTATGTGTCCACGTTCAGGATTGCATCAGGATTTGGTCAGGATTTTACATCAGTATTTGTAAGCCAAAACCAGGAGTGGGTGATAAATGCAGAAGTGGAGCATATGTTTCTATTATACTTTTCCTCTAATTGTTCCACTCCTGGTTTTGGCTTACAAACACTGATGGAAAATACTGACCAAATCCTGATGCAATCCTGAACGTGGACACATACCCTTAAACACTTCTTTGTAAGTCAGAATGATGAAAAAATGACTTTCATTTTTGTTGTGTGTTTTTTTATGGTGCTTTCCATAAGGAATAAATAACAAGCCAGTTTCACAGAGCAGGTTGTTCCGGATGCGGCTATACAGCTTGTGTGTACTTTTTTTTGTTTTATCACAAACACTGCGCTTTAAGTGGCAAATATGGGTTTTCATGATAAATGAGCTTTAAGGTTTTTTTTATATATATTTTATTTTACTTTCGATCTTAGTCCCAATGTGGGACATGTATAATTTTTATTTTCATTACTTGTCTCACACATTGCTGTACTCGCGTACCGCAGTGCAAGAGACTGTTATTGCCTCCCTGACTGTGCCCGTCAGACTCAGCTTATGGCCGGAGTCAGATAGCACTCGGACCAGTATTCATCTATGGGGCAGCTCACATCAGCATTTATTTCCTCGGCCGTTTTCAATGTGCGAGTGAAATGGCTGCATGCTGCGATTGTCACCGACATTTGGCCGAGTCTCTGCTTACTCGCACCCATATAAACCTATGGGTGCAAGTGAGACAATGCACATCGCTCGGATATTATCTGAGTGATGTGCGATATACGCTGACCCCGGCAATGGAGGAGATGGAAAAATTAATTTCTCCGCCTCCTCCGTAGCTGTGCTCCGATCCGCTCTGTGCGAGAAACTCGGAGCACAGACGCATGACACTTGGCTCCGCTCGCAGCAGAGCAGGAGCTGAGGGTCATTAGCATATCGCATCCGACACTCACATTGGATGCCATACGCTAGTCTGACCCCGGCCTATAGCTGGTTCTTACAGTCCACCATACCCTGGGGTCAACACACGACCTCAGGTTACCATGGTAACCATCGGGATCCAGGATTCTTATCGCGGGGGTTCGACAGTTACTAAGGGGGTCTTGTGACTTCTTTGCAATTAATTGACAGCGGTTTTTAAGGGATTAATTTTCCCCAATCGGCTGAATACCGACAGTAGTTGTGGCCTCCGGGTGGCGCTATTCCCTAATTCTTCCAACTCTCAGAGCAGCGGCGCAAAGTTATCAGCCTCTTTTTGGGTGTTTCATAACCCCACAAGGTGAGCGAATATCACAACACCAATGCCCCATGTATCCAGTCAGTGCCCCATAGTCCGCTCTTAGGTCACCCCACAGCCTATTACCGCCATCTCGGGGCCCATGTGAAGCTCAGCTCCAGGCTCAGCACGTCAACATACAATTGTAATAATGTTCTGGGAGATTTTCAAGGGGGCAAATACTTATGGGCCCGACTGTATGAGGCGCACAGGGGTCACTGTCCTCAGCCGTCTGTAACCCGGATATCAGCGGCTCAGACAGGTCCGATGTGGTGACAGATTCCCCTAATGCTGCACCATAATGAGTGGAGGCCGAGCACAAACCCCCCAGACACCCAGGACTGCAGAGCCCGATCTCAGGGTCTCCGGGTCACAGGTCAGACCACAGCGACCAGCAACTGGGGAGAACGTGTGTATTCAGGGGGGAAACATGGAAAACGGAACAGCACAGAGATGGTAAAGGCCATTTATTATATGGGGAGGAAAAATGGCCGAGTGTGACCAGCGGCTAATCCTGATAGAGAATAACGGGGCTCCAGCACCTACCTCCACCTGCAGAGCCGCACTCCACATATATGGCTGCTCTGTGCACACAGGACCTGTGATGAGGTCACAGGAGGGGAGGAGTCAGGGGTCACATGATCAGGGGCCTCAGTGTATGCAGGACTCTGCTGTGCTGGTTGTCATGGTGCTGGGTGAGGGGAAGTTTATGTGTGGGGTCAGGAGGGGTTTACAGGGTGGATGTAGCGGAGCCGTGTGTGTACGAGGTGTACGGAGCGGAGCCGTGTGTGTACGAGGTGTACGGAGCGGAGCTGTGTGTACGAGGTGTACGGAGCGGAGCTGTGTGTACGAGGTGTACGGAGCGGAGCCGTGTGTGTACGAGGTGTACGGAGCGGAGCCGAGTGTGTACGAGGTGTACGGAGCGGAGTTGCGAGTGCATAGGGTGTACGGAGCAGAGCCGTGTGTGTGCGAGGTGTACGGAGCGGAGCCGTGTGTGTACGGGGTGTACGGAGCGGATTCGTGTGTGTACGAGGTGTTATATGATATGTACAAAGCAGAGCAGCTGGTGTCTATGACGTGTGTACAATGTGTATGTGCACAGCCACCTTGTGCGACATGTAGCCGTGTGTGTAAGATGAGTACAGAGCTCTGTGTATGACGTGTATTTGAAGTGCTGAGAAAAACTGCTAAAAAACTTGACTGGCTGAAAATACTTTTCAAATACCCTCCCTTACTACAGACAGCCTCCAAACTTAATATCAGAAGCTCAGTGCCCTCTGATCCCCCAAGAAGAACTTATCCTTGCAGTGTGAAGAGCTGCAGATCCTGCACTCATGTAACGACCACAGACAGGATACAGATCCCCAACAGAAAACAGGAATATAAATTCCTGGAACATTCCCATTTCTTTTCCACAGGGGTGTACTTAATCTTGTATCTATATATGTTACTGGGGGTCGCTCTGTTGGGAAAATGGGAACAGAAATAGTGCATTACAGACAAAAAAAACCCATCTACCTGAGTCCAAACATCTCTGTGCTCCAGGACACATCAGCAATACGAAAGTTGTCACATTAAAAGACAACTTCAAATCACAAAACACCAAAGGGTCTGGGAGCAAAAATTATTTACAGTCTGTGATATCCTCCACACAGGACTAAATCTGTCACAAGGATTTATGACACCACTTTTCCAAGCTAATGATGGATTAATTGTTTGAACTTAGTTTGTATTTTTTATCCATTTGTTATGTCATGTCTCTGCTCTTTTGTGTATATACAGTCATAGCCGAAAGTGTTGGCACCCTTGAAATGGTTCCAGAAAATGTAGTATTTTTCCCAGGAAATTGTTTCAATTACACTTGTTTTGTTATACACGTTTATTTCCTTTGTGTGTATTGAAGCAACACAAAACAATAGAGCAAAAAAAGGCAAATTGGACATCATTTCACAGAAAACCGCAATGATGGCATGGTTAAAATTCATGGCACCTTTTCAAAATTGTGGGCAAACAACTGTGTTTCAAGCATGTGATGCTCATTCAAACTCACCGGTGGCAAGTTGCCATACTGAGCAAGGAGAACAGAAAGAGAAGAGAACTTTCTGAGAACTTGAGAACCAAAATTGTTGAATATCAACATTCTCAAGGTTACAAGTCTATCTCCAGAGGTCTTGAGGCTCCTTTTACCCACGGTGCACAACACAATCAAGAAATTTACAACCCATGGTACTGTAGCTAATCTCCCTGGGCGTGCATGGCAGAGAGAAATTGATAAAGTGATGCAGCACAGGATGGTGGATAAGCAGCCCCAGTCAAGTTCCAAAGAAATTCAAGCTGTCCTGTAGGCTTAGGGAACATCAATGTCAACAAAAACTTTCCACCATTTTAATAAAATTAAACATTTTTGCAGGAGACCCAAGAGGACCCCACTGCTGACACAGATGTAAAAAAGCTAGACTGCTGTTTGCTAAAATGTATGTAAGCCAAGATTCTTCTGGAAAAGGGTCTTGTTGGAAAAAGAGACCAAGATAGTGCTTTTTGGTAAAGCAAATCAATCTACTGTTTACCAAAAACAGATGAGGCCTATAAAGAAAAGAACACCGTACTTACAGTAAAATATGGTAGAGGGTCAAAGATGTTTTGGGACTGTTTTGCTGCATCTGGCATTGGGTGCCTTGACTGTGTGCGAGGCATAAGGAAATCTGAAGATTAGCAAAGAATTTTGGGATGCAATGTATTACAGTGTCAGAAAGCTGGGTTTGTGTCCTAGGTCATGGGTCTTCCAGCAGGACAATGACCCCAAACATACTTCAAGAAGCACCCAGAAATGGATGGAATCAAAGCACTGGAGAGTTCTGAAGTGACCAACAGCAATGAGTCCTGATCTAAACCCCATTGAACACCAGTGGAGAGATCTTAAAATTGCTGTTGGGAGAAGGCGACTTTCAAATATGAGAGACCTGGAGCAGTTTGCAAAAGAATAGTGGTCCAAAATTCAAGCTGAGAGGTGTTTTCTCGTTGTAAGAAGTTTGTCAGAGGGCAACATCATACTTGGTTAGTCTAGCAGCATAGAGATGTTTTGCAGGAACCAGGGTCAGCAACTCAGTGGCTAAATGTGATGTTTGTATCATAAATGGGTGATTGAGTATCATGTCTATAATAGTGATGAGCGAATATACTCGTTACTCGAGATTTCCCGAGCATGCTCGGGGGTCCCCCGAGTATTTTTTAGTGCTCGGAGATTTAGTTTTCCTCACCTCAGCTGAATCATTTACATCTATTAGCCAGCATAAGTACATGTGGGGATTCCCTAGCAACCAGGCAACCCCCACATGTACTTATGCTGGCTAACAGATGTAAATCATTCAGCTGCGGCGCTGAAAACTAAATCTCCGAGCACTAAAAAATACTCGGAGCGTGCTCGGGAAATCTCGAGAATGAGTATATTCACTCATCACTAGTCTGTAACTATGTATATGTGCTGCCACTGTTTGAATACAGAATAAGGAATTTTTTATTACTGGATCTAATTGTAACATCCAGAACGATACTTGTCCCTTCTGTTTCCACTTTGGTCACTAAGAGGCGCTATGCCTTTGTAGCAGATGATGCGGAGCGGGTTGTCTTGTCCAATTCTTGGATCTCTTGGTGCTGCTAAGTCAGCCAGTATGGGGTTAATTCCTAGCTCCTTTCTATGATCCCTTTGCTGTCATCTCTTTAAACCCCTAAATCTCTTAATCTCACTGCCAGTTAATTCCTCTTCTCTGGCTTACCGTGTGCTTTCTGTTCCTGCTTTGCTTATTGAATTTCTGTTGTGCGACCACAGCCTGTTTCCTGAGCATTTTTTTGTCTTTTGATTCTTTACCATGACTGCCCTCTTGAAACTTTCATATGCCGCTTCATCCAAGATTATACTGCTGCTTCTGTGTACCGACTCTTGGCTATTTATGACTATACAACCTGCTGATCTTTAACTATACTTCTGCTCCTATGCACCGACCTCTGGCTATTCCTAACTATGCTACCTGCCGATGCTGCCCTCAGTGGTTGCAATACCACTACTCCAACCCAGGTCAGTACATAAGGGAATAATCTCTCACACAAAACGGAGTCTTTTATAGCCACCATGAGGCAACAAGTTGCAAAATTCAGAATTTTGGTGCCACATACCAAGAAAAAAATTCAAAGTTGCAAACACAGATGCTGGATCAGCAAAAAGAAATTGAGTTACAGGAAAAAGGTTCTGTTTATCATTAATCTCCAGACTAATGAGACTCTTGCATGGGCCTCACATTATGTGGAAAAGAATTGTGACCTCCTTAATGACTAAAGCTGGAGTTACACTAAACGACTTACCAAGGATCACGACCAGCGATACGACCTGGCCGTGATCGTTGGTAAGTCGTTGTGTGGTCGCTGGGGAGCTGTCACACAGACAGCTCTCTCCAGCGACCAACGATCAGGGGAATGACTTCGGCATTGTTGAAACTGTCTTCAACAATGCCGAAGTCGCCCTGCAGCACCCGGGTAACCAGGGTAAACATCAGGTTACTAAGTGCAGGGCCTCGCTTAGTAACCCGATATTTAACCTGGTTACCATTGTAAAAGTAAAAAAAAAAAAACACTACATACTCACATTCTGATGTCTGTCACGTCCCCCGCCAGCGTCCACAGGGTTAAAACTGCTTTCGGCAAGAGCGCTGCTAATGCACGCGCTGCTGCTGAGAGCTTCCCTGCACTGAATGTGTCAGCGCCGGCAGTAACAGCGGTGACATCACCGCTGTGCTCTGCTTTACGGCTGACACATTCAGTGCAGGGAAGCTCTCGGCAGCAGCGCGTGCATTAGCAGCGCTCTTGCCGAAAGCAGTTTTAACCCTGTGGACGCTGGCGGGGGACGTGACAGACATCAGAATGTGAGTATGTAGTGTTTTTGTTTTTTTTACTTTTACAATGGTAACCAGGTTAAATATCGGGTTACTAAGTGCGGCCCTGCGCTTACACTGTGTTCCAAATTATTATGCAAATAATATTTCCTCATATTTTCACTAAATTACCTATCTGAATTGCAGTCATTGTTATTTTCCAGTCATCTACTATTCTAGTATAATTGCAATGTTTTGGAACAAACTGCCTATGAAAACAGTATCTTTTTAACAAAAATAAACACTCAAAATGCATGTTCCAAATTATTATGCACAGCAGAGTTTTCAAACTTTTTTTTTATTTTGAACAAAAAAATGGTCAATTGTGAAGTTATAAGCATTATCAGCTTATTACAAAAGAAATCAAACAGTTTAAGTAAAAACTTTATTCTAGGTGATGTTACATTTGCACATAGGACCCCTTGTTCGAAAGAAGCTTCTGAACTCTCTCATCCATTGAATTTGTGAGTTTTTGGATGGTTTCTGCTTCAATTGTTTTGCATGTGGACAGAATACCCTCCCAGAGCTGTTGCTTAGATGTGAACTGCCTCCCGCCATCATAGACACTCCTTTTGATGATGCTCCAGAGGTTCTCAATGGGGTTGAGGTCAGGGGAAGATGGTGGCCACACCATAAGTTTGTCCTCTTTTATGCCCATAGCAGCCAGAGAAGCAGATGTGTTTTTTGCAGCATGAGACGGTGCATTATCATGCATGAAAATGATCTTGCTGCGGAAAGCACGGTTCTTCCTCTTGAACCATGGCAGGAAGTGTTATTTTAGAAACTCCACATAGATTAGGGAGTTCATCTTTACCCCTTCAGGGATCATAAAGTGGCCGAAAATCTCTCTCCCCATGATTCCAGCCCAAAACATTACTCCACCTCCTCCTTGTTGGCGCCTTAGCCGTGTTTTCTTGAGGTGTCCATCAACCAGCCATCCTCCACTCCATCCATCTGGACCATCAAGCGTTGCACGGCCCTCATCGGTGTATAAAACAGTTTGGAAGTCAGTCCCATGTATCGTTTGGCCCACTGGAGCCGTTTCTGCTTGTGTGCAGTGGATAGAGGTGGTCGACAGGATGGCTTACGCACAGCTGCAAACCTCTGAAGGACCCTGCATCTTGTTGTTCTGGGGACGTTGGAGGCACCAGCAGCTTCAAAAACTTGTCTGCTGCTATGACAAGGCATTTTTGCAGCTGCTCTATTAACCTTACGCAATTGCCTGTTGGAAAGAGTCCTCAATTTTTCCTTATCAGCACGCACACGTGTGTGCTGGGAATCAGCTACATACTTCTTGATTGTGGGATGATCACGATGAAGTGTCTTGGCAATGTTGATTGTAGTCATGCCTTGACCTAAATACTCCAGAATTTGTTGCTTCTCAGCAGCCGACACATCCTTTTTCTTTCCCATTTTGGCAAAAAATGTAGGCTGCTTAATAATGTGGAACAGTCTTCTTAAGTAGTCTTGTCTTTATTTGGACACACCTGCCAAACTAATTTGCACAGGTATCTGCAATTGCTTTCAGTGATATAAAGAGCCCTGACACACATCACCATCAATGAGTTTAAATGACAAACAAAAAAATTCTAACCTTATCACTCCTAAACTCTTTGTGCATAATAATTTGGAACACAGTGTAGTAACCCGATATTTACCCTTGTTACAAGTGAACACATCGCTGGATCGGCGTCACACACGCCGATCCAGCGATGACAGCGGGTGATCAGCGACCAAAAAATGGTCCTGATCATTCCCCAACGACCAACAATCTCCCAGCAGGGGCCTGATCGTTGGTTGCTGTCACAAATAACGAGATCGTAGCGGGATCGTTGCTACGTCACCAAAAGCGTGACGTTGCAACGATATCGTTAACGATATCATTATGTGTGACTCAGCCTTTAGTTCTTTCATCACAGCAAAGGATCAAGTGTTTGAAGACCCAAATCATTGTGCTACAGCTGAAACCAAGATGCATATCCTACGGCAAGGGCGGCGCTCTGCAGCTGAATATATTTCCGAATTCCGCTGCTGGGTGGCAGACACCACATGGAATTTAACCAAGAAGCTGTAGGAGAAATCAGCGCAAATAGGGTCTTATCCGAGAAATACAGTAAGCTTTACACTCAGAATAAACTCACCTGTTCAATCTGTTAAAACAGAATATAATGTAGGAAATCAGCTGCAACGGATCCATGGGTCAGCAAGTGACCATCAGAAACGTGTATCATCAGATACATGTGGTTTTGTGTCAGAAGTTTACAGACTAAAAGAACAATTTACATTTTACTCAAAAATATACCTATAAAGAGAAAAATCAGAGAAACTGAAAATTTTGCAGTGGTCTTTTAATTTTTGCCAGAGCTGTATATGTCCCCGAATCTGCTCGACTTGAAGTTCTTAAACCTGTTCATGGTTCTAAACTTGTAGGACACCCTACAGTCATGAAAACACAAGTACTACCGCTTTGTTCTTTTTGGTTGCCTAATTGTAGGAAGGATGTGAGAAAATATGTTTCCTCCTGCTTAACATGTGCACAGAACAAGACGCTATGACTCCTCCTAGGACTCCTTGAACCTCTTCCAGTTCCATCCAGGCCTTGGGGATCAATCTCAGTGAATTTTATCATGGACCTACCTCTCTCTAAAGAAATGACTATTATCCTTCTTGTGGTGCATTGGCTCACAAAGATGACCCATTTTATTTCAACTAATGGGATTCCTACCACTAAACAAACCACAAAATTAATGGTCTAAAAGATATTTAAGTTGCATGGAATTCCTGACAATGTAGTTTCTGATAGAGGTGTTCAGTTTACATCAAGAATTTTGGAAAAGCTCCTGTACAGCTTTAGGAGCTACTGTCAATTTGTCTACTGCCTACCACCCACAATCCAATGGCCAGACTAAAAGAACTAACCAAACTCTCGAACCATACCTGTGCTGTTTTATTTCTTATCTACAAGATGACTGTACTATTTAGCAACAGCAGAACTTGCCTATAATATCTCCAAACACAGTTCTACATCGCAAAGTCCATTTTTTGCTAACTATTCCTAATCTTCCATTTAATACTTCAGTTCCTGCTGTTACCCACAGACTTACAGAGTTGCAGAAAAAACTAATTGAGATGTTACAAAAGACTCAAGCAATTTATAAAGAAACACCAGATAAACATTGCAAAGCCCCTCCTACTCTTCAGGTCAGTGACAAGGTTTGGCTTTCTACAAAAAATCTGAAAACTAACGTACCATCTTCAAAATTGGGTCAAAAATTCATATGATCTTTTCAAATTTCTGCACAAATTAACCAATTGCTTTTTGTTTAAAACTTCAAAACAGCCTGAAAATTCACCCTGTGTTCCATGTGTCCTTGCTCAATCCATTAAGTGTGATCCCGTTTCCAGGAAGAACTCAGCTACCTCATCCACCAGAAAAAGTCCATGGTGAAGAAGAGTACATTGTGGACAAAATTCTGGACGCTAGAAGATTTAAGAGGAAGATTACAGTATTTAGTGCAATGGAACACAGTTACGGCACAGACTTCCAGAGGAGCCAGTGCCTGAGATGTCCAGAGGCCATCCTGGAAGGAGGGGAGTACTGTCAGGATTCGAACCCAGCAGTTCTTGTGCACCAGCTCTTCCCTCTAAACTATTCAGCTCACTGCACAGTTCCTTGCTAGCCCAGATAATAGTACCTGTGATGTTCCTGATGTCTCCATTCTGTAATCTCCTGATTGAACACCCTACTTAAACCTCCTGTCCAGCTCCTGGGACCTCCACACACGCAGTACTTTGAAGCAGCGACCACAGTCGCCTCACATGGATGCGCTGCACATAATCTAATCATCCTTCAAGCTTATTTGAAGCACACTGTCTTATCCTTCTGAACCAGCAAGATACTCTGATGAAGGTCCAATGTGAGACCGAAAACGTTCAGTTATTTCTTCTGTTTTTGTCTGGATGCAAAATAAATGAAATGTCCTCATCTTTCATCAATTTGAGTGCCAAGTTTATTTTTGCTTTGCCTACTTAAACCTGGCATTGCACTTTCTTGCTTGCAAGATTATTGAGCTCCTAGCCTTTTGTCAAGCTCTCCTTTCACTTGCTGCTTCATCCAAGATTATACTGCAGCTGCCGTGTACCGAACCCTGGCTATTACTGATTACGCAAACTGTCGATGCTGCTCCTAGTGGTTGCAATACCACTACTCCACCCAGGCCAGTCCATTACAGTCACTTTATGTGGGAGTCCAACTAGAAAATGATGAAGTGGGGTTTTGGGCCCAAATTGTTGGGCATACACATTTGTCTCTGCCACCATGAGGTTTACAAATTAATTCTTGGAAAAAGAGACGTACTTTAAAAAAGTCTATTTCTGTGAGGTCAGGTGTAAAATTAAATTCCTAATTGTGCAACAAAATCAGGAATCTGTGGCTCAATCTTTGGGAGGTGTGGTCCATAGGGGTTCTCTAATGGTGGGTGCTAGCTCATTTGCTGTTCTGGGGTATGTATGTGGCGGTTCAGTATCACTTGAGGAAGACTAGGGGGGTAAACTAAAAGAAGGTGGCATCCTCTCCCTCACTATCAGTGTCGGAGGTAAGGAAGGAGTATCCCTCCAAGGCTGAATACAGTGATTGGGACTAATGGGACATTTTTTCACGTGTGGGGTGTGTGTAACCTACAACCGGATGACAATCAGTGATGGGCATCGTTAAACTGATTAAATTAATAACGTGGATGATGAAATCCATGAACTGAAAAATATAAATAAAGATTAAACAAGCACAAGCCAGATTTTAATCATTTATCATAATTTTAATCACTATAACGGAGTCAACCCGACAGGGTCTGTAGGTTACTCAGCACAATCCTGTTGAGAGGTTCCCTTTAACAATTCAGCAATAATAAGAAAACACAGAATCACCACATGGCAAAAAACTCTTTCATTTCTTAATCCATAAATCCAAATACATCCTCACTGGATAGTAACGAAGCATATGATGCACAAGCATTTCATGTCCACCGACTCTTTCTCCAGCCCTGCGTGATGGCATCAGTGCGCTCATAATAGCTCAGTAGTTAATGAGCAAAACTGATTGCTAAATACCAAGTATCAGATAATTATGTTGCAAATGTGACTAGAGCACGATAGATGGAGGACTCTCATCCTGTCCTTTATAAAGTTGAAAGGAAAGAACTTCTGGAATATCATGTAATCGGCACAATTGTAACAATAAGCCTCCTACACCATACATTGTGCATCAATGCTACCTCACAAAGTCATCACAATGTAATAAATGCCAGATCTAATTCTTATGCATCCAGTATTTTCCTCTTCCAGTATTTGTACCTTTTAGACTGAAATGAAGGATCTGTCAGAGGTGGTCCAATTTCAAGTTCTAGTTACTACTGAGATAATCCTGTTGGGTCTTCTCGATAATAATAAGCAGTGGCTTCATCATAATGGTAATTGATATCTGAAACTTTTTACTAGAATAGATGGATGTATAGGTGCCCACAAGCTTGGCTCAGTGATGCAAGATGATTAATTGAGGAAAAAACAAGAAATCAGCTCACCCTTGAGAATAATCCAGAGAAGTCCTGGCAAAATGAAGAACAGGATCAAGTTGCTGATGAACGTCAGGTACGGTAAATATGCAGAAAGAAAACATCCAGCTTCATATAGAGACGCATAGAAGTAAAATGTCTCTGTTATTTAATTATTAAAAATGTATATATAAAGACAACCCTATATGGCACACTGGCATAGGTTCAATTGGGGATGAGGGGTACAGAGGAGAATAAAAAAAAAAGGGTTTCAAACGCTCTATGCCTTCTTAGACTCGGTCTAAATGAAATGAAAGTAAGGAGAATGGGAGTTTAAATGTTCTTATGAATCATTAATTAAGATGCACGGGGGGGGGGGGGGTGACAAAACATGTGGATGGTATGGACAAAAGGCTAAGTGAAATACACATGACAAAGCATAATGCGAAAACCAATGACATCAGGAATAAAATAAAACAATTATACAAAATAGAGTTTTTTCTATATCACAAACATGTATGTTTGGGAACAAATTCTATGGCATAAGTAACAAAACTGAAGATGTTCCTGTTGTGTTCAGTAATGAAATGGTTTGAGGAGTTAGACACATTGCTGTTAATGGGTTGAATAATGTCATAGAGATGTTCCCTTATTCTTATTTGTAATTTTGTAATGGTGGAACTGATGTATAACAAGTGTGACACTCTATGTGGCATTGTCACGGGAAGACTAGGTGGGCAAGAGCTAATGACCCGGGCCCCTGCAATTTCCCTCAGACTAGGGAAATCCTGACTGACCCTCTACCTAGAGTTTACACTGATGGTGTGCATGTCTAGGCCTCGACCTTCGCCCTGTCTCCTGTTTCAACCCTAGGCTGAAACCACAGCCCTCCACCCAGTGAAAAGATCATACACCAATACCCACAGTTAGCACAGACAAGGATAACGGAAAATATACACCACGCCGCAGTCACTCAGGAATACACTATAAATGCGCAGGGCAAAATAAATACAAATATAGGAAGGAGTAAATAAGACAAAGGGAAATACACCACCAGATACGATACTCCAACTACTAGCTCACCACTCCAGACCGAGATAACCAAGCACTAGACTGAAGCTATAATCGGCGACGCCCAATGTTGAGGAGAACTATTTAAAGGCAGTGGGCATGGCCCAGCTTCCAATCCGATCACCAGGTAAATTAACCCCGGACCAGCTAGATAAAATCTAGCAGACACCAATGAGCGCATAGTGGACAAAAGCGGAATTACCACTGTCTGTCGGACGACCTGGTCTGAACAGCGTCCGACATGACAGGCATGGACCGAACTAGAGTTAAGAACGTTTTTAATGGTAAAGGTTTTAGTGCAAAGTTGTACAACAATTACATTTTCACTGAGTGTGAACACCTCTTACATGAGGACTGGCCACATTTAAAGTAATCATTTAAGTAGAGCCAATTATGGGAGCAGTTTATTCCCTTTCTCGACAGTACAATCTAGGTGAAAGAGAGTTTACAGTAGTAGGTGCACGTGGAGAAACATTTCTGATACCTTCCTGCAAAATTGAATCCGTGATGTTATCTCTCAGGATATGCAAGTTACGATTTACAATATTGGAGACGGTTTGGAAATGAATTCTAGAAGTTAAAAGTAAAGTAGGTTTATGGGACGTAGTATTATTCTTTTTTTTAAACTCTTTTTTATTGAAAGATTCGACAAAATAATATTACAGGCATGTGACATTGCAGTGTAAAATCAGAGTAATCCAACAAATCATCATTCACAGTATCAATGATAAAGTCATACTTTCAATGACAAAACAAAAATAAAATAAATAAAATAAAACATTAAGCATAATGTATTCTCAGCAGCATTGCACCATCAACCAAGAAGTCCTTTATCAAGGTTCTGAGTATGTAGCAGTACATTTTAATAATATCCGATCTCAGACGCAATATTTCCAAAGCATCATATTAATATTTTGATAAATTAAATTTGATTGAAGAACGGTTATTCTCCAAAAGTTTTTTCATCTCCCTTTCCACATTTTCCAGAAAATGATCCAAGGCATTTGTACGTGTTTGAGCAGGATTTTTCGTCTTAAAGGATGGAACAGTATTAATATGCTGTAATAGGATTTGAATCCACACAAAACTCCAAGACAAGTCAAACTAATTTGTTCTGTAAATTTTTTCCTTTTAAAGGAATTAGTTTGTGGAGAGATTTCCACATTGTGACAATCATCATTATCTGTCCCAAAAATGTTTTTATTGTCAAATCTCACAGAAATCTGTTAATGTCCTTAATAACAGAAAAAAAACATCATGTCTATGATTAGTGGGTGAAAAATTGAAAACAGATCAGCCTCGGTTTTGGATAGAACAGTAGACAAGATATTAATAACATCCAGTGTTGAGTTTGGCTGTTCCTGCTCAGACGATGCTTGAATAAAGTTGAAGTGTTTGCTGTGTTTTCTACCGCCTCTTCTGCCTTAAATATTTATTACATTTTAGTGGTTTCTTACACTAATTAGATTGAGATTTATTGGAAGAATGGTTATGATTAATACAATTTATTGTATATATATACATATATAAATTATGAAATGAGAAGATAAATAAAAAAATAAAAATAAAATTTCACTGATACCACATTTCCCTCAACTATACAGGTTCTAGGGCAATTTCTTAACATATAAACAATAATAACTATAGGTACAGGTGGATATTAGTATTTATAGTTAGATGTTTATTAATCTTAGGTTACAAGTTCTAAAGAGGTGGTCAAAAGCCTATCTGTAGTATGTGGTCTGGTATCAGTTGTGGGTAAATGCTGTTGTACTTGATTAAGACAGTTCAAGAGGGAATGATCCAGTCCCCAGTTGGTCTCATCTGATTAAAAAGACACCATAATTATTAAAAGTGGCATGCTTGGTGTCTGACATTTGCCTCAGCAACTGTCCCAATGATGTATACCAGAGAAGTTATGGTCATCTTTTGTTCACATAACAGTATTCTATGGAATTGGTGAAATATTTAGGACTGTTATATATATTCTACTTGCTGATGCTTATTGGTCATTGCATACAATACATTTCGTTTTTATTGTCATTTAATGTTCTAAATTGTTTTCCCTTTTAGACTTGTGACTTAACTTTTGCTGTAACTTTTCTTGTACATTTTAGCAATAAAATAATTTTATAAAATATGAAATAGTTACTTCCCTGTGTAATTTCTCTGGTGGTTAAGAAGATTTAATTTCTTTGTTAAAAAGTTTCCTATTCTCAATACGAAAATGGCTTCTCCTCTGTGTGTATTCATTGACTCATAACAAGAGCTTATTTACAGGAACGATTCCCATATTATGAACATGAAAAAACTGTGTGAATTCTCAGATGTGCAAAAAGATTTGATTTTCTAGTAACATTTTCCACATTCTGAATGTGAAAACTTTTTCTCTCCTGTGTGAGTACTTTTATGCCTAACGAGATCCCCTTTTTGAGAAAACCATTTCCCACATTTGTGACATGAACATGGCTTCTCTCCTGTATGAAATTTCTTATGTGCAACAAGACTTGTTTTGTAGGTAAAATATTTCCCACACTCTGGACTTCAAAATGGCTTCTCCCCTGTATGATCTCTATTGTGTATAAGAAGAACTCTTTTGCAAGTGAAACATTTCCCACATTCATGACATGAAAAAGACTTCTCCCCTGTGTGATTTCTCTGATGTGCAGTAAGACTTTCTTTTTTGGTAAAACATTTCTTGCATTCTGAACATGAAAATGGCTTCTCCCCCGTGTGAGTTCTTATATGTTTAACGAGATGTCCTTTGCAAGTAAAACATTTCCCACATTCTGTACATGAAAATGGCTTCTCTCCCGTGTGAATTTTTGCATGTGCATCAAGACCTCTTTTATATGTAAAATATTTCCCACATTCTGGACACGAAAATGGTTTCTCTCCTGTGTGAGTTCTCTGATGTATGCTAAGATTTTCTTTCTTGGTAAAACATTTCTCACACTCTGGACATGAAAATGGCTTCTCCCCTGTATGAATTTTCTTATGTGCATCAAGACTTCTTTTATATGTAAAATATTTCTTACATTCTGGACATGAAAATGGCTTCTCCCCTGTGTGAATTTTCTTATGTGCATCAAGACTTCTTTTATATGTAAAAGATTTCCCACATTCTAGACATGAAAATGGCTTCTCTCCTGTGTGAATTCTCTGATGTACAGTTAGATTTTCTTTCTTGGTAAAACATTTCCCACATTCTGAACACGTAAATGGATTTTCCCCCGTGTGAGTGCTTTTATGATGAACAAAATCTCGTTTGTAAGTAAAACATTTCCCACATTCTGGACATGAAAATGGTTTCTCCCCTGTGTGACATCTCTGATGTACAGTAAGATTTTCTTTCTTGTTAAAACATTTCCCACATTCCGAACATGAAAATGGCTTCTCTCCTGTGTGAATTTTGTTATGTGCATCAAGACTTCTTTTATATGTAAAATATTTCCCACATTCTAGACATGAAAATGGTTTCTCCCCTGTATGACTTCTCTGATGTGCAGAAACATTAGCTTTCTTGTTAAAACATTTCCCACATACCGAACATGAAAATGGCTTTTCCCCTGTGTGAATTTTCTTATGTGCATCAAGACTTCTTTTATATGTAAAGTATTTCCCACATTCTGGACATGAAAAAAGCTTCTCCCCTGTGTGAATTTTTTTATGTGCATCAAGATTTGTTTTGTAGGTAAAATATTTTCCATGTTTGGGACATGAAAACGGCTTCTCCACTGTGTGAGTGCTTATATGTTTAATGAGATCTCGTTTGTAAGTAAAATATTTCCCACATTCTGGACATGAAAATGGCTTCTCCCCTGTATGAACTCTCTGATGTACTGTAAGATTTTCTTTCTTGGTAAAACATTTCCCACATTCATGACATGAAAATGGCTTTTCCCCTGTATGAATTCTCTGATGTACAGTAAGGTTTGTTTTATTAGTAAAACATTTCCCACATTCTGAACATGAAAATAGTTTCTCCCCTATATGATTTTTTTCATGTTCAGCATCCTTTTTGTTATTTTCACTTTGTGTAGCTGTCTGTAATGAATCAGAAAATAGGACCTGTTGATAAGGAATAGACAACAGATTTATGCTGTGAAGGGCTGGCATTTTATCTGGAATAATGTGATGCTCTTCATTTATATATGGTGTGATACCATAATCGGCTGCTTCAAAATCTGTAAATGTCAGATGTCCCTCTAACGCACAGTCATCTGCCAAGGACAAAAATAGAAACAGTATTTTTTGTTATGAATGCTGTCTTTTGAAATAAATTGTATTAAAAATCAATTACTAGCTGACATCAATGCAAGGACTAATAAATTATGATATTAAGCCACTGACTGTCTGCAGTCAGTCTCCAACATCATGTCCGCTCTCTAGCTGAAATTCAACCTCTCCAAAACTGAACTTCTTCTGCTCCCGCCATCTACTAACCTCCCTAAATCTGACATTTCCCTCTTTGTGGGTGGCACCATAATAACACCCCGGCAGCAGGCGCGCTGTCTGGGTGTTATGTTTGACTCCGATCTCTCCTTCACCTCCCATATACAATCTCTTGCCCGCTCGTGCCGCTTACACCTAAAGAACATCTCTAGAATCTGCCCTTTTCTCACCATGGAAAGAACAAAAACCCTCACTGTCCCCTTGATCCACTCCTGCCTGGACTACTGCAGTGCTCTATTAATTGGCCTCCCCCTTACTCGACTTTCCCCTCTCCAGTCTATCCTTAATGCAGCAGCCATGGTTGTCCATCTAGCTAATCGTTACTCGGACGTGCCCGCTCTTCGTCAGTCATTACACTGGCTGCCCATTCATTACAAGATACAATTCAAAGTACTTGTTCTCACCCACAAAGCTCTCCACAGTGCGGCACCCCCATACATCTCCTCCCTCATTTCGGTATATCGGCCTAACCGACCGCTGCGCTCTGCAAATGACTTTCAACTAACCTCTGCACTAATCCGTACCTCCCGCTCCCGACTCCAAGACTTCTCCCGTGCTGCGCCAATCCTCTGGAATGCTCTTCCCCAAGATATTAGAACCATCCACAATTTGCATAGTTTTAGGCGCTCGCTCAAAACACATTTGTTCAGAGCGGCCTATCATGTTCCCTAATCAAAGTCATTTTATGTTTGTGTGTGTAGCCCATTCACTATCTCCATCTATCCCCCACCCCCTGAAGATGGCTGGACCATCATTGTAAATACACACCCGTACTTTGTATCTCCCCCACCTCATTGTAAATTGTAAGCTCTCACAAGCAGGGTCGTCTTGTTTTGTTTTAATTATTGTATTGTTAACGTTGTTACTTATGACTGTTGTGTTTGAAACTGGTAAACTGTAAAGCGCTGCAGAATATGTTGGCGCTACATAAATAAAGATTATTATTATTATTATTATTATAAGATTGTGCGCTTAAAATTTTTAGTTTCTCTTCTAATGCTAGCTGTCATAGATGTAATGGTAAAATGGGATCAAAATCCATAACGTCATCTCGTAAGAGGAGACATGTCATCTTCATATTGAACATTGAAACATGTCTTAATTATAACTTGGGAAGGGAAAAAGAGTTTTCCCTTCATTCCATTCAACTATTACTCCCTGATGTAAACAGGAACTGAAGTGGGTAACGGTTCTAATCCTCACAGGAATTATAGCAGACTTTGTGGAGCCGGATTAATATTTTACAGATGGATAACGGCACATAGGACATGTTCTATATCTATGGAAAGCTAAATTCATGATGGGAAAAATAGCATTAATATCTCCTGCCTGGGACATCCAGGTGGGCAGATATCCTAAAAACTGGGGATCTTATAATTATTTGGTACCAAGCCACATCCCATTGACAAGCCCCAATCTGAGGTCACCCAGTGGAGGTATGTGGGCGTGACTTATCTAATAAAAGCAGATTTTGAATTATTGTCATTGACAGTCCTGGAAGACACAGTTCAATGTAGTTCTATACCATTTCGACACTGGTGATCCACAGAGTTGAATGCTGCAGAGAGATCCAGGTGAATCAAAATGGAGTTTTACATTAACTAGGATGGAAGAGAGAGGATGTTTTATTACTTGAACAGAATTACTTGGGCACTGTATGTTGGTATAATTTGGATATTGCATATTTGTACTATTTTGCTGGTTTGGACACTGTATGTATATGTATTTGGACACTGTATGTTATCATTATTTGGTTTCTAATACTTAAGCGCTGTTAATTGGTATTATTTGGAGACCATATATTGGTATTATTTGGGCAATCTATGTTGGTATTTTTTTTGTTGCTATTATACGGACACTGTACATCACCATTATTATTATTCTTGGGGTGTCCAGATAAAGATAGCACCTCTGATGGAGGGCTTGCCATGTCCTTTTAAGACAGCTTGCCCATCTTTTGTCTTCATCTGATACTCAACTCTCACCTGTGCCTCAAAGGAACTGCTAGCAGGCAGCAGTGGGTACACCCTGGAACACCGTCTCGGTAGGCGGGCCAAACCAGGTGAGGGTAGCCATTGGTTTTGAGGCTCACGGTGACAAAAGATTTGCCTACCCATGCATGTGAAGGCAGGATTCGGCGAACAGAAAAGCAGTTCCCAGCAAAGCGTTATGGAGAAAGGAGAGGGTGCAGCGAGGAACACATAGGGCACTGCTGGCCATCCATTGCATCCTGGCGTATCTCAAAGTAATCTTGACTAGCTCTTGCAACTAGGGCTTGATAGGCACGGATGAGAGAGTAAGGCTGACGAGCTGCACATCTCTTGCTCACTTTAGTCCATGTCAAGAGCAAGTAATAACTTCAATCACTGCTCTTCAAAGTCCTGTGGCGATGGGAGAGCGGTGAATCAGCAGGTGTGGAATCACTGGAAGCTGTAGGCACGACCTGCATACAGGCGGCTCAGGTCATAGGGTTGCTCCCCACTGGACCGAAGCATCAGTGAAGTTCGGCAGCCCTCTGGGTGTCTGAGCAGCCCTATTTAGGATCACTTTGCTCACCTCATTTGAGGAAAGGGCTAGAAATGATGCCTCAAACAGTTTGCTTCATCTTCACATGGCCAGCCAACCGCAGCTGGCGGGTATCCCTCATAGCAGTAGACACACAAAGACGCTGCCAGAATGGGACCCCCGGTATCAGCGCAGCCCCGGACCACCTGCTGAGAGCCCTCCAGCCCCGACACTTACCCGGAGAAGCTGCAGGGTGGCAGAATGTGCAGCTGTATCCAGCAGCTCAGGATAAACCTTTGGACGGTGCAGGGTTAAAGTGGGTAACCCTCGATCCACCATCCCCTTAACAGGGAGGTGGAGAGGAACCGTCCGCCTCCTTGCATCATTCGCTAAACAGTGGTGATGCAGTTGGGGCTGGTCGGACGCCAAAATGGTGCCTCTGGACATCCACAGTGTTCAAGCCCCCGAATGGACAGGGCTAGTTGTCCGGCAGAAGAGGATACATGGAGGCAACACTCCATGTGCTCGTCTGTTGCGGGGAGATCGGTGCCCTTCAAGGGACTCGTCGCCCCTAAGATCAGCGCAGGCATGGCATCCCACGTCACAGGAGGGGGTACGTGGAGGCGACACTCCACGTTCCCGCCTGTTGTTGGCTTGGGGAGATCGGAGCCTTGAAAGGATCCGTTGCCCCTGTCATCCGATGAAAATTATTAAAAATGAAAAAGTGAAAAATTTAAATAAAAAAGTATTTTTGGTCTGAAGACCAGACCCGTGTGCCTCTTATGGACACTAACCATGAACTGGTTCTCTGAGAGCCAGCATGAGGGTGTATACTGTAGAGGAGGAGCTAACTTTCTTTGTATTACTTAATGTCAGCCTCCTGGTGGCAGTAGCATAACACCCATGGTCTGTGTTCCCCAATGAGGCGAAGGAGAAAATCACATTGTATGATTTTTAAATAATTAAATTGCATTTTATTGCATGAAAAAAGTATTTGATCACCTACCAACCAGCAACAATTCTGGCTCTCAGAGACCTTCTTTAAGAAGCCTTCCTACTCTGCACTCATTACCTGTATTAATTACACCTGTTAGAACTCGTTACCTGTATAAAAGACACCTGTCCACACAATCAATCACACTCCAACCTCTCTACCATGGCCAAGACCAAAGCGCTGTCTAAGGACACCAGGGACAAAATTGTAGACCTGCACAAGACTGAGATGGGCTACTGTACAATAGACAAGCAGCTTGGTGAGAAGGCAAGAACTGTCAGCATAATTATTAGAAAATGGAAGAAACACAAGATGACTGTCAATCTTCCTCGGTCTGGGGTTCCATGCAAGATCTTGCATTGACGCTAAGATTAATGTTAGTAACATGTCCAGGACAGCTTGAAGTTCACCAATGACCATCTGGATGATCCAGTGGAGACATGGGAGAAGATCATGTGGTCAGATGAGATAGAAATAGAACTTTTTGGTATCAACTCCATTCACTGTGTTTGGAGAAAGAAGGATAACTACAACCCCAAGAACACAGTCCCAACCTTGAATCATGGTGGGGGGAAACATGATACTGTGGGGGTGCTTTTCTGCAAAGGGGACAGGCGACTATACTGAATTTAAGGAAGGATGGATGGAGTCAGGCCAGGGCAACTAAGGAGTGGCTCCGCAAGAAGCATTTCTAGGTCCTAGAGTGGCCTAGCCAGTCTCCAGACCAGAACCCAAAATAAAATCTTTGGAGGGAGCTAAAACTCAGTGTTGCCTAGCGACAGCCTTGAAACCTGAAAGATCTGGAGAAGATCTGTATGGAGGAGTGGGCCAAAATCACTACTGAAGTGTGTGCAAACTTGGTCAAGAACTACAGGAAACTTCTGACTTCGGTAATTGCAAACACAGGTTTCTGTACCAAATATTAAGTTCTGTTTTTCTATTGTATCAAATACTTATTTCATGCAATAAAATACAATGTAATTATTTAACCCCTTCCTGACATCCGACGTACTATCCCGTCGAGGTGGGGTGGGCCCGTATGACCGCCGACGGGATAGTACGTCATGCCCTTTAATGCGACGCCGCGACTTCAGGCGCGGTGATCGCATTAAAATTCCGATGCCATCTTACCTTATGGAAGATGGCCTCGGCATTTCGGGGTATGGCGCCGCCCCCCCGGCCTCCCGATCGCTGTGATTGGCTGTTCAATTCTCAACAGCGAATCACAGCCTTTCTCACTGTTTCAGCCAATCAGACTGGCTGAAACAGTGAGGTCTAAGGCTAGGATCGAGTACCGATGTACTCGATCCTGGGGCCGGTGCCTGGCAACGCCAGGCACCGGCCAAAACCCCCCGGATTGGCGCGATCGACGATCACATCGATCGCGCCAATCGCAGGGCACAGCGGCGGTATTACCGCGCTGTGCCCTGCTTCTAACTCCGCTCCGGTGCCCTCCTCTGCCTGCTCCTCCTCTGCCTGCTCCTGCTGATTGGCGCGATCGATGTGATCGTCGATCGCGCCAATCACAGGGCACAGCAGCGGTATGACCGCGCTGTGCCCTGATGGTGACCTGCCGGTGACCTGCTGGTCACCTGCCGGTCACTTGCTGGTGACCTGCCTATGACCGGAGCTGTGAGCTCCGATCATAGGCTGGTGCCTAGCAACACCGGCGTCACCAGGGCCTCCCCTGATTGGTGGGATCGATGTGATCATCGATCCCACCAATCACAGGTCACAGCAGCGGTGTGACCGCTCTGTGACCTGTGTCACCTGTCCCTGACCTGTCTGACCGCTCTTCAGGAATCCTCACACTTGGTGAGGGTTCCTGCAGAGCGGTCACGCTGTCAGATCCCCCTCCTGTGCTGAGACTTGTGGTGCCACAGTAGCCTGTGACACCATAATTCTCACTAAAAAAACAAAAGAAAGAAGACAGAAGAAAGAAGACAGAAGAAAGAAGAGAGACTACAACCGTAAGTGTTGATACCCCGATCCCGGCCCGATCTTTCTTACCCCCCCCCCATCCCCCATTACCCCCCCCCATCCCCCATTACCCCCCATCCCCCATTACCCCCCCATCCCCCATTACCCCCCCATCCCCCCTCCACCCTCACTTTGCGCCGCGTCCGTCCGTGCCCAAATTTAGCAGCCGCCGAGCGTTGATTGGTGACGCAGTTCACCGATCAACACTCGTGCTCACTTTTCTCCTCCACATCCCCGTCCGCGCACCCCGCCGCTGCGTCTGAACCCGTGCCTTTCGGTTCTTTTTTTTTTTTCACATCCCCGTCCGCGCACCCCGCCGCTGCGTCTGAACCCGTGCCTTTCGGTTCTTTTTTTTTTTTCACATCCCCGTCCGCGCACCCCGCCGCTGCGTCTGAACCCGTGCCTTTCGTTTCTTTTTTTTTTTTCACATCCCCGTCCGCGCACCCCGCCGCTGCGTCTGAACCCGTGCCTTTCGGTTTTTTTTTTTTTTTCACATCCCCGTCCGCGCACCCCGCCGCTGCGTCTGAACCCGTGCCTTTCGGTTCTTTTTTTTTTTTCCATATCCCCGTCCACGCACCCCGCCGCTGCGTCTGAACCCGTGCCTTTCGGTTCTTTTTTTTTTTTCCATATCCCCGTCCACGCACCCCGCCGCTGCGTCTGAACCCGTGCCTTTCGGTTCTTTTTTTTTTTTTCCACATCCCCGTCCCGCACCCCGCCGCTGCGTCTGAACCCGTGCCTTTCGTTTCTTTTTTTTTTTTCACATCCCCGTCCGCGCACCCCGCCGCTGCGTCTGAACCCGTGCCTTTCGGTTCTTTTTTTTTTTTCACATCCCCGTCCGCGCACCCCGCCGCTGCGTCTGAACCCGTGCCTTTCGGTTCTTTTTTTTTTTTCCATATCCCCGTCCACGCACCCCGCCGCTGCGTCTGAACCCGTGCCTTTCGGTTCTTTTTTTTTTTTCCATATCCCCGTCCACGCACCCCGCCGCTGCGTCTGAACCCGTGCCTTTCGGTTCTTTTTTTTTTTTCCACATCCCCGTCCCGCACCCCGCCGCTGCGTCTGAACCCGTGCCTTTCGTTTCTTTTTTTTTTTTCACATCCCCGTCCGCGCACCCCGCCGCTGCGTCTGAACCCGTGCCTTTCGGTTCTTTTTTTTTTTTCACATCCCCATTCACACACCCAGCAGGCGCCGAATTTTGATAAGTGACGCAGTTCACTTATCAGAGCTAGGGCCTGCTGTTTTAGACTTTTCCTTTCACAGGTATTTTTTTTCCCTATTTGCTTTTTTTCTTTTACTTTTCAGAAGTTTGCACCAAACACTATCCCCCCCCCACACGTACACAGTTCCAATAAATTGCACCCAAGCACCATACTCACACAAAAAATGTCCCGTTCATCCCGTTCGTCCCAGCAGCGCTATTCAGCAGAGGAGGCATATTCTTTTCTTGCCTCCGACACTGATAGCGAGGGGGAGGATCCCACATTCCTTTACTCTTCAGATTCTTCATCCTCTTCCTCCTCCTCCTCCTCCTCCTCATCTTCCTCCTCGGGTCCTGCGGAACCGCCTCGCAGACGCCCCAGGAGAGAAGATGACGCAGCACCCACTCCTGAAGATGAACCAGCGCGCCCTTCTTCGGATCCCATATGGACCTCGCCCCCCGAAAATTACGAGCCACTGATTCCTGATTTTGTGGCAGAATCAGGAATCAGGTTTGACACCACCGGCCTCACAGAAATAGACTTTTTCAAAGTCTTTTTCTCTGAGGATTTTGTTAACCTCATGGTGGAGCAAACTAATTTATATGCTTGGCAATTTTTGGAGCAAAACCCCGGTTCATCATTTTCTAACTGGTCTCCTGTAGACGCAGTTGAAATGATGCAGTTTTGGGGCCTGGTCCTCCACATGGGGATCCTGAAGAAGCCAGAACTTCGGCAATATTGGAGTGTGGATATTTTATATAACACTCCAGTGTGCCGAATGGTCATGGCTCGGACGCGTTTTGAGGCCATCCACAAATTCCTGCATTATTCCGATAATGCACAGTGTCCCGCACGAGATGACCCCAATTTTGACCGTCTATTCAAAGTTCGGCCGGTCATCGAACACTTCAGCAAAAAGTTTGCTGAAGTGTACGTGCCCAAAAGGGACATCTGTGTGGATGAGTCCTTGGTTCATTTTAAGGGGCGGCTCAGATTCCGTCAATACCTGCCCAGCAAAAGGGCCAGGTACGGAATCAAACTCTACAAGCTGTGTGAGAGTACCTCAGGGTACACCCACAGCTTTAGAGTTTACGAAGGGAAGGACAGCAGGATTGAACCACCTGAGTGTCCCCCTGTCTTGGGAGTGAGTGGGAAAATAGTGTGGGATTTGGTGCACCCACTGCTGGATAAAGGTTATCACCTCTACACTGATAACTTTTATTCCAGCATCCCACTCTACAAATCCCTCTCTGCGCGAGGTACCGCAGCCTGCGGTACTGTCCGCAAAAATCAGAGAGGCCTCCCGAAGACGCTACTTGGGCAGATGCTCAGAAAAGGTGAGAGCAAAGCCCAATGTAGCGACCACCTGCTGGTGGTCAAGTACAAGGACAAGAGGGATGTCCTTCTGTTGACCACCATACACGGTGATGGCAGCGCCCTCAGCACTGTACGGGGTACCTCTACACAGGTCAGCAAACCTGACTGTGTACTGGGGTACAACAAAAACATGGGGGGCGTTGATCTCTCCGATCAACTCCTCCAACCGTACAGTGCTTTGAGGAAGGCCAAGGTGTGGTACAAAAAGCTGTCGGTGTACATCGTACAAATGGCAATGCTTAACGCTTTCCTGCTGTCACGATGTGCACGCCACACCGATACGACGTACCTTCAGTTCCAGGAGGTAGTGATTAAGGCCCTGATGTTTGGCACGAGGGAAGGAGCGGGCCCCAGTACTTCCGGAACTGAGGGTGCTCGTATTGTACCAGGTCAGCATTTTCCGGGGGTGGTCCCGCCAACTGGTAGAAAAGGTAAGCCGCAAAAAAGGTGCCGAGTGTGCTACAAACGAGGAGTACGCAAGGACACCATCTATCAATGCGACACCTGCCCCGACAAACCTGGCCTGTGTATGAAGGACTGCTTCAAATTGTACCACACCTCCATGCACTACTAATTAGGAACCAGTAGATTAGTTCCAAAGAGGGGGCGCATCTAAGTAAGTTCCATGGGCGTCTAGGTTCCAAAATGATGTCACTTGTGGGTTTTTTTTACTGTTTAGGCACATCAGGGGCTCTGCAAACGGAACATGACGCCCTCAGAACCAGTCCATCAAAGTCTGCATTCCAAATCGTCACTGCTTCCCTTCTGAGTCCCGAAGTGCCCAAACAGTTTTTTCCCACATATGGGGTACCAGCGTACTCAGAACAAAATGGACAGCAACTTTTGGGGTCCAATTTCTCTTGTTACCCTTGGGAAAATAAAAAATTGGGGACTAAACAATCATGTTTGTAGAAAAAATAGGATTTTTTATTTTCACACCCGGGCGTTATAAACTTTCGTGAAGCACTTGGGGGATAAAAGTGCTCACGACACATCTAGATAAGTTCCTTAGGGGGTCTAGTTTCCAAAATGGGGTCACTTATGGGGGGTTTCCACTGTTTAGGCACATCAGGGGCTCACCAAATGGAACATGATGCCCGCAGACAATTCCATCAAAGTCTGCATTCCAAAACGTCACTACTTCTCTTCCGAGCCCCGAAGTGTGCCCAAACAGTAGTTTTCTCCCACATATGTGGTACCAGCGTACCCAGGACAAATTGGACAACAACTTCTGGGGTCCAATTTCTCCTGTTACCCTTGGGAAAATAAAAAATCCTATTTTTTCCCCACAAAAATGATCTTTCAGTCCCCAATTTTTTATTTTCACGCCCAGGCGTTATAAACTTTCGTGAAGCACTTGGGGGATAAAAGTGCTCACGACACATCTAGATAAGTTCCTTAGGGGGTCTAGTTTCCAAAATGGGGTCACTTATGGGGGGTTTCCACTGTTTAGGCACATCAGGGGCTCACCAAATGGAACATGATGCCCGCAGACAATTCCATCAAAGTCTGCATTCCAAAACGTCACTACTTCTCTTCCGAGCCCCGAAGTGTGCCCAAACAGTAGTTTTCTCCCACATATGTGGTACCAGCGTACCCAGGACAAATTGGACAACAACTTCTGGGGTCCAATTTCTCCTGTTACCCTTGGGAAAATAAAAAATCCTATTTTTTCCCCACAAAAATGATCTTTCAGTCCCCAATTTTTTATTTTCACGCCCAGGCGTTATAAACTTTTGTGAAGCACTTGGGGGATAAAAGTGCTCACGACACATCTAGATAAGTTCCTTACGGGGTCTAGTTTCCAAAATGGGGTCACTTATGGGGGGTTTCCACTGTTTAGGCACATCAGGGGCTCGCCAAACACGACATGGCCTCCGATCTCAATTCCAGCCAATTTTAGCTTGAAAATGTCAAAGGGCGCTCCTTTCCTTCTGAGCCCTGCCATGCGCCCAAACAGTGGTTCCCCCCCACATATGGGGTATCAGCGTACTCAGGACAAATTGGACAACAACATTTGGGGTCCAATTTCTCCTGCTACCCTTGAGAAAATAAAAAATTGGGGACTAAACGATCATGTTTGTAGAAAAAATAGGATTTTTTATTTTCACACCCGGGCGTTATAAACTTTCGTGAAGCACTTGGGGGATAAAAGTGCTCACGACACATCTAGATAAGTTCCTTAGGGGGTCTAGTTTCCAAAATGGGGTCACTTATGGGGGGTTTCCACTGTTTAGGCACATCAGGGGCTCGCCAAACACGACATGGCCTCCGATCTCAATTCCAGCCAATTTTAGCTTGAAAATGTCAAAGGGCGCTCCTTTCCTTCTGAGCCCTGCCATGCGCCCAAACAGTGGTTCCCCCCCACATATGGGGTATCAGCGTACTCAGGACAAATTGGACAACAACATTTGGGGTCCAATTTCTCCTGCTACCCTTGAGAAAATAAAAAATTGGGGACTAAACGATCATGTTTGTAGAAAAAATAGGATTTTTTATTTTCACACCCGGGCGTTATAAACTTTCGTGAAGCACTTGGGGGATAAAAGTGCTCACGACACATCTAGATAAGTTCCTTAGGGGGTCTAGTTTCCAAAATGGGGTCACTTATGGGGGGTTTCCACTGTTTAGGCACATCAGGGGCTCGCCAAACACAACATGGCCTCCGATCTCAATTCCAGCCAATTTTAGCTTGAAAATGTCAAAGGGCGCTCCTTTCCTTCTGAGCCCTGCCATGTGCCCAAACAGTGGTTCCCCCCCACATATGGGGTATCAGCGTACTCAGGACAAATTGGACAACAACTTTTGGGGTCCAATTTCTCCTGCTACCCTTGAGAAAATACAAAATTGGGGACTAAACGATCATGTTTGTAGAAAAAATAGGATTTTTTATTTTCACACCCGGGCGTTATAAACTTTCGTGAAGCACTTGGGGGATAAAAGTGCTCACGACACATCTAGATAAGTTCCTTAGGGGGTCTAGTTTCCAAAATGGGGTCACTTATGGGGGGTTTCCACTGTTTAGGCACATCAGGGGCTCGCCAAACACGACATGGCCTCCGATCTCAATTCCAGCCAATTTTAGCTTGAAAATGTCAAAGGGCGCTCCTTTCCTTCTGAGCCCTGCCATGCGCCCAAACAGTGGTTCCCCCCCACATATGGGGTATCAGCGTACTCAGGACAAATTGGACAACAACATTTGGGGTCCAATTTCTCCTGCTACCCTTGAGAAAATAAAAAATTGGGGACTAAACGATCATGTTTGTAGAAAAAATAGGATTTTTTATTTTCACACCCGGGCGTTATAAACTTTCATGAAGCACTTGGGGGATAAAAGTGCTCACGACACATCTAGATAAGTTCCTTAGGGGGTCTAGTTTCCAAAATGGGGTCACTTATGGGGGGTTTCCACTGTTTAGGCACATCAGGGGCTCGCCAAACACGACATGGCCTCCGATCTCAATTCCAGCCAATTTTAGCTTGAAAATGTCAAAGGGCGCTCCTTTCCTTCTGAGCCCTGCCATGTGCCCAAACAGTGGTTCCCCCCCACATATGGGGTATCAGCGTACTCAGGACAAATTGGACAACAACTTTTGGGGTCCAATTTCTCCTGCTACCCTTGAGAAAATAAAAAATTGGGGACTAAACGATCATGTTTGTAGAAAAAATAGGATTTTTTATTTTCACACCCGGGCGTTATAAACTTTCGTGAAGCACTTGGGGGTTCAAAGTGCTCACCACACATCTAGATAAGTTCCTTAGGGGGTCTAGTTTCCAAAATGGGGTCACTTATGGGGGGTTTCCACTGTTTAGGCACATCAGGGGCTCGCCAAACACGACATGGCGTCCGATTTCAATTGCAGCCAATTTTAGCTTGAAAATGTCAAACGACGCTCCTTTCCTTCTGAGCTCTGCCGTGCGCCCAAAAAGTGGTTCTCCCTCACATGTGGGGTATCAGCGTACTCAGGACAAATTGGGCAACAACTGTTAAGGTCCATTTTCTCTTTTTACCCTTGGGAAATTAAAAAAATTATTGCTGAAAGATCATTTTTGTGACTAAAAAGTAAAATGTTCATTTTTTCCTTCCATGTTGCTTCTGCTGCTGTGAAACACCTGAAGGGTTAATAAACTTCTTGAATGTGGTTTTGAGCACCTTGAGGGGTGCAGTTTTCAGAATGGTGTCACTTTTTGGTATTTTCTGCCATATAGACCCCTCAAAATGACTTCAAATGTGAGGTGGTCCCTAAAAAAATGGTTTTGTAAATTTTGTTGTAAAAATGAGAAATTGCTGTTCAACTTTTAACCCTTATAACTTCCTAAAAAAGAAAAATTTTGTTTCCAAAATTGCGCTGATGTAAAGTAGACATGTGGGAAATGTTATTTCGTAACTATTTTGTGTCACATAACTCTCTGGTTTAACAGAATAAAAATTCAAAGTTGGAAAATTGCGAAATTTTCAAAATTTTCGCCAATTTTCCTTTTTTTTCACAAATAAACGCAAGTGATATCGAATAAATTTTACCACTATCATGAAGTACAATATGTTACAAGAAAACAATGTCAGAATCGCTAAGATCCGTTGAAGCGTTTTGGAGTTATAACCTCATAAAGAGACAGTGGTCAGAAATGTAAAAATTGGCCCGTCATTAACGTGCAAACCACCCTTGGGGGTGAAGGGGTTAAAAATCATAGAATGTGATTTTCTGGTTCATATTTTTAGATTCTCTCACAGTTGAAATTTTTCCAATCTCCTGGGAGTGTTGAGTTCTGGAGTAGTTGTATGTGTGCAGATGTGGGAAGCTGCATCTTCCACAGATTTCTCTTCCGGGGGACATGGGACTCTGCGTTCCCCAAATGCCAGGCAATGCAGGACGTTGCTGTGTCTGGTACTAGGCACTGGTGGGATTGTGTCCATTCTGCTGTGCAGGTTAGCAGTTATCTGGGGATGACTGGAAGGTATTCAACATCTGATCAGTTTATTTAGTATCTGGCGGGCTATTTAACCCTGCTCACTGGTCAGGCCTTTGCTGTTTATTGCAGTTCCTCTATATACTTTAGAGGTGAGTGGTGCTGGCAATATTGTTTATTAGTGATGAGCGAGTATACTCATTATTCAAGATTTCCCGAGCATACTAACAAACAGGCAATCCCTGCATATATTCAGGCTGTCTAGCAGCAGCAAATCATGCAGCTGCGACGACAAATACTAAATCTCCGAGCACATCCAAATACTTGTAAACACCAATTGCTGTTTGAAGAAACCAGCGTGGGATAAATACAATAACCACAATTTGCCAAAGGGCAACTAATTCCCAACTAAAGGTTAAAGTAAAACATAACTTTTAATTCTACTATTAAAGATTAAATTTAAAATTTGCTATACTGGTGGATGTAATTATTAGGATATTGCCAATTGCGCTCTCATCCCTTGGATTTATAATATCCTATCTATTAATTCATTTAACTCCTAAAGCATGACGCGGCCGCTACCACTGCTCTTCTAGGTAATTATACACATTCCACAAGTTAGCTACTAAAATAACTAGACCTCCCCAAAAGTGGTAGCGGCCGCACCATGCTTTAGGAGTTAAATGAATTAATAGATAGGATATTATAAATCCAAGGGATGAGAGAGCAGTTGGCAATATCCTAATAATTACATCCACCAGTATAGCAAATTTTAACTATGAAACTAGTTGTACCCACCTAGATCTTGACTAGGCACCAGCTGCATCACCAGATGCAAGCTGCCAGATGACAGTGGGCCTGGGAAATGCTCTGCCAAAATCCCCCTTCCATCTCTGGGAGCTGGGGGAAGAGTATTCCTGGCCCTCATGGGTCCATCTAGTTTGGCAACTTGCACCTAGTGAGCCTGTGGCTCTGCCTTTACTGGTTTTGTGCCACTTTTGCTAGGTCTCTCTGCATAGCACATAACACAAAAAACTTGGATGTTACAATATTCCAAAACAGCTAATAAAGTCTTCTGAAGCAGCAGTTGATATCATCACGCGTCTGTGTCAACAGGTATGAACAAGTGGTAAAAGGCCCAAGGACTGGACAATATCAGCCCCTATTCCGAAGAAGGCAGATGCTACAAACATTGGAAACTATAGGACTTTTGCGCTCATACCTCATGCCAGCAGAATACTACTGAAGATCCTACAAAGATGGATATAACCTTACATTGATAAAGAGCTGCCAGAGAAACAAGCAGGATTCAGAAGAGGCAGAGGAAGAAGAGATGTAATTGCTAACATTAGAAGGATACTGGAAAAGGCCAAAGAATACAAGGAGATCTATTTTTGCTACAATGACTACAGCAAAATCTTTGATTGTGTTGATCAACAGAAACTTTAGAATACCATGAAGGGTATGGGTGTGCCAAACCATATGATGAGCCTCATTTTAACCTTTACATCGACCAAGAAGCAACAGCTGGAATAGAAACACAGTGACACAGCATGGTTCAAAGTAGAGCGAAGCATCAGACAAGGCTGCATCCTGTCACCACTTCTATTTAATTTATATGGATGAGCTATTTTCAGGAAGGCTGGACTTGCCGAAAAAGAAGGTATCAAAATTGCTGGACTAATCATCAACAATCTTAAATACGCAGATGATATAACATTGATAGCAACAAGCATAAATGGAATGAAATACTTATCAAGGAGTGTCAAGAAGAAGAGCTTGCACATGGGACTGCTACTCAACACAAAAAAGACAAAGATATTCACTACTGCCAGGTACGACCGGAACACATTTAAGATGAATGCCGATGAGCTGGAAGTCATAAAGGACTTCAACCTACTCGAATCAATGACCACTCAAAAAGCAGCGACAACACAGGAAGTTAATAGGAGAATTGCTATCAGAAAATCAAGAATGAAGTTACTGGACAAGTTCTTCAAATCAAGGAAGATTTCACTGACGTTGAAGACATGGCTTGTACATAATTGAAGCTTTTCTGTGGTAACATAAGGATGCAAAATCTGGACGATAAAGAAACAAAAGAAAAACTGACGGCCTTGAATGTGGTGCTATAGAAAGATACCATGGAAGGAAAGAAATCAATTTTAGAACAAAATAAAACTAGATATGTCACTCGATGCAAGGATCATCAAACTATGACTTGCCTACTTTGGACACTTTATAGGAAGAAAGCAATCATTTAAGAAGGACATCATGGTCGGAAGAATAGAAAGAACAAGAAGAAGAGGAAGACCAGCAACCCGATGGTTTGAAACTATCAAGATGACGATGGAGAAGAGCCTGGTGGATCTGTCTGGGCTTACACAAGATCGACCTTCCTACAAAGCATTCATCCATCAAGTGGTTTGAGATAAAGTGGAAGGCCTTTGAATAGCTGTGTGAAGTTGGCACCCCATGTTCTCAAAAGATGAATAAAAATACACCATTCGTTTGTGCTGCGTTTGTGCTGGTTTGTGCCGCAAAAATGAACGTTTGCGCCGCTTTGGTTCCAGAGATATTGCACGTTATATTTTTATGAAGCTCCGCCCACTTTCCACCCCATGTTCTTAAATTTTAAAAATGAATACACCATTTGTTTGTGCTGCGTTTGTGCTGGTTTGTGCTGCAAAAATAAACGTTTGCACCGCTTTGGTTTCCGAGATATTGTGCGCTCAATTTGCTGAAACTCCACCCACTTTCCACCCCATGTTCTTAAATTTTAAAAATGAATACACCATTCATTTGTGCTGCGTTTGTGCTGCAAAAATAAACGTTTGCACCGCTTTGGTTTCTGAGATATTGTGCGCTCAATTTGCTGAAACTCCACCCACTTTACACCCCATGTTCTTAAATTTTAAAAATGAATACACCATTCGTTTGTGCTGCATTTGTGCTGGTTTGTGCTGCAAAAATGAATACACCATTCATTGGTGCTGGATTTGTGCTGGTTTGTGCTGCTTTGGTTTTTGAAATCTCGCATTGAGTTTGTGCCTCAAATCACTGTAACTGATATATGGATAAAGGGAGATAAAAAGAAATGAAAAACACCGGCTAGCCATAGCAATTTTATAATAAAAAAAAAAATGTATGAATTGTTCCTTACTAGACCCCATACTTCATTTCGATTTCCTGCTTGTGATGCCCCTCCCCCACACACTGTAACTTGGGGAAAGGCCTAAGCAAATGTATGCCTAACAATCTGACTACTAGCTGAGAGACTCCCAGGGTAAATCAAGTGTACTTACTTATTGGAACTGAAAATGTGCTAAACTGTCTTGATAGATTTCTGCAAAGCTATTACCTGAGCAAAGAAACTTTAGTTCAATCATGGAGTTGTACTTTTATCTGTCTACAACAGTGTTTCCCAAGCAGGGTGCCTGCAGGTGTTGCAAAACTACAACTCCCAGCATGACCGGACAGTCAAAGGCTGTCCGGGTATGCTAGGGGTTGTAGTTCTCCAACACATCAAGTTGTTTGTAATTACAGTAATGCTTTAACCCATTAAAAGAGTACTCTGCTGCAAAACTTATCCCCTATCCCACCCCCCGGGGGGGGGGGGGGGGGGTTTGGTACTGACCACTGGGACCCCCTGCAATCTCCTGCAGTCGCCCTCAGTGCTCCCCTGCATGGAGCAATCACCGCCCTGTGCAGAGTGGCTGCCAACCACAGGGCTTTGCTGTGGCAGGCACGCCCCCACCATTTATTACTATGGGAGAGGCAGAGATACACAATACACTTTTCATCTGTAAAAGTAGAGAGAAGTGAGCGTGCTAAGAATAGGATTATTTAATCTCAGTACAGTGATCCCTCAACACATACAATGGCCCCAACATGCGATCATTTCAACATATGAAGGACTCTGTTGAATGCAGCATCACCTGCTGCTCCAGTATGGTTTTAACATACGATGATTCACCTGGAACTAATTACCATTGTATGTTGAGGGACCACTGTATCTTAACTATTAAAAATTATGTAATCAATTATTTTCCATATAATACACTGCATGTAAAACTAAAAAAAAACATTTTTTGTTTTGATCAGATGCCCAGGAAGCCAGCCTGTGACTATGATGACATTATAAATGTCATCTGTTCTTCACATGAAAAAATTATTCCAGGACAGGCAATAGCATTCCCCTCAGAAAAAGTATGGGTAGACTTGTGTCAAAAATTAAATAACAAAATTTCACCAAAAAAACTTTACACGTTTGTAAAGACAAATCGGCACAATGTATGGGATGCCCTTGGTCTGTACAAAGATGTTACAAATATCCCAAAACAACCTTCCAACAGTGAGAGCTCAGAAGGAACACAGAGTCATTCATCAGTTCAGTGCTATGACATTCAGTTTGAGTTCAGTCTTTCTTTTCAGAGCTGGATCAAAATTTGGCCTGAAAAAGTAATTTACAATGACAAATCTATGTATGCTGATAAAAGAGAATACACAATCTTAAAACCTGGTACATGGACTCACATATTGAATGAGGAGATCTGGAAAAATATCAAGTCATCGTGCACACTTAAATTCAGGAGGGCAAAGGTTTATCCAAATGTTGTATCTAACTACATACAGTTAGGTCCATATATATTTGGACAGAGACAACATTTTTCTAATTTTGGTTATAGACATTACCACAATGAATTTTAAACAAAACAATTCAGATGCAGTTGAAGTTCAGACTTTCAGCTTTCATTTGAGGGTATCCACATTAAAATTGGATGAAGGGTTTAGGAGTTTCAGCTCCTTAACATGTGCCACCCTGTTTTTAAAGGGACCAAAAGTAATTGGACAGATTCAATAATTTTAAATAAAATGTTCATTTCTAGTACTTGGTTGAAAACCCTTTGTTGGCAAGGACTGCCTGAAGTCTTGAACTCGTTGACATCACCAGTCGCTGTGTTTCCCCCTTTTTGATGCTCTGCCAGGCCTTCACTGCGGTGGTTTTCAGTTGCTGTTTGTTTGTGGGCCTTTCTGTCTGAGGTTTAGTCTTTAACAAGTGAAATGCATGCTCAATTGGGTTGAGATCAGGTGACTGACTTGGCCATTCAAGAATATTCCACTTCTTTGCTTTAATAAACTCCTGGGTTGCTTTGGCTTCATGTTTTGGGTCATTGTCCATCTGTAGTATGAAACGACGGCCAATCAGTTTTGCTGCATTTGGCTGGATCTGAGCACACAGTATGGCTCTGAATACCTCAGAATTCATTCAGCTGCTTCTGTCCTGTGTCACATCATCAATAAACACTAGTGACCCAGTGCCACTGGCAGCCATGCATGCCCAAGCCATCACACTGCCTCCGCCGTGTTTTACAGATGATGTGGTATGCTTTGGATCATGAGCTGTACCACGCCTTCACCATACTTTACTCTTTCCATCATTCTGGTAGAGGTTGATCTTGGTTTCATCTGTCCAAAGAATGTTCTTCCAGAACTGTGCTGGCTTTTTTAGATGTTTTTTTAGCAAAGTTCAGTCTAGCCTTTTTATTCTTGATGCTTATGAGTGGCTTGCACCATGCAGTGAACCCTCTGTATTTACTTTCATGCAGTCTTCTCTTTATGGTAGATTTGGATATTGATACGCCGACCTCCTGGAGAGTGTTGTTCACTTGGTTGGCTGTTGTGAAGGGGTTTCTCTTCACCATGGAGATTATTCTGCGATCATCCACCACTGTTGTCTTTTCACCAGTGCTTTCTTTCTTTCTCAGGATGTACCAAACTGTAGATTTTGCCACTCCTAATATTGTAGCAATTTCTCGGATGGGTTTTTTCTGTTTTCACAGCTTAAGGATGGCTTGTTTCACCTGAATGGAGAGCTCCTTGGACCGCATGTTTACTTCACAGCAAAACCTTCCAAATGCAAGCACCGCACCTCAAATCAACTCCAGACCTTTTATCTGCTTAATTGAGAATGACATAACGAAGGGATTGCCCACACCTGTACATGAAATAGCCTTGGAGTCAATTGTCCAATTACTTTTGGTCCCTTTAAAAACAGGGTGGCACATGTTAAGGAGCTGAAACTCCTAAACCATTCATCCAATTTTAATGTGGATACCCTCAAATGAAAGCTGAAAGTCTGAACTTCAACTGCATCTAAATTGTTTTGTTTAGAATTCATTGTGGTAATGTCTATAACCAAAATTAGAAAAATGTTGTCTCTGTCCAAATATATATGGACCTAACTGTAGATATAACAGGGTGCTGCACAGAGTGTGATGCACAACTATCCATAAAAGTTGAAGAAATACCAGAGATTGCTAAGCCAGTAGTGCTTAAGTGTATGATCTGCAATATTGATGACAGTCTCCACACAGGAAAATCAAAACGTAAATTATCAGGAGATTTAAGAAAAAGGTTGTCAAAAGAACTCTGGGAAGGACGAAAACAAGCACATGTATGGCGAGCAGCTGAGGCTTATAAAGTTATGGATGTTGGTGACCCTGAGCCTAGCCATCTACCAAATCTAGCAACGTTAAGAAAAGCCAAGCAAGAGATTGGCGAAAGAGAGTTAATGCACAAGGACCCAATTCTTTCATTACATCTCCTGAAATACAGTGTTCCTCAGACTGGAAGCATACACAACATTGGTCTAGATCATTTTTTTTGCCATTACTGGACCCCGTCTCAGATGCAAGTGTACCAAATAAAGTCAAAGAACTTGGGTTCCTATGTAAGTTTTGATGCAACAGGTTCAGTAGTGAGAAAACTAAAAAGACCTGTTGGCATTTCTGGACACATCTTTTTGTACCAAGGGGTTTTGTGTTCGAGTGGAGATCATATCCCAGTAGTGCAGATGCTTTCTGAGAGCCATACTATTAATTCTATAGCACAATGGCTGACAGAATGGAAACAAGCAGGTGCTACTGTTCCAAAGGAAGCAGTTTGTGATTTCTCCCTCGCTTTGCTTGGAGCTCTAGTTAAGGCTTTCACTCCTTACCCCGACTTGAAGACATATATAAATCAGTGTTTTGGAGTGTTGACCAGGAATGTTGCATCAAAACTACCACCATGCTTTATTAGAATTGATGTTGCGCACTGTATCAAGCTTATTAGCCGATGGGAATGTCTGAGGCAAGCTGGAAACAGAGTAAGGGAATTCTATCTCAGAGCAATGGCACAACTTCTACAGTCTACATCACTTGATGATGCGAGAGAACTCATTCATTCAATTTCAGTTGTTGCTTTTAGTGAATCAGAAGGGAATGATGACAGAGGCACACCAGTTTTATCAGAGACTAGCAAAGTTCAACTGAAGAGATGGATTGCAGAGGGACGTGTTTTACCCACTGTCACTGAAGATGACTATGTAGTAGAGATGAAAGAACAAGAGGATGAGCCTATTCAACCATGCCAAACAGACCTGAAAATATGGGCAACAGAAATTTGTGAAAGGAGTAAGATGCTTGCAGCAAATCATGGTGACCGAGACAATTTACATTTCCTTCCAGAACTTGTTCCAAATCTTTTAAGAATGGCATGTTACCTTCCACTTTGGACAGCCATAATGGTTCCACACTTTAAAAGTGTGAACATGACAGCAAGTTCTGCAAATGTTGAGGCTGAATTTAAGAACATAAAAAATGGACTCTTTAAACATGAATGTCTCCCTATTAGAACCGACCGATTTGTAATTCGTCACCTTGAATTTATGGAAGGCAAAATGAAACTTTCCTCAGTTCTCATAAAGAAAACCGAAAGCAGTGAAAATATGAGCCAAGAGAATGGGCCAAAAAACAGCAACTGTGAGGAGGATTCACAAGTTCACATAAAATTGGGTGATGAAAGTAGCTTGCAGGAGCAGCCTGTTGAAAATTGGAAAGGTCTCAGTATTCCTCCAAAAAAGAGATTGTCCTACCTAACCCCATGTTCCGAGTTGCTGCACATGGACACAAAATTTAGCCGAAAAAAAAGGTGAGCATTTTGAAAAATGGTAACCATCTAGCTAAAAAACCAATACAAGTAAACAAAAAGCTTATAAGTATCATTAATACCTGTGCATTTGATTCATTTTGCCAGTGTCTTTGTTGTGCATTCTGGGACAGTGGATTATTTTGCAATTATGTCAACAAAGAGAACACCGTTGAAATTTTTGAATTGGTGCAGACAATTGTGACAAAGGGAGTTGGAAAGGAAGTTTATACAATGAGGGCTAAAATACTGTCTGGAATATTTGAATATGTTCAGCTGAAGTCAGGTGTGAGGCAGGTCAATGCTGAATGTAATGTTGCACACATAATCTCAATGACAATGAGACAGGTACCAAGTGTAATAATTAAAACACAGTGTTCTTCTGTGTACTGCAATAGAAATATAGCTAATTCAAGAGCAATCCCTCTTCTGCCAATCAATATACATATTTTAGAAACTAATGGACTTAGTAAACTTCAGCTAGCATTGGAAGATGGGCTACACCTAAATGTTTCAAAATGTCTAAAGCCATTAAAGTCACCTCAAGAGTGTCCAGATGGCTTGAAAATTCAGGATGCATCTTCATTGAAATTCCTTTGCAGTGGTTCGGTCACGCACAGCTGCACCACTGGACAAGTACTTTGTATTGAAATAAGTGCAGAAACACAGTATACACTGTCCGAAATACCTGTGAACATACATCTGGACAGTCATTCATTTGTGCTAGGAGGGGTTGTTGCCTTCATTCCAGGAACTGGCAATATGTCTCTTGGTCATTATGTTGCCTATTGTAGAAGAAAATTTAATGGCTGGGAGAAATATGATGACCTGTGTGACTTTATTACAACAGCCTCTGCAAAGACCAAGATACAACCCCATGTTGTAATATTTACAAAGGAGGAGTGAATATGTGGAGAATCTGTCTCATCATGAGTCCCGTGGCAAGTCACAGGCTGCAAGATTGTTGTGGAAAGTTTAAAAGTATCCTGGCACCAAACAAAGTGTTAGTAATGCTTTCCTCTAAGGTTGTTTTGGTGCTTAAAGTGTATGTTTAAAATAACCTAAAATATGCCTTACCAATATTTTTTTATTCTGTTAACATTTTGTTAATGTGGATTTCCCATTATGATTAAACCGTTTCATGGTTCTTTAAACAGTTCTGCTGTCTACAAAGTTTCATCTGTTATTGGTAATTCCATTTTTGTCTGTGTTTGATTTGCAAAGATTTATTAAGCTCTGAAGGTCCTGTTTAGTTGGACAGCTATATTAACCCTTAGTGACAGAGCCAATTTGGTACTTAATGACCGAGCCAATTTTTACAATTCTGACCAGTGTCACTTTAAGAGGTTATAACTCTGGAACGCTTTATCGGATCCCACTGATTCTGAGATTGTTTTTTCGTGACATATTGTACTTCAAGTTAGTGGTAACATTTCTTCGATATTACTTGCGATTATTTATGAAAAAAATGGAAATATGGCGAAAATTTTTAAAATTTTGCAATTTTCAAACTTTGTATTTTTATGCCCTTAAATCAGAGAGATATGTCACAAAAAATAGTTAATAAATAACATTTCCCACATGTCTACTTTACATTAGCACAATTTTGGAAACAATTTTTTTTTTTTGTTAGGGAGTTATAAGGGTTAAAAGTTGACCAGCAATTTCTCATTTTTACAACACCATTTTTTTTTAGGGACCACATCTCATTTGAAGTCATTTTGAGGGGTCTATATGATAGAAAATAACCAAGTGTGACACCATTCTAAAAACTGCACCCCTCAAGCTGCTCAAAACCACATTCAAGAAGTTTATTAACCCTTTACGTACTTCACAGGAACTGAAACAACGTGGAAGAAAAAAATGAACATTTAACTTTTTTTTGCAAACATTTTACTTCAGAACCATTTTTTTTAATTTTCACAAGTGTAAAAACAGAAATTTAACCACAAATTTTGTTGTGCAATTTTTCCTGAGTACGCCGATACCCCATATGTGGAGGTAAACCACTGTTTGGGCGCACCGCAGAGCTTGGAAGTGAAGGAGCACCGTTTGACTGTTTCAATGCAGAATTGGCTGGAATTGAGATCAGACGCCATGTCGCGTTTCGGGAGCCCCTAATGGGGAAACCCCCCACAAGTGATACCATTTTGGAAACTAGACCCCTTAAGGAACTTATCTAGATGTGTGGTGAGCACTTTGAACCCCCAAGTGCTTCACAGAAGTTTATAACGTAGAGCCGTGAAAATAAAAAATCGCATTTGTTTTCACAAAAATGATGTTTTCGCCCACAAATTCTTATTTTCACAAGGGTAACAGGAGAAATTAGACCACAAAAGTTGTTGTGCAATTTCTCCTGAGTACGTCAATACCCCATATGTGGGGGTAAACCACTGTTTGGGCGCACCACAGAGCTTGGAAGAGAAGGAGTGTCGTTTTACTTTTTCAATGTAGAATTGGCTGGAATTGAGATCGGACGCCATGTCACGTTTGGAGAGCCGCTGATGTGCCTAAACAGTGGAGACCCCCCACAAATGACACCATTTTGGAAACTAGACCCCTTAAGGAACTTATCTAGATGTGTGGTGAGCACTTTAAACCCCCAGGTGCTTCACAGAAGTTTATAACGTAGAGCCGTGAAAATAAAAAAATCGAATTTTTTCTACAAAAATGATCTTTTTGCCTCCAAATTTTTATTTTACCAAGGGTAACAGGAGAAAATGGACACCAGAAGTTGTTGTACAATTTGTCTTGAGTACGCCGACACCCCGTATGTGGGGGTAAACCACTGTTTGGGTGCATGGCTGAGCTCGGAAGCAAAGGAGCGCCATTTGACTTTTCAATGCAAAATTGACTGGAATTGAGATCGGACGCCATGTCGTGTTTGGAGAGCCCCTGATGTGCCTAAACAGTAGAAACCCCCCAAAAGTGACCCCATTTTGGAAACTAGACCCCCCATGGAACTTATCTAGATGTGTAGTGAGAACTTTGAATGCCCAAGTGCATCACAGAAGTTTATAATGCAGAGTCGTGAAAATAAAAAATATATTTTTTTTAACAATAAAGATTTTTTAGCCCCCAAGTTTTTATTTTCACAAGGGTAACAAGAGAAATTGGACCCCAAAAGTTGTTGTCCAATTTGTCCTGAGTATGCTGGTACCCCATATGTGGGGGTAAACCACTGCTTGGGCGCACGGCAGAGCTCGGAAGGGAAGGAGCGCCATTTTGGAATGCAGACTTTGATAGAATTGTCTGCGGGCGTTATGTTGCGTTTGCAGACCCCTAATGTACCTAAACAGTAGAAACTCCCAACAAGTGACCCCATTTTGGAAAATAGACCCCCCAAGGAACTTATCTAGATATGTGGTGAGAACTTTGAATGCCCAAGTGCTTCACAGAAGTTTATAATGCATAGTAGTGAAAATAAAAAATATTTTTTTTTCCCACAAAAGATTTTTTAGCCCCCAAATTTTTATTTTCACAAGGGTAACAAGAGAAATTGGACCCCAAATGTTGTTGTCCAATTTGTCCTGAGTATGCTGGTACCCAATATGTGGGGGTAAACCACTGTTTGGGCGCACGGCAGAGCTCAGAAGAGAGGGAGCACCATTTGACTTTTTTAGCGCAAAATTGGCTGTTGTGTTTGGAGACCCCCCTGATGTACCTAAACAGTGGAAACCCCCAAATTATAACTCCAACCCTAACTCCAACACACCCCTAACCCTAATCTTAACCCCATCCATAATCCTAATCACAACCCTAACGATAATCACAACCCTAACCCCAAAACAGCCCTAATCTCAACCCTAACCATAACCCTAATCAAAACCCTAAATCCAACACACCCCTAACCCTAATCCCAAACGTAACCCTAATCCCAACCCTAATCCAAACCCTAATCCCAACTCTAACCCTAACTTTAGCCCCAACCCTAACCCTAACTTTAGCCCCAACCCTAACCATAACTTTAGCCCCGTCGTCACAAAAAAAGTTCAATGTAACCTTTTTTTTGTACGTCGCGTCCGCCATTTCCGCGCATGCGTGGCCGTAACTCTGCCCCCTCCTCCCCAGGACATAGACTGGGCAGCGGATGCGTTGAAAAACTGCATCCGCTGCCCACGTTGTGCACAATTTTCACAACGTGCGTCGGTACGTCGGGCCGACGCATTGCGACCGCCCCGTACCGACGCAAGTGTGATAGAAGCCTAAGGCTACTTTCACACTAGCGTCGTACTCGGCTCATCGCAGTGTGCCGGGCCGACGTACCGACGCTAGCGTTGTAAGCGCCACACAACGGGTGCAGCGGATGCTGTTTTTTCAACGCATCCGCTGCCCCATTGTGAGGGGAGGCGGGGGCGGAGTTCCGGCCGCGCATGCGCGGTCGGAAATGGCGGACACGTCGCACAAAAAAGTTACATGTAGCTTTTTTTGTGCCGACGGTCCGCCAAAGCACGACGCATCCGTCGCACGACGGATGCGACGTGGCAATCCGTCGCAATGCGTCGCTAATGCAAGCCAATGGAGAAAAAACGCATCCTGCAAGCACTTTTGCAGGATGCGTTTTTTCTCCGACGCATTGCGACGGAGGCCAAAAAACGCTAGTGTGAAAGTAGCCTAACCCTAGCCCTAACCCTAACCCTAAATTTAGCCCCAACCCTAGCCCTAACCCTAACTCTAGCCCTAACCCTAACCCTAACTCTAACCCTAACCCTAACTCTAACCCTAACTCTAACCCTAACTCTAACCCTAACCCTAACCCTAACTCTAACCCTAACTCTAACCCTAACTCTAACCCTAACTCTAACCCTAACTCTAACCCTAACCCTAACCCTAACTCTAACCCTAACTCTAACCCTAACTCTAACCCTAACCCTAACTCTAACTCTAACCCTAACTCTAACCCTAACTCTAACCCTAACCCTAACCCTAACTCTAACCCTAACTCTAACCCTAACCCTAATTTTAGCCCCAACTCGTCTTCTCCTGCCGGCCGGCAGATGGCAGCAGATGGCGGGCGCACTGCGCATGCGCCCGCCATAAGGAAAAAGCCGGCTGGCAGGAGAAGACAGAAGAGGACCCAGGGACACCGGGTGAGTATGTTAGGGTCCCCGAATCCCCCTATTTCTCTGTCCTCTGATGTGTGATCACATCAGAGGACAGAGAAATACAGATCGCTTTTTTTTTTTTTTTGCGGTCGCCGGTAACCTGTTAATTACCGGCGATCGCAAAACGGGTCGGTGCAAACCGACCCCGATCATGTTCTTTGGGGTCTCGGCTACCCCCGGCAGCCGAGACCCCAAAGAACATCCGGGTGCCGGGCGGCGGGCGCACTGCGCGTGCGCCCGCCATTTTTTCCCGGAAAAAAGATGGCGGCGCCCATGGGGACCCACGAGGAGCACCGGGGGAGGTAGGTAAGTATCGGGGGGCTATTGGGGGCCATCGGGGACCCTATTTCTCTGTCCTCCGATGTGCGATCACATCGGAGGACAGAGAAATTAAACGGCACATCGCGTTTTTTTTTTTTTGTTGCGACCGCCGGTAAACGGTTAATTACCGGCGATCGCAACTCGGGGGTCGGTAAAAAACCCCCGAATCATGTTCTCTGGGGTCTCGGCTACCCTCGGCAACCGAGACCCCAGAGAAAATCCGACTCTGGGGGGCCCTATTCACTTTTTCCACAGCGCCGTTAATTAACGGCGCTGTGGTTTAAGTACCCTTAGCGGCCGCCGTTAAAAGGCGTATCGGCGGTCGTTAAGGGGTTAAAATAACCATACTTTTGTTTTGAGCCAGACACAAAATCATGGTCTACCACGGTTTTGAGTCCAGCAAGAAAACCGCATATGGAGCAAAAATTAGCCAACTAGAGTCACTTGCGGACCCCAGCCAGATCATAGAAATGAATGGAGCGTATGCCCAGTATGCCCAAATGTAATGTTAACCCAGCCATATTCACACTGCAATCCAAAGCCATCACACACAAAGTGGTGATGTCTACGGTCATTGCATATTTATGCAAAGATTTTCATAGAAGATGACAGTCACTTTACATAAACTGGCCAACGTCAAAAGTAATCACAATCTTTTTTTTCCCTGGAATTCTTTTTATAGTGCAACGTAATTTGGCTAAACAATGTTTGCTAGGTATAATGGGCTTCAGGGCTGGTGCAAGGGTTTTTGCCACCCTAGGTGAAAGCTAATTTTGCTGCCCCCTTGACCCCGCCCATTGGCTCCACCCATTAACACGCCCTGCCTTACTACTGGGGTGAAAATAAATGAATGACTACAACCAATGGCACTCGTGCTTAGCTGTAGAGGTTATAAATCCAGGAGTAACCTGACCTTGTTCCTCAGTGATGGTGCAAACTCTTTACTAGTCTGCGGTTCCCTCCAGGGTGAATGGTCTGGTGTCACGAATATGGTGGAAGCCGAAACTATCCCCACTCAATAGGTGAGAGTGTCAACTAATGCTGCTCAGGCAATAACCTCGACTCTGCATAATGAAATGGAAACAGACATTAGCCCCCACAGAATGCCGACCCCTGGCTTATGACATCACTATGACATCGCTGGAGGCGGAGTTACAACTCAGGTAGCAGAGATGTACATACAGACATTACCTCCTCTGCCAGGTATAACCTCTTCCCATCACTGACCAGTCACGGTGTATGAAGTATTAACCCTGTGTATGTCATAATAAACCATGTATGCTACTGTAATCCCTTAATGCTAAATTAACTTCTCTGATGACCACTATGTTTTTTGATGCAACTAAAATGGGGCATTAGCAAAGCTAGCACTCAATGTCTCGGGAACCAAAGCAACACAAACATTGATTTTTGCGGCACAAACCAGCACAAACGCAGCACAAACGAATGGTGTATTCATTTTTAAAATTTAAGAACATGGGGTGGAAAGTGGGCGGAGCTTCATAAAAATATAACGCGCAATATCTCTGGAACCAAAGCGGCGTGAACGTTCATTTTTGCGGCACAAACCAGCACAAACGCAGTACAAATGAATGGTGTATTCATTTTTAAAATTTAAGAACATGGGGTGTAAAGTGGGTGGAGTTTCAGCAAATTGAGCGCACAATATCTCGGAAACCAAAGCGGTGCAAACGTTTATTTTTGCAGCACAAACCAGCACAAACGCAGCACAAACAAATGGTGTATTCATTTTTAAAATTTAAGAACATGGGGTGGAAAGTGGGTGGAGTTTCAGCAAATTGAGCGCACAATATCTCGGAAACCAAAGCGGTGCAAACGTTTATTTTTGCAGCACAAACCAGCACAAACGCAGCACAAACGAATGGTGTATTCATTTTTAAAATTTAAGAACATGGGGTGGAAAGTGGGTGGAGTTTCAGCAAATTGAGCGCACAATATCTCGGAAACCAAAGCGGTGCAAACGTTTATTTATGCAGCACAAACCAGCACAAACGCAGCACAAACAAATGGTGTATTCATTTTTAAAATTTAAGAACATGGGGTGGAAAGTGGGTGGAGTTTCAGCAAATTGAGCGCACAATATCTCGGAAACCAAAGCGGTGCAAACGTTTATTTTTGCAGCACAAACCAGCACAAACGCAGCACAAACGAATGGTGTATTCATTTTTAAAATTTAAGAACATGGGGTGGAAAGTGGGTGGAGTTTCAGCAAATTGAGCGCACAATATCTCGGAAACCAAAGCGGTGCAAACGTTTATTTTTGCAGCACAAACCAGCACAAACGCAGCACAAACGAATGGTGTATTCATTTTTAAAATTTAAGAACATGGGGTGGAAAGTGGGCGGAGCTTCATAAAAATATAACGCGCAATATCTCTGGAACCAAAGCGGCGCAAACGTTCATTTTTGCGGCACAAACCAGCACAAACGCAGCACAAACGAATGGTGTATTTTTATTCATCTTTTGAGAACATGGGGTGCCAACTTCACACAGCTCCTTTGAATAGCAATAGTGAATAAAAGGAGCCATTGCTTCTTCACGGCTGGTGGATCTATCTAGGTTTGCACAAGATCGATCTTCCTACAAAGCGGTCATGCATCAAGTAGCCATGGGTTGAGATCGAACTGAAGGCCATTAAATAATAATAAAGAATACAAGGAGCCATTGCTTCTTCACGGCTCCTAAAGTCTTTCTCCTGAAAGAGATGTCTACACTTCTAAGGCAAAAATGTATACCATAATACTAAACAGATTCCCATCAAAAATGTAATTTTTCATAGCTAAAATTAGGAATTGCTTCTTCATTTGGAATACTGTTCTGCTCCATGTAGGCAAGGAAATTAACATGCACTGGAAAAAAAACGTAAAAACACACATTGCTGCCAGTGTAACGAAGATCATTGTGGGAGCAGCATTTGTCCCATAAAACACCCTGGACCTGCTGCACCGATACCTGAAGTAGGTTTGCAGTGCTATATATGACAAATGCTGCTCGCATCATGATAGTCAATGCTGCAGGCTCTCCACACAGCAGCTCTCCTCCTCTCCCCACGTGTAATGGCAGGAAGCAACGCAGGTGAATAGTTCTCAGCTAAATAAAACTACAAATGTCTGTTTTGACATTCTCTGAACTTTTGTTTGCTTTTCCCCTCTATGAATCTGCCTTCACATAATTGGCTAATGTCATATGGGGGATAAAAGTAAGCCCCTCCCCCAGTGGAATCTCTGTTAACACCCCTTTTATTGAAGGGGAGATTTGGCTGAAGAGGAAATGTATATGTTGGGTACCCTAAACTATGATAGCCTAGATCTCATCAATTCAGTGGTGAAAAAAATGTTGTATATATCCCCTCTGCCCCTTTTTAGCGAAATATATAGTTTAAGCTAAAAAATATTCTCCGCCCTGGACTCCCTCCCAGACAAGTGCTGGCTAAGGTCCTGCACTACCGTGACAGAGACGCAGTTCTTAGATATGCCAGAGAGCATCCTGATCTCAAGATAAATGGCTCCACGATCTCTATATTTTCTGAATTTTCCATAGAAGTGCAGAAACAAAGGGTCAAATTTGTGAATATCAAGAGGAGGCTGAGGGAGCTGGGTGTCACCTAGTCGATGTTGTACCCGGCCAAAGTGAGAGTGGTCGCCGAGGGGGCAGTACAATTTTTTACGGAGAATAAGGAGGCACTCAGATGGCTGGACAGCAACGAGCAACAACTGCACTAGGCAAAATCAAACGACTCAGCAGGTTCCTACTGCTGTATTTTTCAGAGTGATCCGATGGCTCTTTTTTCCCCCTTGGTATTGATACTTTTATTTTCAGGTTTTTTGGGATCGAGTTTATGGATCTCTGTTCCTTGCTTCCTCCAATTCTCTAATCAACATCTGATCCTTCCTGCCAGTTTCTGCTTTTACTTGGGATATCTTCTTAATGCAGAGCCTTCTAAAATAAGCCTTCATAGCTTCCCAAACCATCAAAACCGACGCTGTCCCAGCATTAATTCTAAAGTACTCTCTAATATCGCCCCCTATATGTCAGTCCAGGTTAATAAGTTGTAACCAGAATGGGTTCAGCCTCCACATGCACCCTCTAGCAGGTACAAATCCGACTCCCTCAAGTGGCACAGTCATGGGGGAATGATCCGATCTCGTTTTAGCCATGTATGTTACTTCCCCAACAAGGCCAAGCATCTGAGTATTGCCCAATGCCAGGTCAATTCTCAACAAAGATGCAAAGGAGGACGAGAAACAGGAATACTCATACACAACAAGATGTGAAATCCTCCATAAATCATGCAGAGCAGTTTCCTTCAGGACTGCTCTAAATGTACAATTACCTCCCGGTCTCAACGGCTCCCGTCTGTCCCGGTCCCAATGTGTGTCTGGAATGTTGTTAAAATCACCCATAATTAGAAATGGTACCCCCAGGGTTTCTTCCATTATTTCTAGTACTCTGTAGAGCAGTCTCCCACAATATGGCGGTGGAATATATAATGAGACCAGCCACACCAAGGATCCATACAATTTACAAAACAGGCATACAAATCTACCAATCTGGTCAATAATCACTTTGTGATACTCAAAAGGTACCCCAGCACAATGAGAATACTGACCCCCCCTAGAATATGTTGAATGTGTGGCATGATCTCCTGTCTGAAGTTTGTGTCAGACTATTACATTTTTGATATATACCTTAATAAAAAGTACTTGACTAAAAAAAAACAAAACTAAAAATTATTATGAAAGGTCCTCTTCAATTGACAGATCGATGGATGTCCAGGTCCTGAGACCTGCACCAATTGCTTAATAAACTGATGAAAAATACATAGCTTGTGAGGTATGGTCACAAAACATAGTACAGATTCAATAGAAAGTCTACAAAACTGAAAATATAATTGTACCAACCAGTTAATAAAAAATAAGAGAGGCTGCTACTCACCTTTGTGGTTATCTGTAGGAATCTCCTCTTTACACCGCTCTTCACCCCTCACATATGTCTCTGTAGCATAAATATGGGTCAGATCTTCACCCTGAAACAAATATTGTAAAAGTCACCGACAGATGGAGAAGTCACATCTATGAAAAGCTCTAATCCTGCCATCTCCACCGTTCTCATTACACAAGTATAAAACATATATTGTGTTTTTCGTACTCTAAGACGCACCCCAAATTTTGCGGAAGAAAATAGGAAAAAAATGTACTGCGAAAAAAAGGGTCCGGCTTATTGTCTGAATTTAGCTTACTGGGGGGCAGCGGCAGGATCGCTACAAGAAGACGAAGGTGGCAGGAGCAGGGCTGTGGAGTCGGTGTCCATTTTGGTGATGTCAGAACTGGTATAAAATGGACCGACTCCGAAAATGTATAATAAATTGGGTACAGTATTAGATTATCCTGGTGTGGCGTCTGCTGAGCTGTTACAGAGTAGGCTGGGAGTCGTTTAATTGCTTCTGAAGGAATTTCTACTTGCACAGTTGAACATCTGTAAAGCTGTGTGTAATTTTATCAAGATGTGATGAATCAGGCTGATAATAAAGGATAACGGGATGGGGAGTTATTTGGCAAAGGGGTTAGTTCATGTTAATGGAAAATGTATTAATCTGCTTTGAACATTTTGTATCTGACTGGAGTTCGTGTCAGACTGTGATACAATTTGGATTTATGCTTTAATAAAAAGTACTTGATTTAAAAAAAAAAAATTGGGTACAGTAGATCAATGAAGAATGTGCTGTCAATTTGTCCGAAAAATTTGGGAAAGATATGAAATGTCCTATAAATATCTGTTCTATTCTTGATCTAAGGATCTAGGCTTTTAGTTGAGGTGAAGCTGTGCTGCACTTTATGTACATGCTCAGTAGTGATTCAGTGCTTTGTTGTCAGTAGTCATGGAGTTGAGATTCAGGGAAATTGATAAGTCAGAGTCGGAGGTTTGGCTTACCACTTCCACACCTCTGAGCAGGAGTGGAGTGATGTGGCGGGCCCTGAGCTGGGAGGAGGGGATATCTCGGCGGTGCAAGGCTGCAGGCCCTGGGCTTCAAGAAAATGTTGAAGAGGCAGGAGCAGAGTCCATGCTCTGTACATTGATTTCCCGGAGGTGGGCTTAAGGAAAATGACCGCCACAGGTGGCGCATGCACAGATTTAGATCTCGGCTCAATGACGCGCCCCACTCCAGCCGCCGGCTTACTGCATCTGTAACCCTGCTCCGCCACTGCCCCTCCCCCTCCCCAGTAAGATACATTCGGATTATAAGACATACCCCCATTTTTCTCCCACTTTTTTTGGGGAAAAAGTGTGTCTTATAGTCCAAAAAATACGGTAATACCGGTGGACTGAGCACAAGACCTTCTCAGACGTCTACACTTCTTAGGACAAGTCTCATGACACCTTCTCTCCATCTACCTGATAATCCTGAGGAACATCAGGACTTTCTTGTTTACAGTCCTGTGGAAGAAGAGGATGGGGACATCTCTCTGGTGTTGTCCTCTTACTGGATAGATCTGGAGGAAACACATACAGGGCCTGAATTCATTCATTACATACAGATAATTATACACCGTGTGTATTTAGTCCTGTCTATTACCTGGAGATGTGAAGGGCTGGGAAACCTTCATCATGACGTCCTTGTACAGATCTTTGTGTCCTTCTAAATACTCCCACTCGTCCATGGAGAAATAGACGGCGACATCCTGACACCTTATAGGAACCTGACACATACAATGATACAGTCATCCCTCAATCCCTTCATAGCATTACTGTATAATGTCCCAATATTCCCAGCAGTGTCACCTCTCCAGTCAGCAGCTCAATCATTTTGCAGGCGAGTTCTAGGATCTTCTGAATACTGATATCCTCATGTATCAGGTGAGGAGGTGGAGGTCCTGTGATTGGGCTCAGGGGTCTTCCCCATCCCTCAGACACAGGGTCCTGACAGTGCTCACTAGAGGACTTCACTACTGTGTAATCCTGGTTATGGAGAGACACATTAATAAATCTCACTACAAACATTTCCAGAGTCCTCACCTCTCCAGTTCTGTCCATCTGTTACTCCCATAGAGGAGAATGATGTAATGTGACGTCATCAGAATTTCTCACCTCTCCAGTAAGCCGGAAGAGGATCTCTAGGGTGAGGTGTAATAGCCTCTCTGCCATCTTGTCTCTGTACATAACAATCTGTGATGGGTAAATTAGGAAAATTCTGTTATGTAGAAGATCTCAACTGAGAGGATCCGATATTGTAGGGACCTGAACGGGAAGATGAGTCGATATAACAAAGAATCCCACGTAAAAATAGTGTGTATCTGTGTTTTTTTAATTTCAACAATAAGGCCGTGGATTCAGATGTTTTTGGCTGAATTATGAAGTGTAACTTTTTAAAAATTCATAAAATTTGTCAGAAATGTATTCTAGATATCTTGGAGCAAATTTTGTGCCATTTAGCAAAGCTTGGGGCTTTTTACCCTAAGAGAATTTTTAGTTTATCAGAGCTTGCTGTCATCGCTCCTGTTTAACCAGCATAAATACTACTCTCAGTATCTGACCATGGCATTTAAATGCTGCAATCCTGGTGTGGCTTATCGTTCCTCCTGTATGACACGATTGTGGGGTGCTGATGGATTGCTATGGTCACCTGCGTCCTTCTGAAGGCTTCTATTAAGCCAAAGAAGTACGGAAAAGGGGATTATCTTCTGCACTGCTGGTAAATCAATATTTTAACAGTGTGGAATGGTACATCATGCCGTTTAATTCTCATATTCTCTGCATACAGTACTTCGGATCATAATTGTAGATGCGTTTGAAAATGCCCATGAAAAGTTGGCATACATAGGTGCCACCAGTGTCCCTATAGCTGTAACTCTCGTTTTAGTGGTAGATAACACTTTGAAATTTAAAAAAATTGTTTTTAAAAATAAATTCTGATCCCTCTAGAGTGAAGCTTCTAGGGTTACTAGTTAGGGAATTTATCACCGAAATTAACCCCTTAAAGGGAACCTGTCACCCCGTTTTTTCAGTATGAGATAAAAATACCGTTAAATAGGGCCTGAGCTGTGCTTTACAATAGTGTATTTTTTGTCCCCTGATTCCCCACCTACACTGCCGAAATACCTTACCAAAGTCGCTGTTTTCGCCTGTCACTCACGCTGGTCTGGTCAAAAGGGCGTGGTGAAATGGCTGTTTCTCCCCCACCTCTTACTTATCTTCCCGGCGTTGGCGTAGTGTTTTGCGCATGCGCAACTGCCAAATGCACTGCGCAGACAAAGAGCGCGGAGGAGAAACAGCCATTTCACCACTCCCTTTTGACCAGACCAGCGTGATTGACAGGCAAAAACAGTGACTTTGATAAGGTATTTCAGCAGCATGGGTGGGGAATCAGGGGACAAAAAATACACTATTGTAAAGCACAGCTCAGGCCCTATTTAACGGTATTTTTATCTCATACTGAAAAAACGGGGTGACAGGTTCCCTTTAATGACCAGGCCAAATTTTACAATTCTGACCACTGTCACTTTATGAGGTAATAACTCGGGAACACGTTAACGGATCCTGGTGATTCATAGACTGTTTTTTTCGTAACATATTGTATTTCATGATAGTAGTAAAATTTATTTGATATGACTTGCGCTTATTTGTTATAATATCGGAAATTTGAGCTATCAAAATTATCAGAGAAATTACTGGAGTACTGATCCCCTCTACTCCAGAAGCAATACTCCTGTAAATGTTTTCCATGTCCAAATCCTCTTATAAAAAAATATTTATTACGTTAGCTCTTACAAGTTGCTAAAATGGTTATTCCACGTCATAGAAAAATCGACCTCCTCCCCCTCCCCCCACCTTTGGAGGAATGGTTTGGTGCTTCCTGTTCCCCAGGTTCAAATTCTTCTTCTAAAATCTTCTTCCCTTGCTTATTTCTCTCTCACCCCCTTTCCCATCCCCTTTCATGTTCTTCCATTAGTTTTCCATGTTATGACTATTTCCCTTCATCTTTTTATGCCATCAGTATGTTGCCTTTTACTGGATTACATACTAGGCTCTTTCCATACTTGTATAGTTACATCTTATTGCAATCTTGATGTAATTACCTATTCTTTCTGTTTCCCTTGTTTGTTCATGAAAAATTTTCAATAAAACTTTAATAAAAAAAAATATATATTGGAAATGTGGCAAAAATTTTGAACATTTCACAATTTTTAAACTTTTAATTCTTATGCACTTAAACCAAAGAATCATGTCACAGAAAATAGTTAATAAATAATATTTCCCACATGACTACTTTATATCTGCATCATTTTTGAAGCATAATTTTTGTTAGGAAGTTAGAAAAGTTAAAAGTTCAACCGCAATTTATCATTTTTCCAACAATATTTACAAAACCATTTTTTAGGGAACACATTACATTTGAAGTGACTTTGGGGAGCCTATATGACAGAAAATACCTAAAAGTGACACCGTTCTGAAAAAAAAATATTTTTACAAGGGTAGCAGAAGAAAATGGACCCCAAAATTTGTTGTGCAATTTCTCCTTAGTATGCAGGGGTAAAATTGTGGGGGAAAATTATTGTTTTGGCACACAGCAAAGCTTGGAAGAGAAGGAGCACTGTTCGACTTTTTGAACGGAAAAATGGCTGGAATCGAGAGTGCTGTGCAGTGCTGTGGAGTCAGAGTCATGGAGTTGGGGAAATTGAAGAGTCAAAAGTCTGGCTTAACGACTCCACAGCCCTGGGCAGGAGTGGGGTGATGCGGTGGGCCCTGGGCTGGGAGGAGGTGTACCAGCTGTACAATGGGCCCTGGGCTTCAAGAAAATGTCAGCGATGAGGCAGTAGCAGAGTCCCTGCTATGTACATTGATTTTCCAGCAATGGGATTAATGAAAATGGCAGCCGGAGGCAGTACAGGTGCAGATTTATATCTCGGCTGAATGACGAGCTCCACACCTGCCGCCGGCTTCCTGCAGCACCTACCCTGTCTCCTGTGATCCCGCTCTACCACTGTCCCCCTCCCTGGTAATCTACATTCGGACTTTAAGACGCACCCTGATTTCCCCCCAAAATGTGGGGGAGAAAAAGTGCGTCTTATAGTCCGAAAAATACGGTAATACTGGTGGATAAAACAAGACTGAGCACAAGATCTTTATAGCCGTCTATACATCATAGAGGAGATCTCATGACACCTTCTCTTCATCTACCTGATGATCCTGAGGAACATTGTTATCTTCTTGTTTACAGTCTTTTTGAAGAAGAGGAAGGGGACATCTCTCTGGTGTTGTCCCCTTTCTGGATAGAACTGAAGGAAACACATACAGGGACTGAATTAATTCTTTACATACAGATAATTATAGGCTGTGCGTATTTAGTCCTGTCTATTACCTGGTGATGTGAGGGGATGGGGAACCTCCATCATGACGTCCTTGTATAGATCTTTGTGTCCTTCTAAATACTCCCACTCCTCCATGGAGAAATAGACAGCGACAACCTGACACCTTATAGGAACCTAACACATAGAATGATACTGTCATCCCCCAATCCCTTCATAGCGTTACTGTAAAATGTCCCAGCAATCCCAGCAGTGTCACCTCTCCAGTCAGCCACTCAATGATCCTGTAGGTGAGTTCTAGGATCTTTTGGTCATTGATGTTCTCATGTATCAGGGGGTGAGGTGGAGGCCCTGTGATTAGTCTCAGGGGTCTTCCCCATCTCTGACACACAGGGGCCTGACAGCGCTCACTAGAGGTCTTCTTCACTACTGTGCAATCCTGATTATGAAGAGACACATTAATAAATCACTGCAGACATTTCCAGAGACCTCACCTCTCCAGTTCTGTCCATCTGTTATTCCAAAAGGTAAGATTTGTGTAATGCGATGTCATCAGAATCTCTCACCTCTCCAGTAAGCCGGAAGAGGATCTCCAGGGTGAGGTGTAATATTCTTTCCACTATCTTGTCCCTATCTCTATCCATCCTTGATGGGTCAATCAGGTAAGTTCTCTTATACAGAAGATCTCCACTGGGAGGATCCGATATCATAGGGACCTAAAGATGAATGAGAGGAGAAGAAGATGAGCCAATGTAACATCATTAAGAATCCCACGTAACAATACAATTACTGAACACTTTATATCCAATTACCTACCGCAGAAATGATGTGTGAAGTGTTAATCTGTGTTTGTTTTAATGTTCACCAATAAGGCCATGGTTTCAGATGTTTTTGGCTGAATACCCAACTACAACTTTTTAAAAATTCACAAAATTTGCCACAAATTTTGGAGTTTCCATATAAATTCCATAAAAATGCGATTCAGATGAAACCACCCACCATAATGATGCAGATGGAGACACTTTGTACTCAGTTTGGCATCTGCTTCGGTAGTATCCATCTTTTTAGAAGTGAACACTTTTTAGGCCTGTTTCACACATTAGGTTTTCGCCGTCAGGCTAAATCCAGCGTCGCACCAGAGCAGCAGATCTGGCATAAATTGTGGAAAACTGATCCGCCGGATCCGGTTTTTCGCCGGAACAGTCTAGCGGATCCGGCTAATAACCGGATCCGTCCCATCCATTTTGTATCTCCTACTGTTAAATCTCACGTATAACTGTAATGTTGTTGCTGGTATTTTTTAAGAATTATTTTTATTGTATCTCCAACTGTTAAAGCTGACTTATAACTGTAATGTAATTTCTCAGTTTCCCAATTGCTTGGGTGCAGTGGATGGAAAACATATCCACGTTGTGAAACCTGCTGCATCTGGATTGGAATTTTTTAACTACAAAAAATATTTCTCCATTGTGCTCATGGCCATCGCCGATGCAGAATACAAATTTATAGCGGTCGATATTATTATTATTATTTATTTATATAGCACCATTAATTCCATGGTGCTGTACATGAGAAAGGGGTTACATACAGAGTTACAGATATAGTTTACAGTAAACATGTTTACAGTGACAGACTGGTACAGAGGGGAGAGGACCCTGTCCTTGCGGACTTACATTCTATGGGATAGTGGGGAAGAGACAGAAGGTAGGGGGCGAGGCGATGGCGATGCGGTGGCTCTGGCGATGAGGCAGAAAGGTTATTGCAGTCTGTAGGCTTTCTTGAAGAGATGGGTTTTCAGGTTCCGTCTGAAGGATCCGAGGGTGGTGGATAGTCGGACGTGTTGAGGCATGGAATTCCAGAGGATGGGGGATATTCGGGAGAAATCTTTGAGGCGGTTGTGTGAGGTACGAATAAGTGTGGAGGAGAGTAGGAGGTCTTGGGAGGATCAGAGATCGGAGATTACGTGAGGGAAGATATTGGGAGATTAGTTCAGAGATATAGGGAGGGGACAGGTTGTGGATGGCTTTGTAGATCAGTGTTAGTAGTTTGAACTGGATTCGTTGGGGAATTGGGAGCCAGTGGAGAAATTTGCAGAGGGGAGAAGCAGGGGAGTAGCGAGGAGAAAGGTGGATTAGCCGGGCAGCAGAGTTGAGGACAGACAGAGTGGTGCAAGAGAGTTAGCGGGGAGGCCACAGAGGAGGGTGTTGCAGTAGTCGAGGCGGGAGATGATGAGGGCATGCACAAGAGTTTTGGTAGATTGTGGGCTGAGGAAGGGACGGATTCTGGCAATATTTTTGAGTTGGAGGCGACAGGAGGTGGCAAGAGTTTGGACGTGTGGTTTGAAGGACAGGGCAGAGTCGAGAGTTACCCCGAGGCAGCGGATTTCAGGTGTGGGAGAGAGCGTGATGCTGTTTACCATAATAGATAGGTCAGGTAGGGGGATACGTGAGATGGGGGAAAGATGATGAGCTCGGTTTTGTCTACATTGAGTTTTAGGAAGCGAGAGGTGAAGAAGGAGGATATGGCTGACAGACACTTGGGGATTCTGGACAGCAGAGAGGTGACATCTGGGCCAGAGAGGTAGATCTGAGTGTCGTCCGCATACAAGTGGTACTGGAAGCCATGGGACTTTATGAGTTGTCCTAGGCCAAGGGTATAGATGGAAAAAAGTAGGGGCCCTAGGACAGAGCCTTGAGGGACTCCAACAGAGAGAGGGCGGGATGAGGAGGTGGTGTGGGATTGGGAAACACTTGGCTATGTGCACACTTTGCGGATTCCACTGCGGAATTTTCCGCAGCGGAATTCCAAAATCCGCAGTGAAAACCCGTTGCGGTTTTTACTGCGGATTTATCGCGGTTTTTACTGCGGTTTCTTATGCGGATTTTCATCTGCATCTTCCTATTGGAGCAGGTGAAAATCCACAGAAAAGAAGTGACATGCTGCGGAATGTAATCCGCAGCGTTTCCGCGCGTTTTTTTCCGCAGCATGTACACAGCGTTTTTTGTTTCCCATACATTGTACTGTAAACTCACGGGAAACTGCTGTGGATCCGCAGCGGTCAAATCCGCTGCGGATCTGCAGTGGAATCCGCAAAGTGTGCGCATAAATGTGCGGTCGGAAAGGTATGAGGCAATCCAGGACAGGGCAAGGTCTTTGATTCCAAGGGAAGAAAGAATCTGTAGCAGTAGACAGTGATCGACTGTGTCAAAAGCAGAGGACAGTTCAAGAAGGAGGAGGATGGAGAACTGTCTGTTAGCTTTGGCTGTGACTAAGTCATTAGTAATTTTGGTCAGAGCAGTTTCGGTGGAGTGGTGGGGGCGGAAGCCAGATTGGAGGTTGTCAAGGAGAGAGATAGGTGGGAGGAAATTTGAGCATGGACATGCTGCTCAAGGAGTTTCTAAGCAAACGGGAGCAGTGATATGGGGCGGTAGCTGGGCATAGCAGTTGGGTCAAGGTTAGTTTTTTTGAGGATGGGTGTGATGGTGGCATGTTTGAAGGCAGAGGGGAAGGTACCAGAAGATAGCGATAGGTTGAAGAGATGGGTTAGGGCTGGAATGAGCATGTTAGTGAGGTTGGGGAGCAGGTGGGAGGGGATGGGGTCAAGTGCACAGGTGGTGAGGTGCGATTTGGAAAAGAGGCGAGTAAGCTCTCCTTCAGTGATGTTGGAGAGGGAGGTTATTAGGGAAGGGCAGAGGTCTGGTATATGGAGTGGTTGGGGTGGTGGTACAGTTAGGGTTTGCCTTGTTTGGTCGATCTTGTTTTTGAAGTAGGTGGCAAAGTCCTCGGAAGACATGAGGGGAGTTGGAGGTGGGAGTGGTGGGCGGAGGAGGGAGGGATATTGGGGCCTATGGCCACTCCAATGAATCCCAAGTCTTTAAAGTATCTGCAATGGGGCGTCATCTCTATGGAAACACATTCCAATTTCCACCACCAAGACCGCTGCCTGAAACTTCGGGGGCGCCAATGCCTTTCGTATGTGTTGGAAATGAAGCCTTTCACCTGTCCGAACACCTGCTTAAGCCTTACTCAAGTAGTGGATTGACGCCAACTAAAAGAATTTTTAAACTACCGACTAACAAGAGCACGGAGAATGGTGGAGTGCGCTTTTGGGATTCTAACAGCAAAATGGCGAGTTCTGTTAACCACTGTCAACCTGAAGACTGACACTGTTGACGAGGTGGTTAAAGCTTGTGTGGTCCTGCACAATTTTGTTATATGCAAGGAACAGATTTCCATTGATGACAACTTAGAAGAAACCGCCTTGCCTGATTATCAGAACATTACTTATAGAAATTCTGTGTCAGTTTCCAGAATGAGGGACAAATTTGCTGAATACTTTATTTCACCTCAAGGAAGAATAGACTGGCAGGATGAGAGAGTGTGAAAAATTTGTCTTGGACCTTATTACCCAAAGTATTTGACATTTTTTACCCAAAGTATTGTCCCTGGTTGGGATTTACCCAAAGTTTTTAACATGTTTGACCCAATGTATTGTGCTTGTTTGGTTGTATTGTACCTGGTTGGGATTTACCCAAAGTTATTTACCTGTTTTACCCAATGTATTGTACCGGTTTGGTTGTATTGTACCTTTTAAACCCAAAGTATTGTATCTGGTTGGGTTTTACCAAAGTATTGTACCTTCTTTTACCCAAAGTATTTAACATTATAATGTAATAAATGAAAGACAATAATTTTAAAACACAAAAACTTTTTTATTTACAAATTAACAAAAGTTTCATAAATTTAAAAAGTGTGGGGTGGAGATAATACTGGAGGGGCTGTCAGATTCGGACACTTCGACAGTGGGAGTGTGGAGAGAGGAATGTGGTGGTGGTGACGGATCAGTAGGTAAAACAGGTGAAGGGGTGGAGAAAGAAATAGAACATGTGTACATAAAAGCGGGAGTAGTGTTGGGATTTTGGAAGGTGGAGGAGGGGTGGAGTGGAGGGACTGGGAGGCAGAAGAGGTGGTGGGTGGAGAAGAGGGCTGTGTTTGAGGCATGAAGGGAGTGGAAGCAGACTGGTGATAGTGGGCAGGGAGTAGAGGTTGGGCAGGGATTGGAGGAGAAAGTGATGTGGTTGTGAACTGGTACAGGGCAGGATGCTGGTAGGGGGCAGGATGCTGGTATTGTATAGGAGTGGGAGGAGGAACAGTGGCTGGAGGGGGGGCAGGTGCGGAAGGAACTACAGGGGCGGGTGGAGGGGCTTGGGAGCTAACATGCACTAGAGCAAACTGGCACACTTGCATTACATGCATCTGCTGGTCAGGAGATAGCTTGTCCATGCGCTTGAGTACTGACTGGAAAAAGGTGTGGCTTGGAGATTTACTTGCATCTGAATGCATCCTATCCAGGCGTGTGTGCAACTCAAGAATACTGTTGCTGAGCAAATTAAATCCTGCAGTCATTTTCTCAGACAACAGTTTGAGACAGTTCTGGGAGGCTGCATTCAGATGCAAGAAATCGGGCGCATAGCTCTTTTCCTGACCCCTCTGGCGCTGCCGCCCAGAACCCAAAGGTGTTCTAGAGGTGGCAGCATCAGAGGGGTGGGGTAAAGGAAAAGCTACATCCTCACCAGCAGCTTCATGTAACGAAGTAGGCCACAATGCTCCAGAGCTGGTGGATGGAACCGCGGGACCAGATGTGAGGGAAAGCTGGGATTTGTACATGGGTCGGGTCTGTCGAAGTGTCCCTCGGTGGCGGACTCCTGAGGGATCGCTTCAGAAGGGTTCAAGTCTGCAGGCTCCCGAGTGCTGCAGACAGTGCTGTGGAAAAAAGAAAAAAAAAGGAATATATTGATATTGCTTGGCCCTGGCTGAACCCCACAAAAGTGTTAGACATGTAAACATTTTTTTTTTATAAATCAAGTTTATTGAAATACAGGGGTTGGACAAAATAATGGAAACACCTGGAAACATCAACAAAAGTTAGTTTAATATGGTGTAGGTCCACCTTTTGCGGTGATTACAGCCTCAATTCTCTGAGGTATGGATTCATAAAAGGTGTGAATTGTTTCCAAAGGAATTTTAGCCCATTCTGCAGTAAAAAACACCCTCCAGTCTAACTTAAATCTCTAAAATCGACCATAAATGCTCAATAATGTTGAGGTCTGGGGATTGTGGGGGCCAGATGAGATGCTCAACTTCATGAGAATGTTCCTCGTGCCATGCTTTAACGATTTTAGCTGTATGAATTGGTGCATTATCATCCTGAAAGATGGTGTTCCCCTCCGCCATGTTTTCCGGTTGGGAGAAGGCAGTTCTGGATGGAATGCTTCTATCGGCTATCTCCAAACGTACACTCAGCCGTAGGTCGGAAATAGGGTAAACGATGATTCATCTGAGAATATCACGTTTCCACTGCTCGAGGGACCAATTCTGGAGTTTTCTACATCACTCTAAACGCTTGGAAACATTTGTCATTGAGAGCAGCGGTTTTCTAATTGCAGCTCGTCCGTGGAATCCAGATTTGTGCAGCTCCCGATGAACAGTTTTTGTGGAAACTGGGTTCTGTAGGTGTTCACTGAGCTCAGCAGTGATTGTTGGAGCCGTGGTCTTGCATTCCTCTCTCACAATTCGCTTTAGAGTCTCAGTCAACTTCGAATTTCGTCCGGATCCGTGCTTTGCTGTGGACGTTTTTCCTTCTCTTTCAAACGCAGTCATTATTTTGGAGACAGTACCTCTTGACACGCCAAGCATTCGGGCACTTTCTGTTACACTAGCGCCTGCCATATGAGCACCAACAATTTGGCCTCTTTGAAAATCCGAGAGGTGTGCCATTGGTATCAGGTTCTCATCAATGTTCTTACAATTATGCAAAACAAACAGTTAATTTACATACACATATCACATAGCACAAATAGTCAACTACAAAACATTGCCATATGTCACGGTTTGCATGTTTATAACATGTTCAAAAATTATGATGCCAAAACGTTAGGTGTTTCCATTATTTTGTCCAACCCCTGGATAACGTACAGGAGTACAATCAGATAAGTCACCAAATTACCAAGTAATGTTACAAACTGGTCGAGTATTACAATACAGCATCTCCACAGGTCTGCGTAAGTTTGTATGCTGTCAAATAATATTGCTGGTTATGATAACACTGTAAAATATTAATAATAAAAGAATAACGATATTTAATAACACCTTCTATTGGTATCGTGATAATTATTAAAAAAAGATAAAGAAAATTGATTCTAGATAAGAAAGAGGACAAACAATGAAAGTACAGAAAAAGTAAGGGAGAAGGGATGAAAATTGGGAGGGGAGGTGGGATATGTATGGAAGGGAATGTGGCTGTCTCATCTCTCCAACGTCTGAGCGACAAATTGACAAAGGGAACCTGGTACGTGCCAATATGTGAATCGTCAGGTTCTTGAAAGCCAATGATCTAATTCAGGAGTCTCCAGGGGGCCCATGTGTTGTATGTTTTATCGGTATTTCCTGAGGTCTGACTTATCATTTGTTCCATCCTGTAAATATCATTGAGTTCTGCCACAAATTCAGCACGTGAAGGAAATCTCTCTTGCTTCCAGAATCGAGGGATTAAGTTCCTAACAGCAGTAAGAAAGTGTCTGAGTAGGCCCTTCTTGAACCTAGATATCGATAAGTCACATAGGGACAACAGAGCTAAACTTGCTGAGGGTTGAATCTGTGAAATTAACAACTTATTGTGGAGTTCAAAAACAGCCAGCCACAAATCATTTATGGGAGGGCAGTCCCACCCAGGGGCGGATTATCAGAGGGTCAATATGGGCGGTAGCCCAGGGCCCAGTGGCTTGGGGGGGCCCGGGGCCACCGCAGATTGACCCTCTGATAATCCACCGGAGTGTGACTGAATGCCCGGCCCGCCGGCATTTATGTGCCCCGCCCCCCGGACCCGGTGGGCAGAGAGAGGGGGTCCGCATCGGGCCCCTTCTCATCTGCTCATCGGGCCCCTTCCGGCGCTGCGGCGCTTTCCTATTGAGGTGCGTGCGCGCGCCCGCACCTCAATAAACAACAGCCGCCAGCCAGCCAATTGGAGGCTGGCAGCTAAAGTCGGCCGCAGCTCACACGTCGCCGGCGTCTGACGTCATTGTCAGTCGCTGGCGAGTGTGCGCTGCTGGAGGGAGCTCGCCGCGTGGAGCGCTGGTAAGGTGAGGAGACTGTTTGTTTTTTTTTATTTTGTGTTTTAATAAGCTAACGGTGGACAGTGGACACACTGGGGGCAATGCTGGAGCCTGAGGACACACTGGGGCAATGCTGGAGACACTGGGGCAGATTGCTGGAGACACTGGGGCAGATTGCTGGAGACACTGGGGCAGATTGCTGGAGACACTGGGGCAATGCTGGAGACACTGGGGCAATGCTGGAGACACTGGGGCAGATTGCTGGACACACTGGGGGCAATGCTGGAGACACTGGGGCAGATTGCTGGAGACACTGGGGCAGATTGCTGGAGACACTGGGGCAGATTGCTGGACACACTGGGGCAATGCTCGAGGACACACTGGGGCAGATTGCTGGAGACACTGGGGCAATGCTAGAGACACTGGGGCAGATTGCTGGACATACTAGGGCAGATTGCTGGACACACTGGGGGTAATATGCTGGAGACAATGGGGCAGATTGCTGGACACACTGGGGGCAATGCTGGACAATTGGACATACTGGGGCAGATTGCAGGACACACTGGTGGTAATATGCTGGACACACTGGGGCAATATGCTGGACATACTGGGGCAGATTGCTTGAACACACTGTCTGGGGGCAATATGCTGGAGTCAGACACTGGGGCAGATTGCTGGAGACACTGTCTGGGGGCAATGCTGGACACACTGGGGCAGATTGCTGGTTACTGGGGCAATATGCTGGACACACTGGGGCAGATTGCTGTACACACTGGGGGTAATATGCTGGACACACTGGGGCAGATTGCTGGACACACTGGGGGCAGGACTGGAGGCATGGGCAGAATGTAGACACGGGGCAGAATGAAAGACATGGGGCAGGAGAATACGATGGAGACAGATGGGGCAGGATGGGGAGATCACATGGGGTAGAATGGATACTCATGAGTGCAGGATGGGAGAACATATGGCAGGAGCCAGGAATGAGACACACGGGGCCAGGGTGGGGAATATTATTACCATAGGGGCTAATTAAGGGATATTATTACTGCAGTGATGTATTTATTTTATTTTTTGAGTATACTGTTTTAAATGGGGGGGGCGGTCCTGTTACTGTGCAGAGTGACTCTACACTCACCGGCCACTTTATTAGGTACACCATGCTAGTAACGGGTTGGACCCCCTTTTGCCTTCAGAACTGCCTCAATTCTTCATGGCATAGATTCAACAAGGTGCTGGAAGCATTCCACAGAGATTTTGGTCCATATTGACATGATGGCATCACACAGTTGCCGCAGATTTGTCGGCTGCACATCCCAAAGATGCTCCATACAAGGCAGGATGGATCCATGCTTTCATGTTGTTTACGCCAAATTCTGACCCTACCATCCGAATGTCGCAGCAGAAATCGAGACTCATCAGACCAAGCAACGTTTTTCCAATCTTCTACTGTCCAATTTCGATGAGCTTGTACAAATTGTAGCCTCAGTTTCCTGTTCTTAGCTGAAAGGAGTGGTACCCGGTGTGGTCTTCTGCTGCTGTAGCCCATCTGCCTCAAAGTTCGACGCACTGTGCGTTCAGAGATGCTCTTAGGCCTACCTTGGTTGTAACGGGTGGCGATTTGAGTCACTGTTGCCTTTCTATCAGCTCGAACCAGTCTGCCCATTCTCCTCTGACCTCTGGCATCAACAAGGCATTTCCGCCCACAGAACTGCCGCTCACTGGATTTTTTTTCTTTTTCGGACCATTCTCTGTAAACCCTAGAGATGGTTGTGCGTGAAAATCCCAGTAGATCAGCAGTTTCTGAAATACTCAGACCAGCCCTTCTGGCACCAACAACCATGCCACGTTCAAAGGCACTCAAATCACCTTTCTTCCCCATACTGATGCTCGGTTTGAACAGCAGGAGATTGTCTTGACCATGTCTACATGCCTAAATGCACTGAGTTGCCGCCATGTGATTGGCTGATTAGAAATTAAGTGTTAACAAGAAGTTGGACAGGTGTACCTAATAAAGTGGCCAGTGAGTGTATATCGCCTTTTTTTCTCCATGTGGTGTAATGTAGAAGTTGTGAAAAATTAAGTAATGTGTTCTGCAAGCAGAGCTCGAGATAACTGTGTTATTTCCTGCAGAAACGAGTCCTGGCTGGAAGAAATGATGGCGGTCTGTGCTGGATGAAAGATGAAGGACTTCACCTAGAGACGTCACTGGTGAGTCAGTGTTACCTATACATTGACACTATACTATATACAGAGCTCCTGTGTATAATGTCACCAGTGATCTCTGTACTACCTCTACACAGACACTGCATACTAAGTATAGATCTCCTGTGAATACTGGCACTTATGGTGATAGTATTGTGTTGGTTTTTTTTTATTATTACTGATCAGTATTGTAGTATTCAGTCACTATGTGGTGGTAATATGTGGTCTGGAAATGGTGTTGTGGTATTTGTCCCTTGAATGTGCTATTTGGTCACCAAGTGGTGGTAATTTGTGGTCTGGTCATGGCGCGGTGGTATTTGTTCCTTGTATGTGATATTATTCGATCACTGTGGTTGTAATTTGTGGTCTGGTCATGGCGCGGTGGTATTTGTTCCTTGTATGTGATATTATTGGTCAAAATATACCTAAATTATGTTGCAGATTTTAACAAATATTTAATAGGTTACAGTAGAGTAGGGCCCGGCCATTTTTCTGGAATAATCTGGTTCGGGTATAATATGACCCCCCCCCCCCGTCACATGACCCCCCCTGTCACATGACCCCCCCGTCACATGACCCCCGTCACATGACCGGGGGGGCCCACAGTGTCTGAACAGCCCGGGGCCCTGGCTACCCTTAATCCACCCCTGGTCCCACCAAATGTGTATGTAGGAGCCGGTCTCTTTTAGGCACCTCCAACAAGTATCAGGGGTCGTGGGGAACACAGCGTGTACCACGGAAGGACACCTATACCACCTCGTCAGGACTTTATAGCTTCTCTCTTGTGACACAGTACATAACGACGACCTGAATGTGAAAAGAAGGATTTTTGCGCTATCCTCAGGTGACAGAGATCTCCCCAGATCGATTTCCCATTTTGAGAAGAACGTTGACTAACCCTGTAGTGAGGTCCCTCCCTCCTGGAAGATTTTGTATAGCAATGAGACAGTATGGTCCGGAGGGTTTGTTGATATACAGAGCGTCTCAAAAGGAGTTAGTGGTCTACCGATATTAGGACATGTAAACATTTTTTATTAAATGGGATGGGGAATATGTACCTTTGGCTCACCATCGTCAACCGGAGGAACGACAGTGCTCGAGCATATTTATATTTGCTTCTGCGTCCTCCCGATCCACTCAAGGCCTGCATCTCTTTGTTGAATTCCTTCTTGAAGCGATCCCTGATTGACCGCCACCGCTTGACAACTCTTTCCCTGTATAGTGAAAGCACAAATTGGTTAGTATACAACACTTTACATCCAGCAACATAACTGAACTGTGAACACTTACGCGCTTAATTCTGGGCCCGAACATCGAGGTCCTCCCAGTTGTCCACAAGTTGTTGCATACTTGCTCCCAGAGCTGACGGCTAACACCAAGATCTGCGTGGCGGCGGTCCCCCATGTTGCACAGCGGCTCCCGCTCTCGTATTAGATCGATGAGGAGGTAGATATCTAGCTTGACCTCCTCGCCGTCCGAGTAAAGAGCACACTGTAAAGCCTGTTAAAAAAGACAAAAAAACAAAGACATTAGACTCAAAACAACATAAAAAGGAAATAAAAAAAAGACACTTACTCAATGGCGACCGCCCTGACGCTCACGCCGACAACCCTGGGAGGCGCTTTGAAGACCTCTAGATTGAGCCGCAGAATCAGAAGACTAAAAGAAAAAAGCAAAAAACAAAATTATGTGCTTGGATGTAGGCTATGTGTTGTGCATACGGTGATGTCTGTAATAATCTGTTTTTGTGTTGTGTATACTGTGATGTGTGTGATGATGTGGTTCTGCGATGCATTTAAACTTATCAATTGCGAGCCCGCTCCGGGTATCTCTCCACCCCTTACGCCTCCTTCTGGAAGCACCTCTTCTGCAGCTTCCTGTTATACAAAAATTATATATTAATTATATATATTACGTGAACATCGCCAAAAAAAAAAAAACACGTGAACAAAGCCAAAAACAAGAATACATTTATTTACCTCACAGCGCTGACGACGCAGGGGAGGGCTCTCATATGACGACATGGCTGCCTATGGCTGGCTGTGGCTGTAGCTGGCTGTGGCTGTAGCTGGCTGGAGCTGTAGCTGGCTGGCTGTGGCTGTAGTTGGCTGGCTTGGCTGCTGGCTGGCTTGGAGCAGGTTCAGCTCTGGCGACAGGTTCAGCTCAGGCTCTGGCGGCAGGTTCAGCTCTGGCGGCAGGTTCCGCTCTGGCGGCAGGTTCAGCTCTGGCTCTTGCGGCAGGTTCAGCTCTGGCTCTGTCGGCAGGTCCAGCTCTGGCTCTGGCGGCAGGTTTAGCTCTGGCTCTGGCGGCAGGTTCAGCTCTGGCGGCAGGTTCCGCTCTGGCGGCAGGTTCAGCTCTGGCTCTTGCGGCAGGTTCAGCTCTGGCTCTGTCGGCAGGTTCAGCTCTGGCTCTGGCGGCAGGTTTAGCTCTGGCTCTGGCGGCAGGTTCAGCTCTGGTGGCAGGTTCAGCTCTGGCTCTTGCGGCAGGTTCAGCTCTGGCTCTTGCGGCAGGTTCAGCTCTGGCTCTTGCGGCAGGTTCAGCTCTGGCTCTGGTGGCAGGTTCAGCTCTTGAGGCAGGTGTCCTCTATGTCTTGCTGGCTGGTAAATGGATGAGTGAAGGCCTACTTAACTGGCTTTATATCTGTTTCCTAATTGGGGGCTGGCCAATTGTATCGGAGCTGAGAGCTGTAAGTTTTTTTATTGTTTAATGAACAGAGCTATATGATGGCTAATTTTTTGCGGGTGGAGTTGCAGATTTTATTATACCATTTTGGGGCACATACTATTTTTTGATCGCTCGTTATTTAGATTTTTCAGACACAGAATGAAGAAAAAATAGCAATTCAGTTAGTATTTTTATTTTTTATGCCGTCCACTGTGCGGTAAAAGAGATAAGATTGATTTGTTAGTCGGGTCGGTACAATTACAGCGAAACCACTCTTATTTTTATTTTTTTTTTATGCTTTTCTCTTTTTAGACACTTAAGACTATATTTTACAAAATGCTGTAACTTTTTTATTTTTTTGCCGAATAAGCCATGTTAGGGCTTGTTTTTTGTGGGACAGTTTGTTGTTTTCATTTACACCATTTTTTTTAAATATTACTCTTTAGTCGCTTTTTAGTCACTTCTTTGTAAGTCAGAATGATGAAAAAATGACTTTCATTTTGGTTGTATGTTTTTTTTATGGTGCTTTCCATAAGGAATAAATAACAAGCCAGTTTCATAGAGCAGGTTGTTCCGGATGCGGCTATACAGCTTATGTGTACTCTTTTTTGTCTTATCACAAACACTGTGCTGTAAGTGGCAAATATGGGTTTTCATGATGAATGAGTTTTTTGGGTTTTTTTTTTTTATATATAATTTATTTTACTTTCGATCTTAGCCCCAATGTGGGACATGTATAATTTTTATTTTCATTACTTGTCTCGCACATTGCTGTACTCGCGTACCGCGGTGCAAGAGACTCTCAGTGCCTCCCTGACTGTGCCCGTCAGACTCAGCTTATGGCCGGAGTCACACTAGCGATGAATACGGAAGAGTGCGATGCGATAAAACATCACATGGCACTTGGACCAGTATTCATCTATGGGGCAGCTCACATCAGCATTTATTTCCTTGGCCGTTTTCAATGTGCGAGTGAAATCGCTGCATGCTGCGATAGTCACCGACATTTGGCCGAGTCTCTGCTTACTCGCACCGATATAAGCCTATGGGTGTAAGTGAGACAATGCACATCGCTCGGATATTATCTGAGTGATGTGCGATATACGCTGACCCCGGCAATGGAGGAGATGGAGAAAGTAATTTCTCCGCCTCCTCTGAAGCTGCGCTCCGATCCTCTCTGTGCAAGAAACTCGGAGCACAGACGCAAGACACTCGGCTCCCACTCGCAGCAGAACAGGAGCCGAGGGTCATTAGCATATCGCATCCGATGCTCTCGCACTGGATACCATACACTAGTCTGACCCCGGCCAATAGCTGGTTCTCACAGGCCACCATACTCTGGGGTCATCACATGACCTTCAGGTTACCATGGTAACCATCGGGACGCACGATTCTTATCGCGGGGGTTCGACAGTTACTAAGGGCGTCTTTTGACTTCTTTGCAACCAATTACTTGACAGCGATTTTTAAGGGATTAATTTTCCCCAATCGGCTTAAAACCCACAGTAGTTGTGGCCTCTGGGTGGCGCTATTCCCGATCACTTTTTTTTTTTTTAACCCGCCGAACAGCAGATAATGCGCTTTTCCTTCTTCCTTTAGATATATTTTATTCTTCCGACTCTCGGAGCAGCAGCGGGAAGTTATCAGCCTCTTTTTGGGTGTTTCATAACCCCACAAGGTGAGCGAATATCACAACACCAATGCCCCATGTATCTGGTCAGGGCCCTATAGTGCGCTCTTATGTCACCCCACAGCCTATTATCGCCATCTTAGTGCCCATGTGAACCTCAGCTCCAGGCTCATCACATCAACATGCAATTGTAATAATGTTCTGGGAGATTTTAAACGGGGCAAATACTTAGGGTCACTGTCCTCAGCCGTCTGTAACCCGGATATCAGCGGCTCAGACAGGTCCGATGTGGTGACAGATTCCCCTAATGCTGCACCATAATGAGTGGAGGCCGAGCACAAACCTCCCAGACACCCAGGACTGCAGAGCCCGATCTCAGGGTCTCCGGGTCACAGGTCAGAGCCCAGCGACCAGCAACTGGGGGAGAACGTGTGTATTCAGGGGGGAAACATGGAAAACGGAACATCACAGAGATGGGAAAGGCCATTTATTATATGGGGAGGAAAAATGGCCGAGTGTGACCAGCGGCTAATCCTGATAGAGAATAACGGGGCTCCAGCACCTACCTCCACCTGCAGAGCCGCACTCCACATATATGGCTGTTCTGTGCACACAGGACCTGTGATGAGGTCACAGGAGGGGAGGAGTCAGGGGTCACATGATCAGGGGCCTCAGTGTATGCAGGACCCTGCTGTGCTGGTTGTCATGGTGCTGGATGAGGGGAAGTTTATGTGTGGGGTCAGGAGGGGTTTACAGTGTGGATGTAGCAGAGCCGTGTGTGTACGAGGTGTACGGAGCGGAGCCGTGAGTGTACGGAGCAGAGCCGTGTGTGTACGAGGTGTACGGAGCGGAGCTGTGTGTACGAGGTGTACGGAGCAGAGCCGTGTGTGTACAAGTTGTAAGGAGCGGAGCCGTGTGTACGAGGTGTACGGAGCGGAGCCGCGTGTGTACGAGGTGTACGGAGCGGAGCCGCGTGTGTACAGAGCCAGGCGTATATGATATGTACAAAGCAGAGCAGCTTGTGTCTATGACGTGTGTGTACAATGTGTATGTGCACAGCCAACTTGTGCGAGATGTAGCCGTGTGTGTAAGATGAGTACAGAGCTCTGTGTATGACGTGTATTTGAAGTGCTGAGAAAAACTGCTAAAAAACTTGACTGGCTGAAAATACTATTCAAAGACCCTCCAAGACTACAGACAGTTCCAATCTTAAGTAATCTCAGAAGCTCAGTGCCCTCTGATCCCCCAAGAAGAACTGATCCTTGCAGTGTGAGGAGCTGCAGATCCTGCACTCATGTAACGACCACAGACAGGATACAGATCCCCAACAGAAAACAGCAATATAAATTCCTGGAACATTCCCATGTTCTTCTTCCACAGGGGTGTACTTAATCTTGTATCTACAGGGTGGGCCATTTATATGGATACACCTAAATAAAATGGGAATGGTTGGTGATATCAACTTCCTGTTTGCGGCACATTAGTCTATTAATATTATATTAGTATATTGCAAGATTATGTTTTTAATATGCTTTAATAAAAGATAGTTTTAACTGGCACTTTATGCTGTAGTTTCTATTGTGGTTTATATACATGGGAGGAGGAAAACTTTTCAAGATGGGTGGTGACCATGGTGGCCATTTTGAAGTCAGCCATTTTGAATCCAACTTTATGTTTTTCAATGTCAAGAGGGTCATATGACACATCAAACTTATTGAGAATTTCACAAAAAAACCAAAGGTGTGTGTTAGGGGTCGAGTTCCCGCCTCTGCACAGGGGGAATCTCAAACCATCTCCGCTGCAGTCTCCCATTTCTCTCTAGTCGCAGTGGAGCCTTCTCAGCGGAGATGTTGGTCTCAGCCTGATACTGTGCGGATGGTTACTGCTGCCTTTCCAGGCTCAGCCATTGTAGCCAGTACTGGTCAGCAGCAAGCAGACGTCTCTGCTTTTCCCCTTCTGAGCATGCCCAAGGTAAGACCTCTCATTGGAGGTCAGGGGTCACATGCTCAGGTACTGCAGCAGCTCCCATTGGTCCTCTAGGAAGGTCCTGAAGTTCATCAGGTACTGTGGCTGCTCCCATTGGTCCTCTAGGAAGGTCCTGAAGATGCTACAGCTATAAAAGGTTTGCATGGCCACATGGCCATGCGCTAGGATCAGCTTATGCCATGAGCTTTTGCTATTCAGTGGTCTTGTCTACTTGTGGTCAGGGTCCGGCTGAAATAAGCCACTAGAATACTGGCACCTCCGGTGAGGAGTTTTGTATGGTGAATTCAGGGCTGGCATAAAGCCATTAGAATTCCGGCTCCACCAGAGAGGAGGTGTTTGTGTGCTTGCTACCCCCTGATCACTGATTGCTTTTGCTCTGTTAGGCAGCGGTGTTCCTCTGTGACGCTAACAGGGCACAGCGTTTTACCTTCTGTGCGACTCTGAGAAGTAACAGAGTTTGCTTATACCGCCATATTGTGCCACCATTTGCTAGCAGCAGGTTTGTCTCCTGCACGGTGGACCCCGGGCTGCGAATGCACCAATAATTATATCTAAATATACTCTGTGCGTTCCACCAGCCCTAACAGTGTGCTTGGTTTTAACGTAACTTTATTATTTCTTGAGTTATTTACAAGTTTTTCTTTGTTTATAGCCATTAACATGTCGCAGAGGTTAACACGTGAGGAGCGGATAGAAATTGTGTTGATGTCTGGTGAATGTAGTACCTGGATCATTGCAGCAGATTTCAATGCAAGACACCCTACGAGACCACCCATCTCCCATGCTATAGTTAGCAAACTGCTTGCCAAATATTGCCTTGCACTGGCGTGTACTCCGGAGGACAGAGAATGAACTTCAATCCAACATTGCGGCCAGCATGCAGCCAGCGGGTAAGAAAAGGGTGAATCAAACACCCGAAAACCCCGCCCATATGACCCAAAACCGGTCCCGCCAAATTCAGGTGACAGGTTCCCTTTAAGTATCAACAGTTCATTGAGGTCTGCAGTAAGAAAAAAGCAGATCAACTGCCTCCTCATCGTTCTTACGACTGTCCCATCTAATTGCTTCCTGAAGCATCCTTTCAGTTTGGGTGAATTTACAATCTTTCTGAGCCAGAATTGAAAGTACTAAAAGAATATCTAGTTGAAAATTCAACCTTCTTCTTCGCCAGCTGGAGCACCCTTGTTTTTTTGTAGAAAAGAAGAACTCAACCCTGCGACGATGTATTGTTTACAGAGAAATAAATAAGATCACCATTAAAAAACACTACCCACTCCCCTTAATTTCTGAGTTGTCGGAGATTGCATTCTGCCAAGATTTTTACCTAACTTGATCTAATAGAGGCTTATAATGTCATACAAATTCGCCTGATAGAGGAGTGGAAAACTGCCTTTAGAGCTAGATACAGACGTTTCGGCATTAGCAACGGCCCTGACACCTTTCAGCACTTTATTAATTATATTTTTTGAGATTTCTTGAATCGATTTGTTGTTGTTTATCTAGATGACATTCCGATATTTTCAGATTCCTTGGAGGAGCATCGCAGGCATATCTAGTTAGTTCTGGAACGTCTACAGGAGAACCATCTCTACATTATACTCGAAAGATGTAAATTTGAACAAACCAGGACTCAATTCCTGGGATATATCATCTCCCCAGAAGGTCTGACCATGGATACCAGTAAAATCAAATCAGTAGTTGACTGGCCTACCCCAAGAAATTTAAAAGATGTATAACGCTTTGTAGGATTTGCATATTTCTACAAAAGATTCATTAAACTTTTCAAAAATCATTTTACCAATTACTTCACCTCCAAAGAAAACCTAAGTGTGTTCCTGGTCTCCAGAGACGCAAGTGTTTTTTGACAAACTAAAGACTTTTTTATTTCTGCACTACTAGCCCATCCAAATCCTGAACTGCCATTTGTTGTCAAAGTAGATCCCTCAGACTCTGTGGTGGGAGTCGTTTTGTTACAGCAAGTTGGAGACAAAATGCAGCTTCATTCATGTGCATTCCTTTCTCATACCATGTCATCTGCAGAAAAGAACTAAAATATTGGAAATAAACTACTTTTAGCTTTTAAAGTCGCCTTCTCTGACTGGAGACATCATTTGAAAAGGGCTAATATTCCGGTGACTGGTTGAAGAAACGGCAAGGCTGATGCTCTGTCCAGGATATTTACTAAACCAGGAGCTCAGGAGAAGTCTAACACTGACTGTACCATTCTACGTCCAAAATTTATTTCTGGAATACTGGACACCAAAGAATTTTTAATGAAGATTAAAGATGGATACCAAACTGACTTTTTTTGTAACTATCTTCTAAAAATGTTGATCTTTATTTTAAGGAGGGGCTTTGGATGCAGAACCACCAAATATATGTCTCCGAATCTGCTCGACTTGAAGCTCTCAAACTTGTACATGATTCTAAACTTGGACACCCTACAGTCATGAAAAAGCAAGAACTACTGTTTTGTTCTTTTTGGCGGCCTAATTGTAGGAATGATGTGAGAAAATATGTTTTCTCCTGTTTAACATGTGCATGGAACAAGACACCACAACATTCTCCTCTAGGACTCCTTCAACCTCTTCCAGGCCTTGGGGATAAATCTCAATTTTATCGTGGACCTACCTTCCTCTAAAGAAATAACTATTATCCTTGTTGTGGTGGATTGGCTCACAAAGATGGCACATTTTATTCCAACTAAAGGGATTTCTTCCGTTGAACAAACTACAAAATTAATTAAAGATATTTAAGCTGGCCCTTCAGGCCTTGGTAGCCAATATAAGGTTAGTCTCTTCGCTGACGACCTCTTACTGACCATCACCAACCCTTACACTACCCTCCCCAATCTGTTTGCGACACTCCGTGAGTTTGAGTTGGTCTCGGGCCTTAAAATTAATATCGAAAAGTCTGAAGCTTTATTCATAAATACCCCTGTAGAGATACAGTCAAGTCTAATCACCCAATTTGGATTTACCAAAAGAGAACACTTCCTGACATATTTGGGAATAAACCTTACCACCAATAAGTCAACGCTTTATAAATGGAACTATATTCCACTAATTCAGAACCTCCGGAGAGATGTGGCCAGATGGTCTACATTGACATTGTCTTGGCTTGGAAGATTAAATGCCATTAAAATGGTGTCTCTACCCCGGTTTTTATATTTATTTCGCTCCCTTCCCATTTCAGTACCCTTAGGGATGTTCCAGGAAATACACTCTGTTATTTCAAAATTCATTTGGCAGGGGAAAAAACCTAGAATTAAGCAAAAGATGATGTTTGTGCACAGAAAAAGAGGTGGTTTGTCCTTACCTAATTTTATGGCCTATTTTAAAGCTGCTCAAATTGCTCAATTAACCAGTGTCTGCTCAACCAATAACAAACCAAGATGGGTCCATTTAGAATCTTACCTGTTAAAACCCTATTCTCTGTCAGGTTTACTATGGACCACAGAGAAACTGCCACATGACATCTCTATCAAAACACCTTTTGCTGCTCAATCACTAATTCTTTGGCGTAAAGAGAGATTCAAACTTGAGCTCCAATCTAAATCTACACCACTACAATACTTATTTAGCAATCCAATGTTCAGACCGGGTTTGGACCTCCGCCCTTATTCTTGGTGGATACTGAATGGTATAGCTACGTTGAGACATTTGTGTACCCCATTCAATACATTGTTAACTATACAAGAATTCATTCAGAAACATAATCCCCCAGTTCGAGAAGCCTTCCATTTGAACCAAATTTTTAATTTTGCCAAACAAAATGTAGCGAATAAAGCTACCCCCCCTTTATCTGGCTTCGAACAAAAGTGTCTCTCTGACCCCTTGGGTAGGGGGACAATTTCTTTACTATATTCCACAATTAACGCTACACATGACAATGAGAAATTAAAGTATATGAAACAATGGGAAAAAGACCTGGGATTTACTATGACCTTGGAAGATTGGCACAGATGTTGTGACAACATCTCCAGGGGTAGCCACCAGGTTTCGTTGGTGGAATCTTCCATCAAAGTGCTTCAGAGGACATATTTAGTACCTACTAGACTCAAGGTCATTTATCCTCATTTATCTGATATGTGTTTTAGAGGTTGTAATGTCCCGGGTGATATGAAACATATCTGGTGGAACTGTCCCCTAGTCTTGACGCTTTGGCAAGAAGTAAAAGCCATAGCAGAGAAAATGTTTAATAGAATTGTCCATCTTGACCCGATTGTTTTCTTATTGGGTTCTAAACATCCTGGTTTCTCGAAGTATTCACATAAACTGCTTAATCTACTATGCATGGCAACTAAGATACATATAGCATCCAAGTGGAAGACTTCATCGCTTTCTATATCTTCGGTCAAAGACAGAATGAATGCAATAATGCTATACGAACGTATTCAAGCGACTAGAACAGACAGTTGGAATACATTCTTTCGGACATGGTCGCCTTGGCTGGACCTGGACTCCAACGCTTGCTTGTCTCAGGCTCTAGTACTCTCTCCATAATGTCTCTTTTTTTTTTTTGTGGAACTTGGAAGATCTTCCTTTGTTCTATTTGAAACTCGCCGTTTTATCTAACCCCCTCTTCCACCCAAAATCCATCAAGATTTTAACGTACACATTCAATTTTACTTATATTTCCTTACAGTGATACATACTAATGTGTTCAAGTGGTCAATGTCTGCTGAAATTTTTCATAATGCCATAAAGTGGTTTGGCATCACCCCCAACCCTATTGTGTCTTCCACCCTGTTTTCGTCCTGTCTTTATATGTAAAAAATTGGTTTATTTCAGGATCTCATAGTTGATTGTTTTACAAATATGTAATCATCCCCTGCGTGGGTAAACTATTCCTGATCTGTTTATTGTTAAAAACATAATAAAACTCATTGAAACAAAAAAAAAAAAGATATTTAAGCTGCATGGAATTCCTGGCAATGTAATTTCTGATAGAGGTGACCAGTTTACATCAAGATTTTGGAAATGCTTTTGTACAGCTTTAGGAGTTATGTCAATTTGCCTTCCACCCACAATCCAATAGCCAGACTGAAAGAACTAACCAAACTCTCAAACAATACCTGTGCTGTTTTATTTCTTACCTACAGGATGACTAGGTGGACTATCTATCAACAGCAGAATTTGCCTATAATAACTCCAAACACAGTTCTACATCCCAAAGTCCATTTTTTGCTAACTATGGCTTGCATCAGGTATTTATTCCAAATCTTCGATTTAAGACATCGGTTCCTGCTGTTACTCACAGATTACAGAGTTGCTGAAAGCTCATAAACAACTAATTGAGATGTTACAAAAAAACAATTAAATTACAAAGAAACACCAGATAAACATTGCAAAACCCCTCCTACTCTTCAGGTCGGTGACAAGGTTTGGCTTTCTACAAAAAATCTGAAAACTAACGTACTGTCTTATAAATTGAGTAAAAAATTAATAGGACCTTTCAAATTTCTGAACAAATTAACCCAGTTGATTTTTGTTTAAAACGTTTTAAGAGCCTGAAAATTCACCCTGTTTTCCATGTGTCCTTGCTCAAACCATTCAGTGAGAACCCTTTTCCAAAAAGAACTCAGCGACCTCCTCCACGAGAAAACGTCCATAGTGAAGAAGAGTACATTGTGGATGAAAATCTGGACTCTAGAAGATTTAGAGGAAGATTACAGTATTTAGTGCAATGGAGGGGTTATGGAACAGAATAAAATTCATGAAAACCGGAGGGCCACATCCATGCACCCAGGCTTATAAGAGCCTTTCATAACAAACATCCATAGAAGCCAGCGCCTGAGATGTCTAGAGGCCATCCTGGAAGGAGGGAAGTACTGTCAGGATTAGAACCCAGCAGCTCTTGTACACCAGGCTCTTGCCTCTGAACTATTCAGCTCGCTGGCAAGTTCTTTGCTAACCCAGATACTAGTACTAGGGTTGAGCGACCTTAGCTTTTTTAGGATCGAGGTGGGTTTTGTGAAACCCGACCTTCTCGGATGTCGGATCGTATGGAATCGGCCGATTCTACTGTAAAGTCGGGTTCCGGACCCGGAACACGAAACCCAATGTATGTCAATGAAATTATTTTTTTTTCTCTCTCTCTCTCTCTCTCTCTCTCTCTCCTCCGTGCAAGGCATATGTTATTTTTTGACTCCGGAAATTACTACGTCCGAAAACGTAACATAGCACTATGATGCCGCAGGAGCCGGAACCTATGTCATCACGCTGCCCACAATTAATTGGCTCAAAAAAATGGCGGGGAAGGCGTCATTCGAAACGCGACTTTGGCGCCAAGTTCGCGTTCCACGTGGCCGACCCACACTGGGATCGGATCGGGTTTCATGAGACGCCGACTTTGCCAAAAGTCGGCGACTTATGAAAATGAACGACCCGTTTCGCTCAACCCTAACTAGTACCTGTGTTGTTCTTGATTGTCTCCATCCTGTAATCTCCTGATTGAACACCCTACTTTAACCTGGCATTGCACTTCCTTCCTTGTGAGATTATTGAGCTCCCAGCCTTTAGTCAAGCTCTCCTTTCACCTGATGCTTCATCCAAGATTATACTGCTGCTACAATGTACCGACCCCTAGCTATTCCTGAATACGCAACCTGCCGGTGTTGCTCCTATTGGTTGGAATACTGGATTGCCGATAGATGCTACCATGCAGGCTCGGCTGGCGCCATTTTGAGAAATAGTTTTTTTCTGAAGAAATTTATATCACTAAATAAAAAGAATATATGGAAATTTAAAGATCCAATTATGCTAAAGTGCACGTGGCGCTGCCAATGCCTGCATGATAAATGTAATTATTTTTAACAATTAGATATACAATATGTTAAATAGGGGGCAGGTTACTGAGGGATCAGTGAGCTGTCATAAACCATACAGATGAATATGTAAGCAGAGCACCACAAAGCTCCACCACAGGCCGCCCCGGATCATGAGAATGTCATTAACCCCTTCACCCTCGGAGCTTTTTCCGTTTTCGGTTTTTGCTCCCCTCCTTCCCAGAGCCATAACTTTTTTTATTATTCCGTCAATATTGCCATGTGAGGGCTTATTTTTTGCGGGACGAGATGTACTTTTGAACGATACCATTGGTTTTACCATGCCATGTAACAGAAAACAGAAAACGGGAAAAAAATTCCAAGTGTGATGAAATTGCAAAAAAAGTGCAATCTCACACTGGTTTTTTGTTTGGCTTTTTTGCTAGGTTCACCAAATGCTAAAACTAACCTGCCATTATGATTCTCCAGGTCATTACGAGTTCATAGACACCTAACATGTGTAGGTTATTTTTTATCTAAGTGGTGAAAAAAATTCCAAACTTTGCTAAAAAGAAAAAACAAATTGCGCGATTTTCCGACACCCGTAGCGTCTCCAATTTTCGTGATCTGGGGTCGGGTGAGGGCTTATTTTTTGCGTGCCAAGCTGGCATTTTTATTGATACCATTTTGATGCAGATACGTTTTTTTGATCGCCCGTTATTACATTTTAACCCCTTCATGCCCCACCCTATTTTGACCTTAAAGTCCTGGCCGTTTTTTTTGCAATTCTGACCAGTGTCCCTTTATGAGGTAATAACTCTGGAACGCTTCAACGGATCCTAGCGGTTCTGAGAATGTTTTTTCGTGACATATTGGGCTTCATGTTAGTGGTAAATTTAGGTCGATAATTTCTGCGTTTATTTGTGAAAAAAACTGAAATTTGGCGAAAATTTTGCAATTTTGAATTTTTATTCTGTTAAACCAGAGAGTTATGTACCACAAAATAGTTAATAAATAACATTTTCCACATGTCTACTTTACATCAGCACAATTTTGGAAACAAAATTTTTTTTGGCTAGGAAGTTATAAGGGTTAAAATTTGACCAGTGATTTCTCATTTTTACAACAAAATTTACAAAACCATTTTTTTTAGGGACCACCTCACATTTGAAGTCAGTTTGAGGGTTCTATATGGCTGAAAATACCCAAAAGTGACACCATTCTAAAAACTGCACCCCTCAAGGTGCTCAAAACCACATTCAAGAAGTTTATTAACCCTTCAGGTGTTTCACAGCAGCAGAAGCAACATGGAAGGAAAAAGTGAACATTTAACTTTTTAGTCACAAAAATGATCTTTTAGCAACAATTTTTTTATTTTCCCAAGGGTAAAAGGAGAAACTGGACCACAAAAGTTGTTGTCCAATTTGTTCTGAGTATGCTGATACCTCATATGTGGGGGTCAATCCGTAATGTTTCAGTCTATTCGACCTTCATCAGACTAAGATACAAAAAGGAAAAAATAATGAATAAATAATAAATCCCAAATTCATGTTGTATATACATCAAATACAATCAATACCACATGATACATACATAGTAATTAAGAATCATGTTCATAATTGTACAACTGTTATTTCTATATAAGGCTCAATTGTTCATCAAGATTTCACGGATAATTATATTTGTCTCAAGCCCAGCAAAACACCGCATTTTAACAATAAATAAACGAAAAAATCCGAGATTAATTTATTTCTATAACCCAATTCCAGCAGTCTATGATAAACAGCATAGGTATAGTTAATAATGGAGTAACTCCTATCAAGAGGTGCTGCGCATATTGCACAATACATATATCGCACATCCTACCTAATTTCCATAATCCTATGTTGTCCTATGATATCCCATATAATGAAAAAATAAAATTAAAAACCAGAAAATAAGGCGCTTACCAATAGATGCAGTGACAGAAAAAGCCGACCTATAAGGAATTTGTGACTCCTTCCGGAGTTCTACAGAGAGAAGTAAAAGAAAAACTCAGTAAAAAGAACCGAAAACAAAAAGAAAACGGGTAAAGTACATATTCCAGTAAGTGTCTAAAAGTGCTGGTGGACAAGGGGAGCTTACCGCATAAGTGTCAGGTGGTTCAAATGTTGCTAACCGCAAGAAGCGGTGAATATTCGATTCACTGTGGATTGGGACTTCCCTTCTTCACTGGGAGATTCACCGCTCACTTCTGCTTACATCTGCGTCCCATAATAGCGTTCTATAGAGGAGTTCTGACCTCCAGACACTGCGGTGACATACTTCCGGTAGCGCCAATTTCTTTGTTGCGTTCCACCAAGCGTTTCAGTCGCTTACGCTGACGTCACTTCCGGGTTAAGGGCTATTTAACACAGACGCGGTGTCAGTATGGCATGCAGACATACTACACGCCGCTTCTTGCGGTTAGCAACATTTGAACCACCTGACACTTATGCGGTAAGCTCCCACTGTCCACCAGCACTTTTAGACACTTACTGGAATATGTACTTTACCCGTTTTCTTTCTCTTTTTCTTTTTTTTCGGTTCTTTTTACTGAGTTGTTGTTTTACTTCTCTCAGTAGAACTCCGGAAGGAGTCACAAATTCCTTATAGGTCGGCTTTTTCTGTCACTGCATCTATTGGTAAGCGCCTTATTTTCTGGTTTTTAATTTTATTTTTTCATTATATGGGATATCATAGGACAACATAGGATTATGGAAATTAGGTAGGATGTGCGATATGTGATATGTATTGTGCAATATGCGCAGCACCTCTTGATAGGAGTTACTCCATTATTAACTATACCTATGCTGTTTATCATAGACTGCTGGGATTGGGTTATAGAAATAAATTAATCTCGGATTTTTTCGTTTATTTATTGTTAAAATGCGGTATTTTGCTGGGCTTGAGACAAATATAATTATCCGTGAAATCTTGATGAACAATTGAGCCTTATATAGAAATAACAGTTGTACAATTATGAACATGATTCTTAATTACTATGTATGTATCATGTGGTATTGATTGTATTTGATGTATATACAACATGAATTTAGGATTTATTATTTATTCATTATTTTTTCCTTTTTGTATCTTAGTCTGATAAAGGTCGAATAGACCGAAACGTTACGGATTGACTAAATAAATATTAAAATTGCATGAACCTTTGAGTGCCGGATTTTTTCTAGTATAACAGAAAAGTAGTGGAATCTGGGTGAAAAAAACTAGTAAAAAGATTGAATTGATTCTTGTTTAAATAGCCAAGAAAAAGAGATATGTCACAAACTCGATCAGAAACAAGAAGCAAATAATCTATGTATCTTGCATACCATTTCATAGATTTTAACCCCTTAACCCCCAAGGGTGGTTTGCACTAACCCCCAAGGGTGGTTTGCACGTTAATGACCGGGCCAATTTTTACAATTCTGACCATTGTCCCTTTATGAGGTTATAACTCTGGAACGCTTCAACGGATCCTGATGATTCTGACGCGGTTTTCTCGTGACATATTGTACTTCATAATAGTGGTAAAATTTCTTTGATATTACATGCGTTTATTTGTGAAAAAAATGGAAATTTGGTGAAAATTTTGAAAATTTCACAATTTTCCAACTTTGAATTTTTATGCCCTTAAATCACAGAAATATGTCACACAAAATACTTGATAAGTAACATTACTCACATGTCTACTTTATATCAGCACAATTTTGGAACCAACATTTTTCTTTGTTAGGGAGTTATAAGGGTTAAAAGTTGACCAGCAATTTCTCATTTTCACAACACCATTTTTTTTTTAGGGACCACATCACATTTGAAGTCACTTTGAGGGGTCTATATGATAGAAAATAACCAAGGGTGACACCATTCTAAAACCTGCACCCCTCAAGGTGCTCAAAATCACATTCAAGAAGTTTATTAACCCTTCAGGTGTTTCACAGGAATTTTTGGAATGTTTAAAAAAAAAATGAACATTTAACTTTTTTCACAAAAAATGTATTTCAGCTCCAATTTGCTTTATTTCACCAAGGGTAACAGAAGAAATTGGACACCAAAAGTTGTTGTACAATTTGTCCTGAGTACGCCGATACCCCATATGTGGGGGTAAACCACTGTTTGGGCGCATGGCACAGCTCAGAAGGGAAGGAGCGCCGTTTGACTGGAATTGAGATGGGACGCCATGTCGCGTTTGGAGAGCCCCTGATGTGCCTAAACATTGAAACCCCCACAAGTGACACCATTTTGAAAAGTAGACCCCCTAAGGAACTTATATAGATGTGTGGTGAGCACTTTGACCCACCAAGTGCTTCACAGAAGTTTATAATGTAGAGCCGTAAAAATAAAAAATCATATTTTTTCACAAAAATGATCTTTTCGCCCCCAATTTTTGGAATGTTTTAAAAAATAATGACCCCAAAAGTTGTTGTAAAATTTGTCCTGAGTATGCGGATACCCCTTATGTGTGGGGTAAACCACTGCAGAGCTCGGAAGGGAAGGAGCGCCGTTTGACTTTTCAATGCAAAATTGACTGGAATTGAGATAGGACACCATGTCGCGTTTGGAGAGCCCTTGATGTGTCTAAACATTGAAACCCCCCACAAGTGACACCATTTTGGAAAGTAGACCCCCTAAGGAACTTATCTAGATGTGTTGTGAAAACTTTGAACCTCCAAGTGTTTCACTACAGTTTATAACGCAGAGCCGTGAAAATAAAAAAAAATTTTCCACAAAAATTATTTTTTAGCCCCAGTTTTGTATTTTCCCAAGGGTAACAGGAGAAATTGGACCCCAAAAGTTGTTGTCCAATTTGTTCTGAGTACGCTGATACCCCATATGTGGGGGGAACCAACGTTTGGGCGCATGGCAGAGCTCGGAAGGGAAGGAGCGCCGTTTCAAATGCAGACTTAGATGGATTGGTCTGCAGGCATCACGTTGCATTTGCAGAGCCCCTGATGTACCTAAATAGTAGAAACCCCCCACAAGTGACCCCATATTGCAAACTAGACACCACAAGAAACTTATCTAGATGTGTTGTGAGAACTTTGAACCCCCAAGTGTTTCACTACAGTTTACAACACAGAACAGTGAAAATAAAAAATCTTTTTTTTTCCACAAAAATTATTTTTTAGCCCCTGGTTTTGTATTTTCCCAAGGGTAACAGGACAAATTGGACAACATTTTGGATCCAATTTCTCCTGAGTACGTTTATACCCCATATGTTGGGGTAAACCCCTGTTTGGGCGCATGGGAGAGCTCGGAAGGGAAGGAGCACTGTTTTACTTTTTCAACTCAGAATTGGCTGGAGCTGAGATCGGAAGCCATGTCATGTTTGGAGAGCCCCTGATGTGCCTAAACAGTGGAAACCCCCCAATTCTAACTGAAACCCTAACCCAAATACACCCCTAACCCTATTCCCAACCATAACCCTAACCACACCCCTAACCCTAATCCCAACCGTAAATGTAATCCAAACCCTAACTTTAGCCCCAACCCTAACTTTAGCCCCAACCCTAACCTTAACTTTAGCCCCAACCCTAACCCTAACTTTAGCCCCAACCCTAACCTTAATGGGAAAATGGAAATAAATACATTTTTTTAAATTTTATTATTTTTCCTTAACTAAGGGGGTGATGAGGGGGGGTTTGATTTAATTTTATAGCGGGTTTTTTAGTGGATTTTTATGATTGGCAGCCGTCACACATTAGAAGATGCTTTTTATTGCAAAAAATTGTTTTTGCGTCTCCACATTTAGAGCTATAATTTTTCCATATTTTGGTCCACAGGGTTATGTAAGGTCTTGTTTTTTGCGGAACGAGTTGACATTTTTATTTGTATCATTTTCGGGTACGTGACATTTTTTGATCGCTTTTTATTCCGATTTTTGTGAGGTAGAATGAACAAAAACCAGCTATTCATGAATTTCTTTTGGGGGGGCACTTATACCGTTCCACGTTTGGTAAAATTGATAAAGTAGTGTTATTCTTCGGGTCAGAACGATTACAGCGATACCTCATTTATATCTTTTTTATGTTTTGGCGCTTTTATACGATAAAAACTATTTTATATAAAAAATTATTTTTCACATCGAGTTGCTCCGAGGGTCTCAGGGAAGCATGCAGGGAGCCTCTTCCCTGCACGATGCTTCCCTGTGCCGCCGCAACGCTGTGATCATGTTTGATCGCAGTGTTCCAGGGGTTAATGTGCCAGGAGCGGTCCGTGACTGATTGCGCTGGGCGTACTATCCCGTCACTGCGAAAGGTCAGAGAGGTCCGGCGCCTGCGCACTGCAGTACTTTGCTCTGCCTCAACAGGGCAGACAATGTACGCCTGTGCCAGAGCCGCATCGTGAAGACAAGAAGAGGACGTCATCGTAAGAACATGGGAGGCCCCGGACCGCGACGACCATCGGACCGGACCGCAGTGGGACCGCCCCTGCGTGAGTGTGATATAACCTCTTTTTCTCATCTTTCAGGATACATCGGGGCTTATCTACAGCATTACAGAATGCTGTAGATAAGCCCCTGATGCTGGTGGGCTTAGCTCACCTTCGATTTTGGGGGTGACAGGTTCCCTTTAATGTTATAAATATGGTATTACTCCCACCATGCCATGACTAAATTAGCAACTAATGGGGAAATTTTACACTTATGGAAACTCAACTATTTTGATGAAATTTTTTTTTAACATAAAATAGTTGTGTGTTTACAGAAATGATAATATTGATTTAATGAAATTCTGGAGGTGCATAGTGTAGGAATTATATTTGGATAAGTGTTGACTAACAGTGTGGAAAGCTATGTGATGTGGTATGCTGGTATAAAGCTCACAAGTGAGCCATGACCAGCTGGCATCTCAGCATGTGTCCTGAAACATTTCCAATCCATCCTTTGAATCATGTAATAAGCCTTGAATGCACTGAACCAGAGGCTATAGAGCAAAATCCAGCCACTGACCTAAATGCTCTCCGGGAGCCAATGCCAGACACTATGGGACACACTGGTGGGGGAAATATTGTTTTGTGTGTTTTGGGAAGAGAGTGCATTATAGGAATTGTATTTTTCCAAAATGAGATAGTCCAAACCTTCATGAACAATGCCCTGACATAGTGACTGCAAAGATTTGGTGGAACCATTGGATAAGAGAGTGTAAGCGTTAATATCAGACATTTGTTCAATGGTGATGACATAGTTTCCTTCATTCATCACTACCGCTGAGTGCCCCTTATCAGAAGTTTTAATAACACCCGAAAAAGTGTTTGCTGTGTTTTCTACCGCCTCTTCTGCTTAATTTTTTGAATATTTATTTATATATATATATATATATATATATATATATATATATATATATATATATATATATATATATATAATATGAGAAGATAAATTTAAATATAAAGCTAAGTTTAACTGCTACCAGCTCTTCCTTAACTATACAGATTCTAGGGCGATATCTTGACATATTAACATATAAACAATAACAAATATAGGCACAGGTGGGTATTAGTATTAAGGGTAGGTGTTTATTAATCTTAGGTTACAAGTTCTAAAGAAGTGTTCAGAAGCCTCACTCTTCTATGTGGGCTGGTTTCAGGTGCAGGGTAAATGCTGTTGTACTTGATTAGGTCCGTTGAAGAGGGAACCATCCAATCCCCAGATGGTCTCATCTGATTAATAAGACACCATAAATGATACATTTTCTATGCTTGGTATTGGACGTTTGCCTCAGCAACTGTCCCGATCATGTATACCAGAGAAGTGCTGGTCATCTTTTGTTCACATAACGGTTAGTCTAAATAAATGGTGAAATATTTAGGATTGTTATATGCATTCTACTTGCTGATGGTTATTGGTCACTACATACCATACATTTTCTTATCATTATCATTTAGTGTTCTAAATTGCTTTACCTTTCAGACTTGTGGCTTATCTTTTACTGTAAATTTTCTTGTACATTTCATCAATAAAATAATTTAATAAAATGTGAAATAACTAGTTCCCTGTTTAATTTCTCTGATGTTTAAGAAAATATAATTTCTTCTTTAAACATTTTCCTATTCTCAATATGAAAATGGCTGCTCCTCTGCGTGTATTCTTTGATTCATAAAAAGAGCGGATTTACAGGAACAATAATTCCCAGATTCTGAACATGAAAGTGGATTATACTGTGTGAATTCTCAGATGTGCAGCAAGATTTGATTTTGTGCCAAAACATTTTCCACATTCTGAACATGCAAATGGCTTCACCCGTGTGTGAATTCTCAGATGTCTAACGAGATCTCCCTTTTGAGTAAAACATTTCCCACATTCATGACATGAAAATGGCTTCTCCCCTGTATGAATTCTCTTGTGGGCAACAAGATTTTTTTTGTAGGCAAAACATTTCCCACACTCTGGACATGAAAATGGCGTTTCCCCGGCGTGATCTCTGTTGTGTTTAAGAAAATCTCTTTTGGAAGTGAAACATTTCTCACATTCGTGACATGAAAATGACTTCTCTGTGTGACTTCTCTGATGTGCAGTAAGATTTACTTTATGGGTAAAGCATTTCCCACAGTCCGAACAAGAAAATGGCTTCTCCCCGGTATGAACTTTCTTATGTGAAGCAAGATTTGTTTTATTTGTAAAATATTTCCCACATTCTGGACATGAAAATGGCTTCTCCCCTGTGTGAATTCTCTGGTGTACCCTAAGATTTTCTTTCTTGGCAAAGCATTTCCCACATTCAATACATGTAAATGGCTTTTCCCTTGTGTGAATTCTCTGATGTACAGTAAGATTTACTTTACTGGTAAAGCATTTCCCACATTCTGAACATGAAAATGGCTTCTCCCCTGTGTGAGTTCTTATATGTGTAAGGAGATGTCCTTTGCAAGTAAAACATTTCCCACATTCTGGACATGGAAATGGCTTCTCCCCTGTGTGAATTTTGTTATGTACAACAAGATTTGTTTTATATGTAAAATATTTCCCACATTCAGAACATGAAAACGGCTTCTCCCCCGTGTGAGTTCTTTTATGTCTAACAAGATCTCCTTTTTGAGTAAAACATTTCTCACATTCTGAACATGAAAATGGCTTCTCTCCTGTATGAGCGTTTTCATGCTCAGCATCACTTTTGTTATTTTCATTTTGCTTAACAGTCTGTATTGAATTTGAAGATGTAACCTGTTGATAAGGAATAGATAGATTTTTGCTGTGAAGGGCTGGTGGTTTATCTGGAATACTGTGATTCTCTTCATATATATATGGTGTGATACCATAATCAGCTGCTTCAAAATTAGTAAATGTCGGATGTCCCTCTGACGCACAGTAATCTGCCAAGATAAAAAATATATACAGTATATTTTTCATAAATACTGCCTTTTTCAAATTGTATTAAAAATGAATTACTAGGTAACTTCAATGTAAGAACTAATAGGTTATGATATTAAGACAAAAGGTTGTGCTCTTTGAATTTTTACTTTCTCTACTAACACTATCTGTCATAGATGAAATGGTAAAAGGAGACCAAAACCCATATTGAGCATTGAAGTATGGCTTAATTATAACTTGGAAATGGAAAAAGAACTTTCACTTCATTCCAATCCCTATTTAACTATGATCCCCTGCTGTAGACAGGAATTGAAGTGGGTTATCTGATGCAGAGCAGAGAAGTCTTTACCAGAGGTTGGCAGGCCACAAAACTAACACTTCCGGAGGTAACTGTTCTGGTTTTCAAAGGTATTACAGCAGACTTTGTGGAGCCGGATTAATATTGGACAGATGAGTAACGACATATAGACAATGTTTCCCATCTATGGAAAGCTTAAATTATGATAGGAAAACCTGCCTCAATCTGAGGTCACCCTGGGAAGGTATGTGGGCATGACTATTAAAAGCAGATTTTGGATTTTTGTCATGGTCAAACCTGGATTAAACAGTTCGCTGTAGTTCTGTACCATTTTTCAAAAAATGCTAAGATCTGCACCATTTCCGTGACTCAAGTTTATATCTTTTATTTTGTTATCCCTTTTTATTTTATGTAATGATGTATACTGTATTGTTTTGTTCCCTTTTGCAATATCTGTTGTATATTTTTTTATACACACTGCCTACTTTTTGGACTAAATATATAAAATTGAATATCTCTGTTCCTCTTGCTATAAACCGCACCCCTGAAGCCATATACTATCTATAACGGGTGTCCAATCAGCCTGTACAAATGATTGGTGGTGGCAGCTATTTTTGGGGGGTTATTGTGGAATTTGGCAATATATATATTCCACACGTTGGAAATGGATGTGTATACTATACGTTCACTGTGAGTTTCCCAATAATTAGCCTAGTAGACAAAGCAGTCGTGGCCTCATCCATCTAATGTTAGTCAATTATGTAATTGTCCTGACAATTGGAAGCAGTGGAGTGCTGTCTGTTACAAATTGGTGGCAGCAGTGGGATATCTGTGAGATTCCCCCAGCTGCTGTGACGATTGGTGGCAGCCATGGGATATCGGCATGATTACTCAGCTGGTTTCCAGACACTAGTTTTTTTTATAGCTTTATATTAGTTTTCACTGTGCCAGTAATTACATTTTTCGAATGAAATGTTCAATGGAGAATCATAAATACACCTGTAAGTCCGAGCTATTAAGTGGTGTCTGTCTCATACACTCCCCGACACCTACAGAAACTATAGCATAGAACAGGGACGGACACACTGCCGGTTCAACCAGTGCAACTGCAATGGGGCTCAGAGCGGGAGGGGGCCCACGACGGACATGCAAAGCAATGAGGTGAATGACAGCCGGCGGCAGCATTACTGCTAACAGGAGAAGCAGGGGGGAACGCTCTGCTGCAAAGCTCGTGATATGACGGTCAAATAGGCACCCTTCCTGACCTCACCTGTTAGCATACATTATGCTGCTGTCCGGCTGTCACTGGTGTGGCGCAGTGATGAGCGGCAGACGCAGGAAGAGAGGAGTGACGGAGGAGGGGGAGGGACTATCAGTAAGTCATTGAAGCTGCGGCTCTGCTTGTGACTCTCTGCTGCTGCTGTGCGCATGCGCACTCTTCCCAAAGTCTCACAGTGATCCGCGGGACTGGGATACACATGAAAATAGGGTGATGGTGAGGAGGAAACACTAGTCTAGGTAGGAGAAGGGTCAGCCCACCGGGAATAAAATCTGCAGGGCTGAGAGCTGTCAGTCTAGACAGGCTCCATGTCTCCCCTGCTTATTTCCTGTGCTCCTCTGGGACGGACCAGCTCCCTGCAGTGCACTCACTGTGGGTACATATTCCATGTGATTTATATTGTTGATCTGTCCAGTGTGTGTGTGTGTGTGTGTGTGTGTGTGTGTGTGTGTGTGTGTGTGTGTGTGTGTGTGTGTGTGTGTGTGTGTGTATACTGCTGTGTATATAGGGCTAGTGTGTGTACTGCTGTGTATATAGGGCTAGTGTGTCTATACTGCTGTGTATATAGGGCTAGTGTGTCTATACTGCTGTGTATGTAGGGCTAGTGTGTGTGTATACTGCTGTATATAGGACTAGGGTGTGTGTGTACTGCTGTGTATATAGTTCTAGTGTGTGTACTGCTGTGTATATAGGGCTAGTGTGTCTATACTGCTGTGTATATAGGGCTAGTGTGTGTGTATACTGCTGTATATAGGACTAGGGTGTGTGTGTACTGCTGTGTATATAGGGCTAGTGTGTGTACTGCTGTGTATATAGGGCTAGTGTGTCTATACTGCTGTGTATATAGGGCTAGTGTGTCTATACTGCTGTGTATATAAGGCTAGTGTGTGTGTATACTGCTGTGTATATATTAGGCTAGTGTGTGTGTGTGTGTGTACTGCTGTGTGTATATAAAGTTAGTGTGTGTGTGTGTATACTGCTGTGTGTATGTAAGGCTAGTGTGTGTGTGTGTGTGTGTGTGTGTGTGTGTGTGTGTGTGTGTGTGTGTGTGTGTGTGTGTGTATATATAGGGCTAGTGTGTGTGTATTTTCTGCTGTGTATACACATATGTTATTATAGGTATTTTATACACATTGTACATGCATGAGGGGACCCCCAATGCATTTCCATACACAGGGGCCTATTGCTGCTTGTGTCCGCCCCTGGCATAGAACAAAACAAAGGGGAGGAGCAATATGGTCATGTACAAAGAAGCAATGACTGGACTGGTAATGTGGGAGTTAATCCCCTCTGCCTCACTTTGAAGCTGGCTGAGCTATTTAAGTCCTCTGCAGCCTGTGGGCCAGTGTCTGCTATAGTTCATGCTGCACGGCTTGAGCACCTGACCTGTTCACTTGTACTAGTGTTCCTTTTTGCCTCTGACTGCCTATACCTGTTTATGACTTGTTCTGACTTCTGGCTTGTATCCCGACTTCGTCTTACGTCTCACGTTTTGGTTACCACGTTCCCGGTAGGCTTTGACTTCTTGTTTGTCCCCGACCATTCTTCTGACTCCCCCTGTGTACTGCGCTTATCTCTGTGTATGACCCTGGCTTGTCTGACTTCTCTTTCATTACCTGTGACACCTGTGTTGTTGTTCAGTATTGCTGCGCTGTGTGTACAACCTCTTTTTCTTAACCAGCACCCCCTTGTGGAGGTTGTACTATACTGCACTGCAGCCGCACATTACATTTTCATAGTTCTTCTACACAAACACAACATAATACATGTAGAACCCACAACGTGCCCTGATCACCTAGTTATAAACCAAAGTACACACAATTCACTTTTCTAATGAAGCCCGTAATATTCCTTCTCTATTTCTTCCCTACAAAATAACCTCAAGTGTAACAAAAGTTGTCGGGTAAATTACGACACCCCTTTGAAGCTATTTTGATCATGTTGTTAGAAACAGAAGCTTAATCCAAAACAACCACCAAATACTGAAAGGAATCATGGTAATCACACTACCACACTGTTATAAACTCTGTCTAAAAAAAAAAGCTGCCTTTGCTCCCCATAACAACCAATTACAGAGCAAGTTTCAGTTCTTATACTGCTGAGGTAAAATGAAAGCTGTGCTTTGAATAGCTGCTATGAACACCGCCACACTGTTATGAACAAAGACAAAAAAATCTGTCTTTCCTGCTCATAACCAGAGCAGCTTTAATTTCTTATATTGCTTAGGTAAAAAGATATGCTATGATTTGATGTTATAGACACCACTCCACACCAGCATTCTTTGTAAGCTAGGTTAAGATAACCTTCTCTGCCCACAGGATCCAATCGGAGCACAGCATCTATTAATTGCTAACCAATCTAATGACATCAAAATCATCCACCAAAAGTTTCACACAGGGGTCAAAGTTTAGTGCAAGAAAAAGCCTATGGAGTGTTTGTGAAAAAACCACAAGATGGAATTTTTTCTTTCTATACTTATACTGAGTTACTTATACTCTCCTTCAGACCCTGGGAACCATCCAGGATAGCTTCCGATATTTGTGTCCCATTGACTTGTATTGGTATCGGTGATATCCGATATTTTTGGGATATCGGCCGATCCAATCTGATACCGATACTTTTGAATATCGGAAGGTATCGCTCAACACTAGTAACTAAAGAAGAGACTGTGACACTTTTAATCTCAACCGAACATTGGCTGGCACTGTACTGAAGTACATTGCGGTCAGGGATAGTCATCTCGATACGACTACAAAGAGTGCCAAGCAGGGGCGGACATATCATTGGTGCAACCTGTGCAGTCGCAATATTGCCTTGCGCAGGCGTGTACACCGGAGGACAGAGAATGAACTTCAATCCAATATTGCGGCCAGCATGCAGCCAGCAGGTAAGGAAAGGGTGAATCAAACACCCGAAAACCCCGCCCATATGACCCAAAACTGGTCCCGCGAAATTCAGGTGACAGGTTCCCTTTAACAGCCTGAAGAGAATTGCATAGCTTGTGAGGTAGGTGCACAAGTCAAAATACGGATTCAATGGAAAGTAAATATAGAGGACACTGCTCACCTGGGCTGTTATCGGCAGGAATCGCCTCTTTACACCACTCATCACCCCTCACATATGTCTCTGTAGTATTAAAATGGGTCAGATCTTCACCCTGAAACAAATATTGTAAAAGTCACAGACAAATGGAGAAGTCACATCTATGATCAGCTCTAATCCAGTCATCTCCACTGCTCTCATTACACAAGCATAAATCATATACCGTTTTATGATTATAAGATGTACCTCAAATTTTGGGGAAAAAAATAGAAAAAAAAATTTTTAATGTTAAAATGGGGGGTCTGTCCATCTTATTGTTCGAATTTAGCTTACTGGAGGGCGGTGGAGCTGGGTCACAAGAGGAAGGGTCCCTGCTGCTGCTCCAGTAAGCCGGCGGAGACGGCAGGAGTGGGGTGATGCTGTGGGCCATGGGCTGGGAGGAGGGGGTGCCCAAGACTGTGGGACCTGGGCTTCAAGAAAATGTTGGTGATGAGGCAAGGGCGGAGTCCATTTATTTCCCAGCAGTAGGGTTAATGAAAATGGCAGTTGGGAGGCGGTGCATCCTCAGATTTAGATCTCGGCTCAATGATGAACTCCACTCATGCAGCTGGCTTCCTGCAACCACAACCCTATCTCTAGTGACCCTTCTCCGCAGCTACCTCCCAGGTAAGCTACATACAGACTATGAGATGCTCCCCCATTTTTCTCGCAAATTTTTTTTGGAAAAAAGTGCATCTTATAGTCCTAAAATACGGTAATTATGGTGGATAAAACAAGACCAAACAGAAGAAGTTCACAGCCGTCTACACATCATAGAGGAGATCTCATGACACCTTCTCTCCATCTACCTGATGATCCTGAGGAACATCTGGATTTTCTTGTTTACAGTCCTGTAGAAGAAGAGGAAGGGGACATCTCTCTGGTGTTGTCCTCTTACTGGATAGAACTGGAGGAAACACATACAGGGACTGAATTCACTCTTTACATACAGATAATTATAGGCCATGTGTATTTAGTCCTGTCTATTACCTGGAGATGTGAGGGGCTGGGGAACCTCAATCATGACTTCCTTGTACAGATTTCTGTGTCTTTCTAAATACTCCCACTCCTCCATGGAGAAATAGACAGTGACATCCTGGTACCTTACAGGAATCTGACACATACAATGATACCGTCACCCACCGATCCCTTCATAGCATTACTGTATAACGTCCCAGCATTCCCAGCAGTGTCACCTCTCCAGTCAGCAGCTCAATCATCTTGTAGACAAGTTCTAGGATCTTCAGGTCATTGATGTCCTCATGCATCAGGGGGTGAGGTGGAGTCCCTATAACTGGGCTCAGGGGTCTTCCCCTTCCCTCAGACACAGGGGCCTGACAGCGCTCACTAGAGGTCTTCTTCACTACTGTGCAATCCTGGTTATGGAGAGACACATTAATAAATCTCACTACAGACATTTCCAGAGTCCTCACCTCTCCAGTTCTGTATGTTATTCCCATAGATAAGAACGATGTAATGTGACGTCATCAGAATCTCTCACCTCTCCAGTAAGCCGGAAGAGGATCTCTAGGGTGAGGTGTAATATCCTCTCCACCATCTTGTCACTGCTCTGTTCCATCCTTGATGGGTCAGTCAGGAAAATTGTCTCATATAGAAAATTTCCACTGAGAAGATCTGATATTGTAGGGACCTGAATGGGGAGATGAGCCGAAGTAACATCATAAAGAATCCCATGTAATAATACAATTACTGAAGACTTTATATCCAATCACGACCACAGAAATGAGGTTGACATGTACGGCGCATGACTATTTTATAAGTGTTCACCTGTGTTTTTTTAATGTTCACCAATTAAACCTTGGTTTAAGATGATTTTGGCTAAAACATTAACTGCAACTTCACAACATTTGTCACAAATGTACTCCAGATATGGTTATAGCAAAAAGAAGAATTGTGTGTGCTTCGAAACGTGTAGATTAAAAAAACAAGTTTACCCTAACTTCTGGCTTTGGATCTACAATCTACTCATCAGCAGAGCGAAAATGTGCACATTTTTCATCCCTTTATGTAAAACTTGAGATTTTTTTCCCCAAGAGTATTTTTCTATTGTGCAAAAATCATGAACCCCGTAGGCCATTTTGAAGAATTTGAAGCTTCAATAAATACCACAAAGCAAAAAAAAAAAAAAAAAGAAAGGCAGCTTTAACCCCTTAGTGACAGAGCCAATTTGGTACTTAATGACCAGGCCGATTTTTACAATTCTGACCACTGTCACTTTCTGAGGTTATAACTCTGGAACGCTTCAACGGATCCTGCTGATTCTGAGATTGTTTTTTCGTGACATATTGTACTTCATGATAGTGGTAACATTTTTTCGCTATTACTTGCGATTATTTATGAAAAAAACAGAAATATGGCAAACATTTTTACAATTTTGCAATTTTCAAACTTTGTATTTTTATGCCCTTAAATCAGAGAGATATGTCACAAAAAATAGTTAATAAATAACATTTCCCACATGTCTACTTTACATCAGCACAATTTTGGGAAAAAATTTTTTTTTTGTTAGGGAGTTATAAGGGTTAATAGAAGGAGTGCCGTTTTACTTTTTCAATGTAGAATTGGCTGGAATTGAAATCGGACACCATGTCACGTTTGGAGAGCCCCTGATGTGCCTAAACAGTAGAAACCCCCCACAAGTGACCCCATTTTGGAAACTAGACCACTTAAGGAACTTTTCTAGATGTGTGGTGAGCACTTTAAACCCCCAAGTGCTTCACAGAAATTTATAAAGTAGAGCCGTGAAAATAAAAAATCCTTTTTTTTATCTCAAAAATGTTTTTTTAGCCTGCAATTTTTTATTTTCTCAAGGGTAACAGGAGAAATTGCACCCCAAAATTTATTGTGCAATTTATGCTGAGTAGGCTGATACCCCATATGTTGGGGTAAACCACTGTTTGGGCGCATGGCAGAGCTCGGAAGGGAAGGAGCGCCGTTTTGGAATGCAGACTTTGATAGAATGGTCTGCGGGCGTTATGTTGCAGTTGCAGAGCCCCTGATGTACCTAATCAGTAGAAACCCTCTACAAGTGACCCCATTTGGAAACTAGAGCCCCCAAGGAGCTAATCTAGATGTGTGGTGAGAACTTTGAATGCACAAGTGTTTCACAGACGTTTATAATGCAGAGTTGGGGGGTTAAAAAATCTTTTTTGTGGAAAAAAAAATATTTTTTATTTTCACAAGTTTTTATTTTCTCAAGGGTAACAGGAGAAATTGGACCCCAAAAGTTGTTGTCCAATTTATCCCGAGTACGCTGATGCGCCATATGTGGGGGTAAACCACTGTTTGGGTGCACGGCAGAGCTCAGAAGGGAGAGAGCATCATTTGACTTTATGAGCGCAAAATTGGCTGGAATCAATGGTGGCGCCATGTCGCGTTTGGATACCCCCTGATGTACCTAAACAGTGGAAACCCCCCAAATCTAACTCCAACCCTAAACCCCAACACACCCCTAAGGCTTCTTTCACACTTCAGTTGTTTGGCGTCAGTCAGCTCCGACATAGTGACGGATCCGTCACAATTGTTGTGAAAACGGTTCTAACGGATACGTTTTTTTGACGGATCCGTTACTTGGGGGTTGTCTGGGAAAAGTATCTACTTTTTGGAGCACGTGCAATTGAAAAAGCGGATTGGGGCGATGGATCCGCCGAAATGACGGTAACGACGTATCCGTCGCCCATAGGCGGCCATTCTATGGAATGACGGATGCGACGGATCCGTTGCGAACCACCATTTCGGCGCAGACAAAAAACGTTACAATGGCCGTCAATGTCTAGATGACGTCCGCCAAATCTCGACGGATCCGTCGCATGGCGGATGGAACGGACGACCATCCGCCACAATCCGTCGCTAATGCATGTCTATGGGAAAATAGCGGATCCGCAAAAAAAATGGCGGATCCGCTATTTGACGAAAATGGCAGTTTCAGACAAAAGACTGAAGTGTGAAATAGGCCTAACCCTAATGCCAACCCGATCCATAATCCTAATCACAAGTTCACAACCCTAAGGTTAATCGCAACCCTAACCCCAAAACAACCATAACCCTAATCAGAACCCTAAATCCAACACACCCCTAATCCTAATCTCAACCCTAACCTCAACCCTAACCCTAATCCCAATACACCCCTAATCCACCCCTAACCTTAACCCTAATCCCAAACCTAACCCTAATCCCAAATGTAACCCTAATGCCAATCCTAATCCAAACCCTAATCCCAACTCTAACCCTAACTTTAGCCGCAACCCTAGTCCTAACTTTAGCCCCAACCCTAACCCTAAATTTAGCCCCAACCCTAACCCTAAATTTAGCCCCAACCCTAACCCTAACCCTAAATTTAGCCCCAACTCCTCTAGCTGCCGGCCGGCAGATCATGGCGGGCGCACTGCGCATGCGCCTGCCATTTTCTTACCGAAGGAAGAAGCCGGCGGCCAGAAGAGGACACAGGAGGACCCAGGGACACCGGTAAGTATGACAGGGTCCCCGAATCCCCCTATTTCTCTGTCCTATGATGTGCGATCACATCAGAGGACAGAGAATTACACATCGCTTCTTTTTTTTTTTTTTTTGCGGTCGCCGGTAAACAGTTAATTACCGGCGATCGCAAAACAGGGGTCGGTAAAGACTGACCCCGAACATGTTCTTTGGGGTCTCGGCTACCCCCGGCAGCCGAGACCCCAAAGATCTCCCGGGTGCCGGCCGGAGGGCGCACTGCGCATGCGCCCGCCATTTTTTTGCCGGAAGAAGATGGCGGCGCCCATCGGGAGCCACGAGGAGCACCGGGGGAGACAGGTGCGTATCGGGGGGCCATCGGGGACCCCATTTCTCTGTCCTCTTATGTGCGATCACATCGGAGGACAGAGAAATTAAATGGGAAATCGCGTGTTTTTTTTTTTTTTTTTTGCGACCACCGGTAAACGGTTAATTACCGGTGATCGCAACTCGGGGGTCAGTAAAAAACCCCCGAATCATGTTCTCTGGGGTCTCGGCTACCCCCAGTAACCGAGACCCCAGAGAAAGTCCGACTCTGGGGGGCGCTATTCACTTTTTCCACAGCGCCGTTAATTAAGTGGTTTAAGTACCCTTAGCGGCCGCCGTTAAAAGGTGTATCGGCGGTCGTTAAGGGGTGAAAAAAAAAAAGAAAATGAATAATTTTGACCTAGATTTTCTGGTACGGTGCCTGTTATACTAGCAGACCGGATGAGACTGAGGTGCTGTCAGTACTGTCATAAATATTCAGTGAAGATAAAAGTTTTTTCACACACAAACTCACTCAAATCACTCATCTGCACTGCCGCATTGTATGACATTCGTCCGAGTGTGGTCCGCAATTTTATAAACCGCACTGGGACTGAAAACAGTCTTATCGCTTCTGTTTTTCCAACCCTGGTATTTAAATGGTGCAGTCTTGTTCGGAAGAATAATCTGCTGCGCTGCTGTTAAATATTCCAAAAGTGTGATATGGTAAATCTTGTTGTTCAATTCTCATATTCTCTACATGTTTGGAATTAGAAATGTAGATACTTTTGAATACTGCCATGAAAATGTTGGCATATGTAGATGCCACCAGTGTCCCCATAGCTGTACCTCTCATTTTGGTGGTAGATGAAATTTTGGATCTTAAAAATTAAGAACAAAAACAAATTCTGGGCCCTCTAGGATGAAGCTTCTATGGTTTGTGATGCAGTGACCCCTGTTACAGGTAGGCGGCGCTGCATGGTCTCCTCAGAATACGCACGGAGGCGTATTGAGGCCATAGGAATGCATGGCAGTCTCAGGCATAACTGTGGTGTTGAGACAAAGTCTGGCATTATAGTAAATGGCCGGTATGCGTTGCAGAATAACATACTCTGTGCTGTAAGCCTGAAGTAAGGTTGTTCTGGGACCTTTAGTCCCACAAGTATTGGTGTAGCTTTAAACGGAGGCTTGCAGGGTTAGAGCTTGGCGGGTCTGGCTAACCACACATACACACCTCCCACCTATGGGAGTGGTTACAAGTATGTGATGTGACCAGGGTGTGGGTCACATGGTTCTGAGTGTATGGACCTGAATGATTCTTGGCTGTAAGGTCCGGTGAGAGGAAAGGCCTTGGTGTTGAGAGGTTCAGAGTGGGGACCGGATCCCTGAAGAGCACCTGGTGAGGCCGTGATCCTGAGTGGCCTCTGTGTTGGGAGGTCGTGTGTGTGGATACTTGAAGAGCACGAGGTGAGGTCATGGATCTGTAGTGCCAGTGATGGCTACTGTGTTGGGGAAGCTACCGTCCTTCGGTGGGTCTGGAACCGACTGGTGTATGCCTGTCAGGCAAGTTGGTGACTTCCGTAAGGCTGCTTCTCCAGTGGATATAATAAACTGTTCGGCGTACGGTCACCCATGATAACTGAACGAAGTGAGAAGTCCGGCATGTTTAGTGTCTGTGAGATGAAGCTATATATGAAGTGATCTTATGAACACTGTTACTTTGTTTTGATGGATCTGAAGGCTGTTATTTTGTGTTTGTGCCGCTGGGGCTTATGGAGTAATAAACCCAGTTGAACTTTGGAAGAAAATACAGCCCTACTGTGTGTTTTATCACTGCCAAGCGAGTGTTCCCCAAACTCGTTAGTGATCGCTGCATCACATATGGTGCTAGACTGCGGGCAACGGTCCAGGAAGCACGTGTGGACGTGATTGCTGTAACTCGGCAGGGTTACGAAGTTGCTGTGGATCGGTGGGTCCACGAACTTACAAGCATATAAGCCAAAATCCGTCATATGGACACTCAAGACTAAAAAAAGCCACAATGAAAAAATAGAATATATAAGCCTTTATTATTTATATGGCATAAATGGCACAATAGTGCATGTACTTGGGAATAAATAGATACAAAATAAATAATAACTATATAAGGGAATAGACAGGATAAATACAATAAAATAAAATTTAATTATATATATGTATATATATTTCTCACAAAAAAAATTCATAATGTTGTGCATTTCATAAGAATATATGTGCAGGTATATGTTTCAAATGGCAAGCAAAATGTGTGCTAAAAAGCTTACAAGCGTCCGGCTGTAACTCAGTGGGGTTACGAAGTTTTGCTGTGGATCGTCAGGTCCATGAAGTCTGTGATGCAGGACTGTGCAGAGCCATGTGGACAGTAGCTGCAGGTGCAGCAAGAGTATCTGCAGCAGTAAGAGCTGCAGTTGCAGCAGCAGCGGCTTGTGATCAGCACCCGGAGGTGCCGGTGTTTGTGGCTGCAGCAGAAGCTGTGGTAGTGTCAGTGGGAGCTGCTGAGGCATCATGAGAGGACATTGGTCCAGGTCGTACAAACTCTTAAATGGCCAGTGAGACCTAAAGAGATGTTTTCTTTGTACTGTGCAAACTGGTGCCACGGGGTGTACCCCAGGGAAGGGGTGGTGTCCCTAAAAGTGGGCAGTGACCCAAACGGGGATGGTTGAGCAAAAAGGGGTGGGGTCCCAAAAGGGGGCGGTAACCCAAACAGGGATAGTTGCTCAAAAAGGGGTGGAGTCCCAAAAGGGGGAGGTAACCCGAACAAGGAAAGTTGCCCAAAAAGTGGTGGAGTCCCAAAAAGAGGTGGTAACCCTTACACGGATAGTTGCCCCAAAAGGAGGCAGTAACCTGAACAGGGATACTTGCCCAAAAGGGGGTGAAGTCCTGGGGAATGGTAGTTTCCCAAAAGGAGGTGGAACCTCCCAAAGTTAAAAGGGTGGTACAGACGGGCTGACGCCAGAGGCAATTGTGCTATGCAGGTCCATGCTATACTGTGAATTGCTCAGCCAATGAGTTATCGCGACAGTTCCCCTTCTGGTTGGATGGAGAATGTGTGATGGGACTAATAGACCCAGGGAGTAAAGCGTCTTTGCTGAGGACCACTCCAGAATGCACTGTGTCGCCTGGGATTGGGACAAGAGTGAATTACACAGGTGGGGACATTAAAAGACCTTTTACAGCCTACCTCTACATTGATGCAGCTGAGGTGTCCACGCATCATGAAGTGGGAATGGTCCCGGACTTACTATGGTAATAGGTCGGGACTTGGAAGCCCAGTGGGACTGGAAGATAAAGGGAAATGTGTCTGTAGCATTAATGTGTATGTGAGTTAATAATGTGGAGAATGTGTCCCCTAGAGTTGACAGTCCTAAGTTAGGTATGACAGAGGAAAATGGTGGACTGGCCCGACTCAGTGACACGATGGTGGCAGTAACACCTCCCAAAGTTGACGGGTCAGACATCAGGTTGACCAGTAGAAAGGATATGTCTGCCCAACTTACTGACCTGACGTCACCTCACGTGTGCCACAATATGATTGATAGTGGTGTTGTAGTTAAAACGAGTGGAGCTGACACTGAGATACAGAGTGACTTGAGGGTTCACCATGCTGTGGGGTGTGACACAGACTCCGGGGGTGACTGTGACTCTGAAAAAGTAAGGGAGTACAATAAAGAAGAGCCCCACAAGAAGCGCAAGTCCTCCCGTCGCCGGAGGAGCAATGGCCACAAAGAAGTTGAACCAGTTGTACCCCGTGAAGAAAGGAAGGAAAAACAGTATCTTCTGCTTTTGTTGAAGATGTGGATTCTCTTCCAGGCTGTACCAGAAAAATAGATGCGTACATGTTGCCCCTAGCAACTGCTAGGTTGGAGTTGGATGACTGGCCAGTTGATGGCACTGTAGGAGAAGAAAACCTGGAGAGCGCTTGTAGCGTTAGAATCCACGGAGGTCATGAGGAACTGACCTGTTGTAGACCCACGTCTGCGGTGAAATAGCGGAGTGTGGTGAAGGCTCCATAGTACCTGATGCGGAAGAGCTGGGGTACTCAGATACCCGAGAGAGGGCAGACGATGACAGTGCTGAGTCCGAGGGTGCAGAAGTGGAGGAGGCCACCAAAGTAGTGGCGCCTGAAGTAGATACCTCCCCACTTGATGGAAGCCCAACCAATCCAGAGGGTGGGAGAAGCGAGTTAAGGAGGATCCAGGAGACTGTAGAAGCCTGGTTGAAGCAAGTGGAGCTTCGGAGACAGGCTGCTGAGTGCCGTGTGGGTGCCTTAGAGAAAGAGCTGGCGGAGCTCAGAGGTCGCCTGGCAGAAAGCCAGTCGATGAATCTAACAGCCTTGAAGAAGATGGAACAGCAGGTGTCTATTGTTGCCAGACAGGTAGAAGCATATGACATGCCGAAGCAGATGGCTCCGAGAGACGAACAAAATTGTGAACTTGTGACAGCAGAAGAGAAGGAGATTTCCTTTTTTAAATACATGATAGATGTACCTGAAGACCTGAGAGAGGTGTGTTCCAGGGAGTCTATGCATGAAGAGTTCAAGAAGGATGTGGAGGCATGTAGGGTGTACTGTCAAATGCTGACAGCGGCATTTAACCGGCGCTTCCGGCCATCAGGCCGGAAATGAGCACATCGCCGACCCCTGTCACATGATCGGGGGTCAGCGATGAGTCTGTATAGTAACCATAGAGGTCCTTGAGACCTCTATGGTTGCTGATGCCGGATTGCTTGGAGCGCCACCCTGTGGTCGGCGCTCATAGCAATGCAGGAATTCAGCTACATAGGAGCGATCTGATGATCGATCCCATGTAGCTGAGCCGATCAGGCTATGCCAGCTTCTAGCCTCCCATAGAGGCTATTGAAGTATGGCAAAAGTAAAAAAAAAAAAAAATGTTAAAAAAAAAGGGGAAAAAAAAAAAAATATAAAATTTTAAATCACCCCCTTTCGCCTGATTCAAAATAAAACAATAATAATAAAAAAAAATCAAACCTACACATATTTAGCATCGCCGCGTTCAGAATCAATAAAAAAAAAAAGGATTGACCTGATCACTAAATGGCGTAGCGAGAAAAAAATTCAAAACACCAGAATTACGTTTTTTTGGTCGCCATGACATTGCATTAAATTGCAAGAACGGGAGATCCAAAAGAACATATCTGCACAAAAGTGGTATCAATAAAAACATCAACTTGGAGCGCAAAAAAATAAGCTCTCAACCGACCCCAGATCACGAAAAATGGAGACGTACGGGTATCGTAAAATGGCGCAATTTTTTTTTTAACAAAGTTTGGAATTTTTTTCACCACTTAGATAAAAAATAACCTAGACATGTTTGATGTCTTTGAACTCGCAATGACCTGGAGAATCATAATAACAGGTCAGTTTTAGCATTTAGTGAACCTAGTAAAAAAGCCAAACAAAAAACCAGTGTGGGATTGCACTTCTTTTGCAATTTCACCGCACTTGGAATTTTTTTCCTGTTTTCTAGTACACGACATGGTAAAACCAATGATGTTGTTCAAAAGTACAACTCGTTTCGCAAAAAATAAGCCCTCACTTGGCCATATTGACGGAAAAATAAAAAAGTTATGGCTCTGGGAAGGAGGGGAGCAAAAAACGAACACGGAAAAACGGAAAATCCCAAGGTCATGAAAGGGTTAGGCCATGTTCACACTTTGCGGCGTGCTCTGCGGGTTCTCCCACAGCGGAATTGATAAATCTGCAGGGCAAAACCGCTGTGGTTATCCCTGCAGATTTATCGCGGTTTGTTTTGCGGTTTCCGCTGCGGGATTACTCCTGTACTATTGATGCTGCATATGCAGCAATATGCAGCATCAATAGTAATGTTAAAAATAATAAAAATTGGCTATACTCACCCTCTGACGTCCCGATCTCCTCGGCGCTGCACTCGGCGATCCGGTTCCAAAGATGCTGTGCGAGAAGGACCTTCGTGACGTCACGGTCATGTGACCGCGGCGTCATCACGGTCATGTGACCGCGACGTCACCGCAGGTCCTGTTCGCACAGCAACTGAGACCGGGGACGGCCGCGTGCAGCGCTGAGAGGCGAGTATAACATGATTTTTTATTTTTATTCTTTTTTTTAACCCAAATATGCTTCCCAGGGCCTGGAGGAGAGTCTCCTCTCCTCCACCCCGGGTACCACCCGCACATTAACCGCTTACTTCCCGCAACGTGGGCACAGCCCCATGCGGGAAGTAAGCGGAACAATGCATTCCTATGGGTGCAGAAACGCAGCGATTCTGCACAAAGAAGTGACATGCTGCGGGTTTTAAACCGATGCGTTTCTGCGCGGTTTTTCCCGCAGCATGTGCACAGCGGATTGCGGTTTCCATAGGGTTTACATGTAAATGTACACGCTATGGAAACTGCTGCGGACCCGCAGCTGCAGAAACGCCACAGATCCGCGGTAAAAACCGCAGTGCCCCATAGTGTGATCTTATGTCACCCCACAGCCTATTATCGCCATCTCGGGGCCCATGTGAAGCTCAGCTCCAGGCTCAGCACGTGTATAACACAACATGTAATGATAATAATGTTCTGGGAGATCTTCCAAGGGGCAAATACTTATGGCCATGACTGTATGAGGTGCACAGGGGTCACTGTCCTCAGCCGCCTGTAACCCGGATATTAGCGGCTCAGACAGGTCCGATGTGGTGACAGATTCCCCTAATGCTGCACCATAATGAGTGGAGGCCGAGCACAAACCCCCCAGACACCCAGGACTGCAGAGCCCAAATCTCAGGGTCTCCGGGTCACAGGTCAGAGCCCAGCGACCAGCAAGTGGGGGAGAACGTGTGTATTCAGGGGGAAACATGGAAAACGGAACAGCACAGAGATGGGAAAGGCCATTTATTATATGGGGAGGAAAAATGGCCGAGTGTGACCAGCGGCTAATCCTGATAGAGAATAACGGGGCCCCAGCACCTACCTCCACCTGCAGAGCCGCACTCCACATATATGGCTGCTCTGTGCGCACAGGACCTGTGATGAGGTCACAGGAGGGGAGGAGTCAGGGGTCACATGATCAGGGGCCTCAGTGTATGCAGGACTCTGCTGTCCTGGATGAGGGGGAAGTGTGTGTGGGGTCAGGAGTAGAGCTGATCGGACCCGTGGCTCTTCGGTTCGTCGTGTTCAGCCCAACTATAATTCAAAGTTTGGTTCGGTATACGAACATTTCCCGAACCGAATCCAATAGAAGTTAATGGGAACCTGAACTTCGGTGCGTTAAAATGGCTGTAAAATAGTAAGGGCTAGGGGGCTGCAAAAGGAAACTAAATGGGGGTAAGAGGAGGAGTGGGCCCTTCTGGAGAGATTGTTCAGACTTCTGACATCTCCGGGTAGCATAAGGCTACATTCACATTAGCGTTGTGCGCTGCAGCGTCGCTGCATGCGTCATGCACCCCTATATTTAACATGCGGACGCATGGACATGCGTCTTTTTGGGCGCACGCGTCAGGGCGCAGAGGACGCAGCAAGTTGCATTTTTTTGCATCCAAAATCATGCAAAAAAAGGACGCATGCGTCACAAAACAATGCGTCGCCAACGCAACACACAACAACGCAAATGTGAACGTAGCCTAAATGCTACCCCACCTCCAGTTCCCAAATTGGACAATTTCTGGCACACACAATATGACACACAGGCACCTGAAGTTGTAAGCCTGGAGTGAGTCTTTGTATACAGCGATACAGATTTGTATGGTGCCGCTTGTGTTTTCCTTTTTGTCATCGCCATTTATTCATGGCTATTACTGAACCTTTTATACATATGTTTTCGTGCATGCTTAATAAAAATGTTGTATTTTTCCTTAAAGTTGTTACTCTTTTCTCTTTATATATTGTTTTGGGGCATTATATTCTGAAATTCTCTATAGGAACCATTTTTTTATGACTCGCTCGCTGTGACATCCCTGCACTGCACGAACATGTTGCGGACAAAATCAGGTGTTCGCTACCCAACGCCATCATTGTAAAGGTCCACATAGCTACCGATACATGGAGTAAGCACAGGTAGGGACGTTATATCACTCACTGCCCACTGGGTAAGTGTTGTGGCGGCTTTGTGCGATAATGGGCAAAATCTCATAGCAGTTATGGGCCTACCCGGTTTGATACATATCCCTTGCCTGGTGCCAGAGGCGGAGCTAGGGTTTTTGTTCAGGGCTGGGGGGCGAAACTTCTGAGTGGGCCCCTAACCAGGTAACCTTAATTACAACTTGGTGACGCATCGTAATAGTGGAGGAGAACCCCAGCAGATTACGTCGCTGTTGCTGAAAATGATCTCTATACAATGACAAACACTGATATTACCGCCATATGGTCAGTGGCAGATACCAACCCTACAGAACATATGAGATTACAGCACAAGTTATAGATAATGACTTACCACTGACGTTCTTTCTGATGGAATCATTCACTTTTCCCTTCTTTTCCATCTGGCCCAGACCGACATGACAACTTCTTCCAGCCAGGACTCGTCTGCAGAGAATACAACAAAGACACATTTCACGTCTCATAGTCCAGCCCCATCACCATCTATTCCCAACCTGCACAAACTCCTCATCCTGCTGATACCCCAATACTGAACCGCTGCTGCCATATGTGTCCCTATTACTGCACCTGATACCCCAATACTGAGCCACTGCTGCCCTATGTGTCCCTATTACTGCACCTAATACCCCAATACTGAGCCGCTGCTGCCGTATGTGTCCCTATTAATGCCCCTGATACCCCAATACTGAGCTGCTGCTGCCGTATGTGTCCCTATTACTGCACCTGATACCCCAATACTGAGCCGCTGCTGCCGTATGTGTCCCTATTACTGCACCTGATACCCAAATACTGAGCCGCTGCTGCCGTATGTGTCCCTATTACTGCCCCTGATACCCCAATACTGAGCCGCTGCTGCCATATGTGTCCCTATTACTGCACCTGATACCCCAATACTGAGCCACTGCTGCCGTATGTGTCCCTATTACTGCCCCTGATACCCCAATACTGAGCCGCTGCTGCCGTATGTGTCCCTATTACTGCCCCTCATACCCCAATACTGAGCCGCTGCTGCCGTATGTGTCCCTATTACTGCCCCTGATACCCCAATATTGAGCTGCTGCTGCCGTATGTGACCCTATTACTGCCCCTGATACCCCAATACTGAGCCGCTGCTGCCGTATGTGTCCCTATTACTGCACCTGAAACCCCAATACTGAGCCGCTGCTGCCGTATGTGTCCCTATTACTGCCCCTCATACCCCAATACTGAGCCGCTGCTGCCGTATGTGTCCCTATTACTGCGCCTGATACCCCAATACTGAGCCGCTGCTGCCGTATGTGTCCTTATTACTGCATCTGATACCCCAATACTGAGCCGCTGCTGCCATATGTGTCCCTATTACTGCCCCTGATACCCCAATACTGAGCCGCTGCTGCCATATGTGTCCCTATTACTGCCCCTGATACCCCAATACTGAGCCGCTGCTGCCATATGTGTCCCTATTACTGCCCCTGATACCCCAATACTGAGCCGCTGCTGCCGTATGTGTCCCTATTACTGCCCCTCATACCCCAATACTGAGCCACTGCTGCCGTATGTGTCCCTATTACTGCGCCTGATACCCCAATGCTGAGCTGCTGCTGCCCTATGTGTCCCTATTACTGCACCTACTGTGTGGAACTGTGTGTCTCTAGATGGTTAAACAAGCCTCTAGAACAGTGTTTCTCAACTCCAGTCCTCAAGTCCCACCAACAGGCCAAATTTTCAGGATTTCCATAGGTGATGGAGTTAATGCGGAAGCAGGTGATGAAATTATCACCTGTGAAATACTAAGATCCTGAAAACTTGACCTGTTGGTGGGTCTTGAGGACTGGAGTTGAGAAACACTGCTCTATAATATATAATATATCTATAATATAGTTGTATATAATGTTGTGTGCAAGTGCCCTAGAAAACAGTGGCCACCTTTTGCCCCTATAAATCTAGAAAGTAATAATGATGCCCTCTGTGTGCCCCTTTGACAGTCAAACAATGAGTTACCACTTTACATTTAATAATGTCCCTAGTATCCCCCTGTACAGCTCCCCTATACAAAGTGCAATGTCCCCTTGCTGTATAGTACCACTCACACAGTACACTGACAGCTTACTAGCCCCTAAACTGTTTAATGTCTCCAACACTGTATCATGGCCTCATTACTTTATCCTCCACACTGTATGACGGCCCCGTAGATAGCCTCCATATAGTATAATACACCAGATAGTTCTCAATATAGTATAATGCAGTCCCCATAGGCCTCCATATAATATAAAGCACTCCCCCATAGGCCTCTATAGTATAATGCATTCTCCATGGGCATACTCTGTATTGTATAATGCACCCCCCATAGACACACTCTATATAGTATATTGAACCCCCCATAGGCAGACTCTATATTGTATGATGCACCCCCTATAGGCAAACTCTATATAGTATAATGCATTACCCATAGGCAGACTCTATATAATATATTGCACCCCCATAGGGAGACTCTATATAGTATAATGCTGCCCCATAGGAAGACTCTATATAGTATAACCCACCACCATAGGCAGACTCTATAATGTACTCCACATAGGCAGACTCTATATTATATAATGCACCCCCATAGGCAGACTCTATATTGTATGATGCACCCCCATAGGCAGACTCTATATAGTATGATGCATTCCCCATAGGCAGACTCTGTATAGTATATTGCACCCCCCATAGGCAGACTCTATATAGTATAAGGCAGACTATTGTATAATGCACTCCCTATAGGCTGACTCTATATTATATAATGCACCTCCCATAGGGAGACTCTATATGGTATAATGCATTCCCTATAGGTTGACACTATATGCAATAATGCACCCCCATAGGCATACTCTATATAGTATAATGCATTCCCCATAGGCAGACTCTATCTAGTATAATGCATTTCTCATAGGCAGACACTATAGTATACTGCACCCCCATAGGTAGATTAAACGCTCATTACGGCCTCTTTCACACTTGCGTCGGTACGGGTCCGTCGCTATGTGTCGGGCCGACGTACCGATGCACGTTGTGAAATTTGTGCACGACGTGGGCAGCAGATGCAGTTTTTAAATGCCTGCGCGGTAGAAAATGGTGGACGCGACGGACAAAAAACGTTCACTTGAATGTTTTTTCGTGCTGACGGTCCGCCAAAACACGACGGATCCGTTGCACGACGGACGCGACGTGTGGCCATCCGTCGCGATCTGTCGCTAATATAAGTCTATGGGAAAAAAACGCATCCTGCGAGCACATTTGCAGGATCCGTTTTTTTCCGCTGGATCCGTTTTTTTTCCGCCGGATCCTTTTTTTCCACCGGATCCATTTTTTTCCCCAGGATCCGTTTTTTTCAGCTGGATCCGTTTTTTCTGCCAGATCCGTTTTTTTCAAAACTCGCCGGATTGTGCCTGATGGCAAAAACCTGATGTGTGAAAGCAGCCAGATATATGGATAGATACATCTATTTATCTATAGAAATATCTGTCAATAAATATTTCTATAGATAGATATAGCCATAGATATATAATAGAATGTATAATAATAATAGAAGGCTGATGTTTCTAAGGCAACTTTCACACTTGCGTTTTTAGCAATCCGTCATTTTGGGAAAGAAACGGATCTTGCAAATGTGCTCGCAGGATGTGTTTTTTATCCATAGAACTTGTACTAGCGACGGATGGCCACACGCCGCGTCCGTCGTGCAACGGATCCGTCGTGTTTTGGTGGACCGTCAGCACAAAACATTTTTTGTCTGTCGCGTCCACCATTTTCTACCGCGCATGCGCGGCCGAAACTCCACCCCCTCCTCCCCGGACTTCAGAATGGGCAGTGAGTTTGTTGAAAAACTGCATCCGCTGCCCACATCGTGCACAAATTTCACAACGTGTATTGGTACGTCGGCCCGACGCATAGCGACGGACCCGTACCGACGCAAGTGTGAAAGATTCCTTAACCCCTTCACACCGCGGCCCTTTTTCGTTTTTGTGTTTTCGTTTTTCGCTCCCCTCCTTCCCAGAGCCATAACTTTTTTATTTTTCCGTCAATATGGCCATGTGAGGGCTTATTTTTTGCGGGACGAGTTGTACTTTTGAATGACATCATTGGTTTTACCATGTCGTGTACTAAAAAACGGGAAAAAAATTCCAAGTGCGGTAAAATTGCAAAAAAAGTGCAATCCCACACTTGTTTTTTGTTTGTTTTTTTTGCTAGGTTCACTAAATGCTAAAACTGACCTGCCATTATGATTCTCTAGGTCATTACGAGTTCATAGACACCTAACATGACTAGGTTATTTTTTATCCAAGTGGTGAAAAAAAATTCCAAACTTTGCTTAAAAAAAAAAAGTGCCATTTTCCAATACCCGTAGCGTCTCCAATTTTCGTGATCTGGGGTCGGGTGAGGGCTTATTTTTTGCGTGCCGAGCTGGCGTTTTTAATGATACCATTTTGACGCAGATGCGTTCTTTTGATCGCCCGTTATTGCATTTTAACGCAATGTCACGGCGACAAAAAAAACGAAATTCTGGCGTTTCGGATTTTTTTCTCGCTACGCTGTTTAGCGATCAGGTTAATGCTTTTTTTTAATTGATAGATCGGGCGATTCTGAATGCGGCGATACCAAATATGTGTAGGTTTGATTTTTTTTTAATTGTTTTATTTAGGATGGGGCGAAAGGGGGGTGATTTAAACTTTTATACTTTTAATATTTTTTTCACATTTTTAAAAACTTTTTTTTTTTCACTTTTGCCATGCTTCAATAGCCTCCATGGGAGGCTAGAAGCAGGCACAGCCCGATCGGCTCTGCTACATAACAGCGATCATCAGATCGCTGTTATGCAGCAGAAATGCAGGTGTGCTGTGAGCGCCGACCACAGGGGGGCGCTCACAGCAGGCCGGCATCAGTAACCATAGAGGTCTCAAGGACCTCTATGGTTACCATCCTGATGCATCGCCGACCTCCGATCATGTGACGGGGGTCGGCGATGACGTCATATCCGGCCGCCCGGCCGGATGCAGTAGTTAAATGCCGCTGTCTGCGTATGACAGCGGCATTTAACGGGTTAATAGCGGCGGGTGAATAGCGATTTCACCCGCCGCTATTGCGCGCACATGTCAGCTGTCCAAAACAGCTGACATGTCGCGACTTTGATGTGGGCTCAGCGCCGGAGCCCACATCAAAGGGGGAGACACGGCATGCGCAGTACTAGTACGGCACATGTCGCGAAAGGGTTTTAATGAGTGTTGAATTTAAAAAATAAAGAAAAACGGCGTGGGCTCCCGTGCATTTTCTTCACCATAGGGGGAAAGCCGACGGCTGGGGGCCAATATTTGTAGCCTGCTATATCAGCCCGCAGCTGTCTGCGTAGCCTTTACTGGCTATTAAAATAGGGGGACCCCCCAAAAGAATGACGTGGGGTCCCGCTATATTTTATAGCCAGAAAGGCTACGCAGACAGCTGCGGGCTGATATTCATAGCCTAGAGAGGGGCCATGGATATTGGCCCCCCCGGCTACAAATACCAGTCCGCAGCCGCCCCCGAAATGGCGCATCTGTAAAATGCGCCAATTCTGGCACTTAGCCCCTCTCTTCCCACTCCCGTGTAGCGGTGGGATATGGGGTAATAAGGGGTTAATGTCACCTTGCTATTGTAAGGTGACATTAAGCCGGGTTAATAACGGAGAGGCGTCAATAAGACGCCTATCCATTATTAATCCAATAGTAATAAAGGGTTAATAAAACACACACACATTAGGAAAAAAGTATTTTAATATTCTTCATTTAACCATACTTACCATACTTCAGCACCTGCAAAAAACGTAAAATAACAAAACGTATACTACCTGTCCGCTGTACTCCAATTAATAACAAGTGTCCCACGACGATCTCCCCTATAGAACAGTGACATCGGGTGATGTCACTGCTCTATAGGACCCTCAGTGACACACTGACAGGAGACAATGGCTCCTGCAGTGCATCACTGAAAGGTTATCTTGGGACAAAGTCTCACTTTATGGCAATTGCTGCCTGGGAAAATTTCTCACACAGCAATGCCAAAAGTGAGCCTAGGGACTATTTTTTTCCAGCAGCGGAGGAATACAGTGCGGAAGGATACCTTCCTCCCATCATTGTGTTCCTGAAGCCCCTAGAGAGCGGTTGCATCAGCTGATGCTGCCGTTCTCCACGGGAGATCATCGTGGGACACTTGTGGATTTCTGCCGACAGGGAGTATATTGGTTGTTTGTTATTTTAATCTTTTTTACAGATTACACTGGCTTTGGGGAACAAAGTGACAAGTAATAGTGAGTATGAACTCTATATTTAATGTACTGTATGTCTGTATGCATGTATTGTATGTAATGTATGAATGTATTTTATGTAGTATGTATGTAGTTTGTATGTTTTTTGGGTTTTTTTACATTCAACACATTAGCCGGATGATGAGACTACTACTGTCCCATCATTGGCTAATGTGTCAATCACTGTCACTGTTGCAGGCATCGTCCGATGGGACTTGTAGTCCCATCAAAAAATGCCTGCACACACGCACAGAGCCCCGGCAGGCCGCACAGAGCCCCGGCAGGCCGCATAGAGCCCCGCACAGAGCCCCGGCATGCCACAGAGCCCCGGCACGCCGCACAGAGCCCCGGCACGCCACACAAAGCCCACACAGAGCCCCACCACGCCACACAGAGCCAAAACACGCCGCACAGAGCCACGGCACGCCACACAGAGCCCTGGCACGCCGCACAGAGTCCCGCACAGAGCCCCGGCACGCCGCACAGAGTCCCGGCAGCCCGCACAGAGCCCCACCACGCCACACAGAGCCCCAACACGCCGCACAGAGCCACGGCACGCCACACAGAGCCCCGGCACGCCGCACAGAGCCCCGCACAGAGCCCCGGCACGCCGCATAGAGTCCCGGCAGCCCGCACAGAGCCCCGGCAGGCATGCACAGAGCCCCGGCAGGCACGCACAGGGCCCCGGCAGGCATGCACAGAGCCCCGGCAGGCCCGCACACAGCCCCGAGACGCCCATACAGATCCCCGGCAGGCCCACACAGACCCCGCCCGCACACACAGACACGCAGTGTCCGCCCACGCACCGCCCACACTCTTCCCCCCTCCAGAACATGATGTAGAAGAACAGAAAGGGCTTATTTACATTCCGATATTTTTGTCCCATTGACTTGCATTGGTATCAAGTATCGGTATCGGCGATATCCGATATTTTTTGGATATCGGCCGATCCAATCCGATACCGACACTTCTTGATATCGGAAGGTATCGCTCAACACTACTCGTGACATATTGTACTTCATGATAGTGGTAAAATTTATTTGATATTACTTGCATTTATATGTGAAAAAATGGAAATTTGGCAAAAATTTTGAAAATTTAGCATTTTTCCAACTTTGAATTTTCATGCCCTTAAATCACAGAGATATGTTACACAAAATACTTAAGTAACATTTCCCACATGTCTACTTTACATAAGCACAATGTTGGAACCAAATTTTTTTTTGTTAGGGAGTTATAAGGGTTAAAAGTTGAACAGCGATTTCTCATTTTTACAACACCATTATTTTTTAGGGACCACATCACATTTGAAGTCACTTTGAGGGGTAATAGGAGAAATTGGACCCCAAAAGTTGTTGTGCAATTTGTCCTGAGTACGCTGATACCCCATATGTGGGAAAAAACTACTGTTTGGGCACACGTCGGAGCACGGAAGGGAAGAAGTGGCGTTTTGGAATGCAAACTTTGATGGAATAGTCTGCGGGTGTCATGTTGCGTTTGCAGAGCCACTGATGTGCCTAAACAGAAGAAACCCCCCCACAATGACCCCATATTGGAAACTAGACCCCCAAGGAACTTCTCTAGATGTGTTGTGAGAACTTTGAACCCCCAAGTGTTTCACTAAAGTTTATAACGCATAGCTGTGAAAATAACAATTCATTTTTTCCCCACAAAAATGATTTTTTAGCCCCCCAATTTTTATGTTCCCAAGGGTAACAGTAAAAATTGGACTGCAAACGTTGTTGTCCAATTTTTACTGAGTACGCTGATACCCCATATGTGGGGGTAAACCACTGTTTGGGCTCACGGCAGAGCTCGGAAGAGAAGGAGCACCGTTTTACTTTTTCAACGCAGAATTGGATGGAATTGAGATCGGACGTCATGTTGCGTTTGCAGAGCCCCTGATGTGCCTAAACAGAGGAAACCACCCAATTCTAACTCCAACCCTAACCAAACACACCCCTAACCCTAATCCTAACCCTAACCACACCCCTAACCCCAACACACCCCTAATCCCAACCCTAACCATAACCCTAACCTGAGCACACCCCTAACCCTAATCCCAACCCCTGCACACCCTAACCCCAACACACCCCTAACCCTAATCCCAACCCTTACCATAACCATAATCACACCCCTAACCCTGACATACCCCTAACCCAACCGTAAACGTAATCCAAGCCCTAACCCCAACTCTAGCCCCAACCCTAACCCTAACTTTAGCCCCAACCCTAACCCTAACTTTAGCCCCAACCCTAACCCTAATGGGAAAATGGAAATATACTTTTTTTATTTTATTATTTTTCCCTATTTAAGGGGGTGATAAAGGGGAGTTTGATTTACTATTTATAGTGGGTTTTTATGTTTGGCAACTGTCACACACTTAAAAACGCTTTTTATTGCAAAAAAATAGTTTTTACATCACCACATTTTGAGAGCTATAATTTATCCATATTTTGGCCCACAGAGTCATGTGAGGTCTTGTTTTTTGTGGGATGAGTTGATGTTTTTACTGGTACCATTTTCTGGCACGTAACATTTTTTGATCCCTTTTTATTCTAATTTTTGTTAGGCAGAATGAACAAAAACCAGCAATTTAATTTCTTTCAGGTGGGGCGTATATACTGTGCATTTTTTTATGACTCGCTCGCTGTGACATCCCTGCACTGCACGAACATGTTACGGACAAAATCAGGTGTTCGCTACCCAACGCCATCAGTGTAAAGGTCCACATAGCTACCGATACATGGAGTAAGCACAGGTAGGGACGTTATATCACTCACTGCCCACTGGGTAAGTGTTGTGGCGGCTTTGTGCGATAATGGGCAAAATCTCATAGCAGTTATGGGCCTACCCGGTTTGATACATATCCCTTGCCTGGTGCCAGAGGCGGAGCTAGGGTTTTTGTTCAGGGCTGGGGGGCGAAACTTCTGAGTGGGCCCCTAACCAGGTAACCTTAGTGGAGGAGAACCCCAGCAGATTACGTCGCTGTTGCTGAAAATGATCTCTATACAATGACAAACACTGATATTACCGCCATATGGTCAGTGGCAGATACCAACCCTACAGAACATATGAGATTACAGCACAAGTTATAGATAATGACTTACCACTGACGTTCTTTCTGATGGAATCATTCACTTTTCCCTTCTTTTCCATCTGGCCCAGACCGACATGACAACTTCTTCCAGCCAGGACTCGTCTGCAGAGAATACAACAAAGACACATTTCACGTCTCATAGTCCAGCCCCATCACCATCTATTCCCAACCTGCACAAACTCCTCATCCTGCTGATACCCCAATACTGAACCGCTGCTGCTATATGTGTCCCTATTACTGCACCTGATACCCCAATACTGAGCCGCTGCTGCCGTATGTGTCCCTATTAATGCCCCTGATACCCCAATACTGAGCTGCTGCTGCCGTATGTGTCCCTATTACTGCACCTGATACCCCAATACTGAGCCGCTGCTGCCGTATGTGTCCCTATTACTGCACCTGATACCCAAATACTGAGCCGCTGCTGCCGTATGTGTCCCTATTACTGCCCCTGATACCCCAATACTGAGCCGCTGCTGCCATATGTGTCCCTATTACTGCACCTGATACCCCAATACTGAGCCACTGCTGCCGTATGTGTCCCTATTACTGCCCCTGATACCCCAATACTGAGCCGCTGCTGCCGTATGTGTCCCTATTACTGCCCCTCATACCCCAATACTGAGCCGCTGCTGCCGTATGTGTCCCTATTACTGCCCCTGATACCCCAATATTGAGCTGCTGCTGCCGTATGTGACCCTATTACTGCCCCTGATACCCCAATACTGAGCCGCTGCTGCCGTATGTGTCCCTATTACTGCACCTGAAACCCCAATACTGAGCCGCTGCTGCCGTATGTGTCCCTATTACTGCCCCTCATACCCCAATACTGAGCCGCTGCTGCCGTATGTGTCCCTATTACTGCGCCTGATACCCCAATACTGAGCCGCTGCTGCCGTATGTGTCCTTATTACTGCATCTGATACCCCAATACTGAGCCGCTGCTGCCATATGTGTCCCTATTACTGCCCCTGATACCCCAATACTGAGCCGCTGCTGCCATATGTGTCCCTATTACTGCCCCTGATACCCCAATACTGAGCCGCTGCTGCCATATGTGTCCCTATTACTGCCCCTGATACCCCAATACTGAGCCGCTGCTGCCGTATGTGTCCCTATTACTGCCCCTCATATCCCAATACTGAGCCACTGCTGCCGTATGTGTCCCTATTACTGCGCCTGATACCCCAATACTGAGCCTCTGCTGCCGTATGTGTCCCTATTACTGCCCCTGATACCCCAATACTGAGCCGCTGCTGCCGTATGTGTCCCTATTACTGCCCCTCATACCCCAATACTGAGCCACTGCTGCCGTATGTGTCCCTATTACTGCGCCTGATACCCCAATGCTGAGCTGCTGCTGCCCTATGTGTCCCTATTACTGCACCTACTGTGTGGAACTGTGTGTCTCTAGATGGTTAAACAAGCCTCTAGAACAGTGTTTCTCAACTCCAGTCCTCAAGTCCCACCAACAGGCCAAATTTTCAGGATTTCCATAGGTGATGGAGTTAATGCGGAAGCAGGTGATGAAATTATCACCTGTGAAATACTAAGATCCTGAAAACTTGACCTGTTGGTGGGTCTTGAGGACTGGAGTTGAGAAACACTGCTCTATAATATATAATATATCTATAATATAGTTGTATATAATGTTGTGTGCAAGTGCCCTAGAAAACAGTGGCCACCTTTTGCCCCTATAAATCTAGAAAGTAATAATGATGCCCTCTGTGTGCCCCTTTGACAGTCAAACAATGAGTTACCACTTTACATTTAATAATGTCCCTAGTATCCCCCTGTACAGCTCCCCTATACAAAGTGCAATGTCCCCTTGCTGTATAGTACCACTCACACAGTACACTGACAGCTTACTAGCCCCTAAACTGTTTAATGTCTCCAACACTGTATCATGGCCTCATTACTTTATCCTCCACACTGTATGACGGCCCCGTAGATAGCCTCCATATAGTATAATACACCAGATAGTTCTCAATATAGTATAATGCAGTCCCCATAGGCCTCCATATAATATAAAGCACTCCCCCATAGGCCTCTATAGTATAATGCATTCTCCATGGGCATACTCTGTATTGTATAATGCACCCCCCATAGACACACTCTATATAGTATATTGAACCCCCCATAGGCAGACTCTATATTGTATGATGCACCCCCTATAGGCAAACTCTATATAGTATAATGCATTACCCATAGGCAGACTCTATATAATATATTGCACCCCCATAGGGAGACTCTATATAGTATAATGCTGCCCCATAGGAAGACTCTATATAGTATAACCCACCACCATAGGCAGACTCTATAATGTACTCCACATAGGCAGACTCTATATTATATAATGCACCCCCATAGGCAGACTCTATATTGTATGATGCACCCCCATAGGCAGACTCTATATAGTATGATGCATTCCCCATAGGCAGACTCTGTATAGTATATTGCACCCCCCATAGGCAGACTCTATATAGTATAAGGCAGACTATTGTATAATGCACTCCCTATAGGCTGACTCTATATTATATAATGCACCTCCCATAGGGAGACTCTATATGGTATAATGCATTCCCTATAGGTTGACACTATATGCAATAATGCACCCCCATAGGCATACTCTATATAGTATAATGCATTCCCCATAGGCAGACTCTATCTAGTATAATGCATTTCTCATAGGCAGACACTATAGTATACTGCACCCCCATAGGTAGATTAAACGCTCATTACGGCCTCTTTCACACTTGCGTCGGTACGGGTCCGTCGCTATGTGTCGGGCCGACGTACCGATGCACGTTGTGAAATTTGTGCACGACGTGGGCAGCAGATGCAGTTTTTAAACGCCTGCGCGGTAGAAAATGGTGGACGCGACGGACAAAAAACGTTCACTTGAATGTTTTTTCGTGCCGACGGTCCGCCAAAACACGACGGATCCGTTGCACGACGGACGCGACGTGTGGCCATCCGTCGCGATCTGTCGCTAATATAAGTCTATGGGAAAAAAACGCATCCTGCGAGCACATTTGCAGGATCCGTTTTTTTCCGCTGGATCCGTTTTTTTTCCGCCGGATCCTTTTTTTTCACCGGATCCATTTTTTTCCCCAGGATCCGTTTTTTTCAGCTGGATCCGTTTTTTCTGCCAGATCCGTTTTTTTCAAAACTCGCCGGATTGTGCCTGATGGCAAAAACCTGATGTGTGAAAGCAGCCAGATATATGGATAGATACATCTATTTATCTATAGAAATATCTGTCAATAAATATTTCTATAGATAGATATAGCCATAGATATATAATAGAATGTATAATAATAATAGAAGGCTGATGTTTCTAAGGCAACTTTCACACTTGCGTTTTTAGCAATCCGTCATTTTGGGAAAGAAACGGATCTTGCAAATGTGCTCGCAGGATGTGTTTTTTATCCATAGAACTTGTACTAGCGACGGATGGCCACACGCCGCGTCCGTCGTGCAACGGATCCGTCGTGTTTTGGTGGACCGTCAGCACAAAACATTTTTTGTCTGTCGCGTCCACCATTTTCTACCGCGCATGCGCGGCCGAAACTCCACCCCCTCCTCCCCGGACTTCAGAATGGGCAGTGAGTTTGTTGAAAAACTGCATCCGCTGCCCACATCGTGCACAAATTTCACAACGTGTATTGGTACGTCGGCCCGACGCATAGCGACGGACCCGTACCGACGCAAGTGTGAAAGATTCCTTAACCCCTTCACACCGCGGCCCTTTTTCGTTTTTGTGTTTTCGTTTTTCGCTCCCCTCCTTCCCAGAGCCATAACTTTTTTATTTTTCCGTCAATATGGCCATGTGAGGGCTTATTTTTTGCGGGACGAGTTGTACTTTTGAATGACATCATTGGTTTTACCATGTCGTGTACTAAAAAACGGGAAAAAAATTCCAAGTGCGGTAAAATTGCAAAAAAAGTGCAATCCCACACTTGTTTTTTGTTTGTTTTTTTTGCTAGGTTCACTAAATGCTAAAACTGACCTGCCATTATGATTCTCTAGGTCATTACGAGTTCATAGACACCTAACATGACTAGGTTATTTTTTATCCAAGTGGTGAAAAAAAATTCCAAACTTTGCTTAAAAAAAAAAAGTGCCATTTTCCAATACCCGTAGCGTCTCCAATTTTCGTGATCTGGGGTCGGGTGAGGGCTTATTTTTTGCGTGCCGAGCTGGCGTTTTTAATGATACCATTTTGACGCAGATGCGTTCTTTTGATCGCCCGTTATTGCATTTTAACGCAATGTCACGGCGACAAAAAAAACGAAATTCTGGCGTTTCGGATTTTTTTCTCGCTACGCTGTTTAGCGATCAGGTTAATGCTTTTTTTTAATTGATAGATCGGGCGATTCTGAATGCGGCGATACCAAATATGTGTAGGTTTGATTTTTTTTTAATTGTTTTATTTAGGATGGGGCGAAAGGGGGGTGATTTAAACTTTTATACTTTTAATATTTTTTTCACATTTTTAAAAACTTTTTTTTTTTCACTTTTGCCATGCTTCAATAGCCTCCATGGGAGGCTAGAAGCAGGCACAGCCCGATCGGCTCTGCTACATAACAGCGATCATCAGATCGCTGTTATGCAGCAGAAATGCAGGTGTGCTGTGAGCGCCGACCACAGGGGGGCGCTCACAGCAGGCCGGCATCAGTAACCATAGAGGTCTCAAGGACCTCTATGGTTACCATCCTGATGCATCGCCGACCTCCGATCATGTGACGGGGGTCGGCGATGACGTCATATCCGGCCGCCCGGCCGGATGCAGTAGTTAAATGCCGCTGTCTGCGTATGACAGCGGCATTTAACGGGTTAATAGCGGCGGGTGAATAGCGATTTCACCCGCCGCTATTGCGCGCACATGTCAGCTGTCCAAAACAGCTGACATGTCGCGACTTTGATGTGGGCTCAGCGCCGGAGCCCACATCAAAGGGGGAGACACGGCATGCGCAGTACTAGTACGGCACATGTCGCGAAAGGGTTTTAATGAGTGTTGAATTTAAAAAATAAAGAAAAACGGCGTGGGCTCCCGTGCATTTTCTTCACCATAGGGGGAAAGCCGACGGCTGGGGGCCAATATTTGTAGCCTGCTATATCAGCCCGCAGCTGTCTGCGTAGCCTTTACTGGCTATTAAAATAGGGGGACCCCCCAAAAGAATGACGTGGGGTCCCGCTATATTTTATAGCCAGAAAGGCTACGCAGACAGCTGCGGGCTGATATTCATAGCCTAGAGAGGGGCCATGGATATTGGCCCCCCCGGCTACAAATACCAGTCCGCAGCCGCCCCCGAAATGGCGCATCTGTAAAATGCGCCAATTCTGGCACTTAGCCCCTCTCTTCCCACTCCCGTGTAGCGGTGGGATATGGGGTAATAAGGGGTTAATGTCACCTTGCTATTGTAAGGTGACATTAAGCCGGGTTAATAACGGAGAGGCGTCAATAAGACGCCTATCCATTATTAATCCAATAGTAATAAAGGGTTAATAAAACACACACACATTAGGAAAAAAGTATTTTAATATTCTTCATTTAACCATACTTACCATACTTCAGCACCTGCAAAAAACGTAAAATAACAAAACGTATACTACCTGTCCGCTGTACTCCAATTAATAACAAGTGTCCCACGACGATCTCCCCTATAGAACAGTGACATCGGGTGATGTCACTGCTCTATAGGACCCTCAGTGACACACTGACAGGAGACAATGGCTCCTGCAGTGCATCACTGAAAGGTTATCTTGGGACAAAGTCTCACTTTATGGCAATTGCTGCCTGGGAAAATTTCTCACACAGCAATGCCAAAAGTGAGACTAGGGACTATTTTTTTCCAGCAGCGGAGGAATACAGTGCGGAAGGATACCTTCCTCCCATCATTGTGTTCCTGAAGCCCCTAGAGAGCGGTTGCATCAGCTGATGCTGCCGTTCTCCACGGGAGATCATCGTGGGACACTTGTGGATTTCTGCCGACAGGGAGTATATTGGTTGTTTGTTATTTTAATCTTTTTTACAGATTACACTGGCTTTGGGGAACAAAGTGACAAGTAATAGTGAGTATGAACTCTATATTTAATGTACTGTATGTCTGTATGCATGTATTGTATGTAATGTATGAATGTATTTTATGTAGTATGTATGTAGTTTGTATGTTTTTTGGGTTTTTTTACATTCAACACATTAGCCGGATGATGAGACTACTACTGTCCCATCATTGGCTAATGTGTCAATCACTGTCACTGTTGCAGGCATCGTCCGATGGGACTTGTAGTCCCATCAAAAAATGCCTGCACACACGCACAGAGCCCCGGCAGGCCGCACAGAGCCCCGGCAGGCCGCATAGAGCCCCGCACAGAGCCCCGGCATGCCACAGAGCCCCGGCACGCCGCACAGAGCCCCGGCACGCCACACAAAGCCCACACAGAGCCCCACCACGCCACACAGAGCCAAAACACGCCGCACAGAGCCACGGCACGCCACACAGAGCCCTGGCACGCCGCACAGAGTCCCGCACAGAGCCCCGGCACGCCGCACAGAGTCCCGGCAGCCCGCACAGAGCCCCACCACGCCACACAGAGCCCCAACACGCCGCACAGAGCCACGGCACGCCACACAGAGCCCCGGCACGCCGCACAGAGCCCCGCACAGAGCCCCGGCACGCCGCACAGAGTCCCGGCAGCCCGCACAGAGCCCCGGCAGGCATGCACAGAGCCCCGGCAGGCACGCACAGGGCCCCGGCAGGCATGCACAGAGCCCCGGCAGGCCCGCACACAGCCCCGAGACGCCCATACAGATCCCCGGCAGGCCCACACAGACCCCGCCCGCACACACAGACACGCAGTGTCCGCCCACGCACCGCCCACACTCTTCCCCCCTCCAGAACATGATGTAGAAGAACAGAAAGGGCTTATTTACATTCCGATATTTTTGTCCCATTGACTTGCATTGGTATCAAGTATCGGTATCGGCGATATCCGATATTTTTTGGATATCGGCCGATCCAATCCGATACCGACACTTCTTGATATCGGAAGGTATCGCTCAACACTACTCGTGACATATTGTACTTCATGATAGTGGTAAAATTTATTTGATATTACTTGCATTTATATGTGAAAAAATGGAAATTTGGCAAAAATTTTGAAAATTTAGCATTTTTCCAACTTTGAATTTTCATGCCCTTAAATCACAGAGATATGTTACACAAAATACTTAAGTAACATTTCCCACATGTCTACTTTACATAAGCACAATGTTGGAACCAAATTTTTTTTTGTTAGGGAGTTATAAGGGTTAAAAGTTGAACAGCGATTTCTCATTTTTACAACACCATTATTTTTTAGGGACCACATCACATTTGAAGTCACTTTGAGGGGTAATAGGAGAAATTGGACCCCAAAAGTTGTTGTGCAATTTGTCCTGAGTACGCTGATACCCCATATGTGGGAAAAAACTACTGTTTGGGCACACGTCGGAGCACGGAAGGGAAGAAGTGGCGTTTTGGAATGCAAACTTTGATGGAATAGTCTGCGGGTGTCATGTTGCGTTTGCAGAGCCACTGATGTGCCTAAACAGAAGAAACCCCCCCACAATGACCCCATATTGGAAACTAGACCCCCAAGGAACTTCTCTAGATGTGTTGTGAGAACTTTGAACCCCCAAGTGTTTCACTAAAGTTTATAACGCATAGCTGTGAAAATAACAATTCATTTTTTCCCCACAAAAATGATTTTTTAGCCCCCCAATTTTTATGTTCCCAAGGGTAACAGTAAAAATTGGACTGCAAACGTTGTTGTCCAATTTTTACTGAGTACGCTGATACCCCATATGTGGGGGTAAACCACTGTTTGGGCTCACGGCAGAGCTCGGAAGAGAAGGAGCACCGTTTTACTTTTTCAACGCAGAATTGGATGGAATTGAGATCGGACGTCATGTTGCGTTTGCAGAGCCCCTGATGTGCCTAAACAGAGGAAACCACCCAATTCTAACTCCAACCCTAACCAAACACACCCCTAACCCTAATCCTAACCCTAACCACACCCCTAACCCCAACACACCCCTAATCCCAACCCTAACCATAACCCTAACCTGAGCACACCCCTAACCCTAATCCCAACCCCTGCACACCCTAACCCCAACACACCCCTAACCCCAACCCTTACCATAACCATAATCACACCCCTAACCCTGACATACCCCTAACCCAACCGTAAACGTAATCCAAGCCCTAACCCCAACTCTAGCCCCAACCCTAACCCTAACTTTAGCCCCAACCCTAACCCTAACTTTAGCCCCAACCCTAACCCTAATGGGAAAATGGAAATATACTTTTTTTATTTTATTATTTTTCCCTATTTAAGGGGGTGATAAAGGGGAGTTTGATTTACTATTTATAGTGGGTTTTTATGTTTGGCAACTGTCACACACTAAAAGACGCTTTTTATTGCAAAAAAATAGTTTTTACATCACCACATTTTGAGAGCTATAATTTATCCATATTTTGGCCCACAGAGTCATGTGAGGTCTTGTTTTTTGTGGGATGAGTTGATGTTTTTACTGGTACCATTTTCTGGCACGTAACATTTTTTGATCCCTTTTTATTCTAATTTTTGTTAGGCAGAATGAACAAAAACCAGCAATTTAATTTCTTTCTGGTGGGGCGTATATACTGTTCCGCGTTTGGTAAAACTGATAAAGCAGTTTTATTCTTTGGGTCAGTACGATTACAGCGATACCTGATTTATGTTTTTTTATGTTTTGGCGCTTTTATACAATAAAAACTATTGTATATAAAAATAATTGTTTTTGCACTGCTTTATGCTTAGAGCTCTAACTTTTTAATTTTTTCGCTGATGGCGCTGTATGGCGGCTCGTTTTTTGCAAGACAAGATTACATTTTCAGCGGTACCATGTTTATTTATATCCGTCTTTTTGATCGCGTGTTATTCCACTTTTCATTCGGCGGTATGATGATAAAGCATTGTTTTTTGCCTCTTTTTTTTACAGTGTTCACTGCAGGGGTTAACTAGTGGGACAGTTTAATAGGTTGGGTCGTTATGGACGCGGTGATACTAAATATGTGTACATTTATTGTTTGTTTTTTTATTTACATAAAGAAATGTATTTATTGGAACTATATATTTTTTTTTTATTTAGGATTTTTAAAAAACATATTTGTACACAGTGTAATTTTTTTTAAAAACTTTTTTACTTTGTCCCAGGGTGGGACATCACTATATAGTGTCAGATCGCTGATCTGACACTTTGTAGATCACCGAGTCAGATCAGCGATCTGACAGGCAGTGCAGGAGGCTTGCAGAACCCAGAAGGACCCCCGCGGCCATCTTGGATCCGGGGGCCTGCAGGGAGGAGACCGAAGGAAACTCTCGGAATAACGCGATCACATCGCGTTGTTCTGAGGGTTTTAGGGAAGCATGCAGGGGATCCCCCTCCCTGCACGATGCTTCCCTATGCCGCCAGAACACTGTGATCTTGTTTAATCACAGTGTTCTGCAGTTAAGTTACCGGGAGCGGTCCGTGACACCCAGCTGCACTCTCCGCGTGAGCGCGGCTGATCACATATGACGTACTATGGTCATACGGGCCTGGGACACCTCGACGGGATAGTACGTCTGATGTCAGAAAGGAGTTAAATGATGGGGGGCCCAGGCTTGGGAATCCCTTTTTCTTATCCCCCACCTTTTGGAGGATATCGTCCAGTGTCTCCCCAAACAAAAATTGGCACTCACATGGGATAGAGCAAAGCTTGAGTTTTGTCTGTAAATCTCCCGGCCAACATCTTAGCCATAGGGCTCTTCGGGCTGCATTTGAGAGAGCTGCGGATTTAGATGTTAGAATCAGCCGAGGAGTCTGCCAGAAAGGCCGCCGCACCTTTATCATGGTAATGAGTTATAATCATATCTTATTCCTGGGTGCCCCCTACCTCAGCTGTTTCTCCAGCTGATCCACCCATACCATCAGGGATCTGGAGGTACATGATGCTGATATGGCTGGTCTAAGGTTCCCCCTGCTGATTCCCAGGCCCCTTTAAGAAAGGTGTCAGCTTTTTTGTCCAAGGGGTCTTTAAGTGTACCCATTTCCTCGAAGAGGAGGGCAAATTTTTTAGAGGCCTTTACCCCAGCAAGCCTAGGAGCTTTGTCCCAAGATGTGGATGCCCCCTTCTTAAAGGGGTACTTCATTTTTAGAGAAGGTACTGAGTTCTTTTTGTCTGGCCTCTCCCATTCTTTCTTAATTAAGGTTTGGATATTCTTGTTTTGTGGAAACACCCTACGCCTCTTTTGACCTAATTCCCCAAACATTATCTCTTAGACCGTTTTATCAGGACGAGGGTCAACCACCCCCATGGTAGATCTTACTGCTTTTACCAGGAAATCTACTTCATCTAGGGATGCAGTGACGCCCCCTTTTCATCGTCCGAGGAGGAAAAATCTGCTATATCTGAGTCTATTCCCCCAGAGATGGAGGGATCGGACTGGGAGTATATGATGGTTTCCCTCTTTTTGGCTTTATCTCCTGCCCTAGGGACGTAAAAGCACTCTGGACCTCCAATCTAATCGCAGATCTAAGTTTGGAGGCAAAGTCTGGGGTTTCTTCACAGAGCACACTATGCAAGAGTGGCAGAGCTTCTTATTCCTGGACACAGGCAAGGCTCTATCGCATATGGGGCAGGACCTGTTTTTCGTTTTCCCCAATCTCTTCCTTCCCTAATAAAAAGAAAGAGAAGTTACCCCCATTACAATGGTGAGCTTTCTCGAAGGTCACTCGCCTGTCAGATGCAGCCACAGGTACCGGTTCTGGAGGAGGGACAGGATCCTGTAAAGGATGTTCCAGAGATGGTGACTTATTCGTGACTCTGGATTTCCTGCTGGGCTGTGTGTAGTGGCTGCTGGACCAGCTGGACCGCCTTTCTGCAGAAGCACGATTCTTTTGCGCATCTGACTGCTACTTGTGGTGATGCTGCTGCTGCCGAGGCGGCTGCTGTTGTAGCTGCTGATCACTGTCTTCCATCTTGCATAGGACTGCATGCAGCAAGGAATGCTTTCTCTGATGTTCTTTTTGAATTTGCTGCACGTCTGACGACACCGCCTCACCTGGGGAGCGTCTCAGCTGCGCATGTGCCGCCCCGGAGCTCAGAAGGAGTACTCCTTTTCTGGAGCGGCGGCCAACTAGCTCCACCCACTCACTCCACCCACACTATACCAGTGTGCCCTGACCGGACCCTGGAAGCCTTTACATCCTCTCCGGAGCGGCAGCCATGCTTCCCCCCGCTCACCCTGCAAGACACATCAGTCCCAGCAGTGGCGGTTCAGGCACCGCACCAGCCGTAGCAGGGGGCTCCCCGCTGCCAGTATTCGGACAGGCCAGCCCGGATCTTGTTCTTTGAAGGTACCGTCCAAACTGAAGGTAACCTGTTGTGAACTATTGTTCTTGGCTCCCTCTTGTGGTCATTAGCGGTATGGCACTTTGAGTGTCTTTTCCCTGGTTGGCACTCACCTGCTTCGTTTGGCCTGGGTGTGCCTATATAAACTTCCTGGATACTCTGTATTGTGCCTGGATTCGTTGTTATCAGACCTTGTCTGTTTTCTCCTGTCTCCTGGTCTCCTGATTTTGCAAGATAAGCTAAGTCCTGCTTTCTTATTTTTGTGCATTTGAATTTCCCTTATTTTGTTCCAGCTTTGTTTAAAATGTGATTCCTGATTTTGCTGGAAGCTCAAGGGGGCTGTTATCCTCCCCCCACACCGTTAGTCGGTGCGGGGGTTCTTGGATATTCAGCGTGGATATTTTGTAGGGTTTTTTGCTGACCGTATAAGTCATCTTTCTATTTTCTGCTATTAGTCAGTGGGCCTCTCTTTGCTAAATCTAGTTCATTCTTACGTTTGTCATTTCTTCTTACCTCACCGTTATTATTTGTTGGGGGCTTGCATTATTACTTTGGGGTCCTTTCTCTTGAGGCAAGAGAGGTCTTATTTTCTCTGAAAGGGTTAGTTAGTTCTCCGGCTGGCGCGAGACGTCTAGAACCAACGTAGGTACGTTCCCCGGCTGCTGCTAGTTGTTTGTGTTAGGATCAGGTATACGGTCAGTCAAGTTACCACTTCCCTATGAGCTGGCTTTTTGTGTTTGCAGACTTAGCTGGTTCTCCTGAGATCCTCTGCCATTAGGATCATAACAGTAATCCAGGCCTAAAAAGTGCATTGCTGAAGAGGGACAATAAGAAAAGAAGTCTGAGGTTTTTTTGTTTTTTTTTCTTCCTCCCCTTTATTTCTGAGTGGCTTGAAGCTCTGCTGCAGACATGAATGTTCAGACTCTGATTACTAGTGTGGATCAGCTTGCTGCACGTGTGCAGGGCATTCAGGATTTTGTTATTAGCAGTCCTATGTCAGAACCTAAGATACCTATTCCTGAGCTGTTCTCTGGAGATCGATTTAAATTTGGGAATTTTAGGAATAATTGTAAATTGTTTCTATCTTTGAGACCTCGTTCGTCTGGAGACTCAGCTCAACAAGTTAAAATTGTTATCTCCTTCTTGCGTGGCGACCCTCAGGATTGGGCTTTCTCATTGGCGCCAGGAGATCCGGCATTGGCAAATATTGATGCGTTTTTTCTGGCGCTCGGATTGCTTTATGAGGAGCCCAATCTTGAAATACAGGCAGAAAAGGCATTGCTGGCTATCTCTCAGGGCCAGGATGAAGCTGAGGTGTACTGACAAAAATTTCGGAAATGGTCCGTGCTTACTCAATGGAATGAGTGTGCTCTGGCCGCAAATTTCAGAAATGGCCTTTCTGAAGCCATTAAGAATGTGATGGTGGGTTTTCCCATTCCTACAAGTCTGAATGATTCTATGGCTCTGGCCATCCAGGTTGATCGGCGTTTGCGGGAGCGCAAAACTGCTAATCCTCTGGCAGTGTTGTCTGAACGGACACCTGACTCAATGCAATGTGATAGAATCCTGACTAGAACCGAACGGCAAAATCATAGGCGTCAGAATGGGTTGTGTTTTTACTGTGGTGATTCTACACGTTATCTCGGCATGCTCTAAACGGCCATCAAAGGTTGTTAGTCCTGTCGCCATTGGTAATTTGCAGCTTAAGTTCATTTTGTCTGTGACTTTGATTTGCTCATTATCTTCCTACCCTGTTATGGCATTTGTGGATTCAGGTGCTGCCCTGAGTCTTATGGATTTATCATTTGCCAAGCGCTGTGGTTTTGTCCTAGAGCCTTTGGCGGAGAATAAACCGCAGTATTGGACACAAGTGACCATGTGCATGTCTCCTGAACATCGGGAGGTGATTCGTTTTCTTGTTTTGCATAAAATGCAGGATTTGGTCGTTCTGGGTCTGCCATGGTTACAGACCCATAATCCAGTTTTGGATTGGAAGGCAATGTCCGTGTCAAGTTGGGGTTGTCAGGGAATTCATTGCGATTCCTCGTCGGTGTCTATTGCTTCTTCTACTCCTTCTGAAGTCCCTGAGTATTTGTTGGACTATCAGGATGTATTCAGTGAGTCCAGGTCCAGTGCCCTTCCTCCTCATAGGGACTGTGACTGCGCTATAGATTTGATTCCTGATAGTAAATTTCCTAAGGGACGACTATTTAATCTGTCTGTACCTGAGCATGCCGCGATGCGTGCTTATATTAAGGAGTCTTTAGAGAAGGGACATATTCGTCCATCCTCTTCCCCTCTTGGTGCGGGATTCTTTTTTGTGGCCAAGAAAGACGGCTCTTTGAGACCGTGTATAGACTATCGGCTTTTGAATAAAATCACTGTCAAATTTCAGTATCCTTTGCCACTATTGTCGGACTTGTTTGCCCGGATTAAGGGTGCCAAGTGGTTCACCAAGATAGATCTTCGCGGTGCGTACAACCTTGTGCGCATTAAGCAGGGAGATGAATGGAAAACTGCGTTCAATACGCCCGAAGGTCATTTTGAGTACTTGGTGATGCCTTTTGGGCTTTCTAATGCCCCCTCAGTGTTTCAGTCCTTTATGCATGACATTTTCCGGAAGTATCTGGATAAATTTATGATTGTTTATCTGGATGATATTCTGGTTTTCTCTGATGATTGGGATTCTCATGTAAAGCAGGTCAGGATGGTGTTTCAGGTTTTGCGTGATAATGCTTTGTTTGTGAAGGGCTCAAAGTGTCTCTTTGGAGTGCAGAAGGTTTCCTTTTTGGGTTTTATTTTCGCCCCTTCTACTGTGGAGATGGACCCAGTCAAGGTCCGAGCTATTCATGATTGGACTCAACCCACGTCCGTTAAGAGTCTTCAGAAGTTCTTGGGTTTTGCTAATTTCTACCGTCGTTTTATTGCTAATTTTTCTAGCATTGTAAAACCTTTGACGGATATGACCAAGAAGGGTTCTGATGTTGCTAATTGGGCTCCTGCGGCCGTGGAGGCTTTCCGGGAGCTGAAGCGCCGGTTTACTTCGGCGCCTGTTTTGTGCCAGCCTGATGTCTCACTTCCCTTTCAGGTTGAAGTAGACGCTTTTGAGATCGGTGCAGGGGCTGTTTTGTCGCAGAAAGGCTCTGGTTGCTCTGTGATGAGACCATGTGCTTTTTTTTCTAGGAAGTTTTCGCCTGCTGAGCGGAACTATGATGTTGGTAATCGGGAGTTGTTGGCTATGAAGTGGGCATTTGAGGAGTGGCGTCATTGGCTCGAGGGAGCTAAGCATCGTGTGGTGGTCTTGACTGATCATAAAAATCTGATGTACCTCGAGTCCGCTAAGCGCCTGAATCCTAGACAGGCTCGTTGGTCGTTGTTTTTCTCCCGTTTTGACTTTGTGGTCTCGTACCTGCCTGGTTCAAAGAATGTGAAGGCTGATGCTCTTTCTAGGAGTTTTGTGCCTGACTCTCCTGGAGTCGCAGAGCCAGCGGGTATTCTTAAAGAGGGAGTAATCTTGTCGGCCATTTCTCCTGATTTGCGACGTGTGTTGCAGAGATTTCAGGCTGGTAGACCTGACTCTTGTCCACCTGACAGACTGTTTGTTCCTGATAAATGGACCAGTAGAGTTATTTCCGAGGTTCATTCCTCAGTGTTGGCAGGGCATCCTGGGATTTTTGGTACCAGAGATTTGGTGGCTAGGTCCTTTTGGTGGCCGTCCCTGTCGCGAGATGTGCCATCTTTTGTGCAGTCCTGTGGGATTTGTGCTCGGGCTAAGCCTTGCTGTTCTCGTGCCAGCGGGTTACTTTTGCCCTTGCCCATCCCGAAGAGGCCTTGTACGCACATTTCCATGGATTTCATTTCAGATCTTCCGGTGTCTCAAGGAATGTCTGTCATCTGGGTGGTCTGTGATCGTTTTTCCAAGATGGTCCATTTGGTGCCCTTGCCTAAGTTGCCTTCCTCTTCCGATTTGGTTCCTTTGTTCTTTCAGAATGTGGTTCGTTTGCACGGCATTCCTGAGAATATCGTGTCTGACAGAGGATCCCAGTTTGTGTCCAGATTCTGGCGATCCTTTTGTGCTAGGATGGGCATCGATTTGTCATTTTCATCTGCCTTTCATCCTCAGACTAATGGCCAAACGGAGCGAACTAATCAGACGCTGGAGGCTTATTTGAGATGTTTTGTTTCTGCGGATCAGGATGATTGGGTGACTTTCTTGCCATTGGCTGAGTTTGCCCTTAATAATCGGGCAAGTTCCGCTACTTTGGTTTCGCCATTTTTCTGCAACTCTGGTTTTCATCCGCGGTTTTCCTCGGGTCATGTTGAACCTTCTGACTGTCCTGGGGTGGATTCCGTGGTGGATAGGTTGCAGCGCATTTGGAATCTTGTGGTGGACAACTTGAAGTTGTCACAGGAGAAGGCTCAGCGCTTTGCCAACCGCCGCCGCGGTGTGGGTCCCCGACTTCGTGTTGGGGATTTGGTTTGGTTGTCTTCTTGGTATGTCCCTCTGAAGGTTTCCTCTCCTAAGTTTAAGCCTCGCTTTATTGGTCCTTATAAAATTTTGGAAGTCCTTAATCCGGTGTCGTTTCGTTTGGATCTTCCGGTGTCGTTTGCCATTCACAATGTGTTCCATAGGTCTTTGTTACGGCGGTACGTGGTGCCTATGGTTCCTGCTGTTGAGCCTCCTGCTCCGGTGTTGGTTGAGGGCGAGTTGGAGTATGTGGTGGAGAAGATCTTGGACTCTCGTCTCTCTAGACGGAGGCTTCAGTATCTGGTCAAATGGAAGGGCTATGGTCAGGAGGACAATTCCTGGGTGGTCGCCTCTGATGTTCATGCGGCCGATTTGGTTCGTGCCTTTCACGCTGCTCATCCTGATTGCCCTGGTGGTCTTGGTGAGGGTTCGGTGACCCCTCCTTAAAGGGGGGGTACTGTTGTGAACTATTGTTCTTGGCTCCCTCTTGTGGTCATTAGCGGTATGGCACTTTGAGTGTCTTTTCCCTGGTTGGCACTCACCTGCTTCGTTTGGCCTGGGTGTGCCTATATAAACTTCCTGGATACTCTGTATTGTGCCTGGATTCGTTATCAGACCTTGTCTGTTTTCTCCTGTCTCCTGATTTTGCAAGATAAGCTAAGTCCTGCTTTCTTATTTTTGTGCATTTGAATTTCCCTTATTTTGTTCCAGCTTTGTTTAAAATGTGATTCCTGATTTTGCTGGAAGCTCAAGGGGGGCTGTTATCCTCCCCCCACACCGTTAGTTGGTGCGGGGGTTCTTGGATATTCAGCGTGGATATTTTGTAGGGTTTTTTGCTGACCGTATAAGTCATCTTTCTATTTTCTGCTATTAGTCAGTGGGCCTCTCTTTGCTAAATCTAGTTCATTCTTACGTTTGTCATTTCTTCTTACCTCACCGTTATTATTTGTTGGGGGCTTGTATTATTACTTTGGGGTCCTTTCTCTTGAGGCAAGAGAGGTCTTATTTTCTCTGAAAGGGTTAGTTAGTTCTCCGGCTGGCGCGAGACGTCTAGAACCAACGTAGGTACGTTCCCCGGCTGCTGCTAGTTGTTTGTGTTAGGATCAGGTATACGGTCAGTCAAGTTACCACTTCCCTATGAGCTGGCTTTTTGTGTTTGCAGACTTAGCTGGTACTCCTGAGATCCTCTGCCATTAGGATCATAACAGTAACCTGTCCTTTAGGGACAGGAAACCAAATGATGCGAGGGAGAGGTACCGCCCATTTATCTGTAGGTTCCTTGTCCCTGAAGGACGGATCACCTCTCTCCATGGTGCTGTCATGGGGGATAGAGAAAGAAGGCCTCTCATTATTGGATCTAATTGTAACATCCAGGCCAGTGCTTGTCTCCTCTGTTTCCACTTAGGTTGCTTGGAAGTACCCTTATTGCGTGAGATGCAGAGTGGCTGTGCTGTTTAATTAATGGACCTGTTGGTGCTGCTCAGTCAGGCAGCTATGGGGTCAATTCCTGACCATTCTTTGTCTTCTGATTTTGTGCCTGAATGCCTAACTGGTTCTGACCTGGTTGCCTTGACTTCTCTTGCTTCTGGTTTGCTTCTCTAGCCAGCAGCTGTTCTAAGGAAACAATCCTTTGGACCCTGTTGTAACAACCGATCCCTATACAGGGGTCACAAGCTAAAGACTGGGGTTTCTTGGATTGGCTAGTGTCAAGTCGGTCCAAGGTAGCATTTCTCAGCCTACGGTCTCTGACAGACATGGCAGTAATGACTTAGTCTTTACTCCCTTGGAGTTGGGTAAGTATTCTCTGCGAGGGGTTTGTTGCTTTCTCACAGATATTAATGCTGGTTTCAGGTTGATTGTGTCTGCTCTCACACTGGTGTTAGCAAAAACATTCAAATAATAACTAAAGTTTGTTTTAAATCAAATCAATAATTAATGTCAATAAAACATAATTAATTAGGGATCCAGCAATAGTAGAAACAAAAATAGAGCACTCACCAAATGGCAAAAAACTCTAATTTTATTCTTTGATCCATCAATCCAAATACTTTTCACAAAGGAGAGTAGCAAAGCGTATAACAGGCGGCAGCATTTTTGCATCCACTGACTCTTTAGCCCTGTGTGTTGGCATCATTGCACACATTAGATAAAGCAAACCTGGCAGCAGGATTTTGCAAAGTAAACTACAAAATTAAAAATGATAACTGGGGTGAAGAAATGTATCTTGTGGTTCTTGTGTAATCAGTGTTAGAAGTTTTCAGTTAACGAGATGCTCATACTTCGGGGCCGGACTGTAGGCAAAGTCTTATCTTCCTGCTTTGGCCATAGAAACCAAGGAAAGACCTGGCCACAGGCTGCCCTGAAGCGCATACAGTCTGTCTCTATGATGAGAAACATGTTTGTGCTTTGGGGTGGGCCTGTGCGCAGGTCTTTTCTTGGTTTCTCTGGCTTAGAGCAGGAAGACTCTGCCTACAGTCCCACCCCAGAGCACGAGCATATCATTAACTGAAAACTTCAAACACTGATTACACAAGAACCACAAGACGGATTTCTTCACCTCAGGTATCATTTTAATCAGTATGACAGTGGCAATCTTAAAGTGTTTGTAGTTTACTTAACAAAATCCTATTGACAGGTTCCCTCTAAGGAGCAAAACCAAGTGCAATATACCAGGTATAAAATAATAATGCTGCAAATTCTACTGGAACACGATAGATGGAGATCTCCCATTCTGTCCTTTACAAAGTAGAATGAAAAGTTCTGGAATCCCATGTAATCGTCACCCTTGCAACTAACAATAATCCTCATACACTACACATTGTGCATCAATGCTACCTCACATAGTAATCACAATGTAATAAATGCCAGGAGATCTGATACTTATGTATCTAGTGTTTTCCTGTTTCAGTATATGTAACTTTTAGACTGAAATTATGGACATGTCTGAGGTGGTCCGACCTCCAGTCCTAGTTACTCCTGAGATAGTCCTGTTGGGTCTTCTTGATGATAATGAACAGTGGCTTTATCAAACTGTTATATTTATATCTGAAACTTTTTACTAGAATAGACGGATGTACAAGTACCCCCTAATCTTGTTCAATGGTGTAAGATTATCAATACGGATATATTATGTATAAATTGGATAAAATTTTGCTGTCTGTTCATTATGCACAGCCAAATGACTTGACCTATCAGCACCAAATTACGCACATCGGTAAATCAGGCACGTAAGAAGATATGTAACAAATTTCAGCTCTCTGTGACCTACCACTGGAGATATTCACCAAAAACGCAACCAAAAAGCAAATATAAATTTATGGCAAAATGACTGGACCATTATGCCCCATATGTGCCACGTAGGAAAATCAGGAGCTTCGGTAGATTTTAGACAGGGATTCAGATCTCTAGGACCTACCATTCTCAACATATTCCCAAAACAAATGAACTCAACAAATTGAAATTTACAGGCAAAAATATTATGGGTCTCGTCAAATGGTGACACAACCCAAACATTTTTTTATTTTTTTGCATCACCACTAAAATAAAAAAAAAAAATGAACATGTTTGGTATCTCTTTAATTAGATTGATGAGAAGAATCTTATTACATGGTAATTTTTACTACACGATGTACATCGTAAAAACAATTCCCAAAAAACAATGTCAGAATTACGTTTTTTTTCACAATTTCACCACCTTTGGAATTTGTTTCTTATTTTCCAGTACACTATGTGGTAAAATGAATGGTGTCATTCAAAAGTACTACTTGTTAAAGGGCCACTGTCACCCCCCTCCAGCCGTTATAAACTAAAAGAGCCACCTTGTGCAGCAGTAATGCTGCATTCTAACAAGGTGGCTCTTTTAGTTTTAGGTTCAAGTATACCCCAAATAAAGCATTTTTGTACTTAGCCACAATTCCTGTCTCTAGCCAGGGAGGCGGGTCCTCACTCCCCAGCTTGACCAGCTCCTCTGCCGTCACTCCAATCTTCCTGCGCTTTTGGCGCCGCCCCCTCAGCGCTGCCTGTTATCGTTTCAAAACCGGCGCCTGCGCTGTGTACTGGTGTCCTGCGCAGACGCAGTAAGCTCTGGCCGTCTGACGTCCCAGCCAGGCTTGCACACTGCGCCTGCGCGGGCATTGCGGCCAGCCACCTTTGGAATCCCCGCCCCGCACTGTGTTATGCATTATGCACAGTGCGGGGCGGGGATTCCAAAGGTGGCTGGTCGCAATGCCCGCGCAGGCGCAGTGTGCAAGCCTGGCTGGGACGTCAGATAGCCAGAGTTTACTGCGTCTGCGCAGGACACCAGTACACAGCGCAGGCACCGGTTTTGAAACGATAACAGCGCTGAGGGGGTGGCGCCGAAAGCGCAGGAAGATTGGAGTGACGGCGGAGGAGCTGGTCAAGCTGGGGAGTGAGGACCCGCCTCCCTGGCTAGAGACAGGAATTGTGGCTAAGTATAAAAACGCTTTATTTGGGGTATACTTGAACCTAAAACTAACAGAGCCACCTGTCATGATCTCTGCAGACAGAGATCATAGCAAGCCTATAGAGGGACAAGCTCTCGGAAGATGGAACTATACTGACCATGAACTAAGCCTGCCGCGCAACTAGAAATAGCCAGGTAGCATTTCCTATTTATAGCTAGATGCCCAGCTCTGGCCTAAGACCTAAATAGCTAGCAGAGGGAAATATAAGACCTGGCTCACCTCTAGAGAAATATTCCAAAGAAGACAGTAGCCCCCCACATATAATGACGGTGAGTTCAGATGAAACAACAAACGCAGCAGGAAAATAGTCTTAGCAAATTTGAGGTCCGCTTACTAGATAGCAGAAGACAGATAGTATACTTTCATGGTCAGCAGAAAAATACTAACAAAACACCATCCAGAGATTACCTTAAACTCTGGCATTAACTCATAACGCCAGAGTAGCAATCCCTGATCGACGAGAGCTTTCCAGACACAGTAACAAAACTTCAGCTGCGAACTGGAACAAATAGGCAAAACAAAACATGGACAAAAGTCCAACTTATCAGTAGTTGTCTAGAAGCAGGAACAAGCACTGAGAGGCATCAGATAACATTGTTGACCGGCAAGAAACCACCAGAGAAATGAGCTTAAATAGCGACACCCACTACTGATGGAATCAGGTGAAACAGGAAAGAGGATGACAAGTCCAATTCCACAAGCGGCCACCGGGGGAGCCCAGAATCCAAATTCACAACAGTACCCCCCCCTCAAGGAGGGGGCACCGAACCCTCACCAGATCCACCAGGGCGACCAGGATGAGCCCTATGGAAGGCACGAACAAGATCAGAAGCATGAACATCAGATGCATTGACCCAAGAATTATCCTCCTGGCCGTAACCCTTCCAGTTGACCAGATACTGGAGTTTCCGTCTGGAAACACGAGAGTCCAAAATTTTCTCCACAACGTACTCCAACTCACCCTCAACCAACACCGGAGCAGGAGGCTCAAGAGAAGGTACAACAGGTACCTCATACCTGCGCAATAACGACCGATGAAAAACGTTATGAATGGAAAAGGACGCAGGGAGGTCCAAACGGAAAGAAACAGGATTAAGAATCTCCAATATTCTATAAGGGCCGATGAACCGAGGTTTAAACTTAGGAGAAGAGACCCTCATAGGGACAAAACGAGAAGACAACCACACTAAATCTCCAACACAAAGCCGAGAACCAACACGACGATGACGGTTGGCAAAACGCTGAGTCTTCTCCTGTGACAACTTCAAATTGTCCATAACCTGCCCCCAGATGTGATGCAATCTCTCCACCACCGCATCCACTCCAGGACAATCCGAGGATTCCACCTGACCGGAGGAAAATCGAGGGTGAAACCCCGAATTACAGAAAAACGGGGACACCAAGGTGGAAGAACTGGCCCGATTATTGAGGGCGAACTCTGCCAATGGCAAAAAAGCAACCCAATCATCCTGGTCAGCAGAGACAAAACACCTCAGATATGTCTCAAGGGTCTGATTAGTCCGCTCGGTCTGGCCATTAGTCTGAGGGTGAAAAGCAGATGAAAAAGACAAATCTATGCCCATCCTAGCACAGAATGCCCGCCAAAATCTAGACACAAATTGGGTACCTCTGTCAGAAACAATATTCTCAGGAATACCGTGCAATCGGACAACATTCTGAAAAAACAGAGGAACCAACTCAGAAGAAGAAGGCAACTTGGGCAGAGGAACCAAATGGACCATTTTAGAGAAACGGTCACAGACCACCCAGATGACAGACATCTTCTGGGAAACAGGCAGATCAGAAATAAAATCCATCGAGATGTGTGTCCAAGGCCTCTTAGGAATAGGCAAGGGCAACAGCAGTCCGCTAGCCCGAGAACTACAAGACTTGGCCCGAGCACAAACGTCACATGACTGCACAAAGACTCGCACATCTCGTGACAGAGAAGGCCACCAGAAGGATCTTGCCACCAAATCCCTGGTACCAAAAATTCCGGGATGACCTGCCAATGCAGAAGAATGTACCTCAGAGATGACTCTGCTGGTCCAATCATCCGGAACAAACAGTCTATCAGGCGGACAACGATCCGGTCTATCCGCCTGAAACTCTTGCAAGGACCGCCGCAGATCAGGAGAAACGGCCGACAAAATTACTCCCTCCCTAAGGATACCTGTGGGTTCAGAATTACCAGGAGAGTCCGGGTCAAAACTCCTAGAAAGGGCATCTGCCTTAACATTCTTAGAACCCGGTAGGTATGACACCACAAAATTAAAGCGAGAAAAAAATAAAGACCAGCGCGCCTGTCTAGGATTCAGGCGTCTGGCAGTCTCAAGATAAATCAAATTTTTGTGGTCAGTCAATACCACCACCTGATGCCTAGCCCCCTCGAGCCAATGGCGCCACTCCTCAAACGCCCACTTCATGGCCAAAAGCTCCCGATTCCCAACATCATAATTCCGCTCTGCGGGCGAAAATTTGCGAGAAAAGAAGGCACAAGGCCTAATGACGGAGCAGTCGGAACCTTTCTGCGACAACACTGCCCCAGCTCCGATCTCCGAAGCGTCAACCTCAACCTGAAAAGGCAGATTCACATCAGGCTGACGCAACACAGGGGCAGAGGCAAAACGGCGCTTAAGCTCCCGAAAGGCCTCCACAGCATGAGGGGACCAATTAGCAACATCAGCGCCTTGTCTGGTCAAATCAGTCAGTGGTTTAACGACATCCGAAAAACCAGCAATAAATCGGCGGTAAAAGTTGGCAAAGCCCAAAAATCTCTGAAGACCCTTAAGAGAGGAGGGCTGAGTCCAGTCACAAATAGCTTGCACCTTGACGGGATCCATCTCAATGGAAGAGGGAGAAAAAATATACCCCAAAAAGGAAATTTTCTGGACCCCAAAAACGCACTTAGACCCCTTCACACATAAAGAATTAGACCGCAGAACCTGAAAAACTCTCCTGACCTGCTGGACATGAGAGTCCCAGTCATCAGAAAAAATCAGAATATCATCCAGATATATTATCATAAATTTATCCAGAAAATCGCGGAAAATATCATGCATAAAAGACTGGAAAACTGAAGGGGCATTAGAAAGACCAAAAGGCATGACCAAATACTCAAAGTGGCCCTCGGGCGTATTAAATGCGGTCTTCCACTCATCCCCCTGCCTGATCCGCACCAAATTATACGCCCCACGAAGATCAATTTTAGAGAACCACTTAGCACCCTCTATACGAGCAAACAAATCAGTAAGCAATGGCAATGGGTATTGATACTTAACAGTGATCTTATTCAGAAGCCGATAATCAATACATGGTCTCAAAGAGCCGTCTTTTTTTGAGACAAAGAAAAACCCAGCTCCCAAGGGAGAAGAAGATGGACGAATATGTCCCTTTTCCAAAGACTCCTTTATATATTCCCGCATAGCAGCATGTTCCGGCACAGACAAATTAAACAAACGACCCTTTGGATATTTACAACCCGGTATCAAATCTATGGCACAATCGCACTCACGGTGCGGAGGTAACGACCCAAGCTTGGGTTCGTCAAAGACGTCTTGATAATCAGAGAGGAACTCAGGGACTTCAGAGGGAATGGACGACGAAATAGAAACCAAAGGTACGTCCCCATGAATACCCTTACATCCCCAGCTCAACACAGACATAGCTCTCCAGTCCAAGACTGGGTTGTGAGACTGCAACCATGGCAATCCCAGTACCAAATCGTCATGTAAATCATACAGCACCAGGAAACGAATAATCTCCTGGTGATCCGGATTGATACGCATGGTTACTTGTGTCCAGTATTGTGGTTTATTATTAGCCAATGGGGTGGAGTCAATCCCCTTCAGAGGAATAAGAGTCTCCAAAGGCTCTAAATCAAAACCACAACGATTGGCAAAGGACCAATCCATAAGACTCAGAGCGGCGCCAGAGTCAACATAGGCGTCCGTGGCAATGGATGACAAAGAGCAAATCAGGGTTACAGACAAAATAAACTTAGACTGAATGGTGCCAATGGAAACAGACTTATCAAGCTTCTTTGTACGCCTAGAGCATGCCGATATAACATGAGTAGAATCCCCACAATAGAAACACAATCCATTCTTCCGTCTAAAATTCTGTCGCTCACTCCTGGACAGAATTCTATCACACTGCATACTTTCTGGCGTCTTTTCCATAGACACCGCCAGATGGTGCATCGGTTTGCGCTCCCGCAGACGCCTATCAATCTGAATAGCCATTGTCATGGACTCATTCAGACCTGCAGGCAAAGGGAACCCCACCATAACATCCTTAACGGCATCAGAGAGACCTTCTCTGAAAGTTGCCGCCAAGGCGCACTCATTCCACTGAGTAAGCACAGACCATTTACGGAATTTTTGGCAGAAAACTTCAGCTTCGTCTTGCCCCTGAGATAGTGCCATCAAAGTTTTTTCTGCCTGAAGTTCCAAATGAGGTTCCTCATAAAGCAAGCCCAAGGCCAGAAAAAACGCATCCACATCGCGTAACGCAGGATCCCCTGCTGGCAATGAGAAGGCCCAATCTTGAGGGTCACCCCTGAGCAAGGAAATCACAATCCTAACCTGCTGAGCAGGGTCTCCAGCTGAACGAGACTTCAGGGACAAATAAAGCTTACAATTATTTCGGAAATTCTGGAAGCTAGCTCTATTCCCTGTGAAGAACTCCGGCAAAGGAATTCTCGGCTCAGATACCGGAGCATGTACTACAAAATCTTGTAAATTTTGTACTTTCGTGATGAGATTATTCAAACCCGCAGTTACACTCTGGAGATCCATTATTGTCAGGTGCACACAGAGCATACAGAGATTAGGAGGAGAGAGAGAAAAAAGACTGCAGCAAGGCAGACTGGAGGAAAAAAAAAAAAAAAAAAATTCCAGCAGACTTCTTATAACTCTCCTTTCTCAACCTGGGTCTTTAACACTTTACTGGCCGGTCAAACTGTCATGATCTCTGCAGACAGAGATCATAGCAAGCCTATAGAGGGACAAGCTCTCGGAAGATGGAACTATACTGACCATGAACTAAGCCTGCCGCGCAACTAGAAATAGCCAGGTAGCATTTCCTATTTATAGCTAGATGCCCAGCTCTGGCCTAAGACCTAAATAGCTAGCAGAGGGAAATATAAGACCTGGCTCACCTCTAGAGAAATATTCCAAAGAAGACAGTAGCCCCCCACATATAATGACGGTGAGTTCAGATGAAACAACAAACGCAGCAGGAAAATAGTCTTAGCAAATTTGAGGTCCGCTTACTAGATAGCAGAAGACAGATAGTATACTTTCATGGTCAGCAGAAAAATACTAACAAAACACCATCCAGAGATTACCTTAAACTCTGGCATTAACTCATAACGCCAGAGTAGCAATCCCTGATCGACGAGAGCTTTCCAGACACAGTAACAAAACTTCAGCTGCGAACTGGAACAAATAGGCAAAACAAAACATGGACAAAAGTCCAACTTATCAGTAGTTGTCTAGAAGCAGGAACAAGCACTGAGAGGCATCAGATAACATTGTTGACCGGCAAGAAACCACCAGAGAAATGAGCTTAAATAGCGACACCCACTACTGATGGAATCAGGTGAAACAGGAAAGAGGATGACAAGTCCAATTCCACAAGCGGCCACCGGGGGAGCCCAGAATCCAAATTCACAACAGCCACCTTGTTAGAATGCAGCATTACTGCTGCACAAGGTGGCTCTTTTAGTTTATAACGGCTGGAGGCGGGTGACAGTGGCCCCTTAAGCAAAAAAACAAGCTCCCATATGTCAATGTGGACAGAAAGATAAAAGAGTTACGGGTCTAGGAAGAAGGGGAGGGAAAAAATGAAATGCAAAAAATAAACTTGGCCGTGGCGTAAAGGGGTTAAGTGGAAGATACCAGATATTTGTCTCTGGAGGTATATACTTCTTCCATTGCATAAGGCCGGCGTCACACTAGCGAGTTTTACGGACGTATGAGCGCCGAAAATACGTCCGTAAAACTCGCCAAACAAACGGCACAATTATTCTCAATGGGGCTGCTCCTATCAGCCGTATATTACGGTTCAGTATTATACAGCTTTCTACGGCCGTACAAAATCGCAGCATGCTGCCTTTGTCAGTGTATTGCGCAAAAAAATGCCAATGAAATTCTATGGGGGCGAGAAAAATATGGATTCCACACGGACCAGCAGTGTGACTTGCGAGAAATACGCAGCGGTGTTAGTGAAAAGTCGGTAATTCAATTGCCGGCTTTTCATTTCTCCTGCCTAAACCCGACAGGATTTGAGACATGGTTTACATACAGTAAACCATCTCATATCCCCCTTTTTTTTGCATATTCCACACTACTAATGTTAGTAGTGTGTATGTGCAAAATTTGGGCGCTGTAGCTGCTAAAATAAAGGGTTAAATCGCGTAAAAAATTGACGTGGGCTCCCGCGCAATTTTCTCCGCCAGAGTGGTAAAGCCAGTGACTGAGGGCAGATATTAATAGCCTAGAGAGGGTCCATGGTTATTGCCCCCCCCGTGGCTAAAAACATCTGCCCCCAGCCACCCCAGAAAAGGCACATCTGGAAGATGCGCCTATTCTGGCACTTGGCCACTCTCTTCCCACTCCCTGTAGCGGTGGGATATGGGGTAATGAAGGGTTAATGCCACCTTGCTATTGTAAGGTGACATTAAGCCGGATTAATAATGGAGAGGCGTCAATTATGACACCTATCCATTATTAATCCAATTGTCTGAAAGGGTTAAAAAAACACACATTATTAAAAAGTATTTTAATGAAATAAACACACAGGTTGTTTTAATATTTTATTGCTCTCTCAATCCAGCTGAACACCCTCGCTTGGCAAAATAATAAACCCACAATATACATACCCTCAGATGAACTGTCACATCCCACGAGGTAATCCATCTGAAGGGGTTAACTAAATTTACAGGCAGGAGCTGCGCTAAAGCACTCGCTCGCCTGTAACCCCCGGGGAATGAAGGAAAGCTGAGTGATCTGTACTCACATTGAGTTGCAGTGAGGCGCCCTCTGGTGGATGAACTCATGAACTGGAGCCTTGGAAAAGTTCCCACGCTCGAGTTCATATGAGTTCATCCACCAGAGGGTGCCTCACCGCAACTCAATGTAAGTACAGATCACCCAGCTTTCCTTCATTCCCCGGGGGTTACAGGCACGAGCGAGTGCTTTAGCGCAGCTCCTGCCTGTAAATTGAGTTAACCCCTTCAGATGGATTACCTCGTGGGACGTGACGGTTCATCAGAGGGTATGTATATTGTGGGTTTATTATTTTGCCAAGCGAGGGTGTTCAGCTGGATTGAGAGAGCAATAAAATATTAAAACAACCTGTGTGTTTATTTCATTAAAATACTTTTTAATAATGTGTGTGTGTTTTTTTAACCCTTTCAGACAATTGGATTAATAATGGATAGGTGTCATAATTGACGCCTCTCCATTATTAATCCGGCTTAATGTCACCTTACAATAGCAAGGTGGCATTAACCCTTCATTACCCCATATCCCACCGCTACAGGGAGTGGGAAGAGAGTGGCTAAGTGCCAGAATAGGCGCATCTTCCAGATGTGCCTTTTCTGGGCTGGCTGGGGGCAGATGTCTTTAGCCATGGGGGGGCCAATAACCATGGACCCTCTCCTGGCTATTAATATCTGCCCTCAGTCACTGGCTTTACCGCTCTGGCAGAGAAAATTGCGCGGGAGCCCACGCCAATTTTTTCCGCGATTGAACCCTTTATTTTAGCAGCTACAGCGCCCAAATTTTGCACATACACACTACTAACATTAGTAGTGTGGAATATGCAAAAAAAAGGGGATATGAGATGGCTTACTGTATGTAAACCATGTCTCATATCCTGTCGGGTTTGGGAAGGAGAAATGAAAAGCCGGCAATTGAATTACCGGCTTTTCACATATATTGCGCTGAATGAAATATAAATACAGAATATACATATATGTGTCTCAATGACATATATATATATATATATATATATATATATATATATACTGTATATATGTTTTACCGAACATTTGAGCACATAAATCCATTAGATGTCGGTTTTGCAAGCCTGCGAGAAAATCTCGCAGTACGGATGCCATACAGATTACATACGGAGGATGCCATGTGCAAAATACGCTGACACACCCTGACTATGGATCACTATTTTGGGAACATTTCTCCGTATTACGGCCGTAAAAAACGGACCATATTGTCTTACACTGAGTGTGACGCCGGCCTAAGGTTGAATAATCATAGGCAGGCAGCAACACGCAGGGGATAAAAGATCAAGTCCTCCTCTCCTCACTGATCTCTGCTGCTATTGTGTTATGTATTATTACAAACACATCCAGATCTTATCTCACATTGCTGTCAGTCTTCATCCCCCCCCATACTGACTGCCGTGGGATGAGATCTAGAGTAGAGATGAGCGAGCGAGCTCGGTTAAGGTGTTATCCGAGCATGCTCTAGTGCTAGTAGAGCATCTTTTCAGTGCTCCAATACGGTGTTCCAGTCACCGTGGCTGCATGTTTCGAAGCTATTCAATAGCCACAACACATGCAGGGATTACCTTAAAAACAGCCACAAGAGAATGCCCGTTTGATCTCGATATAGTTAATGCAGACAGACATCAATGATGTAAGGAGGGTGTATTCTTTTCCCCCCTGCATGATGCGGCCTACTTATGAATGTCAACTCCATTCAGGGGAAGAAGTATAAGTGCCCACAGACAAATCTCTGGTAAGACCCAGTTGAACTCTAACTAAAATTATAGTTAATCTCTCAGCAAGTAAGAATAGAAATGAAAAAATAAAAGCAAAGTTTGAGGGTATGTGCACACGTCAGGAATTCTTGCAGAAATTTCCTGAAGAAAACCGGAAATTTTCTGCAAGAAATCCGCAATTTTTTTTTTTGCGTTTTTTTCCCGGTTGTTTCGCGTTTTTTTTTAGCATTTTGCAAGTGTAATTAGCTTGCAGAATGCTAAAGTTTTCCAAGCGATCTGTAGCATCGCTTGGAAAACTGATTGACAGGTTGGTCACACTTGTCAAACATAGTGTTTGACAAGTGTGACCAACTTTTTACTATAGATGCAGCTTATGCAGCATCTATAGTAAAAGATAGAATGTTTAAAAATAATAATTAAAAAAAATAAAAAACGGTTATACTCACCTGCAGGCAGCCGATCTCCTCAGCGGCTTCCGTTCCTATAGATGGTGTGTGTGTGTGCAGGACCTTCGATGACGTCGCGGTCATGTGACCGCGACGTCATCGCAGGTCCTTCACACACACCATCTATAGGAACGGAAGCGGCAGCATGCACCGCTGAGAGGCGGGAAGACTCCGGGGGTGAGTATATCACTATTTTTTATTTTAATTATTTTTTTTTTACCAAATATATGGTGCCCAGTCTGTGGAGGAGAGTCTCCTCTCCTCCACCCTGGGTACCAACCGCACATGATCTGCTTACTTCCCGCATGGTGTGCACAGCCACATGCGGGAAGTAAGCAGATCAATGCATTCCTAGGTGTGCGGAATCCCCGCAATTCTGCAAATTTAATGAACATGTTGCTTTTTTTTCCGCAAAGCGATTTTTTCGTGGAAAAAAATGCAACATTTGCACAAGAAATGCGGAATACACTGAAAATAATGGGAGGCATATGTAAGCTTTTTTTGCGTTTTTATCACGTTTTTATAGCGAAAAAAACGCGAAAAATACTGAACGTGTGCACATGGCCTTACTCAGCTCTGCAGCCACTAGTCCATGACGTGGCCAGCTACAATGCACAAACTGGTGAAAGGTCCTCTGAAAACCTTATAGGGCAATGTAAAGCTGGGTAATTATAAAAAGGACAATTTCAAAAACAGAAAAGTGTCAAACAAACCTGAGATCCTTAATGTAATTCTACCTTCAGTACTTCTATACAAGCCATACCAGCTCTCCCTCAACTACAGGGGTCGTACAGCAATATCTTAACTTATAAATAAAAAATATAAATGCAAAGAGATGGATATTAGTATTAATGGCAGATGTTTATTAATCTCTGGTTTCAAGTTTTAAAGTGGTCTGGTATCACGTGCGTGTAGATGCTGTTGTACTTGATTAGGTCAGTTGAAAAGATGACCATCCAGTTGGTCTCAGCTGATTAATAAGACATCATCCTTTTTAGGCCGGCGTCACGCTAGCTAGTTTTACGGACGTATGAGCGCAGAAAATATGTCCAGAAAATACGCATTGCACACGGCCCAATGATTCTCTATGGGGAAGCTCCTATCTGCCGTATGGATCCATGATATGTCCATTTTGCAAGTATGCGCAAAAAAATCACTGTACGGAAGCCATACAGATGACGCACGGGTAAATTTGTGCGTAAAAATCGCATCCTCGCATTGAATACGGAACAGTGTTTTGGGACAGTTATTGCGTATTACGGCCATAAAAAACGGACCGTATTTTCATACGCCTAGTGTGACGCCGGCCTTAGATGTGACATGTTTGGTGTCTGATGTTTGCCTTAGCAACTGTCCAGATCATGTATACAAGAGAAGTGCTGGACAACCCCTTTAAGATGCAGTTATAGTGTTCACATAACGGCAAAGTATTCTATATGCACGGTGAAATATTTAGGACTGTGAAATGCATTCAACTTGCTGATGTTTATTGTTTATTGCATACAGTACATTTCCTAATCATTATCATTTCGTGTTCTCAATTGCTTTCCCTTTTCGATGTGTGACAACTTTTACTGTAACTTTTCTTGTTCAATTCATGAATAAATCATTTTATATAATATGAAGTGGTTATGTCCCTCTGTAATTTCTCTGATGTTTAAGAAAATGTAATTTCTTTGTTAAACATTTTCCCATTCTCAATGTGAAAATGGCTTCTCCTCTGAGTGTATTCTTTGATGACCGGAAAATGGCTTCTCCCCTGTATGAATTCTCAGATGGGCAACAAGATATGCTTTCTTGGTAAAACATTTCCCACATTCTGAACAAGAAAATGGCTTCTCCCCTGTGTGTGTACGTTTATGTTGAACAAGATCTCCTTTGTTAGAAAAACATTTCCCACATTCATGACATGAATATGGCTTTTCTCCTGTGTGAATTTTCTTATGTACATTAAGATTTGACTTCTTGGTAAAACATTGCCCACATTCTGAGCAAGAAAAAGGCTTCTCCCCTGTGTGAATGACCTTATGTGAAACAAGACTAGTTTTGCATGTAAAACATTTTCCACATTCTGGACATGAAAATGGCTTCTCCCCTGTGTGAATTACCATATGCGCAATAAGATTTGCTTTGGAGGTAAAACATTTCCCACATTCGTGACATGAAAATGGTTTCTCCCCTGTGTGAATTTTCTTATGTGCAGTAAGATTTTCTTTCTTGCTGAAACATTTCCCACATTCTGAACAAGAAAATGGCTTTTCCCCTGTGTGAATTTTCTTATGTGAAACAAGACTTGTTTTGTAAGAAAAATATTTCCCACATTCTGAACATGAAAATGGCTTCTCCCCTGTGTGAATTCTCTGATGGTCATTAAGAATTGATTTCTTGTTAAAACATTTACCACACTCTGAACAAGAAAATGGCTTCTCCCCTGTGTGAATTTTCTTATGTGCAACAAGACTTGTTTTGTAGGTAAAACATTTCCCACATTCGTGACATAAAAATGGTTTCTCCCCTGTGTGAATTCTCTCATGTACAGTAAGCCTTGTTTTGTAGGTATAACATTTCCCACATTCTTGACATGAAAATGGCTTTTTGCCTACATGAGCTTTGTGGTGTTCAGCATCCTTTTTGTTATTGTCATTTTGCTTAGCAGTTTGAAATGAATCAGAAGATGGAGCCTGTAGATAAGGAACTGATGATACATTTTTTCTGTAAAGGCCTGGTGGTATGTCTGGAATAGTGTCATGCTCTTCATATATATGTGGTGTGATACCATAATCAGCTGCTTCAAAATCTGTATATGTCGGATGTCCTTCTGATGCAAACTCATCTGCCAAGAAAAAAATACATTTCTTCAAAAATGCTGCCTTTTGAAACACATTGAGATAAAATTCAATTACTAGTTAACAAAGACAGGGGTACCAACTGTAGATTTCATTGCAAGGACTAATAGATTGTGATATTAAGCCAAAAAGTTGTGCTTTTTCTCTTGGACTTTTTAATTCATTTAGCCCTGACCAAGCTCACTGTAGTTTGTCTACCTTTGCTGGTAAATATAATTGTCATAAGACAATTGTTTGATACTCTTAGAATGAAACATCTGCAATCTATAGTGGATCAAGTTCATGGAATGTCTCAGCTGGATCGAGAATTGGCCAAACAATTTCAACCTTAGGAGATATCCCTTAATGCTGCAGCTGTTACTGAACTCAAAATAACCGGATTGATTTTTTTGAGACTGCAAAAAATTCTTGCCTTTCCGTGAAAGTTGTAAATTCTCTGCCCTTAAACCTTTGACTCTGAACATCAACATGCTAGACTATATTTATTACAGCACTAGGGTCCTTAGGGTCCTTAGATGTGGATTTTCTTTCTATTTCTTGGGTCTCCGGAAGTGTTTTCTGCAGAAACCATTTATGACCAAAACAGATCAACATTGCAGAGTGAGACTTTTGCTCTTTTTGTTCATTGAGCTATAAATTCTCAGAGGAAAGATTTTGGCATTTGATGTCAATTTCTTCTCAGTGGCGTTGATGAAACCTATCTAGATGAGTATATGCTTGATTTATCCAACACTTGGTTGCCATGCTTAGCTTTGTTTCAACTCTTTTACACAGCGGAGCAATAATCAATTTAATTGATCTGACTTTTAGTAGGATGGTGAAATTGCCTTTGACAATTTCTCTGCCAGAGATACAGACAGAGAGAGACGTAATACACAAAAAACACTTAGCGGTTGACAGCCGTAACAATTAGCGGGAGAGAAGAAAATAGATCCAAATGGGTTTTCTGGGATCAACATAAATTTCTACAGTCTCCCTATATCAAGATTTGCTCATGTCTCCAGCTTGAGTATGCGACCACAATAATGGAATATATTGTTGGGATTGTTATGGTGCAGCAAACTGCGTCCCAGCATGTACACTTCAATTAGTAACTAAGGCCATGGACAGTACGTCATATTTTTCAGATTGCCTGGGTAACTGTTTTGGTTGACAGTGATTTTTGCTCACAAAAAAAACAACCTATTTTTTTGTTATCATATTGTTAAAAATTTAAAAAAATATATATTTTTCCGTATTGAGCTAAAGTTTTTATGAGCATCATATTGGAATACGTCCAAATTTTCAATGTATTATTTTGAACCAAAACTAACAAAAATGACAATTATGCCATAATTTTCCATATTTTGTTTACCGGATATATATAAAAATAAATTAAAGGGAACACTTAAACAACAGAATATAACTCCAAGTAAATCAATCTTCTGTGAAATCAAACTGCAAATGGAATAGACAACAGATGGAAATTATTGGCAATTATCAAGACACCCTCAATAAAGGAGTGGTTCTGCAGGTGTGGACCACAGACCACATCCCAGTACCAATGCTTTCTAGCTGATATTTTGGGCACTTTTGAATGTTGGTTGTGCTTTCACACTTGTGGTAGCATGAGACGGACTTTACAACCCACACAAGTGGCTCAGGTAGTGCAGCTCATCCAGGATGGCACATCAATGCGAGCTGTAGTAAGAAGGTTTGCTGTGTCTGTCAGTGTAGTGTCCAGAGGCTGGAGGCGCTACCAAGAGACAGGCCAGTACACCAGGAGGTGTGGAGGAGGCCGTAGGAGGGCAACAACCCAGCAGCAGAACCGCTACCTCTGCCTTTGTGCAAGGAGGAACAGGAGGAGCACTGCCAGAGCCCTGCAAAATGACCTCCAGCAGGCAACAAATGTGCATGTGTCTGCACATGCGGTTAGAAACCTACTCCATAAGGATGGTCTGAGTACCCGACGTCCACAGATGGCGGTTGTGCTCACAGACCAACACAGTGCAGGATACTTGGCATTTGCCACAGAACACCTTAATTGGCAAATTCACCACTGGCGCCCTGTGCTCTTCACAGATGAAAGCAGGTTCACAATAAGCACATGTGACAGATGTGACAGTGTCTGGAGATGCCGTGGAGAGCGAGCTGCTGCCTGCAACATCCTTCAGCATGACCGGTTTGGCAGTGGGTCAGTAATGGTGTGGGGTGGTATGGACTGGCCCGCCCGTTCCCCAGACCTGAATCTGATTGAGCACATCTGGGACATCATGTCTCGCTCCAGCCACCAACGTCACATTGCACCACAGATTGTTCAAGAGTTGGCGGATGCTTTAGTCCAGGTCTGGGAGGAGATCCCTCAGGAGACCATCCGCCACCTCATCAGGAGCATGCCCAGGCGTTGTACAGTAGGGAGGTCATACAAGCACGTGGAGGCCACACACAATACTGAGCATCTTTTCTTTGTCATGAGGCATTTCCACTGACGTTGGATCAGCCTGTAATTTGATTTTCCACTTGAATTTTGAGTATGATTCCAAATCCAGGCCTCCATGGGATATTCATTTTGATTTACATTGATAATTGTTATGTTTTATTGTTCTGAACACATTCCACTATGCGATGAATAAAAATTTGCAACTGCAATATTTTATTCAGAGGTATCTAGGATGTGGTATTTTAGTGTTCCCTTTATTTTTTTGAACAGTATATACTATATATATATATATATATATGTATATATTTGTGTATAAAATCGTCAGTTGGGACTTCCCCGAATCCCATAAGGCAGTGTCACTTGCGCAGGCGCAGTTTGTGGCTGCACAGGATGAGAGCCGCACAGCCCAGGCACACAGTGGGTACATACCGGCATCATGGCTGCAGCTCCCGGGAACCCCATGTACGGGCAGGACTCCCCGCCCTGCTGCTCTCAGCTCCACAGATCAGGAGGGGAAATCCAAGCACGAAATGGCTGCAGATCCGCAGGGCATGCCTGTCCTCCTCTCACTGCTGCTTCCTCCTCCCTCTCCTCTCCTCCATCCCTGGCTTCCTTTCTTCCTTCCTGGCTGCCAGATAGGTAAAGACTCAGGTTGGGAAGGAGAAGGCTGCGGCGCTGCACAGAGGAGAGACGGGGACAGCGGGGAGGGCGGAGACAGCGAGAAGGGTGGGGACATTGGAAAGGGCGGGACAGCGAGGAGGTTGGGGCTCAGGTAGATGACCGACAGATCGTCGTTTGATTGACAGGTCTGGAAGTGACTGACAGCTGGGAGGGTCCGGCGTGACATCGCAGAAGGCAATGTCAGGAATGAAGGAGAACTGGGTGGCACGAGGTGGCTCCGCCTAGCGGCGCTCAGGTGCAGGGTGGCTGCGCGAACAGTCAGTGACTCAGGGACCGGTGCTGCCTGCTGCCGGGCAGAAGCATTAATCACTTACTGCCTGCAAGGAAGAACTCACGTGTCTACAAGCACAAAAGCCTGCAATAATCATGAGATTTATTGCCCCCTCATGATAGATAGGCGGTGCCACATGTGACCCCCAGCTGTATATCCCCCTAAGACCAGATAACCGGTGACTCCCCAGCTGTATATCCCCGACATACTAGATAAGCAGTGCCACATGTAACCCCCAGCTGTATATCCTCCACATACTAGATAAGCAGTGCCACATGTGACCCCCCCAGCTGTATATCCCCCACATACTAGATAAGCGATTCCACATGTGACCCCAGCTGTATATCCCCCCTCACACTAGATAAGCGGTGTCACATGTGACCCCCAGCTGTATATCCCCCCACATACTAGATAAGCGGTGCCACATGTGACCCCAGCTGTATATCACCTATATATATCTATATATATAATTGTCTAAGGGTTTTTTCGTCTGTCTGTCCTGGAAATCCCGCATCTCTGATTGGTCGAGGCCGCCAGGCCTCGACCAATCAGCGACGGGCACAGCATGGCGACGATGATGTCATAAAGGTTGCCTCGACCAATCAGGGACGGGCACAGTCTGCCACGAATTTGCCTCGACCAATCAGCGACGGGCACAGTATCGACGTAGATATCATAATGGTTGCCATGGCGACGATGATGTCATAAAGGTTGCCTCGACCAATCAGCGACGGGCACAGTCTGCCGCGAATTCTGGAATCATCATTGTCCATATACTACGGGGACATGCATATTCTAGAATACCCGATGCATTAGAATCGGGCCACAGTCTAGTATATATATATATATATATATATATATATATAATCGCCAGTTGGGACTTCCGGCCGCTGTCTCCGAATCCCATAAGGCACTGCGGCAGTGCGCATGTGACATACACGTCTCTGCTATTCCCACGCAGGCACAGTAACAGCCGCGTCGTTACTACACATGCACGGGAATAGCAGTGACGTGTATGTCACTTGCGCAGGAGCAGTTTGTGGCGGCAAAGCCACGAACTGCGACTGCTCAAAAATAAAAAAATGCAGAGGGATGATATAGAACAGATATGTTGGAAAGCGCAATGATGTCATGATTAAGGGAGCTTAGTCTCCAGAAACACGTTGAGATTCTTACCCATATGGTTCGTGCTGAAGTCTGTATCCTCCATGTTTAAAGTTTGTGAATAAAGAAAACTCTTTTTTATGGACTCGGTGAAGCTGGACATTCTTTTCTTTTTTGGACTTTATACGCCTGGACACAGCGGTTCCGTGCTCCCGAGGTTTGGTTCTTGCATCACGGGTGAGCTGGTTTATATTCCTTCTTTCCATGTCTTGATAATTGCCAATAATTTCCATCCATTTTCACAACTGCATGTGAAATTGATTGTCAGTGTTGCTTCCTAAGTGGACAGTTTGATTTCACAGGAGTTTGATTTACTTAGAGTTATATTCTGTTGTTTAAGTGTTCCCTTAAATTTTTTTGAGCAGTGTATATAAAAATGAGTGTATGAATCGATGATGATGTCATAATGGTTGCCATGGCGACTATATAATAAAGGTTGCCATGACGAAGATGATGTCATAATGGTTGCCATGGCTACGATGATGTCATACTAGGTTGCAATGGTTACGGTTATGTAATAATGGTTGCCATGGCGACGATGATGTCATAGTACGTTGTAATGGTGACGGTTATGTCATAATGGTTGCTATGGTAACGAAATGTCATAATAGGTTGCCATGGCAATGATGATGTCAGAATGGTTGCCATGGCAAAGATGATGTCATAATGGGTATATGGGCACAGAATTATGGGATGTAGGATGTGTGATGGGTATATGGGCATGGGACTATGGGATGGAGGATATGTATGATGGGAATATGGGCACGGGACTATGGGATGGAGGATATGAATGATGGGAATATGGGCACGGGACTATGGGATGGAGGATGTGTATGATGGGTATATGGGCATGGGACTATGACATCATCGTCGCCATGGCAACCATTATGACATCTACGTCGATACTGCAAAGAAACCTGAAAACCCATCTCTTCAAAGAAGCTTACAGCCTGTAAAGACTACACGGCCACCTCAACACCACTGGAGCTACTGCAACCCTTGACCTACTGTCTCCTTCCCCACAATCCTGTAGATTGTAAGCCCGCAAGGGCAGGGTCCTCTTCCCGCTGTACCAGTCTGTCATTGTTAGTTTTGTTTACTGTAAGTGATATTTGTATTTTAATGTAACCCCTTCTCATGTACAGCACCATGGAATTAATGGTGCTATATAAATAAACAATAATAATAATAATAATAATAATAATACTGTGCCCGTTGCTGATTTGTCGATGCGAATTCGCGGCAGACTGTGCCCGTCGCTGATTGGTCAAGGCCTGGCGGCCTCGACTAATCAGAGACGCGGGATTTCCAGGACAGACAGACAGAAAAACCCTTAGACAATTATATATATACTAGATTGTGGCCCGATTCTAACGTATCGGGTATTCTAGAATATGCATGTCCCCGTAGTATATGGACAATGATGATTCCAGAATTCGCGGCAGACTGTGCCCGTTGCTGATTGGTCAAGGCAACCTTTATGACATCATCGTCGCCATGGCAACCATTATGACATCTACGTGCGCGATTTCTACGTCGATACTGTGCCCGTCGCTGATTGGTCGAGGCGAATTCGCGGCAGACTGTGCGACTGTGGCCCGATTCTAACGCATCGGGTATTCTAGAATATGCATGTCCCCGTAGTATATGGACAATGATGATTCCAGTATTCGCGGCAGACTGTGCCCGTCGCTGATTGGTCGAGGCAACCCTTATGACATCATCGTCGCCATGGCAACCATTATGACATCTACGTCGATACTGTGCCCGTCGCTGATTGGTCGAGGCCTGGAAGCCTCGACCAATCAGAGACGCGGGATTTCCATTATGACATCATCGTCGCCATGCTGTGCCCGTTGCTGATTGGTCGAGGCCCAGGCGGCCTCGACCAATCAGAGACGCGGGGTTTCCAGGACAGACGGACAGACAGACAGACAGACAGACGGAAAAACCCTTAGACAATTATATATAGATAATATAACGCTGGGAGCGTCACTCTGTCCGAAGCCTTTATAGACTGTGCAAGCGCAAGCGCCGGCGCAGTCTGGACCCCACAGAGTGACGCTCCCAGGAGATCACGGTATGCGTAAGCACTGAACGCACACCGCGATCTCCAACGGAGAAGCAGGGACGAGCCAGGAGGGTGAGTATGCAATATTTACCTGTCCCGTTCCACCGATGCGCGCTGCTCCGCCCTCCACATCCTCCACATCCTCTGAATGTGACGTTCAGTCCAGAGGGCGGCGCGCATTAAGCGTGTCATCGCGCCCTCTGAACTGAACCGGAAGACAGAGCAGCGTGCATCGGTGGAACGGGGGACAGGTGAATATAGCAAGTGCCGGGGGCCTGAGCTAGCGGTGACTCCAGCACCAGACCCCCACAGCGCGCCGGTGTCTGCGCCTGCTCAGGCCCCCAGCACTCGGCGCCCAGCACCGCCACGCACAGCCGCCCGCACTCAGCACCGCCACACACAGCCGCCCGCACTCAGCACCGCCACGCACAGCCGCCCGCACTCAGCACCGCCACCCACAGCCGCCCGCACTCAGCACCGCCACGCACAACCGCCCGCACTCAGCACCGCCACGCACAGCCGCCCGCACTCAGCACCGCCACGCACAGCCGCCCGCACTCAGCACCGCCACGCACAGCCGCCCGCACTCAGCACCGCCACGCACAGCCGCCCGCACTCAGCACCGCCACGCACAGCCGCCCGCACTCAGCACCACCACGCACAGCCGCCCGCACTCAGCACAGCCACGCACAGCCGCCCGCACTCAGCACAGCCACGCACAGCCGCCCGCACTCAGCACAGCCACGCACAGCCGCCCACACTCAGCACAGCCACGCACAGCCACCCGCACTCAGCACAACCACGCACAGCCGCCCGCACTCAGCACAGCCATGCAGCCGCCCGCCTGCACTCAGCACAGCCGCCCGCACTCAGCACAGCCACGCACAGCCACCCGCACTCAGCACAGCCACGCACAGCCGCCCGCACTCAGCACAGCCACCCGCACTCAGCACAGCCACGCACAACCGCCCGCACTCAGCACAGCCACGCCCAACCGCCCGCACTCAGCACAGCCACGCACAGCCGCCCGCACTCAGCACAGCCACGCACAGCTGCCCGCACTCAGCACCGCCACACACAGCCGCCCGCACTCAGCACAGCCACCCGCACTCAGCCCAGCCGCCCGCACTCAGCCCAGCCGCCCGCACTCAGCCCAGCCGCCCGCACTCAGCACAGCCGCACTCGGGCAGTAGAGCCGGAGAGAGAAAGATGGGAGCAACATACGGCAGAATGGAAACAGGAACAGGCAGAATGGGGGCACAGGATGGGAGCAGCACATGACAGAATAGGGGCGCAGGATGGGAGCAGCACATGACAGAATGAATGCGCAGGATGGGAGCAGCACATGACAGAATGAGGGCGCACACATGACAAGATGGGGGTGCAGGATGGGAGCACATGACAGGATGGGGCGCAGGATGGGAGCACATGACAGGATGGGGCGCAGGATGGGAGCACATGACAGGATGGGGACGCAGGATGGAGCAGCACATGACAGGATGGGGGCGCAGGATGGGAGCAGCACATGACAGGATGGGGGTGTAGGATGGAGCAGCATATGACAGGATGTGGATGCAGGATGGAAACAGCACATGACAGGATGGGGGCGCAGGATGGGAGCAGCACATGACAGGATGGGGACGCAGGATGGAGCAGCACATGATAGGATGGGGGCGCAGGGTGGAACAGCACATGACAGAATGGAGATGCAGGATGGAGCAGCACATGACAGGATGGGGCGCAGGATGGAGCAGCACATGACAGGATGGGAGAGCAAGATGGGAGCAGCACATACCAGGATGGAGACCATATACCAATATAAATGCTCGCCACCCGGGCGTAGAACGGGTTCAATAGCTAGTATATATATATATACAGGGTGGGCCATTTATATGGATACACCTTAAATAATATGGGAATTGTTAATATCAACTTCCTGGTTGTGGCACACTAGTGTGCTGGGGTCATCTGAAGGCAATTGTCTATGAATCATTTCTCTTAAGTGTAGGCACATGTGACCGCTGGCAGCAGCAGGAAGCAGGCGGCTGACAGTGCACACTACTGAAGAGGAATGGATACTCACCGTGATCTCTAATCAACACCCGGTGAGTATTCCGGCTGCTGTGCTCTGCTTGTGAGCAGCGCATGATGTCCCTGCCATGCGCTGCTTACAAGCATTAAGCAGCTGCTGGCACCGAAGCAGGACGCTGTGACTGCGAGGGAGAGGAGGAAGGTAAGAGTAAAGGTTTTTTTTTTTAAATCTTTTTCTGATGGGGCCATGGATACAAGGACTGGGATGGGGCCAATCATACCAGCAAGGGGATGGGGCCAATCAATCATACCAGGAACTGGATGGGGCAAATCAATCATACCAGGAACTGGATGGGGCCAATCAATCATACCAGGAACTGGATGGGGCCAATCAATCATACCGGGAACTGGATGGGGCCATGTATACCAGGTCAGGTGGGGCCGATCAGTCATACCAGGAGTGGGATTGGGGCAATCAATCATACCAAGAACTTGATGGGGCCAATCAATCATACCAGGAACAGAATGGAGTCAATCAATCATACCAGGAACAGGATGGGGCCAATCAATCATACCAGGAACAGGATGGGGCCAATCAATCTTATCAGAATAAGAATGGAACCATGCATACCAGGACTGGGATGAGGCCAATCATACCAGAATAAGGATAGGGCCATGCATACCAGGATGGGGATGAGGGCCATGCTTACCTGGATATAGATGAGGGGATCATATTTACCAGGATAGGTGATCTTAAGTACAGAACTGACCACATTTTTTGCTTCAGTTTTTTTTCTAATTTCCTCCTCTAAAACCTAGATGCGTCTTATGGTCCGGTGTGTCTTATAGTCAAAATTATATGGTACATATGATGAGAAGAGCACTCCTCAGCCCGTGTCATGCAAGAGATATAACTATGTTCTTTTGTGATAAATCTCCTGCAATTTGGACCCATGACTTTGCGCCACCTCTGGATGAAAGCAACATTGGGGATGCTCAAAGGCAAGATATCAGGGAATCGTCGTCCTGGGGCTGTTAAGATCAGCCAGGATTAATGTCACATTCAGGAGGATGTATGGGAGGATAAAGAACTAGGAGCAATTGAATAGGAGGAGTAATAGGTGGATTTGTATGCCAACATTGCGGTATCCCAAAGTCATGCAGACGATGTGACTTAGGCTGGAGTCACCCTAGCTTATTACATCCGAATGCGAGAGCATCGGATGCAATATGCTAATGACCCTCGGCTCCTGCTCTGCTGGGAACGGGAGCCGACTGTCTTACGTCTGCGCTCTGAGCCTCTCGCAGAGAGCGGATCGGAGCACAGCTACGGAGGAGGCGGAGAAACGTATTTCTCCATCTCCTCCATTGCCGGGGTCAGCGTTTAACGCACAGCACTCGGATGATATCCGAGTGATGTGCGTTGTCTCACTAGCACCCATAGGCTTATATGGGTGCGAGTCAGCCGAGAGTTGGCCGAGTGTCCGTGACAATCGCAGCATGCTGCAATTGTCTCGGACCGAGGAAAACGGCCGACAAAAAATCGTCTGCTGGGAGCTGCCCCATAGTTTAACATTGGTCCGAGTGCAATGCGATTTTTTATCGCATTGCACTCGTCCGTTTTAGTCAACAGTGTGACCCCGGCCTTACACTCATTGTTGTCCTCGTTATCATATTCACAAAGACACTGACTAGAATGATAAAACATCATATAATGGGGAGGAGAGTTAATTAACAGGGTCTTCAATCACATTGGTGAGCATAACAAGTTGACTATTGTGTTGATTGATGGCTGTCAGGTGTATCTTTAGCATCAAGCTAAGTGGTGACCATTGGATACCCATGCTGTTAGACCCTCGCTATTAAGGCAAAATGAGAGAATTTTTCCTGCTTCTGAAAGGAACGCAAACCTGACGTATTACCTAGATAAGCTCAGCCTGTGGTTGCTTTCACGCAACAGATACCTGCTGTCTGTATGTCTGACCTGAAGGTCCCTCTCGACTTCCTGCAGAGTCTAAGCTCCAGCACTTCTGTCAGCTATACAAGTAGCCAAAGCAGCAGCAGCAAAAATAATTTATAGGACATGATACTGCAGTGCCCCAGAGTCCTGGACGTTGCAGTACTGACGCTCCGCCGCTAAGGGGAGTGATGGTACGCCTGATGGCACTTAAGGAGTTCACCTGACCAGGTATCACAGTCACACATTACACGTCATACTCTGGCCACCAGGGGGAGAAAAGGGTTCTATGTATTAGGCCACTCCTCACAATCTGGTAAAACTGCGGGCCGGACAGAAAGTTAGACAGAAGCTGACTGGGTTGGATCCGGGCAACATCCTGTGGCAGAGGGTGTTGCAGGGGAAGATTCAGGGGGGTCCCTGTCAGGGGTGGGATCCTGACAGAGGCCTAGCGAACAGGACAGAACGTTACGGAGCCACGCCTGCACTTGAATGCGGTGGCATCCTAAGAAAGGAAACAAAGCGAGGTTTATTGTGGAGAAGTGAGAAACGAGATCGCAGCAAAAAGGAGATAAACCAGTAGGAACCGTGCCTTAAGATCGTGGCAACATCCTACTGAGGCACGTAGCCGGTGGCCGGAACGCCGAGGAAGTATTGGGCTCCAAGCAGTACTTCAAACAGCGGCAGGGCAGTTGACTTATGTTGGCTGTCTCACCTAAATCACCTAAGCAGAAATAGGGGGCAATTGTGGGAGAGGGGCGACGCTAGGGTCCCGGAAGAACTCCAGGCCTACCCATCATACGGGTGCGTCCTAGCCATATCATCTGGAGGACGGAGAAGAACATCAGAACAGATACAAGTTGTGAGAAAGAACATCAGAAACAGACACAACAGTTGTGAGGACTATCCCGTGGTGCTCAGCAGGGAGGTACTACAGCACACAGGCGCTAGAAGGTAGGCACTGATTTCCACCTGCAAAGGGAACTCTGGATGTGCCTTCGGACCGGCCGGTCTCAGCCAGCCCTGTTAGCAGTACTCTGGATTGCGGATCCCGAAGCCTTCAGTAAAGAGGTAAAGAGACTGCAACCCTGTGTCCTCGTTATTCATCGCGACTTGCACCACGCACCACCACCACACCTTTCATTGGACGCCCCTTAGCAGGGTCACGGACCGGGTCTAGCCACCGTGACAACCCCAGGACTGAGACTGAGAGGCCCGGTAACGAGTACCCTGCGGCCCTGCGTCTGGGGGCGCTCCAATACACCACATATTTTATCATTAGCTGCGCCAAACTCACACACATCAGTAAAAGTAAATGCACCACCTCAGCAGCCAGGAAGAGTTATCCCTGGACTGTAACTTTTCTCAAGAAAATATCCTGAGATCTGACCCCATGAACTTCAATGTTAAACAATTGGACCAGTAGCAGGATTTGACCCAATTTGCAATTACCGGTAGTCTACTTACTGCCCTTCCCAACCTCACAGATGGTAATTGATTTAGAATTACCGGAAAAAATATTACGAAAGTTCCTTTTTAATTGCATGCAGATTGGTTGTTGTCCAGGTCCTAAGACCCCCGCCAATTGCTTAAAAGACTGCTAAGAAGAGCATAGTGTGTGAGGTAGGTGCACAGAATGGAGTACGGATTCAATAGAAAGTCTACAAAATAATTGTACCAACTAGTGAATAAGTAAATATATAGGTCACTACTCACCTGCACTGTCATCTGCAAAAACCTCCACTTTAAAACAATCATCCCCTCTCACATAGGTCTCTGTAGTATCAACACTGTTCAAGCCTTCATCCTGAAACAAATATTGTAAAAGTCACAGACAGGTTAAGAAGTCACATCTATGAACAGCTCTATTCCTGCCATCTCCATTGATCTCATTACACAAGTATAAAACATATAACCCAAGACTGAACACAAGATCTTCACATCAGTCTACACATCATAGGGAACATCTCAAGACGCCTTATCTCCATCTACCTGATGATCCTGAGGAACATTGGGATCTTCTTGCTCACAGTCCTGTGAAAGAAGAGGATGAGGACATCTCTCTGGTGTGGTCCTGTTACTGGACAGAACTGGAGGAAACACATACAAGGACTGAATCCATTCTTTACACACAGTTAATTATAGGCCATATGTATTTAGTCCCGTCTATTACCTGGTGATGTGAGGGGCTGGGGAACCTCCATCATGACGTCCTTGTACAGATCTTTGTGTCCTTCTAAATACTCCCACTCCTCCATGGAGAAATAGACGGTGACATCCTGGTACCGTACAGGAATCTGACACATACAAAGATACCGTCACCCACCGATCCCTTCATAGCATTACTGTATAATGTCCCAGCATTCCCAGCAGTGTCACCTCTCCAGTCAGCAGCTCAATCATCTTGTAGGTGAGTTCTAGGATCTTCTGGTCATTGATGTCCTCATGTATCAGGGGATGAGGTGGAGGCACCGTGTTTGGGCTCAGGGGTCTTCCCCATCCCTCAGACACAGGGTCCTGACAGTGCTCACCAGAGGTCTTCTTCACCACTGTGCAATCCTGGTTATGGAGAGAGACACATTAATAAATCTCTCTACAGACATTTCCAGAGTCCTCACCTCTCCAGTTCTGTCCATCTGTTTCCCATAGATGAGAATGATGTAATGTGACGTCATCAGAATCTCTCACCTTTCCAGTAAGCTGGAAGAGGATCTCTAGGGTGAGGTGTAATATCCTCTCCACCATCTTGTCACTGTTCCTTTCCATCCTTGATGGCTAAATCAGGAAAATTCTCTTATATAGAAGATCTTGGATATGGTAGTGACCTGAATGAGAAGATTTGCCTGTGTAATAACATAAAAAAATGTAATAATACAAATACAGGAGACTTTATATCTATTACTGGCTTCTGAAATTATACTAACATGTATGGCACGTGACTATTTTATAAGTGTTCACCTGTTATTTTTATTGTTCACCAATTCTGCTGTGGTTTGGGGTTTCAAGATGTTTTCAGTTGATTCATCAACAACTTTTTAAAAAGTTGCAAAATTTGTCACAAATGTACTACTACAGTTCATCCCAAGATATACTAGTACAAGAATTGTGTAATTTAGCAAAATTTTAGACTTTTTTGCCCTAAGAGCTTTATTTTGTAAAAAATTCATGACCCATGTGTGCCATTTTGAAGAGAAAATTTTAGAGAAAAAAAATGAAATGCCTACCACAAGGTACAAAAGAAAAGTAAATTAAAAATAAATAATTAATTGGGACACAAATTTTCTTGCTCTGCTATACCAGCAGATCGGAAGTGACTGAAGTCTTTTCATAAACAGTCAGTGAAGGGAAAGATTGTTAGCTTTCTACTTGAACTCTATCTCTCTCCTCGATGTACCTGCCTCTAAGGCCAAGTTCACATGACAATATAAAAAAAATCCTCGTAGTTTCAAGCAGAAAACCTCAAGCAGCTATTAATAATTTAGTGCTTTTTTTAAACTGGATTTTGGTACAGGGATTTAGGAACAACCAATAGAGCCTAGGTGGGAAAGGTTGCTCCCATACTCCAGTTCAGGTCTTATAGGTCTAATAAGAAGCAGCTGGGATGTATGTTGTGTTGGAACTGGAGAATAGACCGTTAATAGTGGGCAGTCTGTGCAAAAGACTCAACAGTACCTATAATACCAAGTTGGTGATATTGTTTTGCTATATTTTTCCCTTACCCAAAGAAAGTACAGTCTTGTTATTCATTTGTGCCCAAGAAAGACTGTTTTCATTTTGGAGCTGGAAAGTTTATGAAGGAAAATAAACTTTAGTTTGTTTTGATATGAAAACCGGTGACTGTGCATGACCCAGCGACAACCAGAGAGCTGAAACTGCCACACCAGAGCTGAAACTGCCACACCATTTACACTTTCCTATGTTAACTGCGATGTAGCTTTAAAAAAAATGGATGCTATACGATGGTTGTTTCGAATCTAGTTTTTTGTGTGCACCTATTGACTTTAAAGGATGAATCTCATCCAAATTATAGAAGAAACTAATGTATGCTGTGACTATTTTTTTCCCCATACACACAGATTTGGTCAGTGAAAGGAAAAAAATTATCACTCATCTGCACTGCCACATTAACCCCTTTACCCCCAAGGGTGGTTTGCACTTTAATGACCGGGCCAATTTTTACAATTCTGACCACTGTCCCTTTATGAGGTTATAGCTGTGGGACTAGTGATGAGCGAGTGTACTCGTTGCTGGGGTTTTCCCAAGCACGCTTGGGTGATCTCCGAGTATTTGTTAGTGTTCGGGGATTTAGTTTTCATCCCGGCAGCTGAATGATTTACAGCTATTAGCCAGCTTGATTACATGTGGGGATTCCCTAGCAACACCCACATGTACTCAGCCTGGCTAGTAGCTGTAAATCATTCAGCTGCCGGGATGAAAACTAAATCTGCGAACACTAAGGCCGGAGTCACACTCAGCGTAGGGAAATACGGTCCGTATTTTACATGAGTAATATGCAGAAATTATCCCAAAACAGTGATCCATATGTCATCCATAGGCAGGGTGTGGCAGCGTATTTTACGCATGTCATCCTCCGTATGTAATCCGTATGGCATCCGTACTGCGAGATTTTCTCGCCGGCTTGCAAAATGGACATAGAATGGATCCATGGGCTCAAATATTCGTGAAAACATATATACAGTCTATATATATATATGTCAGTGAGACACATACATATACATATATGTATATTTCATACAGTGCTATATAGCAGAAAAGCCGGTAATTCAATTGCCGGCTTTTGCTATCTCCTTAACAAACCCGACATGATATGAGACATGGTTTACATACAGTAAGCCTTTTCATATCCCTTTTTTTTTTAAATATTCCTCACTACTAATGTTAGTAGTGTGTGTGTGCAAAATGTGGGGGCTCTAGCTGTTAAAATAAATGGTTAAATCGCGGAAAAAACTGGCTTGGGCTCCCGCGCAATTTTCTCCGCCAGAGTGGGAAAGCCAGTGACTGAGGGCAGATATTAATAGCCTAGAGAGGGACCATGGTTATTGGCCCCCTTCAGCTAAAAACATCTGCCCCCAGCCACCCCAGAAAAGGCACATCTGGAAGATGCGCCTATTTGGGCACTTACCCACTCTCTTCCCACTCCCTTGTAGCGGTGGGATATGGGGTAATAAAGGGTTAATGCCACCTTTCTATTGTAAGGTGACATTAAGCCTGGTTAATAATGGAGAGATGTCAATAAGACACCTATCCATTTTTAATCCAATAGTAGTAAATGGTTAATAAAACACACACACATTAAGAATAAAGTATTTTATTGAAATAAAGACAGGGTGTTGTAATAGTTTATTATACTCTTAATCCAAATGACGACCCTCCTTCTGTAAAAAAGGAAAAATAAAAAAACAACAATATCCCATACCTTTCCGCCGTTACAGTCATGTCCCACAATGTAAATCCATCTTAAGGGGTTAATTAATTTTACAATTAGGAGCCTGCTAATGCAGCTGTGCTCCTGACTGTAAAATCTGGGAAATTAATTGAAAACAGGGGATCATAGCTACCTAGACTTGCGGTGCTGCGCCCCCTGCTGGCATAACCTCATAGTCTAGGTAGCTACGTTCCCCTGCTTTCAATTCATTTCCCATATTTTACAGTCAGGAGCACAGCTGCATTAGCAGGCTCCTGCTTGTAAAATTAATTAACCCCTTAAGATGGATTTACATCGTGGGACATGACTGTAACGGCGGAAAGGTATGGGATATTGTTGTTTTTAATTTTTCCTTTTTTACAGAACGAGGGTCGTCATTTGGATCAAGAGTATAATAAACTATTACAACACCCTGTGTCTTTATTTCATTAAAATACTTTATTCCTAATGTGTGTGTTTTCTTAACTATTTTCTACTATTGGAATAATGATGGATAGGTGTCTTATTGACATCTCTCCATTATTAACCAGGCTTAATGTCACCTTACAATAGCAAGGTGGCATTAACCCTTTATTACCCCATATCCCACCGCTGCAGGGGAGTGGGAAAAGAGAGGCTAAGTGCCAGAATAGGCACATCTTCCAGATGTGCCTTTTCTGGGGTGGCTGGGGGCAGATGTTTTTAGCCGGGGGGGGTCCTATATCCATGGTCCCTCTCTAGGCTATTAATATCTGCCCTCAGTCACCGGCTTTTTCACTCTGGCGGAGAAAATTGTGCGGGAGCCCAGTTTTTTCCGCGATTTAACCATTTATTTTAACAGCTAGAGCCCCAAAATTTTGCACACACACACTACTAACATTAATAGTGAGGAATATGCAAATAAAAAGGGATATGAAATGGTTTACTGTATGTAAACCATGTCTCATATCATGTCGGGTTTGGGAAGGAGATAGCAAAAGCCGGCAATTGAATTACTGGCTTTTCTGCTATCTAGCGCTTTATGAAATATACATATATATGTTTATGTGTCTCACTGACATATATATATCTCCCTATACTATGCGTAGACATTATTTTATATATTCTATTCTAACCTGTCATTGTGATTTTACTGTACACCGCGCTGAATTGCCGGCTTTTCTATAGAACACCGCTGCGTCTTTCTCGCAAGTCACACTGATGGTCCGTGTGTAATCCGTATTTTTCTTGCCCCCATAGACTTTCATTGGCAGATTTTTTGCGCAATACGCTGAAAAATGCAGCATGCTGCGATTTTCTGCGCTCGTAAAATACAGCTGAGAAATATACGGCAGATAGGAGCTGCCCCATCGAGAATCATTGGTCCGTGTGCAATGCGTAGTTTTTGCACCTCTCATACGTCCGTAAAACTCGCTAGTGTGACCCCGGCCTAACAAATACACGGAGATCACCCGAGTGTGCTCGTGAAAAACCGATCAACGAGCTCATCACTATCTGGGATGCTTCAACAGATCCCGGTGATTGTGACATTGTTTTCTCATGACATATTGTACTTCATGATGGTGGTAACATTTCTTTGATATTACTTTCATTTATTTGTGAAAAAAACCATAAATTTGGCAAAAATTTCGCATTTTTCCAACTTTGAATTTTCATGCCCTTAAATCACAGAGATATGTTACACAGAATACCTAATAAGTAACATTTCTACTTTACATCAGCACAATTTTGGAACCCTAAATTTTTTTTGTTAGGGAGTTATAAGGGTTAAAAGTTGATCAGCGATTTCTCATTTTTACAACACCATTTTTATTTAGCGACCACATAACATTTGAAGTCACTTTGAGGGGTCTATATGATATAAAATATGAAAAAGAGAGACCATTCTACAAATTACACCCCTCAAGGTGCTCAAAACCACATTTAAAAGGTTTATTAACCCTTCAGGTGCTTCAAAGGAATTTTTGGAATGTTTAAAAAAAATTAACACTTACCTTTTTTTTCACCAAAAAATTATTTCAGATCCAATTTGTTTTTGTTTTTTTTTTACCAAGGGCAACAGAAGAAATTGGACCCCAAAATTTGTTGTACAATTTATCCTGAGTACGCCGATACCCCATATGTGTGGGTAAACCACAGTTTGGGCACATGGCAGAGCTCGGAAGGGAAGGAGCACCATTTGACTTTTCAATGCAAAATTGGCTGGAATTGAGATATGGACGCCATGTCGCGTTTAGAGCGCTCCTGATGTGCCTAAATAGTGGAAACTCCCCACAAATGACACCATTTTGGAAAGTAGAACCCCTAAGGAACTTATCTAGATGTGCAGTGAGCACTTTGAACCCCTAAGTGCTTCACAGAAGTTTATAATGTACAGCCGTAAAAGTGAAAAATCAAATTATATTCACAAAAAATGATTTTTCGCCCCCAATTTTTTATTTTCCCAAGGGTAACAGGAGAAATTGGACCCCAAAAGTTGTTGTGCAATTTGTCCCGAGTACGCTGATACCCCATGCGTGGGGGTAAACCACTGTTTAGGCGCATGGTAGAGCTCAGAAGGGAAGGAGCACCATTTGACTTTTTCAACGCAGAATTGGCTGGAATTGAGATCAGACGCCATGTCGCGTTTGGAGAGCCCCTGATGTGCCTAAACAGTGGAAACTGTTATGGTTCTCAATGGCAAGAGAACATAGCCCAGCAAACATACGAACTAGCTCTTGGAAGGATGGAAACTAAACTGACCATGAACTAAACCTGCCGCACAACTAACAGTAGCCGGGTAGCGTAGCCTGCGTTTTATCCCTAGACGCCCAGCGCCGGCCGGAGGACTAACTAATCCTGGCAGAGGAAAATATAGTCCTGGCTCACCTCTAGAGAAATTTCCCCGAAAGGCAGACAGAGGCCCCCACAAATATTGGCGGTGATTATAGATGAAATGACAAACGTAGTATGAAAATAGGTTTAGCAAAATTGAGGTCCGCTTACTAGATAGCAGGAAGACAGAAAGGGCACTTTCATGGTCAGCTGAAAACCCTATCAAAATACCATCCTGAAATTACTTTAAGACTCTAGTATTAACTCATAACATCAGAGTGGCAATTTCAGATCACAAGAGCTTTCCAGACACAGAAACGAAACTACAGCTGTGAACTGGAACAAAATGCAAAAACAAACAAGGACTAAGTCCAACTTAGCTGGGAGTTGTCTAGCAGCAGGAACATGCACAGAAATGCTTCTGATTACAATGTTGACCGGCATGGAAGTGACAGAGGAGCAAGGCTAAATAGCGACTCCCACATCCTGATGGAAACAGGTGAACAGAGAGGATGATGCACACCAGTTCAATTCCACCAGTGGCCACCGGGGGAGCCCAAAATCCAATTTCACAACAGTACCCCCCCCTCAAGGAGGGGGCACCGAACCCTCACCAGAACCACCAGGGCGATCAGGATGAGCCCTATGAAAGGCACGGACCAAATCGGAGGCATGAACATCAGAGGCAGTCACCCAAGAATTATCCTCCTGACCGTATCCCTTCCATTTGACCAGATACTGGAGTTTCCGTCTGGAAACACGGGAGTCCAAGATTTTTTCCACAACGTACTCCAACTCGCCCTCAACCAACACCGGAGCAGGAGGCTCAACGGAAGGCACAACCGGTACCTCATACCTGCGCAATAATGACCGATGAAAAACATTATGAATAGAAAAAGATGCAGGGAGGTCCAAACAGAAGGACACAGGGTTAAGAATCTCCAATATCTTGTACGGGCCGATGAACCGAGGCTTAAACTTGGGAGAAGAAACCCTCATAGGGACAAAACGAGAAGACAACCACACCAAGTCCCCAACACAAAGCCGAGGACCAACCCGACGCCGGCGGTTGGCAAAAAGCTGAGTCTTCTCCTGGGACAACTTCAAATTGTCCACTACCTGCCCCCAAATCTGATGCAACCTCTCCACCACAGCATCCACTCCAGGACAATCCGAAGATTCCACCTGACCAGAAGAAAATCGAGGATGAAACCCCGAATTACAGAAAAAGGGAGACACCAAGGTGGCAGAACTGGCCCGATTATTGAGGGCAAACTCCGCTAAAGGCAAAAAAGCAACCCAATCATCCTGATCTGCAGACACAAAACACCTCAAATATGTCTCCAAGGTCTGATTCGTCCGCTCGGTCTGGCCATTAGTCTGAGGATGGAAAGCAGACGAGAAAGACAAATCTATGCCCATCCTAGCACAGAATGCTCGCCAAAATCTAGACACGAATTGGGTACCTCTGTCAGAAACGATATTCTCCGGAATACCATGCAAACGGACCACATTTTGAAAAAACAGAGGAACCAACTCGGAAGAAGAAGGCAACTTAGGCAGGGGAACCAAATGGACCATCTTAGAGAAACGATCACACACCACCCAGATGACAGACATCTTCTGAGAAACAGGAAGATCCGAAATAAAATCCATCGAGATGTGCGTCCAGGGCCTCTTCGGGATAGGCAAGGGCAACAACAATCCACTAGCCCGAGAACAACAAGGCTTGGCCCGAGCACAAACGTCACAAGACTGCACGAAGCCTCGCACATCTCGAGACAGGGAAGGCCACCAGAAGGACCTTGCCACCAAATCCCTGGTACCAAAGATTCCAGGATGACCTGCCAACGCAGAAGAATGAACCTCAGAAATGACTTTACTGGTCCAATCATCAGGAACAAACAGTCTACCAGGTGGGCAACGATCAGGTCTATCCGCCTGAAACTCCTGCAAGGCCCGCCGCAGGTCTGGAGAAACGGCAGACAATATCACTCCATCCTTAAGGATACCTGTAGGTTCAGAATTACCAGGGGAGTCAGGCTCAAAACTCCTAGAAAGGGCATCCGCCTTAACATTCTTAGAACCCGGCAGGTAGGACACCACAAAATTAAACCGAGAGAAAAACAACGACCAGCGCGCCTGTCTAGGATTCAGGCGTCTGGCGGACTCAAGATAAATTAGATTTTTGTGGTCAGTCAATACCACCACCTGATGTCTAGCCCCCTCAAGCCAATGACGCCACTCCTCAAAAGCCCACTTCATGGCCAAAAGCTCCCGATTCCCAACATCATAATTCCGCTCGTCGGGCGAAAATTTACGCGAGAAAAAAGCACAAGGTCTCATCACAGAGCAATCGGAACTTCTCTGCGACAAAACCGCCCCAGCTCCGATTTCAGAAGCGTCGACCTCAACCTGAAAAGGAAGAGCAACATCAGGCTGACGCAACACAGGGGCGGAAGAAAAGCGGCGCTTAAGCTCCCGAAAGGCCTCCACAGCAGCAGGGGACCAATCAGCAACATCAGCACCCTTCTTAGTCAAATCAGTCAATGGTTTAACAACATCAGAAAAACCAGCAATAAATCGACGATAAAAGTTAGCAAAGCCCAAAAATTTCTGAAGACTCTTAAGAGAAGAGGGTTGCGTCCAATCACAAATAGCCTGAACCTTGACAGGATCCATCTCGATGGAAGAGGGGGAAAAAATATATCCCAAAAAGGAAATCTTTTGAACCCCAAAAACGCATCCACATTGAGCAACGCAGGATCCCCTGGAGCCAATGCAAAAGCCCAATCCTGAGGGTCGCCCAGGAGCAAAGAAATCACAATCCTGACCTGCTGAGCAGGATCTCCAGCAGAGCGAGATTTCAGGGACAAAAACAACTTGCAATTATTTTTGAAATTTTGAAAGCAAGATCTATTCCCCGAGAAAAATTCAGGCAAAGGAATTCTAGGTTCAGATATAGGAACATGAACAACAAAATCTTGTAAGTTTTGAACTTTCGTGGTGAGATTATTCAAACCTGCAGCTAAACTCTGAATATCCATTTTAAACAGGTGAACACAGAGCCATTCCAGGATTAGAAGGAGAGAGAGAGAGAAAGGCTGCAATATAGGCAGACTTGCAAGAGATTCAATTACAAGCACACTCAGAACTGAGAAAAAAAAAAAAAATCTTCAGCAGACTTCTCTTTTCTCTCCTTTCTCTGTCAATTAATTTAACCCTTTCTGGCCGGTCAAACTGTTATGGTTCTCAATGGCAAGAGAACATAGCCCAGCAAACATACGAACTAGCTCTTGGAAGGATGGAAACTAAACTGACCATGAACTAAACCTGCCGCACAACTAACAGTAGCCGGGTAGCGTAGCCTGCGTTTTATCCCTAGACGCCCAGCGCCGGCCGGAGGACTAACTAATCCTGGCAGAGGAAAATATAGTCCTGGCTCACCTCTAGAGAAATTTCCCCGAAAGGCAGACAGAGGCCCCCACAAATATTGGCGGTGATTATAGATGAAATGACAAACGTAGTATGAAAATAGGTTTAGCAAAATTGAGGTCCGCTTACTAGATAGCAGGAAGACAGAAAGGGCACTTTCATGGTCAGCTGAAAACCCTATCAAAATACCATCCTGAAATTACTTTAAGACTCTAGTATTAACTCATAACATCAGAGTGGCAATTTCAGATCACAAGAGCTTTCCAGACACAGAAACGAAACTACAGCTGTGAACTGGAACAAAATGCAAAAACAAACAAGGACTAAGTCCAACTTAGCTGGGAGTTGTCTAGCAGCAGGAACATGCACAGAAAGGCTTCTGATTACAATGTTGACCGGCATGGAAGTGACAGAGGAGCAAGGCTAAATAGCGACTCCCACATCCTGATGGAAACAGGTGAACAGAGAGGATGATGCACACCAGTTCAATTCCACCAGTGGCCACCGGGGGAGCCCAAAATCCAATTTCACAACAGGAAACCCCCCACAAATGACACCATTTTGGAAAGTAGACCTCCTAAGGAACTTATCTAGATGTGTGGTGAGCACTTTGAACCCCCAAGTGCTTCACAGAAGTTTATAATGTACAGCCGTAAAAATGAAAAATCATATTTTATTGACAAAAATGATATTTTCGCCCCAATTTTTCATTTTCCCAAGGGTAGCAAAAGAAATTGGACCCCAAAAGTTGTTGTGCAATTCTGTCCTGAGTACGCTGGTAACCCCAAATGTGGAAAAAACTACTGTTTGGGTACTTGTCGAGGCTCGGAAGAAGTGGCGTTTTGGAATGCAGACTTTGATGGAATGGTCTGCGGGTATCACGTTGCATTTGCAGAGCCCCTGAAGTACCTAAAAAGTTAAAAAAACCACAAGTGACCCCATATTCAAAACTAGATCCTCCAAGGAACTTATCTAGATGTGTTGTGAGAACTTTGAACCCCCAAAATGTTTCACTAAAGTTTATAACGCAGAGCCGTGAAAATAAAAAATCATTTTTTCCCACAAAAATGATTTTTAGCCAAATTTTTATTTTCCCAAGGGTAACAGGAGTGGGCGTGCACTTCTTCCTCTTAATAGTTTTTCACATGTGTGAATTGATTAGCCATTAGAATATTGTACAGATTTTGTTGCCATTAACCATGGTAGTCCTCTCTAGTTCTGTAATCCAACTGATGTGCGGGAGAGGTGCCGCCCTTTTGTATCTTTAGATTTTCTGTCATGGGCTCCGAAAAATACCGTTACCGGTAAGTAACTAAGACTTTTTTTCTTTACGACGTTTACTTTTCTATTCTTTTTTTCAACATTAATGTGTGACTGCATTTGTTAGTCTCCCCTAGAGGACTCGAACCAGTGAAAGTTGGATGGCTTGTAATATATAGTGAAAAATACAGACTTCTAGGAAGCCAAGCCTGGAGCTGAGCTTCACATGAGCACCAAGAAGGAATTAATGTGAGGCTTCAGCAGGACCGATATTGCTGTGGCAATACATTTGCATCCCACTATGGTGTCATACAGAAGGAACAATATGCACGTGGAATGCCAGAGAAAGATGAGAGTTGTACTCAGCTGTTCTTCATAAGAATGAGGTGTGCACAATTGCTATTGCTCCTTTAATATGGTTCTCTGGATCGGTGGGGGTCCCTGTGGCTGGACTGCCAGCAATCAGCAAGTTATTCACAATCCAAACTTGAGAATTCCCATTTAATTGGTTAAATAAACATGCATGGGGAAAAAACTACACCTCCCATCAACCACAGAAAATAAATCAGAAAGAGGGAGGAGCTAGAGAAGTGAGGAAAGACTGTAAGATGATTGGATATCAGCCCTGTCAGAAAGATAAAGGGAGAGAGATGAGGATCCACTATGGCAGTCTGAGTGTTCTCCATTGTATGCAACACTAAAAGAGAGATAATCGTTCCCTCTTTCTGAAGTACTAAGAGATGTAAAGCCTCCTCCATTTTATCTGAGGTACACCATGAGAGAGAACCTCCTCCATTTTATATGAGGTACACCAAGATAGAGACAGAGCCTCCTCCATTATATGTGAGGTACACCGAGAGAGAGAGCGTCTTCCAATATATCTGAGGTACACCAAGAGAGATACAGAGCGTCCTCCATTATATCTGAGATACACCAAGAGAGATAGAGCACCCTCCATTATATCTGAGGTACACCGAGAGAGAGAATCCTCCATTATATCTGAGGTACACCAAGAGAGATACAGAGCATCCTCCATTATATCTGAGGTACACCAAGAGAGAAACAGAGCGTCCTCCATTATAGCTGAGGTACACCAAGAGAGACAAAGCCTCCTCCATTATAGCTGAGGTACACCAAGAGAGACAGAGCCCCCTCCATTATATCTGAGGTACACCAAGAGAGACAGAGACTCCTCCATTATATCTGAGGTACACCAAAAGAGACAGAGCCTCCTCCATTATACCTGAGGTACACCAAGAGGTCACTGAGACAGAGCCTCCTCCATTATAGCTGAGGTACACCAAGAGAGACAGAGCCTCCTCCATTATATGTGAGGTGCACCAAGAGAGATACAGAGTGTCCTCCATTATATCTGAGGTACACCGAGAGAGAGATAGAGCACCCTCCATTATATTTGAGGTACACCAGGACAGTATCCTCCATTATATGTGAGGTACATCAAGAGAGAGACAGAGCCTTCTCTATTATATATGGCGTACACCAAGAGAGACAGAGCCTCCTCCAATATATTTGAGGTACACCAAGAGAGAGATACAGAGCGTCCTCCATTATATCTGAGATACACCAAGACATAGAGCCTCCTCCATTATATCTGAGGTATACCCAGAGAGAGATAGAGCACTGTTGTGAATTTGCTTTTTGCTCCCTCTAGTGGTTACTAGTTTTTTGACTCTGGTTTTTCTGTCATTCCTTTTATCCGCACCTGGGTCGTTAGTTAGGGGTGTTGCTATATAAGCTCCCTGGACCTTCAGTTCAATGCCTGGCAACGTAGTTATCAGAGCTAGTCTGCTGTGCTCTTGTCTACTGATCCTGGTTCCAGTTATATCAGCTAAGTCTGCCTTTTGCTTTTTGCTATTTGTTTTGGTTTTGTATTTTTGTCCAGCTTGTTCCAAATCTATATCCTGACCTTTGCTGGAAGCTCTAGGGGGCTGGTGTTCTCCCCCCGGACCGTTAGATGGTTCGGGGGTTCTTGAATTTCCAGTGTGGATTTTGATAGGGTTTTTGTTGACCATATAAGTTACCTTTCTTTATTCTGCTATCAGTAAGCGGGCCTCTCTGTGCTAAACCTGGTTCATTTCTGTGTTTGTCATTTCCTCTTACCTCACCGTCATTATTTGTGGGGGGCTTCTATCCAGCTTTGGGGTCCCCTTCTCTGGAGGCAAGAAAGGTCTTTGTTTTCCTCTACTAGGGGTAGCTAGATTCTCCGGCTGGCGCGTGTCATCTAGAATCAACGTAGGAATGATCCCCGGCTACTTCTAGTGTTGGCGTTAGGAGTAGATATATGGTCAACCCAGTTACCACTGCCCTATGAGCTGGATTTTTGTATTCTGCAGACTTCCACGTTCCTCTGAGACCCTCGCCATTGGGGTCATAACAGTTTGCCAGGCCAGTATTAAATGTTTAATGCATTGCAGAAGAGGGATTATAAGAAAGAAGATTCTGAGTTTTTTTTTTCTCCTTCCCCTTTACCTCAGAGTGGCTATGCTTGCTGCAGACATGAATGTCCAGACCTTGATTACAAGTGTGGACCAGCTGGCTACTCGTGTGCAGGGCATACAAGACTATGTTATCAGAAATCCTAGGTCAGAACCTAAAATACCGATTCCTGAACTGTTTTCCGGAGACAGGTTTAAGTTTAGGAATTTCGTGAATAATTGTAAATTGTTTTTGTCCCTGAGACCCTGTTCATCAGGAGATTCTGCTCAGCAAGTAAAAATTGTTATTTCGTTCTTACGGGGCGACCCTCAGGATTGGGCTTTTTCGCTGGCGCCAGGAGATCCGGCATTGGCTGATCTTGATGCGTTTTTTCTGGCGCTCGGTTTACTTTATGAGGAACCCAATCTTGAGATTCAGGCAGAAAAGGCCTTGCTGTCTATGTCTCAGGGGCAGGACGAGGCTGAAGTGTATTGCCAAAAATTTCGGAAATGGTCCGTGCTGACACATTGGAACGAGTGTGCACTGGCCGCTAATTTTAGAAATGGCCTTTCTGAAGCCATTAAGAATGTTATGGTGGGTTTTCCCATTCCCACAGGTCTGAATGATACTATGGCACTGGCTATTCAAATTGACCGGCGGTTGCAGGAGCGCAAAACCGCAAATTCCCTCATGGTGTTGTCTGAACAGACACCTAATTCGGTGCAATGTGATAGAAAAACCGCAAATTCCCTCATGGTGTTGTCTGAACAGACACCTGATTTAATGCAATGTGATAGAATCCTGACTAGAAATGAGCGGAAAATTCATAGACGCCGGAATGGCTTGTGCTACTACTGTGGTGATTCTACACATGTTATCTCAGCATGCTCTAAACGTATAGCTAAGGTTGTTAGTCCTGTCACCGTTGGTAATTTGCAACCTAAATTTATTCTGTCTGTAACTTTGATTTGCTCACTGTCATCTTATCCTGTCATGGCGTTTGTAGATTCAGGTGCTGCCCTGAGTCTCATGGATCTCTCATTTGCTAAGCGCTGTGGATTTACTCTTGAACCATTAGAAAATCCTATTCCTCTTAGGGGTATTGATGCTACACCATTGGCAGCAAATAAACCGCAGTATTGGACTCAGGTTACCATGTGCATGACTCCTGAACACCGCGAGGTGATACGTTTCCTGGTTTTACATAAAATGCATGATTTGGTCGTTTTAGGGCTGCCATGGTTACAGACCCATAATCCAGTCCTGGACTGGAAGGCTATGTCAGTCTCAAGTTGGGGCTGTCGTGGTATTCATGAGGATTCTCTGCCTGTGTCTATTGCTTCTTCTACGCCTTCGGAAGTTCCGGAGTATTTGTCTGATTATCAGGATGTCTTCAGTGAGTCTGAGTCCAGTGCACTGCCTCCTCATAGGGACTGTGACTGTGCTATAGATTTGATCCCAGGCAGTAAATTTCCTAAGGGAAGACTGTTTAATCTGTCGGTACCTGAACATACCGCTATGCGTTCATATATCAAGGAGTCTCTGGAAAAAGGACATATTCGTCCGTCTTCTTCCCCTCTTGGTGCGGGATTCTTTTTTGTGGCAAAAAAGGACGGATCTTTGAGACCTTGTATTGATTATCGGCTTTTAAATAAGATCACTGTCAAATTTCAGTATCCTTTACCGCTGTTGTCTGACTTGTTTGCCCGGATTAAGGGTGCCAAGTGGTTCACCAAGATAGACCTTCGTGGTGCGTACAACCTTGTGCGCATTAAGCAAGGTGATGAATGGAAAACCGCATTCAATACGCCCGAAGGTCATTTTGAGTACTTGGTGATGCCTTTTGGGCTCTCCAATGCGCCTTCAGTTTTTCAGTCCTTTATGCATGACATTTTCCGGAAGTATCTGGATAAATTTTTGATTGTTTATCTGGATGATATTTTGGTTTTTTCTGATAATTGGGATTCGCATGTGGAGCAGGTCAGGTTGGTCTAAAATTTTGCGTGAAAATTCTTTGTTTGTCAAGGGCTCAAAGTGTCTCTTTGTTATACAGAAGGTTCCCTTTTTGGGGTTCATTTTTTCCCCTTCTGCTGTGGAGATGGACCCAGTCAAGGTCCGAGCTATTCTTGATTGGACTCAGCCCTCGTCAGTTAAGAGTCTTCAGAAGTTCTTGGGCTTCGCTAACTTCTACCGTCGTTTTATCGCTAATTTTTCTAGCATTGTGAAACCTTTGACGGATATGACCAAGAAGGGCTCCGATGTAGCTAACTGGGCTCCTGCTGCCGTGGAGGCTTTCCAGGAGTTGAAACGCCGGTTTACTTCGGCGCCTGTTTTGTGCCAGCCTGACGTCTCACTTCCCTTTCAGGTTGAGGTGGATGCTTCGGAGATTGGGGCAGGGGCCGTTTTGTCGCAGAGAGGCCCTGGTTGCTCTGTTATGAAGCCTTGTGCCTTTTTCTCTAGGAAATTTTCGCCTGCCGAGCGAAATTATGATGTGGGCAATCGGGAGTTGTTGGCCATGAAATGGGCATTTGAGGAGTGGCGTCATTGGCTCGAGGGTGCTAAGCATCGTGTGGTGGTCTTGACTGATCACAAAAATCTGATGTATCTCGAGTCTGCTAAACGCCTTAATCCGAGACAGGCCCGCTGGTCATTGTTTTTCTCCCGCTTTGATTTTGTTGTCTCGTATTTACCAGGTTCAAAGAATGTGAAGGCCGATGCTCTTTCTAGGAGCTTTGTGCCTGATGCTCCTGGTGTCGCTGATCCTGTTGGTATTCTTAAAGATGGAGTTATCTTGTCAGCTATTTCTCCGGATCTGCGACGTGTGTTGCAGAGATTTCAGGCTGATAGGCCTGAGTCTTGTCCACCTGACAGACTGTTTGTCCCGGATAAGTGGACCAGCAGAGTCATTTCCGAGGTTCATTCCTCGGTGTTGGCAGGTCACCCGGGAATTTTTGGCACCAGAGATCTGGTGGCCAGGTCCTTTTGGTGGCCTTCCTTGTCAAGGGATGTGCGGTCATTTGTGCAGTCCTGTGGGACTTGTGCTCGAGCTAAGCCTTGCTGTTCTCGTGCCAGCGGTTTGCTCTTGCCCTTGCCTGTCCCGAAGAGACCTTGGACACATATCTCCATGGATTTCATTTCTGATCTTCCGCTATCTCAGGGCATGTCCGTTATCTGGGTGATATGTGATCGCTTCTCCAAGATGGTCCATTTGGTTCCTTTGCCTAAGCTGCCTTCCTCTTCCGATCTGGTTCCTGTGTTTTTCCAGAACGTGGTTCGTTTGCACGGCATCCCTGAGAATATTGTGTCAGACAGAGGATCCCAGTTCGTTTCCAGGTTCTGGCGATCCTTTTGTAGTAGGATGGGCATTGATTTGTCGTTTTCGTCTGCTTTCCATCCTCAGACTAATGGACAGACGGAGCGAACCAATCAGACTTTGGAGGCTTATTTGAGGTGTTTTGTCTCTGCTGATCAGGACGATTGGGTGACATTCTTGCCGTTGGCTGAGTTTGCCCTTAATAATCGGGCTAGTTCCGCCACCTTGGTTTCGCCTTTTTTCTGCAACTCTGGTTTCCATCCTCGCTTTTCTTCGGGTCATGTGGAGCCTTCTGACTGTCCTGGGGTGGATTCTGTGGTGGATAGGTTGCAGCAGATCTGGAATCATGTGGTGGACAACTTGAAGTTGTCACAGGAGAAGGCTCAGCGCTTTGCCAACCGCCGCCGCGGTGTGGGTCCCCGACTACGCGTTGGGGATTTGGTGTGGCTTTCTTCCCGCTTTGTTCCTATGAAGGTCTCCTCTCCCAAATTTAAACCTCGTTTTATTGGGCCTTACAAGATATTGGAAATCCTTAATCCTGTATCTTTTCGTCTGGATCTTCCTGTGTCGTTTGCTATTCACAATGTATTTCATAGGTCCTTGTTGCGGCGGTACATTGTGCCTGTAGTTCCTTCTGCTGAGCCTCCTGCTCCGGTGTTGGTTGAGGGCGAATTGGAGTACGTGGTGGAGAAGATCTTGGATTCTCGCCTCTCCAGGCGGAGGCTTCAGTACCTGGTCAAGTGGAAGGGCTATGGTCAGGAGGATAATTCCTGGGTGGTCGCCTCTGATGTTCATGCGGCCGATTTAGTTCGTGCCTTTCATGCCGCTCATCCTGATCGCCCTGGTGGTCGTGGTGAGGGTTCGGTGACCCCTCACTAAGGGGGGGGTACTGTTGTGAATTTGCTTTTTGCTCCCTCTAGTGGTTACTAGTTTTTTGACTCTGGTTTTTCTGTCATTCCTTTTATCCGCACCTGGGTCGTTAGTTAGGGGTGTTGCTATATAAGCTCCCTGGACCTTCAGTTCAATGCCTGGCAACGTAGTTATCAGAGCTAGTCTGCTGTGCTCTTGTCTACTGATCCTGGTTCCAGTTATATCAGCTAAGTCTGCCTTTTGCTTTTTGCTATTTGTTTTGGTTTTGTATTTTTGTCCAGCTTGTTCCAAATCTATATCCTGACCTTTGCTGGAAGCTCTAGGGGGCTGGTGTTCTCCCCCCGGACCATTAGACGGTTCGGGGGTTCTTGAATTTCCAGTGTGGATTTTGATAGGGTTTTTGTTGACCATATAAGTTACCTTTCTTTATTCTGCTATCAGTAAGCGGGCCTCTCTGTGCTAAACCTGGTTCATTTCTGTGTTTGTCATTTCCTCTTACCTCACCGTCATTATTTGTGGGGGGCTTCTATCCAGCTTTGGGGTCCCCTTCTCTGGAGGCAAGAAAGGTCTTTGTTTTCCTCTACTAGGGGTAGCTAGATTCTCCGGCTGGCGCGTGTCATCTAGAATCAACGTAGGAATGATCCCCGGCTACTTCTAGTGTTGGCGTTAGGAGTAGATATATGGTCAACCCAGTTACCACTGCCCTATGAGCTGGATTTTTGTATTCTGCAGACTTCCACGTTCCTCTGAGACCCTCGCCATTGGGGTCATAACAGAGCACCCTCCACTATATCTGAGGTACACCGAGAGACAGAGCCTCTTCCATTATATCTGAGGTACACCAAGAGAGATACAGAGCGTCCTCCATTATATATGAGGTACACCAAGAGAGATTCAGAGAGTCCTCCATTATAGCTGAGGTACACCAAGAGAGACAAAGTCTCTTCCATTATATCTGAGGTACACCGAGAGAGAAAACCTCCTCCATATTAAACTGAGGTACACCAAGAGAGACAGAGCCTCCTCCATTTTATCTGAGGTGCACCAAGAAAGAGACAGAGCCTCCTCAATTATATCTGAGGTACACCAAAGAGAGAACCTCCTCCATATTAAACTGAGGTACACCAAGAGAGACAGAGCCTCCTCCATTATATCTGAGGTACACCAAGCGAGAGAACCTTCTCCATATTAAACTGAGGTACACCAAGAGAGAGATAGAGCCCGTGACATTATATCTGAGGAATACCAAGAGAGACAGACCCTCCTCCATTTTATCTGAAGTACAAAGAGAGAGAGAGAGCCTCCTTAATTATATCTGAGGTACACAAATATGTAGAACCTCCTCTATTTTATGAGGTACACAGAGAGATATTTAGCCTCCTCCATTTTATCTGAGGTTCACCGAGAAAGAGAAAGCCTCCTCCATTTTATCTGAGGTACATCGAAAAAGAGAGCCTGTGGACAGGGGGGAGCGAAAACAAATGGCCACTCACTCCTCCCATAGACCTGCCAAGGAAGGAACCCATAAGAAAACTGCATACTGACAAATCCTAGTGACAAAGCACACGTGAATTGGGTGACAAACAGTAAAAAAATATAAAAATAAATAATGAATGTATTTCCAGTGAAATACTGGATGAACATTTGACTGGGAATTTAAAAATAACCTATCAAAATGCCAGGAAAAGTGTGTGTGTCCACTAAGGGTATGTGCACGTTGCGGATTTTGTTGCAGATCCGCAGCACTTTTGGATGCGGGAATTGCACCAAATCTGCAGTGTAGTGCACAACCAATGTTAATCTACGTGAATCCAGAATTGGTGTGCACATGCTGTGGAAATATCCGCGTGGATTTGCAGCGTTTTATTTTCCTCAGCATGTCAATTCTTTTTGTGGATCTGCAGCGTTTCTGCACCCATTGACTTCCATTGCGTCAGTCAAATCCGCAGCAAAACTGCAGGTGTAAAAAGATTTGTGGATCTGCTGTGGATGTGCGTGCGAAAAACGCTGCAGAAAGGCAGGATGAAGAGGGTGTGGGCAGAGAATGTGTGTGTGGGCGTAGACTGTGTGTGTGGAGAAGATGTGTGTGTCTGTGTGCGTGTGTCTGTGTGTATCTGCGTGTGTGTGCGTGTCTTCGGGTGTGTCTGCGGGCGGGTGTGTGCGCGGCTGTCTGTGGTGTCTGCGGGTGTGTGCACGCCTGTGTGTGTGTGCGGGGCTCTGCATGGCTGTGTGTGTTTGTCTGCGGGGGGGGGGGGGGCGCGGATGTGTGTGTGTGGGTCTGTGTGTAGGCAGGCATCGCCCGATGGGACTCCTAGTCCCATCTGGCTATGTCTGCTGTCACATAGATTAGTGACAGCATTAGCCGATGATGGGATAGTAATCCAATCATCCGGCCACTGTGTTGAATATTAGAAAAAAAAAATTACATATACACATTCAGTACATACTTACCAAACAGCTAATCCCCATGCCCTCGATTGCCTGCAAAAAAATAAAATAAGAAACCAACACAAATACTCCCTGTTCCGATGTAGTCCATTTAATAACGAGTGTCCCATGACGATCTCCTGTGTAGAGCTGTCACATCAGGAGATGTGACCGCTCTACAGGGGCTCCAGTTACAGTGGCAGGAGGTATCCTCCTGCCTAGAGGTCACTGGAGTTTGTCCGGTCACTTGCGGCACTGCTGCGTGAGAAAATTCTCACACAGCTGTAGAGCCGTAGAGTGAGAGCACGAACTCTGATGAACTACACTGTGGGAGTATTATCTCTGGTAAGTGTATCATCGGAGGCCCCTGTAGAACGGTCATATCTCCTGCTGTGACAGCTCTACACGGGAGATCGCCGTGTGACAGTCGCTATTAAATGGATTACATCGGAACAGGGATTAATTGTGTTGGTTTATTAATTTATTTTTTTTGCAGGAGAACGAGGGCATCGCAGGAATTAGGCATATAATAAATATAGGAAACTGTGGTGTTTTATTTTAATAAAAGACTTTAATCTGGCTGTGTCTTTATTTACCATATAACTATAGGATTAGTAATGGATAGGTGACTTATTGACACCTCTCCATTACTAAGCCGTGGGCTTGATGTCACCTTACAATACAAAGGTGACATCAACCCCACAACTATTACCCCACTTGCCACCATTACAGGGCAAGTGGGAAGAGAGAGGCTAAGTGCTGGAATTGGCATATCTTAGACATGCGCCATTTCTGGGGCGGCTGAGAGCTGGTGTTTGTAGCCGGGGGGGGGGGGGATATCAATGGCCCCTTCCTAGGCTATTAATATCAGCCCGCAGCTGTTTGCATAGCCTTTTTTGGTTATTAATTATGGGGGAAACCCACATCATTTTTTGAGGTGGGCTCCCCTATTTTAATAGCCAGTAAAGGCTAAGTACACAGCGGTGAGCTTATATTAATAGCCTGGGAAGCTTCATGTGTATTACCCGCTTCCCAAGTTATAAACATCGGCCCCCAGTCGCTGGCTTTCCCTCTCTGATTTGCAAAATGTGCAGGAGTCCACGACAATTTTTTTAATGAAGCAGATATTGCTCTTACGCCTGGGGTCACACTAGCGAGATACTTGCACGAGTCTCGCACCTCAATACCCAGCACTGCCGTAGGCACTCGAGACAGGAGTGTGCAGCTGCATGTATTTCTATGCAGCTGGACGCTCCAGTCCGAGTGCCAGTGGCAGTGCCAGGTATTGAGGTGCGAGACTCGTGCGAGTTTCTCACAAGTGTGACCCCGCCCTAATGCAGATTTAGTGTGTGTGTTATTTAACTCTTTATGTACCATTTTATTATGTTTATTAATAAACATAGGGCTTGGTATTATCTATCTATAGATCTATCTATCTGTGTGTGTAAACATTATTCTTCAATGGAGTATGTAAATGAAGAGGTTGGACAAGGAAACTACATCACAATTTTTTTGTTAAATAATATAGCTTTATTTAGCCTACAAAAGCGCACTAAATCCGAACGGATTTTCAACTGCGTTTTCTGCCAAGAGAGGAAGAATCCGCGCAGAAAATTCCACAGGCAAATCTGCAACGTGTGCACATACCCTAAGTAAGAAAAGTGAGGTGCGTATGCAAATGTGTCCAAACTCATGGGGTTCCCAATCCCATTGAATTAAGGCACCACAGGGTCACCAGGCCTAATGGCGTCGATCCTAAGGGCCATGCTTCCCACTATATGACTATATAAACCACCCGGAATACTAACAAGTGCACCAAACCCAGTGTGCATATTGTATAAGTCTACTAGGGTGGTCCCTGGACATAGAGGGTCTTTTCAAAAGATACTACACTTGATCTTAGCCAAAAGGCCTAGAGGCAAAGGCCTGGGCCTGGTAATAGGGGCTCTCCAGCACCTACCTCCACCTGCAGAAAAACACACCAGATACATGGCCGTTATGTGCGCACAGGACCTGTGATGAGGTCACAGGAGGGGAGGAGTCAGGGGTCACATGATCAGGGGCCTCAGTGTAGGCAGGACTCTGCTGTGCTGGTTGTCATGGTGCTGGATGAGGGGAAGTTTATGTGTGGGGTCAGGAGGGGTTTACAGGGTGGATGTAGCAGAGCCGTAGGTGTATGGAGCGGAGCTGCACATGTACGGAGCGGAGCCGTGTGTGTACGGAGTGGAGCCGTGTGCACAAGGTGTACGGAGCGGATCCACATGTGTACGGAGTGGAGCCGTGTGTGTACGAGGTGTACAGAGCAGAGCCGCATGTGTATGAAGTGTACAGAGCGGAGCTGTGTGCGTACGTAGTGGAGTCGTATTTGTATGACATGTACAGAGCGGAGCAGTGTGTGTGTATGATCTCTAAGGGATCTAAAATCCTTAAAGAACAATTTCTTCCAATTACAGTTTTCTAAAAGTTTGTCAAGTTCCATTATGAAATTACTGCATAAAAGTTTCAGTACTTTAAAACATTATTCTTTTTGCAAAATTGTTTATGCCAATTTTCTCCTATTTATTTAGAGGAAACTTAGCAGCAATTCAAATAACTGAAATCTGTCTAAACATTATTGCAAATTATAAACAGTTACAGGAATTGCTCTACAAAATTTGCTCCTCATTCAGTGATGACTCTTTTTTGCTTGTCTCTTGTACTCCTGCATAGGATCATCTCTTATAACTTCAAACAGTAATCTGCAAGCATTACTGGATTCCATTTTCCTTTATATCTTTTCTCCATAGCCGCAATATATTGATGAAATATCTTACCATGCTGCTCCACAGTTTAGTGTAACATAGTCTAGATACGAATGTAAGAAATGAATCTTTAAGGACATGTTACAGCCAAGATCCGTATATGTTTGTATGAGATACTTGAATTCTTTTGAATTTTATCCATTGTCTTTACAAACTTTTTCATTAGACCCAACCTGATATGCAATGGAGATTACAAAATCTTATGTGGGTCAACAAGTGTTGAATGCAGGACATTTTTACTCCATGGCTGAAGTGAATGTCAGAGAGGCCAGTCTCTTTTATTGTAGTGATATTCTTGCACGACTATCCCACTCACACAGAAAGGAGCAATAATTGGTGTATCCACCCTGGGGACCAAGTCACCACAGAGGGGCCACAAATTGTTGATCACAGTTCAGGCACCTCAACAGCGGTTTCATGTAGTCATAGGTTTCTTTCATGTACAGTAAACGGCATAACAACTGAAATTGAAGGTAGCGAATTGCCATTATACAGCAAGACGGCTTTTAGGCTTGTTTTGGACGAATCAATGAAGAGCCTGCATTCCTCTGGATCATGACCTATCTTGAGAGCTTCCAATAAACTGTTGATGTTGTTACATGCCACAAAATCGCCCACCATGAAGAAGTGTTGTAGAAGGTCTTTATCGCCTGCTAGGAGACTCCACTGCTGTAGCCTCTAAGGCTACTTTCACACATCCGTCTTTCGCCGTCAGGCATCATTCGGCAGTGGGATGGATTGCTGGATCAGGAAAAATTACTGGAAAAACTGATGCAATGGATCAGTTTTTCTGTCAGGTCCGAGTAGCTGTTCTGGCCAATCGGTTGAGAGAGAGTTTCATTTTTTTTTTAATTTGCCGAATTGTATGTGTGCCGTCCGTGTTTAACATGGAAAGTATGTGAGAAACTTTAATTTCCAGTATCCATACCAGAAAAACACAGATGGCACACGGACGGCACACTGATTGAAAATGCTGGTGACACCGATATAGGTGTAACATGTATGTGTTTTATATGGACATGTGAAGGGGGCCTAACAGTGTTGTTGGTGGAATATTTCAGGATTGGAGGCCCCACTTTAAATGTTGCCCAAGGCCCCATTTTGTCTAAAACCGGCCCTGTCTTTGGGGAGTGAGTATTCTTTTGCTATATGTAGGGACAGTTAAGGTGACATGAAGATGTTGCACCTACTGCTATTCCATTAGGTGTAAATCCATGTAAGAATGTACGGTTGTCATGAGTATAATATCTGTTCATTAGACTTGGACCATAATGTTTAGCCATTTTCTTTTTAGCCTCATTTGCCTTCACCATATAATGTGTCCACTGTACTTTATCCACTAGATCAACTTTTTAAACATTCCAGACAGTAATATATGACCGGATCTACAGGGATTGGCTGTCTGCTGGTTTGTAACAGATGGTACACAAGGAGCTCTACAGGGATTGGCTGCCTGCTGGTATATAACAGATGATACACCAGGTGCTCTATAGGGATTGGCTGCCTGCTGGTTTGTAACAGGTGATACACAAGGTGCTCAACAGGGATTGGTCTGGGATGAGTATCACACTAGGATGGGTGTGACTTCTGCATACTTCGTGAAATATAATGCCTACAATTTAGGTTGCCTATCAGTGTTTTGGGCTCCATATTTTTGAATAGTAGAGCGTTGCCTTGATGTCCTATCACATTTCTCTTTTTTCCTCAGTATGGAGGGGGCATATGATGGTACCTAATATTAATGGTCAGAGCTAACCATGGGTGTGTGGCCATGATTGATGTTTGCATGAATAAACATGATCTTACTAACCACCTACATCTACATATCAACAGTCTTAAGCCTCTATTTAGATACTATGTGTTAAGGAAACCTATTGGTGACATTGAATGAATGTATATTTGTATTTTTATCCATGTTGTTAATGATATTGATGTTTTGTTTTTACTATTAAGTAAAGCTCCATGACAACGGAGGTTGGACTGATGAAAGGATTTATGGGGAGTGGTTTACAATTAACTCACTATAAATAGGAACCCATCTACTTTGGTTGTCTATGCATATCTCTCTTTTTTGATGGCATGATAAAGGCACTGCATGGAAAGAATGTTGTTATTTTTCTTTTCCACAAAAGTTACCAAAGGAATACGTATGGTGTCCTGGTTCCTGGATTTATCTGGATTACAACATCGGACTGTCATGGCTTGACTCCTGGACTCAATCCGGTGACCTCCAGCTGTGGGTCAGTTTCCCTCTCTGTTGGATCACAGCCTGTTATCTCTATCCAACTGCTGATAATGCTCTTGCCTTTGCTTTGCTGTGTTGCTGCTATACAGGTGTTTCCACTTTCTAGTTTTGGTTTGTCCTATCATATCTTTGAAAAGGCTATTTATACTATCCTGGCACACTTATGTGTTTGCTGGCTAGATTCCAAATTAGATGGATGTTTGGAGTCCCACCTTCCTAGTGAAGGATTATCTTTCTGAGGTTTTCTCTAATGCTTTTCCTGTGGTTTGTTTGCATGTTCCCCTTCTAAGCGCTTTTCCCATTTTGTTGCATTCTGAGTTTGGAGGGTTTTTCACGTATACTGAAGTTCTTTTAGAGTTCATTTCTTTTTCTTCCGTCTTTCATGTATGACTGTGAAGTAGTGATGAATGAACATACTCGGTAATGCTCGGTTCTCGCCCGAGCATCACTGTACTCGTGGTGCTCTGCGAGTGCCGAGCATTTCCAGGGTTGTTCGGCGGGAGTTTGGGTCCATGCCCTGCATGTTTGCCGCTCTTTAGAGACCCAATCAACATGCAGGGATTGTGTGCCACACACCGTAATGCCGCAGCCATGTTGGTTGTGACATTACAATGATTGGCTGGCACCAGAGTGTCATCAGGTATATATAAGACCTGGTGCCGCTCTGCTTGTCACATTCAGCTCCGGAATCAGCCAGTGTAGGGAGATTTGCTGCTGAGATAGGGTCAGATTTTGGGGTTTCAAAGATAGTGTGGGTATACCATAATTGAATACACAAATCCAGCTAAATCAACAGTCCTTCTAAGGATTAATTAAGGGGTATATAGAGTGCAGTGCTAAGTAGGCAGGGAGTGTATGTAGGTATGTAGATATCAGTAGTAGGCAGGCACTGTATGTGGGTATATAGATATCACTGCTAGTCAGGCAGGCTGTGTATGTGGCATACTTCATTGCATACATCAAGAGGGTCCATTCCATTACTGTCTGCTGCTACTGCTGCCTATTACATACATTGACTGTATATACATAGCCCCAGGTATCATTGGCCAGGAATATTTTTTTTTGCATCTTAATCCTGATTGTTTAATTCAAAAGCAATCCAGAGCACACATTTTTTTCTCCATTTGCTTGAAACTGCAGATTACAGCCAGATCCTTTTCATAGTACAGCGTGAAAATCCAGCTATCATATATACTCGAGTATAAGCCACCCCGAGTATAAGCCGAGGTACCTAATTTTACCTCAACAACTGGGAAAACTCATTGACTCGAGTATACGCCGAGGGGGGAGATGCAACAGCTACTAGGTCCACGAGTCTCCCCTCTCCACGCAAGTCTCTCCACGAGTCTCCCCTCTCCCCGTCGGTCCGCGAGTCTCCCACGGGTGTTTCTTACTCACTTCACAGCAGCAGCGGCGGCAGAGCAGCGCCGTCCTGTCATGTATGGATTCCCGGAGGTAGCGGCGTGCCGGTAACATATGGAACAGCAGTAGCAGTCGTGGAGGCAAGCGGCAGCTGTATGGCAGGTGAGGTTGCGGGCGGCCTGTTTTGTCACTGCGCACACTTCACTTCTGGTCCCGCTCATTATGGCTTATGAATATTCATGGTTTTGGAGTGTTTTATACAATTTCTTGACACCATTTTGCTGCCAAAAATATATTTAGCTGCCAAAAAAATATTTAGCTACAGGGCAGATATTTTACACTGGTTTTTGTCCGCCACATGGCTCACATATTATTGTGCTCAAAATTGTGCCATTTCAGGCCTCCATAGAATTATTTTTGTTTTGTCTTAGCCTATTTATTGACACAATTTTGCTGGCCAAAAAAAAAAAATACAGGTCAGATATTTGAAAGTGGGCTATCTCTGTCAGACGCCTCATCTATCTGTGTGCTAAAGATTATGGAATTTTAGGCCTCCATTCAACTGTTTTTGCTGTGTGTTTTCCTAGTTTTTGACACTATTTTCCTGAAAAAATAAAAATACAGGCCAGATATTTGAATGCGGGCTATCTCCGTCAGACGCTTCATCTATCTGTGTGCTAAATATTTTGGCATTTGAGGCCTCCATTCAACTGTTTTTGCTGTGTGTTACTCCAATTATTAACACTATTTTGCTGTAAAAAAAAAAAAATACAGGCCATATATTTTACAGCGTATTATCTCCGTCACACGCCTCATCTATCTGTGGGCTACAAATTGTGGCATTTGAGGTCTCCATTGAACTGCTTTGCTGTGTCACCCACATCCTCTCATTCAGCCTTCCTGTCACTATTGCTAGGGGACCGCAGCAACACACCACTATTGAACCCAGAGCAGTGTCAGAAGGTTGTTGGTTGGATAGCGAATGTTTCCAGTCACTTTGCCGCCACCACCACCACCACCCTGTCTTCCACATGATCAAGTCTGAGTAGCCGTGAGTGTGGACCACATATTCCTTACCCTGATCCTCCTTCCTCCCACAATGTCGAATGCCCAGAGAAAACTGATCCCACACTTGGACACTCCGAAGAGCTGTTTAGTTTTCCATTTATAGATTCGGGCCTCTCACCCAGTCCACTTGAAGCGGGGCAACAGGAGATGGCATGTAGCGATGCCCAAATATTTGAGCAGCCACGATCACACAAAGGAGATGGTGGGAAAGTGTCACGAGAGGTGGACGATGATGAGACACAATTGCCAGAAAGTCAGGAGAAGGACCAGGGTGCAAAAGTGGAAGATGATATAGTAAGTGACCCAACCTGGCTGGAGGACATGCAGAGTGAGGAGAGCAGCACACAGGGGGAGGTAGGTGTAGCACCCCAAAAGGCAGGAAGAAGCTGTGTGGTGGCTGCAGACAGAAAACGGGCAACCATTATACGTAACACCAACCCCACGGAAGTTGGCAGTACAACTGTTAGGTCTTCCCAAGTCTGGTTGCTTTTTAAGGATTCTGCCGATAACCCCAAACAGGCCATTTGCTCCACCTGCCATGCCCGCATCACCAGGGGTAGCAAAACTACCAGCCTGACCACCACCAGCATGATCAGGCACATGACAGCAAAGCACCCGACTTTGTGGGCCGAACCCCAGAGTCCAGAAATAGTGTCTGCGGGTGACAGCACTGCTTTTTCCCACTGTTGCAAGTGCAAGCCAATCCCCTGTACATGGAGCATGGGAAGATGCCTCCTGCCCAGCACCTGTCGTTGAACACACTCAGCTAGCACCATCATAAAGCATGTCCATGTCCTTATCCCAGCGCAGCTTTCAGTTGTCCATACCCCAGGCTTTGAACGCAAGCCCAAATACGCTGCCAACGCCCCACAGGCCACACTACTAAATTCACACATTTCTCATCTGCTTGCGCTCTAAATGTTGCCTTTTAGGCTCATGGAGAAGAAAGCTTTCCGCAACCTGATGGCGGCAGCCGTCACAAGGTACTCGGTTCACAGCCACCACTAGTTCTCCTAGTGTGCCATCCCCACTTTACACAAGCACATGTCCCATAACATTAGCCATGCCCTCAACAATGCTGTTACTGGGAAAGTACACGTAACCACAAACACGTGGACAAGTGCTTCTGGGTAGGGATGGTACATCTCGCTGAAGTCCCTACGTCAATCAGGGTTGCCCCCACAGTGTACAGCTCCTGCACCTCCTCCTCTTCACCCTCCATCTACAAAATGACCAAATCAGTCACAAGCTGGAATCACTGCAGCACTGCCTCAGCCAAGCGGCAACAGGCTGTGCTGAAGCTAATATGCTTAGGTTACAAACCGCACAATGCTGAAGAGTTGTGGACAGCTCTGAATGAGCAGGCAGATATGTGGCTGACACCGCTGAACCAAAAGCCAGGCATGGTCGTGTGTGACAATGGCCGTAGTCTGGTGGCGGCTGAGGCAAGGCGAGCTCACACACGTACCATGCCTGGCCCATGTGCTTAACCTCTTTGTTCAACGGTTCCTCAAAAGCTACCTGGAGCTGACGGATCTGCTTGTCAATGTACACTGCCTGTGTGGCCATTTCAGAAAGTCAGCTACAGCTTTCACAGCCCTTGCCGTGCTTCAGCAGCATTAGCAGCTTCTGACTCACCGACTGTTGTGTGATGTCCCCACGCTTTGGAACTCTACACTGCAGATGTTGGAAAGGATTTGTGAGCAAAAGAGGGCAGTTGTTGACTATCAGCATAAACAAGGCCATTAGTATTCAGTTCAGACTCCACACATAAGACCTCAGGAGTTGACATGGATGTTAGACATATGTACCATCCTCCAAAACTTTGAGGACTCCACCAAGAGGGTGAGCGGCGATGACACCATAATTAGCGTCACCATCCCACTTCTATGTGTCCTGAAACACTCTCTGCTCACTATCAAAGAAAATGCAATGCAGGTGGAGATTGATGAGACGGAGCAAGGAACCATACAGGGTTACTACACACAGTCCAGCCTCATCTCAACCCAACGTGGATTGGGTGACAATGAGGAACAGGAGGAGGAACAGGAGCTACTTTCATACGCTAAAGATGGTACTACAAGCACAACTGTCATACCGTCTGTTCAGCGTGGATGGCCTGAGGACAGGGAGGAGGACAGCATGGTTAGTCCTCTTGGTGAGGACACGGAAGTCTTGCCTGTTAGCAGCATTGCTGAGTTTATATTACGCTGCCTTTCCCGTTGGTAACACTTCTAGACCACGCTACAAAGAGGACTTTCTATCTCTTATTCCAGAGACAGACAGGTGTACTAAAATGGTGCAGTACCAGAGGGCCCTTGTTGCGGAATTATTAAAAAAATTCCCATCTGAAAATGCTGACGGCAGAGGTCACAGTTCATTGGACAACCAAGGAGTACAGGCCAGAGAGACAACTCCAATCCAGCAGAGGCAGGGAAACACTGAGAAAGTTCTGGGAGAGTTTTCTCAGACTCTCCCATTGCACAGGCCCTGAGGCGCGGGGTACACTCACAAGGAGTGCAAAGTTTTGGAAGATGCTGAGGGAGTACCTTTCTGACCGTACCATCGTCCTCCGTGATTCCTCTGTGCCTTATAATTATTGGATATCCAAGCTGGACACATGGCATGAACTGGCTCTGTACACCTTGGAGGTCCTGGCCTGCCTTGCCGCTAGCGTTTTGTCAGAGGGGGTATTTAGTGCTGCTGGTGGAATTATAACTGATAAGAGCAGCCGCCTGTCAACTGAAAATGCAGACAGGCTGACTCTTATAAAAATGAACAAGGGCTGGATTGGGCCAGACTTCTGTACACCGTCGAATGATAGCATTGATAGAACGCATCAAAAATGCTACCTGTCTGAGCCTTGTCCATATTATACTGACAGACTGTCCTCATTTCCCATAATACATTGCGTTATCTTCAGCTAGTGTCCATGAAATGCCCAAACCCCTCCTGTGCCCATTAAGAAGGCACATAGCGGTGATGCCCAGCCCCTCTGTTATGTGAGTAGCTACAGGCTGTAGCATGGATGTGGTTCAGCTACTGGGAGACCCTCTACTTCCTGCAGTCAGACTCAGAGGTTGTGTTACTACAGCTCTAGCAAAAATTAAGAAACCACCACATCAAAACCTTGTCATGGGCTGCCCAATCTCCAGACCTGAACCCCACTGAAAACCTCTGGAATGTAATCAAGATGATGGATAGTCACAAGCCATCAAACAAAGAACTGCTTACATTTTTGCACCAGAAGCAGTGAGAAAGACTGGTGGAAAGCATGCCAAGACTCATGAAAGCTGTGATTAAAAATCATGGTTACTCCACCAAATATTAATTTCTGAACTCTTCCTGAGATAAAACAATAGTATTGTTGTTTCTAAATGATTATGAACTTGCTTTATTTGCATTATTTAAGGTCTGAAAGCACTGGGTTTTTTTGGTGTGTTTTTTTTAATTTTGACCATTTTTTTTGTCAGAAAAAAAATACAAAAATTATTGCTTGGAAATTTGGAGACATGTTGCCAGAAGTTCTAGACTAAAATAAAAATTTACATTTTACTAAAAAAATATACCTATGAAGAGAAAAATCAGACAAACTGGACATTTTGCAGTGGTCTCTTAATTTTTGCCAGAGCTGTAGATGCTGAGACTAAGGTCCACACTGGTTGCAAACTAGATGCCCAGATGCCTGATTAGACCTGTGTCTTTTCTCTACCATTGTTATATAATTTTTGTTGCTGCTTTTTGTCATTCATATTTTGAATACTAAGAGTGCTGGCTTCTATGTGGATCCACCCATATTACTATTGAGGGCTTTTTGCCGTGCACCAGACAGGTGAGCTGATTGCCTCTTTTTTTGGTTACTACAGAGACAGATTTTGCCTAATGAGGGGCAGTGAAAAGTAAAGTCAGAAGAAGTGTGAAACTTTTGAGCGGAAACTTTAAGACATTTTTCAAGGCATAAGACATCGAAATTTTGAATCAAACTAAATTGAAGAATTATAGTACTTTTCAAAATATTATCTATTAAATAAACTTAAGTTCTATTGCAATTCCTTTACGGTTCAGATGTGATCTCTGGTATAGCGCCCAAAGTCCTTTGATAAGCATGGTGGCTCGGTGGTTAGCATTACAGAGCTGGGGCCCTGGGTTCAAATCTCACCAAGAACAACATCTGCAAGGAGTTTACATGTTCTCCTGTGTTTGCGTGGCTTTCCTCCGGGAACTCCGGTTTCCTCCCACACTCCAAAGACATACTGATAGGGAATCTAGATTGTGAGCCCCAATGGGGAGTTTGTGTGTGTATATGTGTGTGTTTAGGTGGTGAAAAAAAAATCAGATGTATGTAAAAAAAATAATTTTGCTTTTGTCACTTTTGTCCAAGACCTGTAACATTCTCATTTTTCGGGAGGGCTTTGTGTGATGGCTTATTTTTTTATACCTGAGCTGAGGTTTTTATTGATACCATTTTGGGGTAGATTTAATGTTTTGATCTTCTCTTATTGCATTTTATTACAGTGTTTCAGCAGCAAAGAAAAAATGTAATTCAGTCCGTTTGATTTTTTTTCTCATTACGCCGGTCACTGCTCGGATTTTTTTTTTATTTTGATAGATAAAACTCCATCTAGTTTATATATTGCAGTTCTAGCTCTGTCATTTCAATTGTTATCAGCTCAAGACAGTCATGATAATCATCCGGGTGAGAAAAGGGAAAAAAAAATGTGTGGGTTATTTGATAGCTTGTTTCCTCTCCCCATTCACCACTCACCGCTCTTCCTCTTCTTCGGCTTTCTCATATCTCTCCCATAACTGTTCTACGTTCATATCTGTCTTTTTTTTTTATACAACAGCAACATCGTAGCTTGGTTCAGATTTGAACATATTTTAAAGGCAATGTCAGAGGGAATTCGGAGAGCACCATCACACCTGGTGAGTCTGGCAACAGAGAGATGTTTTGTGTGCGTTTGGGTCAGCATTTCAGTGACAATGTGACTTTTGAATTATAAATACTGATGAGCGAACATGATCAGATGAGGTGTTAGAGCATGCTCAGGTGCTAAAAGAGTATCTTCTCAGTGCTCAAACACTATGTTAGAGTCGCTGCGGCTGCATGTCTCTCGCAGGTGTTCGACAGCCGCAACACATGCAGGGACTGCCTCATTGTTAGGCAATACCTGCATATGTTGCAGCTGTCGAACAGTTGTGGCAACTAGAACATAATAATCGAGCACGCCAAAGATATTTAGTTAGCACCCGAGCACGTTCTCATCACTAATAAATAGGTGATCGATTATCATGTCTGTGTACTGCCACTGCTTGCATGGAGAAAGAATGCCTCTCATTATTGGATCTAAGTCTAACATCCAGGCCAGTGCCTGTCTCCTCTGTTTCCACTTAGGTCGCTTGGAGGTACCTTTATTGCGTGTGATGTAGAGTGGCTGTGCTGTTTATTTAATTGACCTGTTGGGGCTGCTCAGTCAGGCAGCTATGGGGTCAATTCCTGACCCTTCTTTGTCTTCTGATTTTGTGCCTGACTGCCCACCCCATTCTGACCTGGTTGCATTGACTTCTCTTGCTTCTGGTTCGCTTCTCTAGCCAGCAGCTGTTCTAAGGAAACAATCCTTTGTACCCTGTTGTAACAACCGATTCCTGTAAATGGGTCACAAGCTGAAGACTAGGTTTTTTTGGAGTTGTTAGTGCCAAGTAGGTCCAAGGTAGCATTTTTCAGCCATTTTTACAGACATGGCCTTAATGAGTTACAATTTCCTCCCATGGAGTTGGGTAAGGGTATGTGCACACGCTGCGGATTTCGCTGTGAACCGCAGCGTTTCCGCAGCTGCGGATCCGCAGCGGTTTCCCATGAGTTTACAGTACAATGTAAACCTATGGGAAACGAAATCCACAGTGCACATGCTGCGGAAAAAAACGCGCGGAAATGCAGCAGTTTATATTCCGCAGCATGTCAATTCTTTGTGCGGATTCCGCTGCGGGTTTACACCTGCTCCAATAGAAAACTGCAGGTGTAAACCCACAGCGGAAACCACAATAGAAACCGCGATAGATCCGCAGTAAAAACCACAGCGGTTTTGCACTGCGGATTTATCAAATCCACTGCGGAAAATTCCGCAATGGAATCCGCAGCGTGGGCACATGGCCTAAGAATTCTCTGCGAGGAGTTTGTTGTATTCTCGCAGATGTTAATGCTGGTTGCAGGTTGATTGTGTCTGCTCTCACACTGGTGATAACAGAAACATTAAAATAATAATTAAAGTTTGTTTTAAATCAAATCAATAATTTATTTCAATAAAACACACAGTGCCTTGCGAAAGTATTCGGCTCCCTCGAACTTTTCAACCTTTTTCCATATATCATGCTTCAAACAAAGATACCAAATGTAAATTTTTGGTGAAGAATCAACAACAAGTGGAACACAATTGTGAAGTTGAACGAAATTTATTGGTTATTTTAAATTTTTGTGGAAATTCAAAAACTGAAAAGTGGGGCGTGCAATATTATTCGGCCCCTTTAACTTAATACTTTGCTGCTCCACCTTTTGCTGCGATTACAGCTGCATGTCGCTTGGGGTATGTCTCTATCAGTTTTGTACATCGAGAGACTGAAATTCTTGCCCATTCTTCCTTGGCAAACAGCTCGAGCTCAGTGAGGTTTGATGGAGATCGTTTGTGAACAGCAGTTTTCAGCTCTTTCCACAGATTCTTGATTGGATTGAGGTCTGGACTTTGACTTGGCCATTCTAACACCTGGATACGTTTATTTGTGAACCATTCCATTGTAGATTTTGCTGTAGGTTTGGGATCATTGTCTTGTTGGAAGACAAATCTCCGTCCCAATCTAAGGTCTTCTCCAACAGGTTTTCTTCAAGAATGGCCCTGTATTTGGCTCCATCCATCTTCCCATCAATTCTAACCATCTTCCCTGTCCCTGATGAAGAAAAGCAGGCCCAAACCATGATGCTGCCACCACTATGTTTGACAGCGGGGATGGTGTATTCAGAAATCTTCCATTTCAATATGATCGCTTGCACAGTGCTCCTTGGGATGTTTAAAGTTTTGGAAATCATTTTGTATCCAAATCCGGTTTTAAACTTCTCCACAATGGTATCACGGACTTGCCTGTTGTGTTCCTTGGTCTTCATGATGCTCTCTGTGCTTCAAATAGAACACTGAGACTATCACAGAGCAGGTGCCTTTATATGGAGACTTGATTACACACAGGTGGATTATATTTATCATCATTAGGCATTTAGGACAACATTGGATCTTTCAGAGATCCACAATAAACTTCTAGAGTGAGTTTGCTGCACTGAAAGTAAAGGGGCCGAATAATATTGCACGCCCCACTTTTCAGTTTTTGAATTCCCACAAAAATTTAAAATAACCAATAAATTTCATTCAACTTCACAATTGTGTTCCACTTGTTGTTGATTCTTCACCAAAAATTTAAATTTGGTGTCTTTATATTTGAAGCATAATATGTGGGAAAAGGTTGAAAAGTTCCAGGGAGCCGAATACTTTCGCAAGGCACTGTAATTACTTAGGGATAAAGCAATAGTAAAAACAAAAATACAGCACTCACCAAATGGCAATAAAACTCTACTTTTATTTCTTACTCCATCAATCCAAATACTTTTCATAGGGAAGAGTAGCAAAGCATATGACAGGCGGCAGCCTTTTTGCATCCACAGACTCTTTAGCCCTGTGTGTTGGCATCATAGCTCACATTAGTTAAAGCAATCCTGGCAGCAGGATTTTGCTAAAGAAACTACAAACAATTTCAGATTGCGGCTGTCATACTGATTAAAATGATACCTGGGGTGAAGAGATCCATCTTATGGTTCTTGTGTAATCAGTATTAGACATTTTCAGTTAATGATATGCTCGTGCTCCGGGACCGTACTGTAGGCAGAGTCTTATCTTCCCGCTCTAGGCCAGAAAAATCAAGAAAAGACCTGGCCACAGGCCACCCCGGAGCACAAACAGTCTGTCTCTATGATGCTATTGTACTTGATCAGGTCAGTTGAAAAGAGAACCATCCAGTTGGTCTCCACTAACTTATAAGACATTATCCTTATTAGATGTGACATGTTTGGTGTCTGATGTTTGCATTAGCAACTGTCCCGATCATGTATACAAGAGAAGTGCTGGACAACCCCTTTAAGATGCAGTTAGTGTTCACATATTGGTAAAGTATTCTATATACATGGTGAAATATTTAGGATTGTTATATGCATTCAACTTGCTGATGTTTATTGCTTATTGCATACAGTACATTTCCTAATCACTATCATTTAGTGTTCTCAATTGCTTTCCCTTTTAGATATGTGACAACTTGTACTGTAATTTTTCTTGTTCAATTCACGAATAATTTTATAAAACATGAAATGGTTTTGCCCCTGTGTAATTTCTCTGATGTTTAAGAAGATGCAATTTTTTTGTTAAACATTTTACCATTCTCAATGCGAAAAGGGCTTCTCCTCTGTGTGTATTCTTTGATTCATAATTGGTTGACCGGAAAATTACTTCTCCCCTATGTGAATTTTTAGATGGGCAACAAGATATGCTTTCTTGGTAAAACATTTCCCACATTCTGAACAAGAAAATGGCTTCTCCCCTGTGTGTGTGCGTTTATGTTGAACGAGATCTCCTTTGTTAGAAAAACATTTCCCACATTCATGACATGAATATGGCTTCTCTCCTGTGTGAATTTTCTTATGTACATTAAGATTTGACTTCTTAGTAAAACATTTCCCACATTCTAAGCAAGAAAAAGGCTTCTCACCTGTGTGAATGATCTTATGTGAAACAAGACTAGTTTTGCATGTAAAACATTTCCCACATTCTGGACATGAAAATGGCTTTTCCCCTGTGTGAATTACCTTATGTGCAATAAGATTTGCTTTGTAGGTAAAACATTTCCCACATTCATGACATGAAAATGGTTTCTCCCCTGTGTGAATTTTCTTATGTGCAGTAAGATTTTCTTTCTTGTTAAAACATTTCCCACATTCTGAACAAGAAAATGGCTTTTCCCCTGTGTGACTTATCTGATGACTAACAAGTTTTGATTTAATGCTATAGGATTTTCCACATTTTGTACATGAAAATGGTTTCCTTCCCGTGTGAGTGATTTTATGCTTAACAAGCTCTCCTTTGCCTGTAAAACATTTCCCACATTCGTGACATGAAAATGGCTTCTCCCCTGTGTGAATTCTCTGATGTACAGTAAGATTTGCTTTTATAATAAAAGATTTCCCACATTCTGAACATGAAAATGGTTTCTCCCCTGTGTGAATTTTCTTATGTGAAGCAAGACTTGTTTTGTAAGTAAAATATTTCCCACATTCTGCACAGGAAAATGGCTTCTCCCCTGTGTGAATTCTTTGATGGTCAATAAGACTTGCTTTCTTGTTAAAACATTTACCACACTCTGAACAAGAAAATGGCTTTTCCCCTGTGTGAATCTTCTTATGTGCAACAAGACTTGTTTTGTACGTAAAACATTTCCCACATTCTGAACAAGAAAATGGTTTCTCCCCTGTGTGAATTTTCTGATGTGCAGTAAGTGTTTCTTTCCGGTTAAAACATTTTCCACATTCGTGACATGAAAATGGTTTCTCCCCAGTGTGAATTCTCTCATGTACAGTAAGCCTTGTTTTGTTGGTAAAACATTTCCCACATTCTTGACATGAAAATGGCTTCTCGCCTGTATGAGCTTTTTGATGTTCAGCGTCCTTTTTGTTATTGTTGATTTGCTTAGCAGTTTGAAATAAATCAGAAGATGGAACCTGTAGATAAGGAACTGATGATAGATTTTTTCTGTAAAGGCCTGGTGGTATGTCTGGAATAGTGTCATGCTCTTCATATATACATGGTGTGATACCATAATCAGTTGCTTCAAAATCTGTATATGTCGGATGTCCCTCTGACGCACATTCATCTGCCAAGAAAAAAAAATACATTTCTTCCTAAATGCTGCCTTTTGAAACAAATTGTGCTAAAATTCAATTACTAGTCATTGAAGATACGGATACCATCTTTAGTTTCAATGCAAGGACTAATAGATTATGATACTAAGCCAAAAGGTTGTGCTTTTTCAATTTTACGGTACTCTTCTAATATTAGTTTCTTACACCTTTATGTTTCAATGTGCTTTTCAACATTTTTTTTGTAATGAAATGCTCAGTGCAAAATCAGAGAGGCCTGTAAGTCAGTGCTATTAGGTGGTGTCTGTCCACCCTCCCTGACAGCTACATGAACTATAGCATAGAACAAGGCAAAAGGGAGGAGCAGTATGGTTGTGTACAAAGAAGCCATGTCTAGAGTAGGTGTAAGGTTGGAGTAGTACATGCATTTTTGTAATTATTTTAATTTGCAAAAAATAAGGAGCAAAAAGAAATGAAAGGAGGACAAGTGAAACATTGGCTTTTGAGATGTATATGGAAGCACTGAAAATTAATTTAAAGCAGTGTCATTCTGTCATGGTTGCCAGTCTCGGCTCTTTGGGCGATCACCCAGCTTAAACTACATAAAATGTATCGTATAATCCTAATAGAAAAATTTGGTCATTTCTGAATCAAAATGAGTTTTGTTTCTTTGCCCAAAGTACTGAGACTTGTACAAAATATATTAAGCAGGATTAAAAAAAAAATGGAGCACAACAAATATAAAGCTGATCATCTAGAAAAAAGATATCTTTGCTATACTGTCACATGATTATGCTATAATGTAATTGGCATGCTCCTGCACTTCACTTCATACCAGCTGCATTAATAGAGTCCTTGGCCGCTATGGTGGGGACACTGCACAATGCACGTGGTCTCTCAATCTGTGTACATCCACTCTGCTTGACAGCTATTCGTTTAGAAAACTGGCTTTATTTTGTGATTGTGAGTTTTGCTACTTAGTTCTGACCCAGCTTGTTATCTGACCTTGCTTCTGGGTTCTCCCCAATCGGTTTATACACTTGCTGATCTCCAGGCGGCAGAGTTCTATTTTGTTTACCATTCTGGAACTTGAAATCGGTGACAGATAATACAGAAAAAGTCTAAATCTCTGTTTGGCCATCAAATGGTAAAATATCAGGGATCTCTTGGACTTGTTAATTGGTTTAGCCCTGACCAAGCTCACTGTAGTTTTCCTAACTTTGCTGGTTTGCTGGTAAGTATAACAACAAGACAACTGTTGGATACTTTTGGAATGAAACATCTGCAATCTACGGTGGATCAAGTTCATGGAATGTCTCAACTGGCTCGAGAATTGGCCAAACAATTTCAACCTTAGGAGATATCCCTTAATGCTGCAGCTGTTCCTGAACTCAAAAGAAACTTACTGATTTTTCTTCCTTTTCTGTGAACGTTGTAAATTATCTGCCCAAAAACCTTTGTCTCTGAGCAACAACATGCTAGACTATGTTTATTACAACACTAGGATCTTTAGCTGTGGGCTTTCTTTCTATTTCTTGGGTCTCAAGTAGTGTTTTCTGCAGAAACCATTTATGACCAAAACAGAACATTGCAGAGTGAGACTTTTGCTATTTTTGTTCATTGGGCTACAAATTCTCAGAGGAAAGATTTTGGCATTTGATGACAATTTCTTCTCGGTGGCTTTGAGGAAATCTACCTAGATGAATGAGTATTTTCTTGATTTATCCAATATTTGGTTGCTTTGTTTAGATTGGTTTCAACTCTTTTACGCAGCAGAGCAATCATCAATTTTATTGATCTGACTTTTAGTAGGATGTTGAAATTGCCTTTGACTATTTCTCTGCCAGAGGGATAGACAGAGAGAGACGTAATACACAAAATACACTTAGTGGTTGACAGTCGTAAGAATTAGGGGGCGAGGAGAATATAAAAAACCCATTTGAATCTGGGATCAACATAAATTTCTGCAGTCTCGTTATATCAAGATTTACTTATGTCTCCAGCTTGAACATGTAACTACAATAATAGAATTTATTGTTGGGATTCTTATGGTGCAGCACATTGTGTCCCAACAGGGACACATCAAGCAGTAAATATGGCCATGGACAGTATGTCGTCTTTTCAGATTGCCTGTGTTTTGCTTGGCAGTGATTTTAGCTCACAAAAAAAGAAAAAAACAAAACTTATTGTTTTGTTATCATATTGTAAAAACAAAACATTTAAATGTTTCTATTTACAGAACTGCATAATGGAGTGTATTTTCCATATTGAGATGAAGTTTTTACTAGTATTGGAATTGGAATACGTACAAATTTTTAATTTATTATTTTGAACAAAAACTAACAAAAATGACAATTGTATCATCATTTTCCATATATTTAAAAAAAATAAAAAATGTATATACACTATATAGCTATATTTATGTTTTATAGCTTTTTAGCAGAAGGTTAGCTATGTATTACAGCCAGCTCCAGCTGTGGATAATATGAGCACTCCTGAGTCTGTGTCATACAAGAGATACAACTATGTCATTTTGTGGTAAATTTCCTGCAATTTGGACTCACGACTTTGCGCCTCCTCTGGATTAAAGCGACATTGGGGATGCTCGAAGGCAAGAGATCAGGGAAGCGTCGTCCTGGGGCTGTTGGGGATCAGCAGGGATAATGTCACATTCAGGAGGATGTATGGGAGGATAAAGAACTAGGAGCACTTGAATAGGAGGAGGAAAAGGTGGATTTGGATGCCAACATTGAGGTATCCCAAAGTCATGCAGACAATGTGGCTTACACTCATTGTTGTCCTCATTATCATATTCACAAACACACTGACTAGAATGATAAAACGTTATATAATGGGGAGGAGAGTTAATTAACAGGTTCTTCAATCACACTAGTGAGCATAACAAGTTGACTATTGTGTTGATTAATGGCTTTCAGGTGTATCTTTAGCATCAAGTAAAGTGGTGACTATTGGATAGCCATGTTAGACCCTCGCTATTAAAGCAAAATGTGAGAATTTTTCCTGCTTCTGAAAGGAACACAAACCTGAAGTATTACCTGGATAAGCTCTATACTCAGCCTGTGGTTGCTTTCATCCAAAAGATACCTGCTGTCTGTATGTCTGACCTGAAGGTCCCTCTCGACTTCCTGCAGAGTCAATGCTCCAGCACTTCTGTCAGCTATACAAGTAGCCGAAGCAGCAGCAAAAATAATTTATAGGACATGATACACCACATATTTTATCTTTAGCTGCGCCAACCTCACACACATCAGTAAAAGCAAATGCACCACCTCAGCAGCCAGGAAGAGTTATACCTGGACGGTGTCCTTCCTCGATAAGATATCTAGAGATCTGACCCCATGAACCAGTAGCAGGATTTGACCCAATTTGACCTTCTCAGCCTCAGAGATGGTAATTGATTTAGAATTAAAAATATTATGAAAGATCCTTTTTAATTGTGTGCAGATTGGTTGTTGTCCAGGTCTTACGACCCCCACCAATTGCTTAAAAGACTGCTAAGAAGAGCATAGCTTGTGAGGTAAGTGCACATAACAGAGTACGGATTCAATAGAAAGTCTACAAAATAATTCTAATAACTAGTGAATAAGTAAATATAAAGGCCACTACTCACCTGCACTGTCATCTGTAATAACCTCCACTTTAAACCAATCATCCCCTCTCACATAGGTCTCTGTAGTATCAACACTGTTCATGCCTTCATCCTGAAACAAATCTTGTAGAAGTCACTGACAGGTTAAAAAGTCACATCTATGATCAACTCTAATCCTGCCATCTCCACCGATCTCATTACACTAGTATACAACATATAACACAAGACTGAACACAAGACCTTCACAGCCGTCTACACATCATAGGGAAGATCTCAAGACGCCTTCTCTCTATCTACCTGATGATCCTGAGGAACACTGGGATCTTCTTGTTCACAGTCCTGTGGAAGAAGAGGATGAGGACATCTTTCTGGTGTAGTCCTGTTACTGGATAGAACTGGAGGAAACACATACAGGGACTGAGTTCATTCTTTACACACAGATAATTATAGGCCATATGTATTTAGTTCCGTCTATTACCTGGTGATGTGAGGATCTGGGGAACCTCCATCAAGACGTCCTTGAACAGATCTTTGTGTCCTTCTAGGTACTCCCCCTCCTCCATGGAGAAATACACAGCAACATCCTGGCACCTTATAGAAACCTGACACATACAATGATACCGTCATCATCACAATTAGTGATGAGCGATTATACTCGTTGCTCTGGTTTTCCCGAGCAAGCTTGGGTGGTCTCCGAGTAATTTTAAGTGCTTGGAGATTTAGTTTTTGTTGACACAGCTGCTTGATTTACAGCTGCTAGCCAGCCTGAGTACATGTGGGGGTTGCATGGTTGCTAGGGAATCCTCACATGTATTCAAGCTCTCTGACAGCCGTAAATCATTCAGCTGTGGTGACGAAAACTAAATCTCTGAGCACTTACAAATACTCGACAACCAAGCGTGCTCGGGAAAACCTGAGCAACGAGTATACTCGCTCATCACTATCCCTTCATAACATTACTGTACAATGTCACAGAATCCCCAGCAGTGTCACCTCTCCAGTCAACAGCTCAATCATCTTGTAGGTGAGTTCTAAAATCTTCTGGTCATTGATGTCCTCATGTATCAGGGGGTGAGGTGGCGAACCCGTGATTGAGCTCAGGGTTCTTTCCCATCCCTCAGACACAGGATCCTGACAGGGCTCACTAGAGGTCTTCTTTACCACTGTGTAATCCTAGTTATAGAGAGACACATTAATAAATCTCTCTACAGACATTTCCAGAATCTTCAAATCTCCAGTTCTGTCCATCTGTTATTCCCATAGATGAGAATGATGTGACATCATCAGAATCTCTTACCTTTCCAGTAAGCTGGAAGAGGATCTCTAGGGTGAGGTGTAATATCTTCTCCACCATCTTGTCACTGTTTCTTTCCATCCTTGATGGCTAAATCAGGAAAATTCACTTATATAGAAGATCTCGGATATTGTAGTGACCTGAATGGGAAGTTTTGCCTGTGTAATATCATAATAATAATCAAAATTAAAATTTAGAAATACAGGCGACTTTATATCCATTACTGGCTTCTGAAATTATACTAACATGTATGGCACGTGACTATTTTGTAAGTGTTCACCTGTTATTTTTATTGTTCACCAATTCTGCTGTAGTTTGTGGTTTCAAGGTGTTTTCAGTTGATTCATCAACTACAACTTTTTAAACAATTGAAAAATGTGTTACAAATGTACTACTACAGTTCATCCCAAGATATGTTAGTGCAAGGTTTGTGTAATTTAGCAAAATATGGTACTTTTTTGCCCTAAGAGCATTTTTTTGTGTGCAAACTTCATGACCCACGTGTGCCATTTTGAAGAGAAAAATTAGGAGAAAAAAAAATTAAATGACTTCCACAAGGGAAGAAAAGAAAAGTGCATTAAAAATAACAAATAACGAATTGGGACCCAAGTTTTCTTGTTGTTATACCAGCAGAATGGATGTGACTGAAGTCCTTTCACAAACAGTCAGTGAAGGGAAAGGTTTTTAGCGTTCTACTTGAACTCTATCTCTCTCCAAGATGTACCTGCCTCTAAGGCCAGGTTCACATGACCATATAAAAAATCGTCAGAGTTTCAAGCAGAAAACCTCAAGCAGCTATTAATAATTTAGTGCTTTTTATAAACTGGATTTTGGTTCAGGGATTTAGGAACAACCAATAGAGCCTAGGTGGGAAAGGTTGCTCCCATACTCCAGTTCAGGTCTTATAGGTCTAATAAGATGCAGCTGACGTGTGTTGTGTTGGAACTGGAGAAAAGACCGTTAATGGTGGACAGTCTGTGCAAAAGACTCACAAGTACCTATAATACCAAGTTGGTGATACAAAACAAAACAACTATTGGAGCTAGCTATTATTGCTCCTGTTTAACCAAAGCAAATGCCACTGTCAATCTCTGACTGTGGCCTTTAAATTGTGAAATCCTTGTGGGACATATTGTTCCATATGTAAGACACATTAGTGGGATGCCGATGGATTGCCACATCGGTCCTGCTGAAGCCTTCCATTAATGCCTTCTCGGTGCTCATGTGAAGCTCAGCTCCAGGCTTGGCTTCCTAGAAGTCTGTATTTTTCACTATATAGTACAAGCCATCCAACTTTCACAGGTACAAGTCCTCTAGGGGAGACTAACAAATGCGGTCACACATTAACATAAAAAAAAAAAAAGAAAGTTAATCGTCGTAAAGAAAAAGAAACAAAAACATTTTTCTATCAATGTGTACATATTAATCCAATTGACCTAAAGCTCATACCAGCTTGGTCACATTCCGTAAAATTATATATCACACAAAAAAACCACGTCAGCAAAATTATCACACATGGCTCATGGAATGCAAAGATATACCAATTTTAATTCATAAATTCTAAAACATAACATAATAACACCAGAGTACCTCATAATGCAACAAGAGCACATCAAGGCTAGAGCATAACAAATAATTAGTAAAGTACTACTTCACACTCCCATTGACCCATATTTTGAGCATACAATGATAGTCAATATAGTGAACCCCAATAACAACGTCACATGAACCAACTGGACCTAAATGGATAGTCACTATATTGACTATCATTGTATGCTCAACATATGGGTCAATGGGAGTGTGAAGTAGTACTTTACTAATTATTTGTTATGCCCTAGCCTTGATGTGCTCTTGTTGCATTATGAGGTACTCTGGTGTTATTATGTTATGTTTTAGAATTTATGAATTAAAATTGGTATATCTTTGCATTCCATGAGCCATGTGTGATAATTTTGCTGACGTGGTTTTTTTGTGTGATATATTTTTCTATCAATGTACAACTCCAAGCAAATGCAATACAAAGCGAAAAAAATCTTGTATGTACTCCAAAATCATACTAATAAAATCTACAACTAAGCACGCAAAGCCTTCATACAGTTCCATTGGCTGAAAAAAATTATTTTAACGGCACTTTTCGGAGGTCCATGACAGCACCCTTAGTTCCCTCCCTTAAAAGTATGGGCGCGCACTTCTTCCGCTTATAAGTTTCACATAGGGTGAATTGTTAAAGTTGTATATATATATATATATATATATATATATATATATATATATATATATATATATATATATATATATATTTATTCTTTGTGTCATTAACCATGGAGGTCCTCTCAAGCTCTGTAATCCAACTGATGGGTGGGAGAGGTGCCACTCTTTTGTATCTGTAGGTTTCCTGTTCCTGAAGGGCGGATCTCCTCTCTCGTGGTGCTGTCATGGGCCTCTGAAAAATGCAGTTACCGGCAAGTAACTTAAAGCTTTTTTTTTTTCAACAATTTATTTCACTTTTAATTTTTTTTCCCCCTTTTTCAGAACATTATATCATAAAATCTATGGTGTCATTCAAAACTACAACTCATCCAGCAGAAATGGGTCCTTCCTTAGAGAAAGGGAAAAGGGGTAAAAATAAGAACTGGCTGTGGTCTTATAAAGGTAGTCTGAAGTTTGGAAGTTATTCCAAATGCTGGGACTCCCACCGATCCAGAGACCTAAAGAGCCCCACGTGGATGAAGCAATAGTTGATCATGCATACTGCGGCTCCATTCATTCTAAGTAGGAATGCCAGCGATAGATAAGCGTTGTACTCAGCTGTTTTTAAGCACTTCCATAAGAATGGAGTGTGCACATTAGCTATTGCTCCATTCATATGGTTCTCTGGATCGGTGGGGATCCCAGTGTCTGGACTGCTAGCGATCAGCAAGTTATTCATAATCCAAACTTGAGAATTCCCATTTCATTGGTAAAATAAACATGCATAGGGAAAAAACTACACCTCCCATCAACCACAGAAAATAAATCAGAAAGAGGGAGGAGCTAGAGAAGGGAGGAAAGACTGTAAGATGATTGGAGATCAGCCCTGTCAGAAAGATAAAGGGAGAGAGATGAGGATCCACTATGGCAGTCTGAGTGTTCTCCATTGTATGCAACACTAAAAGAGAGATAATCGTTCCCTCTTTCTGAAGTACTAAGAGAGGTAAAGCCTCCTCCATTTTATCTGAGGTACACCATGAGAGAGAACCTCCTCCATTTTATATGAGGTACACCAAGAGAGATACAGAGCCTCCTCCATTTTATCTGAGGTACACTGAGAGAGCCCTCTCCATTATAGCTGAGGTACATAAAGAGAGATACAGAGCGTCCTCCATTACTTCTGAGGTACATAAAGAGAGATACAGAGCCTCCACCATTATATCTGAGGTGCAACTATAAAGAGAACCTCTTCCATATTAAACTAAGGTACACCAAGAGAGACAGAGCCTCCTCCATTATATCTGAGGTACACCAAGAGAGAGACCGAGCCTCCTTGATTATATCTGAGGTACACATGTAGAGAGAACCTCCTCTATATTAAACTGAGGTACACCAAGAGATACAGAGCCTCCTCTATTATATCGGAGGTACACCTAGAAAGAGAACCTCCTCCATATTGAACTGAGGTACACCAAGAGACACAGAGCCTCCTCTATTATATTTGAGGTACACCTAGAAAGAGAACCTCCTTCATATTAAACCGAGGTACACCAAGAGACATACAGAGCCTCCTCCATTTTATTTGAGGTACACTGAGAGAGCCCTCTCCATTATAGCTGAGGTACATAAAGAGAGATACAGAGCCTCGTCCATTTTATTTGAGGTATACCAAGCGAAAGAACTTCCTCCATATTAAACTGAGGTACACCAAGAGATACAGAGAATCCTCCATTTTATTTGAGGCAGAGCCTCCTCCATTTTATATGAGGTACACCATGAGAGACACAGCCTCCTTCATAATTTCTGAGGTACGCTAAGAGACAGAACCTCCTCCATTATATCTGAAGTACACCAAGAGAGATACAGAGAGTCCTCCATTATATCTGAGAAAAAACAGAGAGCCCCCTCCATTATATCTGAGGTACACAAATATGTAGAACCTTCTCAATGTTATGAGGTACACAGAGAGAGATATTTAGCCTCCTCCATTTTATCTGAGCTACACAGAGAAAGAGAGCTTGTGGTCAGGGGGGAGCGAAAACGAATGGTCACACACTCCTCCCATAGACCTGCCAAGGAAGGAACTCGTAAGAAAACCGCATACTGACAAATCCTAGTGACAAAGCACACGTGAATTGGGTGACAAACAGTGAAAAATATAAAAATAAATAATGAAGGTATTTCCAGTGAAATACTGGATTAACATTAGACTGGGAATTACAAAAAAAACCTACCAAAAGGCCAGGAAAAGTGTGTGTGCTCAATAAGTAAGAAACGTGAAGTGCGTATGCAAATGGAATTCATGGGGTTACCAATCCCATTGAATTAAGGCACCACAGGGTCACCATTCTTGGGGCAATTCGGTCTTTCAAACTTAGCTGGCCAAATGGCGTCAATCCTAAGGGCCATGATTTCCACTATATGACTATATAAGCCGCCGGGAATACTAACAAGCCCACCAAACCCAGTGTGCACATTGTATCAATCTACTAGGGTGGTCCCCGGACATAGAGGGCCTTTTCAAAAGAAACTACACTTGATCTTAGACAAAAGGCCTAGAAGCAAAGGCCTGGGCCTAGTAGTAGGGGCTCTCCACCTACCTCCACCTGCAGAGCCGCAGACCAGATATATGGCTGTTCTGTGCGCACAGGACCTGTGATGAGGTCACAGGAGGGGAGGAGTCAAAGGTCACATGATCAGGGGCCTCAGTGTATGCAGGACTCTGCTGTGCTGGTTGTCATTGTGCTGGATGAGGGGAAGTTTATGTGTGGGGTCAGGAGGGGTTTACAGTGTGGATGTAGCAGAGCCGCATGTGTACGAGGTGTACGGAGCAGAGCCGTGTGTGTACAAGGTGTACGGAGCAGAGCCGTGTGTGTACGAGGTGTACGGAGCAGAGCCGTGTGTGTACAAGGTGTACGGAGCAGAGCCGTGTGTGTACGAGGTGTACGGAGAGGAGCCGCGTGTGTACGAGGTGTACGGAGCAGAGCCATGTGTGTACGAGGTGTACGGAGAGGAGCCGTGTGTGTACAAGGTGTACGGAGCAGAGCCGTGTGTGTACGAGGTGTACGGAGCAGAGCCATGTGTGTACGAGGTGTACGGAGAGGAGCCGTGTGTGTACGAGGTGTACGGAGAAGAGCCGCGTGTGTACGAGGTGGACGGAGAGGAGCCGCGTGTGTACGAGGTGGACGGAGAGGAGCTGCGTGTGTACGAGGTGTACGGAGCAGAGCTGTGTGTGTACGAGGTGTATGGAGCAGAGCCGTGTGTGTGTCCAAGATGTATGGAGAGGAGTCGTGTGTATGAGGTATGGAGAGGAACCACGTGTGTATGAGGTGTACGGAGCAGAGCCTCGTGTGTACAAAGTGTATGGAGCGGAGCCACTTGTGTACGAGGTACGGAGCAGAGCCGCTTGTGTACGAGGTGTCTGGAGCAGATCCATGTGTATGTACGGAGCAGAGTCACGTTTGTGCGAGGTGTACGGAGCGGAGCTGCATGTGTACGAAGTGTACGGAGCGGAGCTCTGTGTGTACGTAGTGGAGCCGTGTTTGTACGACATGTACGGAGCAGAGCCGCGTGTGTATGAGGTGTCTGGAGCAGATCCATGTGTGTATGACCTCTATGAGATCTAAACGTCCTCAAAGAACAATTTCTCCCATTTACAGTTTTCTAAAAGTTTGTCAGGATGCGTTATCTTTACAAAATTCTTCATTACGCCCAACCAGATATGCAATGGAGATAACAAAATCTTATGTGGCTCAACAAGTGCTGGAAGCAGAACATATTTATTCCATGGCTGAAGTGAATGTCAGAGAGGCCAGTCTCTTTTATCGTAGTGATATTCTCTTGCACAACTATCCCACTCAGGCCGGCGTCACACTCGGCGTAAGACAATACGGTCCGTATTTTACGGCCGTAATACGGCCGAAATACGGTGAAATGTTCCCAAAATAGTGATCCGTAGTCAGGGTGTGTCAGCGTATTTTGCGCACGGCATCCTCCGTATGTAATCCGTATGGCATTCGTACTGCGAGATTTTCGCGCAGGCTTGCAAAACCGACATCTAATGGATTTATGTGCTCAAATGTTCATTAAAACATATATACAGTATATATATATATATATGTCATTGAGACACATATATATATATTCTGTATTTAGATTTCAATCAGTGCGATATCTGTGAACAGCCGGTAATTCAATTGCCGGCTTTTCATTTCTCCTGCACAAACCCGACAGGATATGAGACATGGTTTACATACAGTAAACCATCTCATATCCCCTTTTTTTTTGCATATTCCACACTACTAATGTTAGTAGTGTGTATGTGCAAAATTTCAGCGCTGTAGCTGCTGAAATAAAGGGTTAAATGGCGGAAAAAATTGGCGTGGGCTCCCGCGCAATTTTCTCCGCCAGAATGGTAAAGCCAGTGACTGAGGGCAGATATTAATAGCCAGGAGAGGGTCCATGGTTATTGGCCCCCCCGTGGCTACAAACATCTGCCACCAGCCACCCCAGAAAAGGCACATCTGGAAGATGCGCCTATTCTGGCACTTGGCCACTCTCTTCCCACTCCCTGTAGCGGTGGGATATGGGGTAATGAAGGGTTAATGCCACCTTGCTATTGGAAGGTGACATTAAGCCAGATTAATAATGGAGAGGCGTCAATTATGACACCTATCCATTATTAATCCAATTGTTGGAAAGGGTTAAAAAACACACACACACATGATTAAAAAGGATTTTAATGAAATAAACACAGCGGTTGTTGTAATAATTTATTGTTCTCTCAAATCCATTTGCAGTCCCTCGCTTGGCAACATAATAAACGCACAAGATACATACCTTCTGATGTACTGTCAGGTCCAACGATGTAATCCATCTGAAGGGGTTAACTAATATTACAAGCAGGAGCCCTGCTATAATGCAGCTGTGCTCCGTGCTTGTAATTCCCCTGCGAATGAATGAAATGTAGGTCATTGACCTACATTTCATTCATTCGCGGTGAGGCGCCCTCTGGTGGATGTTCTCATGAACTGCAGCCTGGGAACTTTTTCCCACGCTCCAGGTCATATGAGGACATCCACCAGGGGGCGCATCACCGCGAATAAATGAAATGTAGGTCAATGACCTACATTTCATTCATTCGCAGGGGAATTACAAGCACGGAGCACAGCTGCATTATAGCAGGGCTCCTGCTTGTAATATTAGTTAACCCCTTCAGATGGATTACATCGTTGGACCTGACAGTACATCAGAAGGTATGTATCTTGTGCGTTTATTATGTTGCCAAGCGAGGGACTGCAAATGGATTTGAGAGAACAATAAATTATTACAACAACCGCTGTGTTTATTTCATTAAAATACTTTTCAATCATGTGTGTGTGTGTTTTAACCCTTTCCTACAATTGGATTAATAATGGATAGGTGTCATAATTGACGCCTCTCCATCATTAATCTGGCTTAATGTCACCTTCCAATAGCAAGGTGGCATTAACCCTTCATTACCCCATATCCCACCGCTACAGGGAGTGGGAAGAGAGTGGCCAAGTGCCAGAATAGGCGCATCTTCCAGATGTGCCTTTTCTGGGGTGGCTGGGGGCAGATGTTTGCAGCCATGGGGGGGCCAATAACCATGGACCCTCTCCTGGCTATTAATATCTGCCCTCAGTCACTGGCTTTACCGCTCTGGCGGAGAAAATTGCGCGGGAGCCCACGCCAATTTTTTCCGCCATTTAACCCTTTATTTTAGCAGCTACAGCGCTGAAATTTTGCACATACACACTACTAACATTAGTAGTGTGGAATATGCAAAAAAAAGGGGGATATGAGATGGTTTACTGCATGTAAACCATGTCTCATATCCTGTCGGGTTTGTGCAGGAGAAATGAAAAGCCGGCAATTGAATTACCGACTTTTCACTAACACCGCTGCGTATTTCTCGCAAGTCACACTGCTGGTCCGTGTGGAATCCGTATTTTTCTCGCCCCCATAGACTTTCATTGGCGATTTTTTTGCGCAGTACGCTGACAAACGCAGCATGCTGCGATTTTGTACGGCCGTAGAAAGCCGTATAATACTGAACCGTAATATACGGCTAATAGGAGCAGCCCCATTGAGAATAATTGTGCCGTATGTAATGCGAGTTTTACGGACGTAGTTTCTGCGCTCTTACGTCCGTAAAACTCGCCAGTGTGACGCCGGCCTCACACAGAAAGGAGCAATAATTGGTGTATCCACCCTGGAGACCAAGTCACCACAGAGGGGCCACAAAATGTTGGTCACAGTTCAGGCACCTCAACAGCGGTTTCATGTTATCATAGGTTTCTTTCATGTAAATGGCATAACAACTGGAATTGAAGGTAATGCATTGCCATTATGCAGCAAGTTGGCTTTTAGGCTTATTTTGAACGAATTGATGAAGAACCTGCACTCCTCTGGATCATAACTTATCTTCAGCGCTTCCATTAAACTGTTGATACTGTTGCATGCCACAAAATCGCCCTCAATGAAGAAGTGTTGGAGAAGGTCTTTATCACGGTTGCGGAACCAAGAAAACCGAACATTGCCCTCTTGGAGATTCCTCTGCTGTAGCCTCTAACCTAAGAGCGCAGCCTTACTCTTGGGCAGATCCAAATAATAATAATCTTTATTTTTATATAGCGCTAACATATTCCTCAGCGCTTTACAGTTTTTTGCACACATTATCATTGCTGTCCCCGATGGGGCTCACAATCTAGATTCCGTATCGGTTTGTCTTTGGAATGTGGGAGGAAACCGGAGGAAACGCACGCAAACACAGGGAGAACATACAAACTCCTGCCAAATCTGTAAAAAGATCATTCAATACACTTTGTGTTATAAGATGTGGCTCAGTTGAGGTTCCTGATAGACAGTCTTGGTGGTGAGAGGAAGATACTTCATAACGCCAAGCACCCTCTTCTTCCCCACTTGACTAAAAATGTTTTTGGGTGTTTTTGGAACCAGCAGTTGTTTGGTATGTGGTACTGTGCATATTGCAGATGGAATGTTTAGACTCTGTAAAGTTCACTTCTTCGTCTTTGAAACTCTTTTCCTAATGGGGGCAGAAATAGCAATCGGTAGTATGATCAGTTGGCTCTCTCCAGATGATTGGGACTGCATAAGGCATAGATTGCCTCTGTCCATGCAACCACTGGATAAGATGTGATGAACGTCTATTGGAGCATATGTGTGGAGGCCAACTGTTGTCCTGATCTCCTATTCTGCAGCCAAAATACAGGTTGTAGACTTTCCCTATTATTGTAGTCAAGTTTCACCTTTGTTTTTGTTCTTTTAAATAAACTTTATTTGATGGGATAAAATGTACATACAAAACAAATTAGGTTTCGCCTGTGTGACACAAAAGTGACTTCTCTGCATATGTAGCAAAAAATGTTCGCTTTGTTAATGCAAGAACAACATGTATCTGAAAAAAAACATGGAAACAAGTCAACATGTTAAGAAACTAAGTTAAGAAATCTTAAAACTGTATACCTTACACAGAGAGCTTTTATAAATGTAGGTGATGCAACTGTAATTATAATTACATAATCAAAGCTCAGTTGGCACGTTTTGATTGGTCACCCTAAGATAGAATACTAAAGGCTCAATAAACTAAATACTGTATATACTCGAGTATAAGCCGACCCCCCTAATTTTGCAACAAAAAACTGTGAAAACTTATTGACTCGAGTATAAGCCTAGGGTGGAAAATGCAGCAGCAAATAAAAATAGATAACAATAAAAGTAAAATTAATTGAGACATCAGTAGGTTAAGTGTTTTTGAATATCCATATTGAATCAGGAGCCCCATATAATGCTCCATACAGTTCATGATGGGCCCCATAAGATGCCTCATACAAAATACGCCCCATATAATGCTCCATAAAATTTATGATGGGCCCCATAAGATGCTCCATATTAAAATATGCCCCATATAATGCCGCACAAATGCTGATTATGGCCCCATAAGATGCTCCATACAGATATTTGGCCCATATAATGCTGCACAAATGCTGATTATAGCCCCATAAGATGCTCCATATAACAATGTGCCACATATAATGCTCCATACAGTTCTTCATGGCCCCATAAGATGCTCCATATAACAATATGCCACATATAATGCTCCATACAGTTCATTATGGCCCCATAGATGCTCCATATTACAATGTGCCACATATAATGCTGCTGCTGCAATAAAAAAAAATGACATACTCACCTCTCGTCGCTGTCCGCTGCTCCTCAGCGTCCCGTTTCTCCACACTGACTGTTCAGGCAGAGGGCGGCGTGCACACTAATACGCCATCGCTCCCTCTGACCTGAACAGTCACTGCAGAAGACTCGGAAGACGGGGCAGCGGTGGAACGAGGGAAGGTGAATATGAAATACTCACCTGCTCCCAGCACGGTCCCTGGCAGCTTCTTCCGAACAGATGGTCTCCGGGAGCCGGCAGCTTCTTCCCCTGTTCAGCGGTCACTGGTACTGCTCATTACAGTAATGAATATGCGGCTCCACCCCTATGGGAGTGGAGTCCATATTCATTACTTTAATGAGCGGTACCACATGACCGCTGAACAGGGGAAGAAGCTGCCAGCGCCGGAGACCATCGGACATGCAGGGACCGCGTCAGGAGCGCCAGGAGCAGGTCACCCGCCGACCATGACTCGAGTATAAGCCGAGAGGGGCACTTTCAGCCCATTTTTTGGGGCTGAAAATCTCAGCTTATACTTGAGTATATATGGTATATGATGCAATAGACTAGCTACTAGCAATGCAATGATGATGATGAAATAATCAAATGACAAAAGACTGACGGTCACTTCCAAGCTAATGTGAACAGGTGCAGCTATCTCCATTATTATTGATAAAATAATCAAGACTAATTTTTTCTACAATGCTGCATGAAAGGTGTCATAAGTAATTAAAACCTCCTCCGGATCTTGAAAATTAGAGCCAATCAGCAAAATTAAGCATCATATTTCTTTTTAGTACCACTAAATTAGTTGAATTTAACTGTTTTAGTCTCTTAACCAATTTGGCTGTAGCACAGTGTTATCCAGGAGAAAATTGTTGACGAACAATGTTTTCCTGGATGTCACAGGGCAACACACAATGGATTAATCTAATGACCACCCCCCATTCAAGGTTAATAAGCAGTAAAACAATTGTCTAAGCAAAATACCAACCAATTAAGCCCATTTATTAGGCAATCAGAAATGCATGGAAGCTGTATTTATTCCTTTTCTTTGGATAAAAGACATGTGCCCACAGCATGTAAGGGTTGCTACATAAACAGGCTTGTGTGGACCTCAGTAAATTTTTTGCCTTTTTGCAAACAAGTGGTAGACTTGTCCCGTGGGTCAGCTTTGTAAGATGACTGTTACGTTTATACTGACTGGGCTGTATAGAAAGTATCATCGTTTCTCAGATTTAGGTATCCGGTTGCCACTGTTTTTCCTATGGCCTCTTCATACCCCTGCATTATGAAGTGATTGTAACATTGGTGGGTGTGGACCCACTGTGGAACTGGCCGGATTTACCTAGAAGGGGTGTAACTGAATTACTGCTGGGTATTTGCTAGAGCCTCTGATGGTGAGGATAGACTTAGCTGCCGGTAGTCACCAGGTACCACTCCAAGGCAGTTCCTGGGTCTGCAACAGAAGCATGGTACATGTACGGAGGGGCAAAACAGAGGTGTAGTCAGGTGGTCTGAGGTTGGGGCGGCAGCACAGGATCAGTAAATGCAGCCGACGACAGGAGCGGAGAAGTTAGGCAGCATGGCAAAACTAGCCAGGTCAGTAACAGAAAGAATTCTGAGGAAAGAATAAACGTGATCCAATGGGGTAGGAACCAAAGTTCGAGCAGGGAGTGGAAGGAGGAGCAGCTTGATAAAGGCCCTGCTAGTACGGAATAGGCCTGAGAAGCTAATTTCTGCAGGACACAGCAGAGTTAAATTCCTGCAAAGACAGGCAACACTGTTAGAATCTGTTTTGTTTTTTGACCATCTGCTATCTTGTTGTGGTTTTCTGGCTGCTGGTCTTTTTCCCCTGGAGCTGGGTTGTCCAAGGTCAGGTGATTGTATCACCCTTTATTACCCAGCACCTGCCTCCCATTCCTTGCTGGACAACAGTGTTAATCCACTAGAGTTCTGACTAGGTGCTTTGATAGCTTTCTGTGTTTGATATTGTGCAGTTCTGAGATCTCTGGTTCTGCTATCCTTAGTTTCTGTTTTCAGTTGGTTTCTGCAGCTGTCTCTGTATTTTCTATTAGGAGGTGACCTGTTTTTATACCCAGTCCTTAGATCTTTCAGGGACCTCCTTCCCCCTGTCTATAGATCTTCACTGGAGTTTAACCTAGGATCGTCGGTGGGTCTATTCGCAAGGAATGGGTTGCCCACTCCATCGTAGGGTATCAGCCTAGTCTCAGTGCAGGGTCAGTTTTCCCCCTTCTGTTCTAGTTCTGTGTTGCAGTTCCATAACAAACACCCTTTAAAGCTAGATTGAAGCCACATGCAGGTGCAGCAGTGCTGCATGAGTCAGATTCAGCGGGATGGCCAGACATGAGGAGAAACCGCATGGAGAGTACGGTGATGCTGGTGAAGCCTGTGAGTTACTGCAGTGACAGTACAGCTTCCTTACACCCACTTTTGGCCAGAGCCTAGCACGAACCTTTTTGGATCCTTGCGAGAATTGCTGGGGTGTGGATATTCTCAGTGGGATCCCAAAACCTCTCCTTGGGGCTAAAACCTCTCCAGTTGACCAAATAGAAGGTCTTCTCTTGTACCTTCTTAGAGTCCAAAATGTACTTAACCTCAAACATGTCCAAAGGAACTCCAGCAATAGACATAAGGGCAGGAGTACGGACCTTGGAGAGTCTATTTAGGACTACCGGTTTCAAGAGCAAGGCATGAAAGGCATTTGGAATCCACAGATTGGGTGGCAGCTGAAGATTATAGGACTGATTCATATTGGGTTGATTTGCCTAAGAACCCTGAAAGGTTCAAGGTACCAAGGAGAAAACCTGTATAGAGGCAACTTAAGGTGAATATTCTAAGAGGATAACCAGACCTTGTCTCCCTGTGACCATCAAGCGGTGAGCAATCAGCTCGGTGGACTTACGTATGCCCATATGACAAGCCAGCTTGGATTAATGTCCCAAGGACATAATATTCTTCCTTCTAGCAGAGGGGAGAAAGGCCTTGCCCAGAGAAATATCCTTGAAATGGACAGGGACGGTCTCAATAATCCTGACCAAGTTGATGATGTGCAGAGGCTCTTCAATGGAATTGGTCACATCAAAGGACGAGACAGAACATTTGCCCTCACATTCTTCTCCATTGGACAAAAGTGCAATTCGAAGTTAAAACGAATGAAGAAGACTGCCCACCTGGCATACAATATACAGACGTTTCAGTCTCAAAGACCTTCTTCAATGTACTACCAAAATAAAGAAAATAAAGAAAAAAGTATATACAAAATGTTCCAGAAATGTACAATATAGAGTCAAAAGAAATGCTGAATAATTGCTAGTAAGCACACTGAACATCATTAGTATAAAGAAGGGGTTACTACTGGCAAAAATCGGTACAAATCCAGAGTAATAGAATACAATAATATAGAGACGTCCCTGGTCCAAACGACATGTAGTTGAATTCGGAGAGGCCCTTCGGTCTTATGGGGTCTTTTCTTTATCTGCCTCTGTCCCGGGAACCTGCCAATACCCACTAGTGAGATCTAAGGTGGAGAAATAGCAGATTTTAAAGAAGCTAATGACTCTACAATTCTGGGCAATGGGTAGGTATCCTTGTGTGTGATATGGTTTATCTGCCTGTAGTCAACACACATCCTCATTGTACCATCCTTCTTTCTAACGAGAACTAACAGAGCTGCCCAGGGGCTACAACTGTCTCTGATTACCCCAGCCTCCTTCATCTCTCGTAACATACTCTTGGCACATTGGTAGTGAGCTGGAGGTATAGGCCGCTACCTCTCTTTAATGGGTGGATGACCTCCAGTGGGGATATGATACTGAACCCCTTTTACCTACCCAAAATCTAGTGGGTGTTTGCTGAATACCTGCTCATACTCATGGACCACCCTGTAAGCCCCTTGTTTTTGCTGTGATAGTGTAGAGTCAGTGCCCACGTGTAACTTCTGACACCAATCCTCCAACTGTCCTGCACAGCCATTGTCCTCCGCCTGGTCAGACGGGACCAAGGGTTCTGTTGCTTGTATTGCATTATCATTAACAGTGAACAGTGTGGCATATCTGGGTAAGTAGACCCCTTTCTCCCCACATTTAAGGACACGTACTGGTACCCTCCCCTTGCGGACATCAACCTCCCCTCTGGCTAACAGGGCTAACAGGATTGTGGGCCTACTATCTGAATACACGGGTTCTACCAGGGCCTGGTAGTATTTACCTCTGAGGCCTATTGCTGCCCGACACCAGATTAACATTTCACTCCTTGGGGGTATTGCAATGAGGATTGGATCGCTCACTGTAACGCTGCCAACTTCTCCACCAGACAGTTCTACCTGTTATCTCTGCATCAGGGCTCTGATTTCTTTTTGCAGGACATGCTGCTCACTGGATCCAGCAGTTTCGGCCACCTGTTTTAACAAGACAATAACCTCGGCAAGACAGTTTTCTGTGACCTTAGTACCTAAGGTCATCATGGGGTTACATTCTCGCCTATCAATATCTGCAATCACCAGACCTTGTTTGTGACGCCAAGTTGGAGAGCCCGCCAGGGCATGGGGGTACTCAGTACCGGGTCCGATCGTCATTAAAGGGGGTGGTCACTGTGGCAGCGACCCGGTCTGTGGCCCTGGGAGTCCAAATAAAAGGGGTTTTGAATAAAGTTTGTAAAATAAGAAATGCTCGTGACGCCACCTGTTGTGAAATTGGATTTTGGGCTCCCCCGGTGGCCACTGGTGGAATTGAACTGGTGTGCATCATCCCCTCTGTTCACCTGTTTCCATCAGGATGTGGGAGTCGCTATTTAACCTTGCTCCTCTGTCACTTCCATGCCGGTCAACATTGTAATCAGAAGCCTTTCTGTGCATGTTCCTGCTGCTAGACAACTCCCAGCTAAGTTGGACTTTAGTCCTCGTTTGTTTTTGTATTTTGTTCCAGTTCACAGCTGAAGTTTCGTTTCTGTGTCTGGAAAGCTCTTGTGATCTGAAATTGCCACTCTGATGTTATGAGTTAATACTAGAGTCTTAAAGTAATTTCAGGATGGCGTTTTGATAGGGTTTTCAGCTGACCATGAAAGTGCGCTTTCTGTCTTCCTACTATCTAGTAAGCGGACCTCAATTTTGCTAAACCTATTTTCATACTACGTTTGTCATTTCATCTAAAATCACCGCCAATATATGTGGGGGCCTCTGTCTGCCTATCGGGGAAATTTCTCTAGAGGTGAGCCAGGACTATATTTTCCTCTGCCAGGATTAGTTAGTCCTCCGGCCGGCGCTGGGCGTCTAGGGATAAAAACGTAGGCAACGCTACCCGGCTACTGTTAGTTGTGCGGCAGGTTTAGTTCATGGTCAGTTTAGTTTCCATCCTTCCAAGAGCTAGTTCTTATGTTTGCTGGGCTATGTTCTCTTGCCATTGAGAACCATAACAGTTTGACCGGCCTAAAAAGGGTTAAATTAATTGACAGAGAAAGGAGAGAAAAGAGAAGTCTGCTGAAGTTTTTTTTTTTTTTTTTTTTCCCCTTCAGTTCTGAGTGTGCTTGTAATTGAATCTCTTGCAAGTCTGCCTATATTGCAGCCTTCCTCTCTCTCTCTCCTTCTAATCCTGGAATGGCTCTGTGTTCACCTGTTTAAAATGGATATTCAGAGTTTAGCTGCAGGTTTGAATAATCTCACCACGAAAGTTCAAAATTTACAAGATTTTGTTGTTCATGTTCCTATATCTGAACCTAGAATTCCTTTGCCTGAATTTTTCTCGGGGAATAGATCTTGCTTTCAAAATTTCAAAAATAATTGCAAGTTGTTTTTGTCCCTGAAATCTTGCTCTGCTGGAGATCCTGCTCAGCAGGTCAGGATTGTGATTTCCTTGCTCCGGGGCGACCCTCAGGATTGGGCTTTTGCATTGGCTCCAGGGGATCCTGCGTTGCTCAATGTGGATGCGTTTTTTCTGGCCTTGGGGTTGCTTTATGAGGAACCTCAGTTAGAGCTTCAGGCGGAAAAGGCCTTGATGTCCCTATCTCAGGGGCAAGACGAAGCTGAAGTATACTGCCAGAAATTCCGTAAATGGGCTGTGCTTACTCAGTGGAATGAGTGCGCCCTGGCGGCGAATTTCAGAGAGGGTCTCTCTGATGCCATTAAGGATGTTATGGTGGGGTTCCCTGTGCCTGCGGGTCTGAATGAGTCCATGACAATGGCTATCCAGATCGATAGGCGTCTGCGGGAGCGCAAACCTGTGCACCATTTGGCGGTGTCTACTGAGAAGACGCCAGAGAATATGCAATGTGATAGAATTCTGTCCAGAAGTGAACGGCAGAATTTTAGACGAAAAAATGGGTTGTGCTTCTATTGCGGTGATTCAACTCATGTTATATCAGCATGCTCTAAGCGTACTAAGAAGCTTGATAAGTCTGTTTCAATTGGCACTTTACAGTCTAAGTTTATTCTATCTGTGACCCTGATTTGTTCTTTATCATCTATTACCGCGGATGCCTATGTCGACTCTGGCGCCGCTTTGAGTCTTATGGATTGGTCCTTTGCCAAACGCTGTGGGTATGATTTGGAGCCTCTTGAAACTCCTATACCCCTGAAGGGGATTGACTCCACCCCATTGGCTAGTAATAAACCACAATACTGGACACAAGTAACTATGCGGATTAATCCGGATCATCAGGAGATTATTCGCTTTCTTGTGCTGTATAACCTACATGATGTGTTGGTGCTTGGATTGCCATGGCTGCAATCTCATAACCCAGTCCTTGACTGGAAAGCTATGTCTGTGTTAAGCTGGGGATGTAAGGGGACGCATGGGGACGTACCTGTGGTTTCCATTTCATCATCTATTCCCTCTGAGATTCCTGAATTCTTGACTGAATATCGTGACGTTTTTGAAGAACCTAAGCTTGGTTCATTACCTCCGCACCGGGAGTGCGATTGTGCCATAGATTTGATTCCGGGTAGTAAATACCCTAAGGGTCGTTTATTTAATCTGTCTGTGCCTGAACATGCTGCTATGCGAGAATATATAAAGGAGTCCTTGGAAAAGGGACATATTCGTCCTTCGTCATCTCCCTTAGGAGCCGGTTTTTTCTTTGTGGCTAAGAAAGATGGCTCTTTGAGGCCGTGTATTGATTATCGGCTTTTGAATAAAATCACCGTTAAATATCAATATCCGTTGCCACTGCTGACTGATTTGTTTGCTCGCATAAAGGGGGCCAAGTGGTTCTCTAAGATAGATCTCCGTGGGGCGTATAATTTGGTGCGAATTAAGCAGGGGGATGAGTGGAAGACCGCATTTAATACGCCCGAGGGCCACTTTGAGTATTTGGTGATGCCTTTTGGTCTTTCAAATGCCCCTTCAGTCTTTCAGTCCTTTATGCATGACATTTTCCGTGATTATTTGGATAAATTTATGATTGTGTATCTGGATGATATTTTGATTTTTTCGGATGACTGGGACTCTCATGTCCAGCAGGTCAGGAGGGTTTTTCAGGTTTTGCGGTCTAATTCCTTGTGTGTGAAGGGTTCTAAGTGCGTTTTTGGGGTTCAAAAGATTTCCTTTTTGGGATATATTTTTTCCCCCTCTTCCATCGAGATGGATCCTGTCAAGGTTCAGGCTATTTGTGATTGGACGCAACCCTCTTCTCTTAAGAGTCTTCAGAAATTTTTGGGCTTTGCTAACTTTTATCGTCGATTTATTGCTGGTTTTTCTGATGTTGTTAAACCATTGACTGATTTGACTAAGAAGGGTGCTGATGTTGCTGATTGGTCCCCTGCTGCTGTGGAGGCCTTTCGGGAGCTTAAGCGCCGCTTTTCTTCCGCCCCTGTGTTGCGTCAGCCTGATGTTGCTCTTCCTTTTCAGGTTGAGGTCGACGCTTCTGAAATCGGAGCTGGGGCGGTTTTGTCGCAGAGAAGTTCCGATTGTTCCGTGATGAGACCTTGTGCCTTTTTCTCGCGTAAATTTTCGCCCGCCGAGCGGAATTATGATGTTGGGAATCGGGAGCTTTTGGCCATGAAGTGGGCCTTTGAGGAGTGGCGTCATTGGCTTGAGGGGGCTAGACATCAGGTGGTGGTATTGACTGACCACAAAAATCTAATTTATCTTGAGTCCGCCAGACGCCTGAATCCTAGACAGGCGCGCTGGTCGTTGTTTTTCTCTCGGTTTAATTTTGTGGTGTCCTACCTGCCGGGTTCTAAGAATGTTAAGGCGGATGCCCTTTCTAGGAGTTTTGAGCCTGACTCCCCTGGTAACTCTGAACCTACAGGTATCCTTAAGGATGGAGTGATATTGTCTGCCGTTTCTCCAGACCTGCGGCGGGCCTTGCAGGAGTTTCAGGCGGATAGACCTGATCGTTGCCCACCTGGTAGACTGTTTGTTCCTGATGATTGGACCAGTAAAGTCATTTCTGAGGTTCATTCTTCTGCGTTGACAGGTCATCCTGGAATCTTTGGTACCAGGGATTTGGTGGCAAGGTCCTTCTGGTGGCCTTCCCTGTCTCGAGATGTGCGAGGCTTTGTGCAGTCTTGTGACGTTTGTGCTCGGGCCAAGCCTTGTTGTTCTCGGGCTAGTGGATTGTTGTTGCCCTTGCCTATCCCGAAGAGGCCCTGGACGCACATCTCGATGGATTTTATTTCGGATCTTCCTGTTTCTCAGAAGATGTCTGTCATCTGGGTGGTGTGTGACCGTTTCTCTAAGATGGTCCATTTGGTTCCCCTGCCTAAGTTGCCTTCTTCTTCCGAGTTGGTTCCTCTGTTTTTTCAAAATGTGGTCCGTTTGCATGGTATTCCGGAGAATATAGTTTCTGACAGAGGAACCCAATTCGTGTCTAGATTTTGGCGAGCATTCTGTGCTAGGATGGGCATAGATTTGTCTTTCTCGTCTGCTTTCCATCCTCAGACTAATCGCCAGACCGAGCGGACGAATCAGACCTTGGAGACATATTTGAGGTGTTTTGTGTCTGCAGATCAGGATGATTGGGTTGCTTTTTTGCCTTTAGCGGAGTTTGCCCTCAATAATCGGGCCAGCTCTGCCACCTTGGTGTCTCCTTTTTTCTGTAATTCGGGGTTTCATCCTCGATTTTCTTCTGGTCAGGTGGAATCTTCGGATTGTCCTGGAGTGGATGCTGTGGTGGAGAGGTTGCATCAGATTTGGGGGCAGGTAGTGGACAATTTGAAGTTGTCCCAGGAGAGGACTCAGCTTTTTGCCAACCGTCGGCGTCGGGTTGGTCCTCGGCTTTGTGTTGGGGACTTGGTGTGGTTGTCTTCTCGTTTTGTCCCTATGAGGGTTTCTTCTCCTAAGTTTAAGCCTCGGTTCATCGGCCCGTACAAGATATTGGAGATTCTTAACCCTGTGTCCTTCCGTTTGGACCTCCCTGCATCTTTTTCTATTCATAATGTTTTTCATCGGTCATTATTGCGCAGGTATGAGGTACCGGTTGTGCCTTCCGTTGAGCCTCCTGCTCCGGTGCTGGTTGAGGGCGAGTTGGAGTACGTTGTGGAAAAAATCTTGGACTCCCGTGTTTCCAGACGGAAACTCCAGTATCTGGTCAAATGGAAGGGATACGGTCAGGAGGATAATTCTTGGGTGACTGCCTCTGATGTTCATGCCTCCGATCTGGTCCGTGCCTTTCATAGGGCTCATCCTGATCGCCCTGGTGGTTCTGGTGAGGGTTCGGTGCCCCCTCCTTGAGGGGGGGGTACTGTTGTGAAATTGGATTTTGGGCTCCCCCGGTGGCCACTGGTGGAATTGAACTGGTGTGCATCATCCCCTCTGTTCACCTGTTTCCATCAGGATGTGGGAGTCGCTATTTAACCTTGCTCCTCTGTCACTTCCATGCCGGTCAACATTGTAATCAGAAGCCTTTCTGTGCATGTTCCTGCTGCTAGACAACTCCCAGCTAAGTTGGACTTTAGTCCTCGTTTGTTTTTGTATTTTGTTCCAGTTCACAGCTGTAGTTTCGTTTCTGTGTCTGGAAAGCTCTTGTGATCTGAAATTGCCACTCTGATGTTATGAGTTAATACTAGAGTCTTAAAGTAATTTCAGGATGGCGTTTTGATAGGGTTTTCAGCTGACCATGAAAGTGCGCTTTCTGTCTTCCTACTATCTAGTAAGCGGACCTCAATTTTGCTAAACCTATTTTCATACTACGTTTGTCATTTCATCTAAAATCACCGCCAATATATGTGGGGGCCTCTGTCTGCCTATCGGGGAAATTTCTCTAGAGGTGAGCCAGGACTATATTTTCCTCTGCCAGGATTAGTTAGTCCTCCGGCCGGCGCTGGGCGTCTAGGGATAAAAACGTAGGCAACGCTACCCGGCTACTGTTAGTTGTGTGGCAGGTTTAGTTCATGGTCAGTTTAGTTTCCATCCTTCCAAGAGCTAGTTCTTATGTTTGCTGGGCTATGTTCTCTTGCCATTGAGAACCATAACAGCCACCTGTGATACTCGGTCAGAAGTGACTGAGGCTGCTAAAAGGGGTCCTCTGGGGGTGATGGTACTGCAGCAAAGATGGAATGGCTTCCCACAGGTGAAGCTGGGTCCCCAGGGCTATCGGTGTATTTGGCAAGGATGGTGTGGTGCCGGAAATAATCAGAGGACACAGGGTTGCAGAGTCTTTACCTGGTTTACTGATGGTAGACAGCCACAATCCAGGGTACCAGCAACAGGTGATGGTAGAGTCCAGGCAGCCTGAAAATGAGAATTCCCTTTGCCAGGTCAGATTGGGAGCCTTCCACTATGCGCTGAATAATAGTCCCTTGCTGCCTATGGCTTCCTTCAAGGTCCTCTCTCACTCTCTGTCCTGAGACAGTTCTTGCATGGTAGGCAATGTGAGCCGTTTCACTGGGGTCTCTATCCACGGTGACTCCAGGCTCTGGATGTTGCTGTACCTCAGGGTGTAATGTGGACCTGAGGTACACATCAAAGCAAAAGGTGGCTACTTTGAAGAACTTAGAATATAAGACATATTTTCAGTTGTTTCACACTTTTTTGTTAAGTATATAATTCCACATGTGTTAATTCATAGTTCTGATGTCTTCAGTGTGAATGTACAATTTTCATAGTCATGAAAATACAGAAAAATCTTTAAATGAGGTGTGTCCAAACTTTTGGTCTGTACTGTATACAGGTCCTTCTCAAAAAATTAGCATATAGTGTTAAATTTCATTATTTACCATAATGTAATGATTACAATTAAACTTTCATATATTATAGATTCATTATCCACCAACTGAAATTTGTCAGGTCTTTTATTGTTTTAATACTGATGATTTTGGCATACAACTCCTGATAACCCAAAAAACCTGTCTCAATAAATTAGCATATTTCACCCGTCCAATCAAATAAAAGTGTTTTTTAATAACAAACAAAAAAACCATCAAATAATAATGTTCAGTTATGCACTCAATACTTGGTCGGGAATCCTTTGGCAGAAATGACTGCTTCAATGCGGCGTGGCATGGAGGCAATCAGCCTGTGACACTGCTGAGATGTTATGGAGGCCCAGGATGCTTCAATAGCGGCCTTAAGCTCATCCAGAGTGTTGGGTCTTGCGTCTCTCAACTTTCTCTTCACAATATCCCACAGATTCTCTATGGGGTTCAGGTCAGGAGAGTTGGCAGGCCAATTGAGCACAGTAATACCATGGTCAGTAAACCATTTACCAGTGGTTTTGGCACTGTGAGCAGGTGCCAGGTCGTGCTGAAAAATGAAATCTTCATCTCCATAAAGCATTTCAGCCGATGGAAGCATGAAGTGCTCCAAAATCTCCTGATAGCTAGCTGCATTGACCCTGCCCTTGATGAAACACAGTGGACCAACACCAGCAGCTGACATGGCACCCCACACCATCACTGACTATGGGTACTTGACACTGGACTTCAGGCATTTTGGCATTTCCTTCTCCCCAGTCTTCCTCCAGACTCTGGCACCTTGATTTCCGAATGACATGCAAAATTTGCTTTCATCAGAAAAAAGTACTTGGGACCACTTAGCAACAGTCCAGTGCTGCTTCTCTGTAGCCCAGGTCAGGCGCTTCTGCCGCTGTTTATGGTTCAAAAGTGGCTTTACCTGGGGAATGCGGCACCTGTAGCCCATTTCCTGCACACGCCTGTGCACGGTGGCTCTGGATGTTTCCACACCAGACTCAGTCCACTGCTTCCTCAGGTTCCCCAAGGTCTGGAATCGGTCCTTCTCCACAATCTTCCTCAGGGTCCGGTCACCTCTTCTCGTTGTACAGCGTTTTCTGCCACATTGTTTCCTTCCAACAGACTTACCATTGAGGTGCCTTGATACAGCACTCTGGGAACAGCCTATTTGTTGAGAAATTTCTTTTTGGGTCTTACCCTCTTGCTTGAGGGTGTCAATGATGGCCTTCTTGACATCTGTCAGGTCGCTAGTCTTACCCATGATGGGGGTTTTGAGTAATGAACCAGGCAGGGAGTTTTTAAAAGCCTCAGGTATCTTTTGCATGTGTTTAGAGTTAATTAGTTGATTCAGAAGATTAGGGTAATAGGTCGTTTAGAGGACCTTTTCTTGATATGCTAATTTATTGAGACAGGTTTTTTGGGTTATCAGGAGTTGTATGCCAAAATCATCAGTATTAAAACAATAAAAGACCTGACAAATTTCAGTTGGTGGATAATGAATCTATAATATATGAAAGTTTAATTGTAATCATTACATTATGGTAAATAATGAAATTTAACACTATATGCTAATTTTTTGAGAAGGACCTGTATATCCTTATATGTGTATGTATATGCCTGCATGTGTATGTATGCATGGTATATGTGTATAGATACAGCTCTGGCAAAAATTAAGAGACCACTGCAAAATTTTCAGTTTGTCTGATTTTTCTCTTTATAGGTATATTTTTGAGTAAAATGTAAATTGTTCTTTTATTCTATAAACTACTGACAACATGTCTCCGAAGTTCCAAGAAATAAATTTTGTGTTTATTTTCTGAAAATGAGAAATGGTCAAAATAACCAAAAAATGCATTGCTTGCAGACCTCAAATAATGCAAAAAAAAAAAACCAAACAAAACAAGTTCATAATCATTTAAAAACAACAATTCTAATGTTTTAACTCAGGAAGAGTTCAGAAATCAATATTTTGTGGAATAACCATACTTTTTAATCACAGCTTTCATGTGTCTCAGCATTCTTTTCACCAGTCTTTCACACTGCTTTTGGCTGACCTTATGCCACTCCTGGTACAAAAATGTAAGCAGTTCTTCTTTGTTTGATGGCTTGTGACTATCCATCTTCCTCTTGATTACATTCCAGAGGTTTTCAATGGGGTTCATGTCTGGAGATTGGGCTGCCTATGACAGGGATTTGATGTGGTGGTCCGTCATGCACAACTTGATTGACCTAGCCGTGTGGCATGGCGCATTGTACTGCTGGAAAAAATCAGTCCTCGGAGTTGGGCAACATTGCCTGAGCAGAAGGAATTAACTGTTTTCCCAGGATAACCTTGTATGCGGCTTGATTCATACGTCCTTCGCAAAGAACAACCTGCCCAATTTCAGTCTTGCTGAAGCATCCCCAGATCATCACCGATCCTCCAAATTTCATTTCACAGTGGGTGCAATACTGTGGCTTGACCACCTCTCCAGGTCTCCTTCTAACCATTAGACAACCAGATGTTGATCTGGGGATGCTTCAGCAAGGCTGGAACAAGTTGCGTTCCCATGCGGTCGGTGGGCACGTCAAAGCTACGCATCCGTATACATCTGCATACATCCGCATGTCCTGCGTACCCGATGTTAAGGATAGGTACGCAGGACGCATGCAGAAGTAGGCGGACCTAAATGGAAGAAGTGCAGGAGTGGGCGGAGCTTGAGGGAGAAAGTACGCAGCGATTCGCAAAGCCCCGGTATACAAGTGTGAACCCAGCCTTACCAGTTGTAAGTTGTTATTTGCTGCCCATCTGGCATGGCCAGGATTCAACCGCTGGGTGGACTGCAGGAAGTTCAGATTTTTATGGTAAATGTAAATTATTACCAAAGAACTGGCACACTCCAGTAGATATCTCCACTTCTTAAGCTCGATCTTGATAGCCAGAAGTTCATGTTCGCAATCCCTAGTAGAATATCTCTCAGCAGGCAAAAACAGTTTGGAGAACAAAACACAAGAGACAGACTTCCCCGAAGAAGTTATTTGCAGAAGCATTGCCCCAACACCGTCAGATGAGGTATCTACCTCCAAGAAAAACTACTTGTTGGGATTGGGGTGATGCTGAACCAGAGCACTTGCAAAGGCCTCTTTCAAATGCTGGAAGGCTGACACTGCCCACTCAGGCCAGCCTGTGGCATTGGCCCTTTTCTTGTTTAAGAAAGAGATAAGTGCCATAAGGGATGAGAAGTGTGGGATTAATTTTATGTAGAAGTTTGCGGAACCCCTGAAGCGCTGGATGGCAAACATACCTTGAGGACGGGGCCAGGTTAAAATAGTATAAACCTTCTCAGGATCCATTTTGAGACCTTGGTTTGAGACAATGTAGTAGAGGAAGGGCATGGAGGTTTTTCAAAGACACATTTGGACAATTTGGCAAACGAGTTGTTTTCCTAAAGGTGCTGCAGAACTTGACAGAAGCATTCTCTGTGGGAAGGAAAATTAGGAAAGAATATCAGGATATTGTTCAAGCACACAACCACAGAAACATAGAGATCCCAGAAGATAGAGTTACAAACTCCTAAACATGACGAATGCATTACCCAACCCGAAGGGCATGAGAAGATACTCATAGGACACAATGTTATCAAGAGTGGTTTCTTTAGACATTCGCAACAGGGACTCTATTAGGGACTATTACAGATGTAACACAGACTATGCCGTTTACCTATCACCTGCCCCTGTGGATACCAGTACGCGGACAAGTCGACTCAACCTTTTAAAAATTAGATAGAGCAGTGTAAATCTTATACCTACACTAAAAAGACAGGACTTACCGATTCCACGTCATTTCCTTGATAAAAGACATAACATCAGTCAACTGAGATTTCTAATTATACATCATGTACCATCTCTGAGACGGGGTGGTGATAATTCAATGTCATTAAAGAGAAAAGAGATGCTGTGGATTCATAAACTTAATACTATTAGTCCCATTGGTTTGAACAATGACTTTAATGTTCTTCCTTTTATTTACTACATTACCTTATTCCTTTGCTCAAGGATTGAATGGCAATAGGGGCCTTGGGGAGTGAGTATTCTTTTGCTGTATGTAGGGACAGTTAAGGTGACATGAAGGTGTTTCACCTACTGCTATTCCATTAGGTGTAAATCCATGTAGAAATATACAGAACCAGAGGTCATAGTACTGCACTAATTAAACACACAGAAGACTAAGCAAAGCACCAAGTCAGAACTCAAGCAGATTTACACTGTTTTCCAGCAAGGACTGGAAGGCAGGTGCTGGTTAATAAAGAGTGATACAACAAACACCTGACCCAAGACAAACCCAGCACCAGAGGAAAAAGACCAGCAGCCAGAACACCACAAGAAAATGGCAGATAGTCACAAACTAAACAGATACTAACAGTACATCCCCTTTAACGAGAATCCCCCGGATCCTCTAGGCCAGGCCTTATTCGGAAATCTCCTGTGAAAAACCTTAATTAACCTTGAGGCTGAGACGTCCACAGCTTTCACCCAGGAATTTTCCTCGGGACCGAAACCCTTCCAGGACACAAGATACTGTAACCCTCCTCTGTGCCACCTGGAATCAGGAATGCATGAAATTTCAAACTCGCAGTCATCATCAATTGGAGGAGCAGACGGCATAGCCACCGTATCTAGCGTGTCAACTTTCTTCAGCAAAAATATATGAAAATCTGAATTAATTTTCCAAGACGAAGGAATGTCTAATCTCACCGCTGCCGAGTTTACATTTTTAACCACTTTGATGGGTCCTACAAACTTAGGCCCCAACTTTTTAGAAGGGATCTTCAAACGCAGATTCCTAAAAGACAACCAAACCTGTTATGACCCCAATGGCGAGGGTCTCAGAGGAACAAGTAAGTCTGCGAAGTACAAAAATCCAGCTCATAGGGCAGTGGTAACTGGGTTGACCATATATCTACTCCTAACGCCAACACTAGACGTAGCCGGGGAACATGCCTACGTTGGTCGCTAGATGTCTCGCGCCAGCCGGAGGACTAACTACCCCTAGAAGAGGAAAACAAAGACCTCTCTTGCCTCCAGATAATAGACCCCAAAAGTTGGATACAAGCCCCCCACAAATAATAACGGTGAGGTAAGAGGAAATGACAAACACAGAGATGAACTAGGTTTAGCAAAGAGAGGCCCACTTACTAATAGCAGAATGTAGTAAGATAACTTATATGGTGAACGAAAACCCTATCAAAATTCCACACTGGAAATTCAAGAACCCCCGAACCGTCTAACGGCCCGGGGGGAGAACTCCAGCCTCCCTAGAGCTTCCAGCAAGGTTAGGATACAGATTATGTACAAGCTGGACAAAAATGCAAACAAAAACAATAGCAAAAAGCAAGAAAGCAGACTTAGCTTAATCTAGCAGGAACCAGGATCAGTAGACAAGAGCACAACAGATTAGCTCTGATTACAACGTTGCCAGGCATTGAACTGAAGGTCCAGGGAGCTTATATAGCAACACCCCTGAACTAACGGCCCAGGTGAGCATACAAGGGATGACTGACATACCCAGAGTCAAATCACTAGTAACCACTAGAGGGAGCCAAAAAGCAAATTCACAACAGTACCCCCCCCCTTAGTGAGGGGTCACCGAACCCTCACCAAGACCACCAGGGCGATCAGGATGAGCGGCGTGAAAGGCACGAACCAAATCGGCCGCATGCACATCAGAGGCGACCACCCAGGAATTATCCTCCTGACCATAGCCCTTCCACTTGACCAGGTACTGAAGCCTCCGCCTGGAGAGACGAGAATCTAAGATCTTCTCCACCACGTACTCCAACTCGCCCTCAACCAACACCGGAGCAGGAGGCTCCGCAGAAGGGACCACAGGCACAACGTACCGCCGCAACAAGGACCTATGAAATACGTTGTGAATGGCAAACGACACCGGAAGATCCAGGCGAAAGGATACAGGATTAAGGATTTCCAATATCTTGTAAGGACCAATGAAGCGAGGCTTAAATTTGGGAGAGGAGACCTTCATAGGAACAAATCGAGAAGACAGCCATACCAAATCCCCAACGCGAAGTCGGGGACCCACACCGCGGCGGCGGTTGGCAAAACGCTGAGCCTTCTCCTGTGACAACTTCAAGTTGTCCACCACATGACTCCAGATCCGCTGCAACCTATCCACCACAGAATCCACCCCAGGACAGTCAGAAGGCTCCACATGTCCCGAGGAAAAACGAGGATGGAAACCAGAGTTGCAGAAAAATGGCGAAACCAAGGTGGCGGAACTAGCCCGATTATTAAGGGCAAATTCAGCCAACGGCAAGAAGGTCACCCAATCATCCTGATCAGAAGAGACAAAACACCTCAAATACGCCTCCAGAGTCTGATTAGTTCGCTCCGTTTGTCCGTTAGTCTGGGGATGAAAAGCGGACGAAAACGACAAATCAATGCCCATCCTACCACAAAAGGATCGCCAGAACCTGGAAACAAACTGGGATCCTCTGTCCGACACAATATTCTCAGGAATGCCGTGCAAACGAACCACGTTCTGGAAGAACACAGGAACCAGATCAGAAGAGGAGGGCAGCTTAGGTAAAGGAACCAAATGGACCATCTTGGAGAAACGATCACATATCACCCAGATGACAGACATGCCCTGAGACACCGGAAGATCAGAAATGAAATCCATAGAGATGTGTGTCCAAGGTCTCTTCGGGACAGGCAAAGGCAAGAGTGTTATGACCCCAATGGCGAGGGTCTCAGAGGAACGTGGAAGTCTGCAGAATACAAAAATCCAGCTCATAGGGCAGTGGTAACTGGGTTGACCATATATCTACTCCTAACGCCAACACTAGAAGTAGCCGGGGATCATTCCTACGTTGATTCTAGATGACACGCGCCAGCCGGAGAATCTAGCTACCCCTAGTAGAGGAAAACAAAGACCTTTCTTGCCTCCAGAGAAGGGGACCCCAAAGCTGGATAGAAGCCCCCCACAAATAATGACGGTGAGGTAAGAGGAAATGACAAACACAGAAATGAACCAGGTTTAGCACAGAGAGGCCCGCTTACTGATAGCAGAATAAAGAAAGGTAACTTATATGGTCAACAAAAACCCTATCAAAATCCACACTGGAAATTCAAGAACCCCCGAACCGTCTAACGGTCCGGGGGGAGAACACCAGCCCCCCTAGAGCTTCCAGCAAAGGTCAGGATATAGATTTGGAACAAGCTGGACAAAAATACAAAACCAAAACAAATAGCAAAAAGCAAAAGGCAGACTTAGCTGATATAACTGGAACCAGGATCAGTAGACAAGAGCACAGCAGACTAGCTCTGATAACTACGTTGCCAGGCATTGAACTGAAGGTCCAGGGAGCTTATATAGCAACACCCCTAACTAACGACCCAGGTGCGGATAAAAGGAATGACAGAAAAACCAGAGTCAAAAAACTAGTAACCACTAGAGGGAGCAAAAAGCAAATTCACAACAGTACCCCCCCCTTAGTGAGGGGTCACCGAACCCTCACCACGACCACCAGGGCGATCAGGATGAGCGGCATGAAAGGCACGAACTAAATCGGCCGCATGAACATCAGAGGCGACCACCCAGGAATTATCCTCCTGACCATAGCCCTTCCACTTGACCAGGTACTGAAGCCTCCGCCTGGAGAGGCGAGAATCCAAGATCTTCTCCACCACGTACTCCAACTCGCCCTCAACCAACACCGGAGCAGGAGGCTCAGCAGAAGGAACTACAGGCACAATGTACCGCCGCAACAAGGACCTATGAAATACATTGTGAATAGCAAACGACACAGGAAGATCCAGACGAAAAGATACAGGATTAAGGATTTCCAATATCTTGTAAGGCCCAATAAAACGAGGTTTAAATTTGGGAGAGGAGACCTTCATAGGAACAAAGCGGGAAGAAAGCCACACCAAATCCCCAACGCGTAGTCGGGGACCCACACCGCGGCGGCGGTTGGCAAAGCGCTGAGCCTTCTCCTGTGACAACTTCAAGTTGTCCACCACATGATTCCAGATCTGCTGCAACCTATCCACCACAGAATCCACCCCAGGACAGTCAGAAGGCTCCACATGACCCGAAGAAAAGCGAGGATGGAAACCAGAGTTGCAGAAAAAAGGCGAAACCAAGGTGGCGGAACTAGCCCGATTATTAAGGGCAAACTCAGCCAACGGCAAGAATGTCACCCAATCGTCCTGATCAGCAGAGACAAAACACCTCAAATAAGCCTCCAAAGTCTGATTGGTTCGCTCCGTCTGTCCATTAGTCTGAGGATGGAAAGCAGACGAAAACGACAAATCAATGCCCATCCTACTACAAAAGGATCGCCAGAACCTGGAAACGAACTGGGATCCTCTGTCTGACACAATATTCTCAGGGATGCCGTGCAAACGAACCACGTTCTGGAAAAACACAGGAACCAGATCGGAAGAGGAAGGCAGCTTAGGCAACGGAACCAAATGGACCATCTTGGAGAAGCGATCACATATCACCCAGATAACGGACATGCCCTGAGATAGCGGAAGATCAGAAATGAAATCCATGGAGATATGTGTCCAAGGTCTCTTCGGGACAGGCAAGGGCAAGAGCAAACCGCTGGCACGAGAATAGCAAGGCTTAGCTCGAGCACAAGTCCCACAGGACTGCACAAATGACCGCACATCCCTTGACAAGGAAGGCCACCAAAAGGACCTGGCCACCAGATCTCTGGTGCCAAAAATTCCCGGGTGACCTGCCAACACCGAGGAATGAACCTCGGAAATGACTCTGCTGGTCCACTTATCCGGGACAAACAGTCTGTCAGGTGGACAAGACTCAGGCCTATCAGCCTGAAATCTCTGCAACACACGTCGCAGATCCGGAGAAATAGCTGACAAGATAACTCCATCTTTAAGAATACCAACAGGATCAGCGACTCCAGGAGCATCAGGCACAAAGCTCCTAGAAAGAGCATCGGCCTTCACATTCTTTGAACCTGGTAAATACGAGACAACAAAATCAAAGCGGGAGAAAAACAATGACCAGCGGGCCTGTCTCGGATTAAGGCGTTTAGCAGACTCGAGATACATCAGATTTTTGTGATCAGTCAAGACCACCACACGATGCTTAGCACCCTCGAGCCAATGACGCCACTCCTCAAATGCCCATTTCATGGCCAACAACTCCCGATTGCCCACATCATAATTTCGCTCGGCAGGCGAAAACTTCCTAGAGAAAAAGGCACAAGGTTTCATAACAGAGCAACCAGGGCCTCTCTGCGACAAAACGGCCCCTGCCCCAATCTCCGAAGCATCCACCTCAACCTGAAAGGGAAGTGAGACGTCAGGCTGGCACAAAACAGGCGCCGAAGTAAACCGGCGTTTCAACTCCTGGAAAGCCTCCACGGCAGCAGGAGCCCAGTTAGCTACATCGGAGCCCTTCTTGGTCATATCCGTAAAAGGTTTCACAATGCTAGAAAAATTAGCGATAAAACGACGGTAGAAGTTAGCGAAGCCCAAGAACTTCTGAAGACTCTTAACTGACGAGGGCTGAGTCCAATCAAGAATAGCTCGGACCTTGACTGGGTCCATCTCCACAGCAGAAGGGGAAAAAATGAACCCCAAAAAGGGAACCTTCTGTACACCAAAGAGACACTTTGAGCCCTTGACAAACAAAGAATTTTCACGCAAAATTTTAAAGACCAACCTGACCTGCTCCACATGCGAATCCCAATTATCAGAAAAAACCAAAATATCATCCAGATAAACAATCAAAAATTTATCCAGATACTTCCGGAAAATGTCATGCATAAAGGACTGAAAAACTGAAGGCGCATTGGAGAGCCCAAAAGGCATCACCAAGTACTCAAAATGACCTTCGGGCGTATTGAATGCGGTTTTCCATTCATCACCTTGCTTAATGCGCACAAGGTTGTACGCACCACGAAGGTCTATCTTGGTGAACCACTTGGCACCCTTAATCCGGGCAAACAAGTCAGACAACAGCGGTAAAGGATACTGAAATTTGACAGTGATCTTATTTAAAAGCCGATAATCAATACAAGGTCTCAAAGATCCGTCCTTTTTTGCCACAAAAAAGAATCCCGCACCAAGAGAGGAAGAAGACGGACGAATATGTCCTTTTTCCAGAGACTCCTTGATATATGAACGCATAGCGGTATGTTCAGGTACCGACAGATTAAACAGTCTTCCCTTAGGAAATTTACTGCCTGGGATCAAATCTATAGCACAGTCACAGTCCCTATGAGGAGGCAGTGCACTGGACTCAGACTCACTGAAGACATCCTGATAATCAGACAAATACTCCGGAACTTCCGAAGGCGTAGAAGAAGCAATAGACACAGGCAGGGAATCCTCATGAATACCACGACAGCCCCAACTTGAGACTGACATAGCCTTCCAGTCCAGGACTGGATTATGGGTCTGTAACCATGGCAGCCCCAAAACGACCAAATCATGCATTTTATGTAAAACCAGGAAACGTATCACCTCGCGGTGTTCAGGAGTCATGCACATGGTAACCTGAGTCCAATACTGCGGTTTATTTGCTGCCAATGGTGTAGCATCAATACCCCTAAGAGGAATAGGATTTTCTAATGATTCAAGAGTAAATCCACAGCGCTTAGCAAATGAGAGATCCATGAGACTCAGGGCAGCACCTGAATCTACAAACGCCATGACAGGATAAGATGACAGTGAGCAAATCAAAGTTACAGACAGAATAAATTTAGCTTGCAAATTACCAACGGTGACAGGACTAACAACCTTAGCTATACGTTTAGAGCATGCTGAGATAACATGTGTAGAATCACCACAGTAGTAGCACAAGCCATTCCGGCGTCTATGAATTTTCCGCTCATTTCTAGTCAGGATTCTATCACATTGCATTAAATCAGGTGTCTGTTCAGACAACACCATGAGGGAATTTGCGGTTTTTCTATCACATTGCACCGAATTAGGTGTCTGTTCAGACAACACCATGAGGGAATTTGCGGTTTTGCGCTCCCGCAACCGCCGGTCAATTTGAATAGCCAGTGCCATAGTATCATTCAGACCTGTGGGAATGGGAAAACCCACCATAACATTCTTAATGGCTTCAGAAAGACCATTTCTAAAATTAGCGGCCAGTGCACACTCGTTCCAATGTGTCAGCACGGACCATTTCCGAAATTTTTGGCAATACACTTCAGCCTCGTCCTGCCCCTGAGACATAGACAGCAAGGCCTTTTCTGCCTGAATCTCAAGATTGGGTTCCTCATAAAGTAAACCGAGCGCCAGAAAAAACGCATCAAGATCAGCCAATGCCGGATCTCCTGGCGCCAGCGAAAAAGCCCAATCCTGAGGGTCGCCCCGTAAGAACGAAATAACAATTTTTACTTGCTGAGCAGAATCTCCTGATGAACAGGGTCTCAGGGACAAAAACAATTTACAATTATTCACGAAATTCCTAAACTTAAACCTGTCTCCGGAAAACAGTTCAGGAATCGGTATTTTAGGTTCTGACCTAGGATTTCTGATAACATAGTCTTGTATGCCCTGCACACGAGTAGCCAGCTGGTCCACACTTGTAATCAAGGTCTGGACATTCATGTCTGCAGCAAGCATAGCCACTCTGAGGTAAAGGGGAAGGAGAAAAAAAAAACTCAGAATCTTCTTTCTTATAATCCCTCTTCTGCAATGCATTAAACATTTAATACTGGCCTGGCAAACTGTTATGACCCCAATGGCGAGGGTCTCAGAGGAACGTGGAAGTCTGCAGAATACAAAAATCCAGCTCATAGGGCAGTGGTAACTGGGTTGACCATATATCTACTCCTAACGCCAACACTAGAAGTAGCCGGGGATCATTCCTACGTTGATTCTAGATGACACGCGCCAGCCGGAGAATCTAGCTACCCCTAGTAGAGGAAAACAAAGACCTTTCTTGCCTCCAGAGAAGGGGACCCCAAAGCTGGATAGAAGCCCCCCACAAATAATGACGGTGAGGTAAGAGGAAATGACAAACACAGAAATGAACCAGGTTTAGCACAGAGAGGCCCGCTTACTGATAGCAGAATAAAGAAAGGTAACTTATATGGTCAACAAAAACCCTATCAAAATCCACACTGGAAATTCAAGAACCCCCGAACCGTCTAACGGTCCGGGGGGAGAACACCAGCCCCCCTAGAGCTTCCAGCAAAGGTCAGGATATAGATTTGGAACAAGCTGGACAAAAATACAAAACCAAAACAAATAGCAAAAAGCAAAAGGCAGACTTAGCTGATATAACTGGAACCAGGATCAGTAGACAAGAGCACAGCAGACTAGCTCTGATAACTACGTTGCCAGGCATTGAACTGAAGGTCCAGGGAGCTTATATAGCAACACCCCTAACTAACGACCCAGGTGCGGATAAAAGGAATGACAGAAAAACCAGAGTCAAAAAACTAGTAACCACTAGAGGGAGCAAAAAGCAAATTCACAACACAAGAGCAACCCGCTGGCACGAGAACAGCAAGGCTTAGCTCGAGCACAAGTTCCACAGGACTGCACAAATGACCGCACATCCCTTGACAAGGAAGGCCACCAAAAGGACCTGGCCACCAGATCTCTGGTGCCAAAAATTCCCGGGTGCCCTGCCAACACTGAGGAATGAACCTCAGAAATGACTCTGCTGGTCCATTTAGCAGGCACAAACAATCTGTCAGATGGACAAGACTCAGGCCTACCAGCCTGAAATCTCTGCAACACACACCGCAGATCAGGAGAAATAGCTGACAAGATAACTCCTTCCTTAAGAATACCCACAGGTTCAGCGACTCCAGGAGCATCAGGCATAAAGCTCCTAGACAGAGCATCGGCCTTCACATTCTTAGAACCTGGTAAATACGAGACCACAAAGTCAAAACGGGAGAAAAACAATGACCAGCGGGCCTGTCTAGGATTCAGGCGTTTAGCAGACTCGAGATACATCAGATTTTTGTGATCAGTCAAGACCACCACACGATGCTTAGCACCCTCGAGCCAATGACGCCACTCCTCAAATGCCCACTTCATGGCCAACAACTCCCGATTGCCCACATCATAATTTCGCTCTGCCGGCGAAAACTTCCTGGAGAAAAAGGCACAAGGTCTCATAGTAGAGCAACCAGGGCCTCTCTGCGACAAAACGGCCCCTGCCCCAATCTCCGAAGCATCCACCTCCACCTGAAAGGGAAGTGAGGTGTCAGGTTGGCACAAAACAGGCGCCGAAGTAAACCGGCGTTTCAACTCCTGGAAAGCCTCCACGGCAGCAGGAGCCCAGTTAGCTACATCAGAGCCTTTCTTGGTCATATCCGTCAATGGTTTAACAACGCTAGAAAAATTTGCGATAAAACGACGGTAGAAGTTAGCAAAACCCAAGAACTTCTGAAGACTCTTAACTGACGAGGGTTGAGTCCAATCATGAATAGCTCGGACCTTGACTGGGTCCATCTCCACAGCAGAAGGGGAAAAAATGAACCCCAAAAAGGGAACCCTCTGTACACCAAAGAGACACTTTGAGCCTTTAACAAACAAAGAATTTTCACGCAAAATCTTAAAAACCATCCTGACCTGCTCCACATGCGAGTCCCAATCATCAGAAAAAACCAGAATATCATCCAGATAAACAATCAAAAATCTATCCAGATACTTCCGGAAAATGTCATGCATGAAGGACTGAAAAACTGAAGGTGCATTAGAGAGCCCAAATGGCATCACCAAGTACTCAAAATGACCTTCGGGCGTATTGAATGCGGTTTTCCATTCATCGCCTTGCTTAATGCGCACAAGGTTGTACGCACCACGAAGGTCTATCTTGGTGAACCACTTGGCACCTTTAATCCGGGCAAACAAGTCTGACAACAGCGGCAAAGGATACTGAAATTTGACAGTGATCTTGTTTAAAAGCCGATAGTCAATACAAGGCCTCAAAGATCCGTCCTTTTTGGCCACAAAAAAGAATCCCGCACCAAGAGGGGAAGAAGAAGGACGGATATGCCCCTTCTCAAGAGACTCCTTGATATATGAACGCATCGCAGTATGTTCAGGTACCGACAAATTAAACAGTCTCCCCTTAGGAAACTTACTGCCAGGAATCAAATCTATTGCACAGTCACATTCCCTATGAGGAGGCAGTGCACTGGACTTAGACTCGCTGAAGACATCCTGATAATCAGACAAATACGCCGGAACTTCCGAAGGCGTAGAAGAAGCAATAGACAAGGGCAGGGAATCTCCATGAATTCCATGGCAGCCCCAACTTGACACTGACATAGCCTTCCAGTCCAAGACTGGATTATGGGTCTGTAACCATGGCAAACCCAAAACAACCAAATCATGCATCTTATGCAGAACAAGAAAACGTATCACCTCCCGATGTTCGGGAGTCATGCACATGGTAACCTGTGTCCAAAACTGCGGTTTATTTTTTGCCAAAGGCGTAGCATCAATACCCCTAAGAGGGATAGGATTTTCTAATGGCTCCAGAACAAAACCGCAGCGCTTGGCAAATGACAGATCCATCAGACTCAGGGCAGCACCTGAGTCTACAAACGCCATGACAGGATACGATGACAGTGAGCAAATCAAAGTTACAGATAGAATAAATTTAGGTTGCAAATTACCAATGGCGACAGGACTAACAACCCTAGTAAGACGTTTAGAGCATGCTGAGATAACATGTGTAGAATCACCACAGTAGTAACACAAGCCATTCTGGCGTCTATGAATTTTCCGCTCATTTCTAGTCAGGATTCTATCACATTGCATTAAATCAGGTGCCTGTTCAGACAACACCATGAGGGAATTTGCGGTTTTGCGCTCCCGCAACCGCCGGTCGATTTGAATTGCCAGGGCCATGGAATCATTCAGACCTGTGGGAATGGGAAAACCCACCATCACATTCTTAATGGCTTCAGAAAGGCCATTTCTGAAATTTGCAGCCAATGCACACTCGTTCCACTGGGTCAGCACGGACCATTTCCGAAATTTTTGGCAATACACTTCAGCCTCGTCCTGGCCCTGAGACATAGCCAGCAAGGCTTTTTCTGCCTGAATCTCAAGATTGGGTTCCTCATAAAGCAAACCGAGCGCCAGAAAAAACGCATCAACATCAGCCAATGCCGGATCTCCTGGCGCCAGCGAGAAGGCCCAATCCTGAGGGTCGCCCCGTAAAAAAGAAATAACAATTTTCACTTGCTGAGCGGAGTCTCCAGATGAACAGGGTCTCAGGGACAAAAACAATTTACAATTATTCCTGAAATTTCTAAATTTAAATCGGTCTCCGGAAAACAGTTCAGGAATCGGTATCTTAGGTTCTGACATAGGATTTCTGATAACATAATCTTGTATGCCCTGCACACGAGCAGTAAGCTGGTCCACACCTGTAATCAAGGTCTGGACATTCATGTCTGCAGCAAACACAAGCCACTCAGAGGTAAAGGGGAAAAGAAAAAAAAAATGAGAAAAAGAAAAAAAAAACTCAGAATTTTCTTTCTTATAATCCCGCTTCTGCAATGCATTTAACATTTAATACTGGCCTGGCAAACTGTTATGACCCCAATGGCGAGGGTCTCAGAGGAACAAGTAAGTCTGCGAAGTACAAAAATCCAGCTCATAGGGCAGTGGTAACTGGGTTGACCATATATCTACTCCTAACGCCAACTGTTGTGGATTCTGTTTGTGGGCTCCCTCTGGTGGTTACTGCTGGTACTGGGTGACTTTGGTGGGTTGCGGCCTTTGGTTTCCACCTGTCCATCAGAGGCTGGGTGTTTCCTATTTTACCTGGCCTTTTTTGTCATTCCCTTGCCGGCTATCAATGTATTCAGATGTGCTCTGTTTGGTTCCTGCCTACCTGCTCCCAGATCTTTCAGGATAAGCTAAGTGCTGATTTTCAGTTGTTGGTTTTTTTGTCCAGCTTGCTTATTATGTCTCTATGCTAGCTGGTAGCTCTAGTGGACTGAGGTTCTCCCCATGTGCCATGAGTTGGCACATGGGTTCTTGTAATCTCAGGATGGTTTTTTGATTAGGGTTTTTTGCTGACCGCTCAGACCCCTTTTGTATCGTTCTGCTTTCTAGTTTACAGCGGGCCTCAATTTGCTGAACCTATATATATCATCTCTATGTGTGTGCCTTCCTCTCAATTCACCGTCAATACATGTGGGGGGCAACTATACCTTTTGGGGTTCATTCCTCTGGAGGCAAGTGAGGTCTTTATTTTCTCTGCAGTACTAGTTAGCTCTTAGGCTGGTGCGTGGCGTCTAGAACCAACGTAGGCACGCTCCCTGGCTATCTCTAGTTGCGTTTGTCAGGCGTAGGGCAGCGGTCAGCCCAGGTTCCATCACCCTAGAGCTCGTCCGATATTTTGTATTACTTTGCTTGTCCCTTGCTATCCCTAGCCATTGGGATTCATGATAGTATAGCCGGCCCACAAAGTGTTAATTGTTGGGCTGAAGCAGGAGAAAAAGAAGTGTTTAAGGGAAATTTATTTATTTATTTTTTTTTTTCCTTCAGAGTTTTGCTGCCTAGCCCTTAATTGCTGTCTAGCTGCTTCTTACCTCCTCTTAACCCTTGAATGGCTCTGATCTTAGCTGTTTAACATGGATGTCCAGAGTTTGGCTTCCAGCCTGAGTAATCTCGCGGCAAAAGTTCAAAACATACAGGATTTTGTTGTTCACACTCCCATGTCTGAACCTAGAATTCCTATTCCAGAGTTCTTTTCTGGAGATAGATCTACCTTCCTGAATTTCAGGAACAATTGTAAATTGTTTCTTTCTTTAAAATCTCGCTCCTCTGGAGACCCTGCTCAACAGGTCAAGATTGTAATATCTTTCCTGCGAGGCGACCCTCAGAATTGGGCATTTGCATTGGCACCAGGGGATCCTGCATTGCTCAATGTGGATGCGTTTTTTCTGGCATTGGGATAGCTCTATGAGGAACCCAACCTGGAGATTCAGGCTGAAAAGGCTTTATTAGCCCTCTCTCAGGGGTATGATGAAGCGGAAATATATTGTCAAAAATTTCGGAAATGGTCGGTGCTTACTCAGTGGAATGAGTGCGCCCTGGCTGCAAACTTCAGAAATGGTCTTTCCGAGGCCATTAAGGATATTATGGTGGGGTTCCCTACGCCTACAGGTCTGAATGAGTCGATGGCTATGGCCATTCAGATTGATCGGCGTTTACGGGAGCGCAAACCCGTGCACCAGTTGGCGGTGTCTTTTGAACAGGCACCTGAGACTATGCAATGTGATAGAATTCAGTCCAGAAGTGAACGGCAAAATTATAGGCGGAAAAATGGATTGTGTTTTTATTGTGGTGATTCAGCTCATGTTATATCAGCATGCTCTAAACGCACAAAAAGGGTTGATAAATCTTTTGCCATTGGTACTCTGCAGCCTAAGTTCATTTTGTCTGTGACTCTGATTTTTTCACTGTCTTCCATTTCCGTCGATGCCTATGTGGATTCGGGCGCTGCCCTGAGTCTTATGGATTGGTCATTTGCTAAACGCTGCGGTTTTAGTCTGGAACCTCTGGAAGTTCCTATTCCTCTGAAGGGAATTGACTCTACACCATTGGCTATGAATAAACCGCAGTATTGGACACAAGTGACCATGCGCATGACTCCCGTTCATCAGGAGGTGATTCGCTTCCTTGTACTGTATAATTTACATGATGTACTAGTGCTTGGTCTGCCATGGTTACAAACTCATAATCCTGTCCTGGACTGGAAAACAATGTCTGTGTTAAGCTGGGGATGTCAGGGGGTTCATGATTATGCACCTCCGATTTCAATCGCTTCATCTACTCCTTCTGAGATCCCTGCGTTTTTGTCTGACTATAGGGATGTTTTTGAGGAGCCTAAGCTCAATTCGCTCCCTCCGCATAGAGATTGTGACTGTGCTATAGAATTGATTCCTGGCAGTAAGTTCCCTAAGGGTCGTTTATTTAATCTGTCACTGCCAGAGCATACTGCTATGCGGAATTATATTAAGGAGTCCTTGGAAAAGGGACATATTCGTCCATCTTCGTCCCCTCTGGGAGCAGGTTTTTTTTTCGTGGCAAAAAAAGATGGTTCCCTGAGGCCTTGTATAGATTATCGCCTTCTGAATAAGATTACAGTCAAGTATCAGTATCCATTGCCATTATTGACTGATTTGTTTGCTCGCATTAAGGGGGCTAGGTGGTTCACTAAGATAGATCTTCGCGGTGCGTATAATCTGGTGCGGATAAAACAGGGTGATGAGTGGAAAACCGCATTTAATACGCCTGAGGGCCATTTTGAGTATTTGGTAATGCCTTTTGGACTCTCCAATGCTCCGTCAGTCTTTCAGTCCTTTATGCACAATATTTTCCGTGAATATCTGGATAAGTTTATGATTGTGTATTTGGATGATATTTTGGTGTTTTCTGATGACTGGGAGTCTCATGTTCTACAGGTCAGGAAGGTGTTTCAGGTTCTGCGGGCCAATTCTCTGTTTGTGAAGGGCTCAAAGTGTCTCTTCGGAGTCCAGAAGATTTCTTTTTTGGGGTACATTTTTTCTCCTTCTACTATTGAGATGGATCCCGTCAAGGTTCAGGCGATTTGTGACTGGACACAACCTACATCTGTTAAGAGCCTTCAGAAGTTCTTGGGGTTTGCTAATTTTTATCGTCGGTTCATTGCTAATTTTTCCAGTATTGTTAAACCTTTGACTGATTTGACTAAAAAGGGTGCTGATGTTGCTGATTGGTCTCCTGCGGCCGTGGAGGCCTTTCAGGAACTTAAGCGCCGGTTTTCTTCTGCTCCTGTGTTGTGTCAACCAGATGTTTCACTTCCTTTTCAGGTTGAGGTTGATGCTTCCGAGATTGGAGCGGGGGCGGTTTTGTCACAGAGAAGTTCTAATGGCTCGGTGATGAAGCCATGTGCATTCTTCTCTAGAAAATTCTCGCCCGCCGAGCGCAATTATGATGTGGGTAATCGGGAGCTTTTGGCCATGAAGTGGGCATTTGAGGAGTGGCGTCATTGGCTTGAGGGTGCTAAACATCGTGTGGTGGTCTTGACTGATCACAAGAATCTCATTTACCTTGAGTTTGCCAGGCGTTTGAATCCTAGACAGGCTCGTTGGTCGTTGTTTTTTTCTCGTTTCAATTTCGTGGTTTCATACCTGCCAGGTTCAAAGAATGTGAAGGCAGATGCTCTTTCCAGGAGTTTTGTGCCTGACTCTCCTGGAGACTCTGGGCCTACTGGTATCCTTAGGGATGGGGTAATATTGTCCGCCGTATCCCCAGACTTGCGACGTGCATTGCAGGAGTTTCAGGTGGATAAACCGGATCGTTGTCCACCAGAAAGACTGTTTGTTCCGGATGATTGGACCAGTAGAGTCATCTCCGAGGTCCATTCTTCTGTGTTGGCTGGTCATCCTGGAATATTTGGTACTAGAGACTTGGTGGCCAGGTCTTTTTGGTGGCCTTCCTTGTCTAGGGATGTGCGTACCTTTGTGCAGTCTTGTGAAGTGTGTGCTCGAGCTAAGCCTTGCTGTTCTCGGGCCAGTGGGTTGTTGTTATCCTTGCCCATCCCGAAGAGGCCTTGGACGCACATTTCCATGGATTTTATTTCTGATCTCCCGGTTTCACAGAAAATGTCCGTTATCTGGGTTGTGTGTGACCGCTTTTCTAAGATGGTTCATTTGGTGCCCTTGCCTAAGTTGCCTTCCTCCTCTGAGTTGGTCCCTTTATTTTTTAAGAACGTGGTTCGTTTGCATGGGATTCCGGAGAATATCGTTTCTGACAGGGGATCCCAGTTTGTGTCTAGATTTTGGCGGACGTTTTGTGCCAAGATGGGCATTGATTTGTCTTTCTCGTCTGCATTCCATCCTCAGACGAATGGCCAGACGGAGCGAACTAATCAGACCTTGGAAACTTATTTGAGGTGTTTTGTTTCTGCTGATCAAGATGACTGGGTTGCTTTTTTGCCACTGGCCGAATTTGCTCTTAATAATCGGGCTAGTTCTGCCACGTTGGTCTCTCCTTTTTTTTGTAATTCGGGGTTTCATCCTCGTTTTTCCTCTGGTCAGGTGGAGTCTTCGGATTGTCCTGGAGTGGACGTGGTGGTGGACAGGCTGCATCAGATTTGGAACCAGGTGGTGGACAATTTGAAGTTATCTCAGGAGAAGACTCAGCAGTTTGCTAATCGCCGTCGCCGCGTGGGTCCCCGACTTCTTGTTGGGGATTTGGTGTGGTTGTCTTCTCGTTTTGTCCCTATGAAGGTCTCTTCTCCTAAGTTCAAGCCTCGGTTCATCGGTCCTTATAGGATCTCGGAGATTCTTAACCCTGTATCTTTTCGTTTGGATCTCCCAGCATCGTTTGCTATTCATAATGTGTTCCATCGGTCGTTGTTGCGGAGGTATGAGGTGCCCGTTGTTCCTTCGGTTGAGCCTCCTGCTCCGGTGCTGGTGGAGGGAGAATTGGAGTATGTTGTTGAGAAGATCTTGGATTCTCGTGTTTCCAGACGCAAACTCCAGTATTTGGTTAACTGGAAGGGTTATGGTCAGGAGGATAATTCCTGGGTGGTCGCCTCCGATGTTCATGCGACTGATTTGGTCCGCGCCTTCCATAGAGCTCACCCTGATCGCCCTGGGGGTTCTCGTGAGGGTTCGGTGACCCCTCCTCAAGGGGGGGGTACTGTTGTGGATTCTGTTTGTGGGCTCCCTCTGGTGGTTACTGCTGGTACTGGGTGACTTTGGTGGGTTGCGGCCTTTGGTTTCCACCTGTCCATCAGAGGCTGGGTGTTTCCTATTTTACCTGGCCTTTTTGTCATTCCCTTGCCGGCTATCAATGTATTCAGATGTGCTCTGTTTGGTTCCTGCCTACCTGCTCCCAGATCTTTCAGGATAAGCTAAGTGCTGATTTTCAGTTGTTGTTTTTTTTGTCCAGCTTGCTTATTATGTCTCTATGCTAGCTGGTAGCTCTAGTGGACTGAGGTTCTCCCCATGTGCCATGAGTTGGCACATGGGTTCTTGTAATCTCAGGATGGTTTTTTGATTAGGGTTTTTTGCTGACCGCTCAGACCCCTTTTGTATCGTTCTGCTTTCTAGTTTACAGCAGGCCTCAATTTGCTGAACCTATATATATCATCTCTATGTGTGTGCCTTCCTCTCATTTCACCGTCAATACATGTGGGGGGCAACTATACCTTTTGGGGTTCATTCCTCTGGAGGCAAGTGAGGTCTTTATTTTCTCTGCAGTACTAGTTAGCTCTTAGGCTGGTGCGTGGCGTCTAGAACCAACGTAGGCACGCTGCCTGGCTATCTCTAGTTGCGTTTGTCAGGCGTAGGGCAGCGGTCAGCCCAGGTTCCATCACCCTAGAGCTCGTCCGATATTTTGTATTACTTTGCTTGTCCCTTGCTATCCCTAGCCATTGGGATTCATGATAGCCAACACTAGAAGTAGCCGGGGAACATGCCTACGTTGGTCGCTAGATGTCTCGCGCCAGCCGGAGGACTAACTACCCCTAGAAGAGGAAAACAAAGACCTCTCTTGCCTCCAGATAATAGACCCCAAAAGTTGGATACAAGCCCCCCACAAATAATAACGGTGAGGTAAGAGGAAATGACAAACACAGAGATGAACTAGGTTTAGCAAAGAGAGGCCCACTTACTAATAGCAGAATGTGTGTATATATATATGTGTATATGTATATATATATATATGTGTGTTTGCTTATTTACTGTGCACTATGTATCTCACTTTGTATTTTTACAGTTGTATCGTATTACTATTATTATTATGTATGCATCTGTATCTTATATTAACACCTTATATTAGTGTTTTTATCCTTTTGACTTATTATGCACTTCTTTGTGCGTTTTCTTGTATGGAATGTGTATTCATTGTGCACTTTGTATTTTACTGGGTATTTTTACAGTTGTATTATTATTATTATTACTATGCATATATCTGCACTTTATAACAACATTTTATATTAGTATATTTATCTCTTGGTCTATTATTCACTTCCTTGTGCATTTTTGTATATGGAATGTGTATGTGTGTATACATATGTATTAGTTACACACTCTTACACCTTGGTATTACCCTATGTACATGCATGGGGGATATATTGTATTTACACGATTATCTGTATGTTAATCCCATACACTATTATCATTATTATATATTTATTTATTACTTTTTTTATTCGTTTCCTATGTATTCCCTTCACTTTTATGCATGTTTCACTTAGTTTTATGTTTTCTTTTTCTTTTTTCTTGTCTTTTTTGTTTTCTTTTTCCTTATTATAGGTCACACCTAGGTGGTGTCTTTGTGTGCACTTCTGCACTTTGTCATTCGTCTTACCTCCTTTTATTATTGTTGGTCAGTTATGTTCAGGCTTCCTATATAGGTTTTTCTTCACATTCCTCGCTATTGCGGTCACCTCCTCCACTTTCTTCTTACTCTCGGGGATGTGCGCTTTTCCCGGCCGGCGTGCACTGGTTGCCGTGGATACGCGTCCTCACCACGTCGCATCTCTGGCTCCTCCCACTGGCGCGTCGGTGCGGGGCGCCCGAGAGTGACGTCGGACGCAGATTCTGCCGCTTCCGGGTGGCGCCAGGCCTGGAACAGCGCCGTCATTATCCCTGAGAGCACTCACATAAAAAGAGCTTTATTTTCTTCTCACACTAGCGCCCCCCGAGGAAGCAATATATGCGAAACGCGCGTCGGGGCTCCTCTTTCCGCATACCCTCACTGGGTGGGACTCTGCGTGTACCTACAACTCCTTTGCTTATTGTAAGTATATATGGCTGGACTCATATGTGTTTATAGGAATCCCCTTTCACTCTGGTATATTTGCACACTTGTGCTATAATAATACCGCAATATAGGATTCCTCTGCCACACCGTATTTTATATGCAGCACCTTAGTTTCCAGTCATGTGTATATACATACCTCTTTCTCCCCTGGTACCTGCCTTGTATATATGAGTTAGCATCATGTTGACTTATTTCGGATGTGTGCCATTATAAAATGTTTCTTTAGTATCTATACATATTCACTAGTTATCATATGGCACATCTCCTGTTTATCCCCTATCACTGTATTACTTGGCAGGTTGTAGGTTGTATGCGGCACTAGTATTGCCTTTCTCATTTTATTTAAAGGGAACCTGTCACCACGTTTTTGGAAGATGGGATAAAAATAGCGTTAAATAGGGGCAGAGGTGGGCGTTACATTAGTGTGTTTGTTATGCGTTTATTACCCACCTAAGTTGCCGAAATACGTTTGCAAAGTCTCCGTTTTCGCCTGTCAATCAGGCTGGTCTGGTCAAAAGGGCGTCTTGTCTTCTCCCAGATTTTGCGTAGTTTTCCGTTGGTGGCGTAGTGGTGTGCGCATGCCCAAAGTCCCGAATCCTCTGCCAGGGGATTTAAAAGAGCGCGCTGTTTGTTTTCATTGGTGATCGGTGGGCGCGGCCATCTTCCTTTGGCCGCGCGTGCGCAGAAGCGGCGCTCTGCTGGCCGCGGCTTCAGGAAAATGGCCGCGGGATGCCGCGCGTGCGCAGATGGATATCGCGGCGGCCATTTTCCTGAAGCCGCGGCCAGCAGAGCGCCGCTTCTGCGCACGCGCGGCCAAAGGAAGATGGCCGCGCCCACCGATCACCAATGAAAACGAACAGCGCGCTCTTTTAAATCCCCTGGCAGAGGATTCGGGACCTTGGGCATGCGCACACCACTACGCCACCAACGGAAAACTACGCAAAATCTGGGGGAAGACAACGCCCTTTTGACCAGACCAGCCTGATTGACAGGCGAAAACGGAGACTTTGCAAACGTATTTCGGCAACTTAGGTGGGTAATAAACACATAACAAACACACTAATGTAACGCCCACCTCTGCCCCTATTTAACGCTATTTTTATCCCATCTTCCAAAAACGTGGTGACAGGTTCCCTTTAATTGTTAATTATCTTTTGTTATTCAGTGTATTTGTGCAGTTTTCTGCTATTTTTACGGTTCTCAATAAATTGTTATTTTTAGCTTGGTGTCCATCTTCTTTTTTGGTATAATAGCAGAATGTAGTAAGATAACTTATATGGTCAACGAAAACCCTATCAAAATTCCACACTGGAAATTCAAGAACCCCCGAACCGTCTAACGGCCCGGGGGGAGAACTCCAGCCTCCCTAGAGCTTCCAGCAAGGTTAGGATACAGATTATGTACAAGCTGGACAAAAATGCAAACAAAAACAAATAGCAAAAAGCAAGAAAGCAGACTTAGCTTAATCTAGCAGGAACCAGGATCAGTAGACAAGAGCACAACAGATTAGCTCTGATTACAACGTTGCCAGGCATTGAACTGAAGGTCCAGGGAGCTTATATAGCAACACCCCTGAACTAACGGCCCAGGTGAGCATACAAGGGATGACTGACATACCCAGAGTCAAATCACTAGTAACCACTAGAGGGAGCCAAAAAGCAAATTCACAACACAAACCATGTCCCCAACCACAAACCTCGTCTCCCTCCTTCTCTTGTCAAAATATTTCTTAGACCTCCTATTAGCCTGTTTCAAATTATGGCGCACACTGGTCCAAACCCTTTCCAAATCTCCAGAAAAACTCTCCTCAGGCACCGCCGCCCCAATCCTAGAAAAAAGACTGAAAGATGGATGCTTCCCAGTACAACAAAAGTACAACTCACCCTTCGTGTTTTTCCTGTCCCTAGCAGGACAGAGCACAGAGAGGAAGGAAAAAGATTACTTGGGAGCTCAGGGTGATCGAAGGGGCGAGCTCTTCCCGACCCCGCTGTCAAGAGGCTCGGGGCTGATACTTCACTGGGCGGGGGTTTCTCAGCCAGTCGGTGAAGCAGGACGGAGCTCCCGACTTCCGTCACTTCCCTTTGTGGAGGGCTCTCAGCACCAGGACTTCCGGGTCTCGCATATGTGCGTTGCAGCGGTGGTACGCCCTTCGATGATACGCATGCATTCCAGCCTGGAATGGATTTCCGGTTTCGAGGGATACCGCCGATTGGACAGGCGCAGCGTGCGTTCCAGCACGGTGTTTGGGTGGTTTATCAGAACCATGGATACTAATCCTTCACACTCAGAAGCACCAGCAGAACAGTCCCTGGCAAGTGTAAAGTACCCCCAATAGCTACCATGGTTTTTTTTTCGATTTATCTCACAGCTAATAGCACACAATCTTCCTATCTTTTAAAGGGAACCTGTCACCCCCAAAATGGAACATGAGCTAAGCCCGCCGCCATCAGGGGCTTATCTACAGCATTCTGTAATGCTGTAGATAAGCCCCTGATGTATCCTGAAAGATGAGAAAAAGAGGTTATATTATACACACCCAGGGGTGGTCCCGCTGCTGGTCCGGTCCGATGGGCGTCGTGGTCCGGTCCCTCCCATCTTCATAGGATGACGTCCTCTTCTTGTCTTCATGCTGCGGCTCCGGCGCAGGCGTACTTTGTCTGCCCTGTTGAGGGCAGAGCAAAGTACTGCAGTGTGCAGCCGCCGGGCCTCTTTGACCTTTCCCGATGCCTGCGCACTGCAGTACTTTGCTCTGCCCTCCACAGACAAAGTACGCCTACGCCGGAGCTGTGGCGTGAAGACAAGAAGAGGACGTGATAGTAAGAAGATGGGAAGCCCCAGACAGGACCGCGACGCCCATCGGATCGGACCGCCCGCCCAGGTGAGTATAATTTAACCTTTTTTTCTCATCTTTCAGGTTACATCAGGGGCTTATCTACAGCATTCCAAAATGCTGTAGATAAGCCCCTGATGCCGGTGGGCTTAGCTCAACTTCCATTTTGGGGGTGACAGGTTCCCTTTAAATAGGACAGAGGGACTCCCTTAAGATCAGGATCTTCTTCCCAAAAAAGGCTTAAGAAATGGCCGTCGTGCAACACAAAAATGTCCTTCAAAAAACAGCTTTGTTCAGAGTGTATTGCAAAATTTGTTAAAGACGAAAAATCAGCCTTAGCAGACATGAGGTCCATGATTAGGGAAGAGGTGCAAAGTACAGTCACTAATCTCGTACCAGCTCAAAATACTTCCTGTCATAAGAGCGCTAGGTGGGAGATGGAGGAATCTTCCAAAGAGGTGTACGCCTATTAATATGGTTGGGAAGAGGACATGGAGAGTGAAGCCTCCCAAATATCCTCGTCGGAGAGAAAGAAGTTATTTCTTCTCGTCTGAAAATATGGATGACCTGTTGAGAGCAGTACGAGCAACCATGAAGGTTGAGGAGACTCAGGTGTCACATACAATACAGGACAAGATGTTTGGAGGGCTGAGAACACAGAGGAACAGCGTGTTCCCAGTCAACCAACACATAAGAGCCATGATCCTGGAAGAGTGGGAGGACACAGAGAAACATCTTGTTATCTCTAGAGATTTCAAGACCTGGCTTCCATTTGACCCAGAAGAGGTAATTATTTGGGAGGAAATCCCAAAAGTAAATATCCCTATTGCCAAAGTAGCAAAAAAGACCTAATTTCCTTATGAGGATTCCTCCTGCCTCTGAGATGCTATGAACAGAAAGGAGGAGGGGGCTACTTAAAAGAAGTTGTGAATCCTCAGGGGCTATCATAAAGGCTAATATAGCCGCCACCTCCATATCCAGGTCAATGTGCATATGCTCTTTTGCTCATTTATAAACTGAATAGTAGGGCATAACTTGACCCCATTTACTGATAGCGATATGAAAGTTACATATTCCAAATGTCCACTGATAGATCTATAACCCAGTGAAATCTCTAGGATCCAAATCCAGGGACTGGATCTCTCTGTAATCAGGTCATGTATCCACATCGTGTTTATACTTAAATGAACCCCCATGTCATGCTGAGCATAATGGTAATTTTGTCTTTCTTCTACGAGGTTCACCCTAAGAGATATGGGTAATAGAGTATTTCTTAACTGTTGAGAAAGGGGAGTTCCCCAACCACCCAGTGAGGTCAGCACAGTGGGAGTGCCTTAAGTTTGAGCACAGGTATAAGACACAGAGGTGGGACTAGAGCCCCCTCTGTTGTGAAATTGGATTTTGGGCTCCCCCGGTGGCCACTGGTGGAATTGAACTGGTGTGCATCATCCTCTCTGTTCACCTGTTTCCATTAGGATGTGGGAGTCGCTATTTAGCCTTGCTCCTCTGTCACTTCCATGCCGGTCAACATTGTAATCAGAAGCCTTTCTGCGCATGTTCCTGCTGCTAGACAACTCCCAGCTAAGTTGGACTTTTGTCCTTGTTTGTTTTTGCATTTTGTTCCAGTTCACAGCTGTAGTTTCGTTTCTGTGTCTGGAAAGCTCTTGTGATCTGAAATTGCCACTCTGATGTTATGAGTTAATACTAGAGTCTTAAAGTAATTTCAGGATGGCGTTTTGATAGGGTTTTCAGCTGACCATGAAAGTGCCCTTTCTGTCTTCCTGCTATCTAGTAAGCGGACCTCAATTTTGCTAAACCTATTTTCATACTACGTTTGTCATTTCATCTAAAATCACCGCCAATATTTGTGGGGGCCTCTGTCTGCCTTTCGGGGAAATTTCTCTAGAGGTGAGCCAGGACTTTATTTTCCTCTGCCAGGATTAGTTAGTCCTCCGGCCGGCGCTGGGCGTCTAGGGATAAAACGCAGGCTACGCTACCCGGCTACTGTTAGTTGTGCGGCAGGTTTAGTTCATGGTCAGTTTAGTTTCCATCCTTCCAAGAGCTAGTTCTTATGTTTGCTGGGCTATGTTCTCTTGCCATTGAGAACCATAACACCCCTCTCTCTCCCTCTGTCTCTCTAGGCCTGGGAAGTCACCTAAAAAATACTGTGCCTATTAGTGATGAGCGAATATACTTGGTACTCGAGATTTCTTGAGCATGCTCGGGGGTCCTCCGAGTATTTTTTAGTGCTCGGAGATTTAGTTTTTCTTGCCGCAGCTGAATGATTTACATCTGTTAGCCAGCATAAGTACATGCGGGGGTTGCCTAGCAACCTGGGAAGACGCCGGGAAAAAATACCCGATGTGCGCCATGTTGGGGTGAAGCCATTGGGTCGCGACCTCCCAGAGAGCCCTGTGGCGCAGGAGGCGCGACTGTGCATGCGGGAAGAAACGGGAACCAGCAAAGACAGAGGAAGACCGGCGAGGGACAGAGTCGGGGGCGCACCGAGGGATGGGAGAAGGCAGGTAAGTATGCGCGGTCGTGACAGTACCCCCCATTTACTCCCCCTCTTTTTAGTGCTAGAGAGAAATCTCTTCATGATAAGAGGAGCATTGATGTTTTCACGGGGCTCCCACGATCTCTCCTCAGGGCCCAAATCCCTCCCAATCAATAAAAAAAAAGTTTTCCCCCTAATAACCTTTTTTGGCAAGGATATCTTTTACACTAAAGACATCATCAGAAGTGCTGGGTTGAGGAGAGTGAGAGGGAGAAGAATGAAAACGATTAAACACTGCGGGTTTGAGAAGAGATACATGGAAGGCATTAGGAATTCGTAACGAAGCAGGTAGTCTCAATTTGTAGGATACGTCACTGATGCGACTTAAGATTGGAAAGGGACCAATGTAACGGGGACCTAGTTTGTGAGAAGGAATCTTAAGTCTAATATAATGTGAAGAGAGCCAAACCTTAGCACCGGGAATATATGGAGGAGCATCTAGACGCTTTTTATTGGCATACCTCTTCATTCTGCAACTAGCTCTTTCGAGAGCCTTTTTGATCTCCCTTCAGACTTTAGAAAATTCTAAAGACAAGAAATCCGCTGCCGGTACACCTGAGGTGAGAGAAACAGGAAGAGGAACGTCAGGATGTTGACTGAAGACTACAAAGAAGGGAGACTTGGAAGAAGATTCACTGGGAAGATTGTTATAAGCGAACTCAGCCCAAGGGATAAGAGAAACCCAATTATCCTGGTGAGCATTGGAGAAATGCCGAAGGTATGTAGTTAGAACTTGATTAACTCGCTCTGTCAGGGTGAAAAGATATATCTTTATACACTTTTTGTACTTTTATATTCTTATGCTGTGAAACAATAAGTTTTCCCCTTTGCTTGCTGATGCAAATGTAACTATATTTAATAAGGCTGCCAGTATTCACCTATGCCCTAGTTTTGTTTCTGAGAAGCTAAGTATCGTTTCTGCTGAAGTCGAAACCTGAGATACGTGGAGAGAAGAGGATCCACCAGATGACGTCAGGACTAACCAGAAAGATCGGATACTAGACATATATTGCTTAAACCCCGCCTATTGCACGCCTTCCCCTAATACACTACATGATGCTGTGTATCAGGAAATAAAGTTGAGTTGCTGTGACCGTTGCTAATACTTGTAGAAGCACGAGCATGCACTGAGATTGAACCAGCTCTTTGTCTGACTCATTCTTACCCGGTACCAATGCTCATAGTCTAATTTGGGATGACTGGTGAATGAAGGGTATTGTTGTGACAACCCCGACAATTTGGCGCCCAACGTGGGGCGTGGCCAGCGATCCAAGACCCCCTGGACCCATCCCTGGACGTCCGTGGATGACACCCGTAGTGGCTGACCTCGAGGACTGATCACCCTCCAAACACGGTAAGTGGAGATCATATACTCTGTATGTGTCACACTTGCTAGTGTTTCAGCCGTTATTGGTTTGTCTGTGGTCTCCTTGGGTCCGAGGGGTGACCGGTCGAGTGGTGAGACCGAGCGCGATCCCGTGCCACGCTCCGAACCAGCAACTGAGAGACGTCGCATTCTGCGCGTCCTCGTGTACACCATACCTCCTCCGCCGGTCATCGTACTCCATTCAACCACCCTACCTGTGACTATTGTCTAGTAGCGAAATAGAGTGAAAGATTGAGACAGTTGTAGATTGGGGGGCGGCTTAGAGAAAGGGATAGGAGACGCAGCCTCTGTGATATTGTATAGATAGGTAACTAAGACGTGCCGAGAGGGGACCACCTGTATTTCAGTGGAGGGCTCTCATTAGGAGACCGCCTCCCAACGGTTTGGAATATCGTGACAGGACAGTCTGTAATCACTGTTGTTCAGGTTAGGGACAGGAAATATCGAGCGCGAGGCTCTATATTCATAGTACGTTGAACGCGAGGTTCCGTGCCTTAGGACACAGTGTTGATTGTCGTTGTCAGCAGCCTGAGCTGCAGCAGGGCGTAGTATTCTGTGAGTCATGTTGCGTCTCTTAAAGCAGAAGAAGTCCGTGCCCCACAAGTTAGATGAGGATGCTGTGGAATTCAAGACAATAGTAGAGTCACGGGAGGGCAAGAAGGCAGTCAAGAATGTTGGGAGGTTGTACAAGTATGTAGGATTGCCCTCGTCAGGGAGATTGCAGCCGTCTACATGGCACAATCTCATAGAGAACAAAAGGGGCATGTTGAAGGATAAAGGATTGTTAGAACAAGCGCAAGCTCATTTACGAGTTGCGCGAGGCTTAAAGAATGAGGGATGGAAAGAGGTTGATGGAGAGGTAGGATCAGAGGATGCAGAGCCCGTGTTTGGTTATAAAATGCCTCCGAACTGTAATCTCGCAGATTGTAAAATGGCCGCCGCGCCACTGATGTTGAACATGCAGTCCCAGCCACCACCTTATAATGGCGGCGACACGAGGTCTCCGGAAGTTTGGGTGTGTCCTGCCTGTGGCGAGCAGAATCCACCTTGGGCGGAAACCTGTCGCGTGTGCGGGGCGGGTCGTTCTCGGGACTCCGCCCAGGCTACGGACGGAGGTGGGGCACGCCACACTTCCGCCGGCAGCCATCTTGGTGTACCCGGAATATTTCCGGTGCTGACGTCTTCCGGCGAGTACTACCAAGGACCACCCCTTCCTGAGAAACTTCCGGCGCCGGCCGATGTTGTTTCCGCCTCCACTGTTTCCGCTTCCGCTCCGGCCTTAGGGCCTAGTCTTCCGGTGCAACCCACAGTTATATTTGTAAACACTCCGGCCCATAACGCCTTTCGGCCTTAACTAATACCCCGACCTTCAAGGCTGCTGTACAAGCGAGACGCGAGGCCCTGGGCCTTGCTGGATCTGAGGATGAAGGTGATCCCCTCCTGGAGCAGTCTGTAACGATCCCTAATGCACCTCCGCTGCCTGCAGGCCCTGTGCAGACCCCCCAGCCCAGAAAGGCCCCTAGACCTCCTTTTCCTGTGAAACCTTCACACCTACAAGGCCAGACTCTCCAAGAACCTGAAGTTTGGTTCCCCTGTCATTCACGCTACTACATCACACCTCAGGGCTCCCAGGTTCTTTTCTCAGAGGGGTATGGGGACATAATTACCCACCAGGTGGGAGCCATAGTGAACCCAGCCAACTCTACCCTGTCACATAGAGGTGGTTTGGCCCAACAGATAGCAAACAAGGGAGGCCCAGTCATAGCCCAAGAGTGTCAGGCCTACCTTGCCGCTTATGGCCCCTTGCAGCCAGGAGACGCTATGTCCACCCAAGGAGGGAATTTGCCCTGTGATATAGTGTTACACGCCGCAGGCCCCGTATATGATTACAAGACACCCGAGCACTGCCGTACAGTATTGCAGACTGCCTTGCAGACAGTGCTCACCTATGCAGGACATGCTACAGGTGTGCTGACTCAGCTTCATGGAGACAAACAGAGACCTGTTGCTTATTACAGCGGCCGCCTGGATAAAGTGGCAAAAGAAAGCCCCTCCTGTGTTCGGGCTGTGTTGTCTGTCCAGCTGTTGCTACACAAGTCTTCAGAGATTGTTTTGGATCACCCACTGATGGTTCATACCCCACATGATGTACATAGTATTCTTAACCAAGTACAACCTAGCCACCTGTCCATGGCCAGACAGCTGCGACTTCAGTGTGCTATTCTCATGCCTACTAATGTGACTTTGAAAAGGTGCACTGTCCTAAACCCCGCTACTCTTCTCCCAGTTCCTATGGATCCAAATGGGGGAGGGGGAGGTGACATGGAAAAGGACACTCTTTTTCTTTCTAGAATGGATCCAGAGGAACAAGATCAGGTTTCCAAACCACATGATTGTTTATAATTGATGTCTCAGGAAATGGCTGGTCTCCCTACTGTCTCTAGTGTGCCAATACCTAATGCTGATTTTGAGCTTTTTGTAGATGGATCCTGTCACCAAGATGACCAAGGACGCTTCTGTACCGGATATGCTGTGGTCTCAGAACATGAGGTAATCAAGGCAGAGTCAATGCCAGCTCATATGTCTGCACAAGAAGCAGGAATATAGACCGTATGCACTACTCCGTGAAGGTGCCACGGTAGGGTCCCACACCATGTGACAATATAAAATTAAACCCGGCACTCAACTTAAGGCAGTTCTCTTTTGTTTTATTGCAAAAGAGACAATGCAATAAAACAAAAGAGAACTGCCTTAAGTTGTGCACAAGAAGCAGAGCTCAAGGCGCTCACAGAAGCGTGCAAACTAGCAGAAGGTAAGACTGTAAATATCTACACTGATTCTAGGTATGCTTTTGGCATTGCACACGATTATGGGCCTATCTGGAGAGCCAGGGCTTTCCTGACAGCAAATGGCCACCCCATTAAACATGCTGAGGCAGTCCAGCAACTTATGAATGCACTACAGATTCCCACCCAAGCAGGCATCATAAAGGTAAAGGCACATACCAAAGTCACTGATGGACAAGCAAAGGGTAACGCACTGGCAGACCAGGCTGCCAAGAAAGCAGCAAGCACTCCTGTAGCCTCTAAAGTACATCACCTAGACACCCCACCATCTCCACTTGTGTCAAAAGACATCTTAGCCCGGTTACAAGAACAGGCAAGTGAGGAGAAGAAAGATAGGTGGCAAAAGATAGGGGCTTGCTCTGATACCGTCACTGGGTTATGGGGGAGGGGTGAAAAGGTCTGCCTACCACAGGTACTGTACCCAATGATGGCACAGGTTCTGCACGGGAATGTGCACCACTCGAAGACGGCCATGTGTGACACCCTACAGAAACAATGGATTGCCCCCGGGTTTTCCACCTGCGCAGAAAGGCAGGTACAGAGCTGCATGATATGTGCCACACATAATCAGGGTAGGACAGTGAAAACTCCATCCAAACACACTCCCCGGCCCCTTTACCCATTCCAGAGACTGCAGATTGATTATATTCAGTTGCCTAGGGTAGGGACGTATGAGTATGTGTTGGTCTGCATTGATTTATTTTCAGGTTGGCCAGAAGCCTACCCAGTTGCCAAAGCTACGGCTAAGACAACGGCGAAGAAACTGATGGCTGAGATCATATGCAGGTATGGAGTTCCTGAAGTCATTGAAAGCGATCGGGGTTCCCATTTTACTGGAAAGATCATGTCAGAGGTAATGGCAGCACTGGGGGTAAGGCAAGCATGCATACTCCATACCATCCACAGAGCAGTGGAAAAGTGGAGAGACTAAATGGAACTCTTAAGCTTAAAATCCAGAAGGCAATGGCAGAGTATGGTAAACCATGGACAGAATGCCTTCCTCTAGCTTTGTTTTCAGTAAGATATACCCCAAACAGGAAGACAGGACTGTCACCCTATGAGATTCTGTTTGGCAGGGGCCCCAATCTTGGATGTTTCTTTCCACAACAGTTGCAGCTCAAGTACCAGGACTTGACTAGCTATGTGCAGGCCTTACATGGACACCTTGCCAAAGTGCATTTAACTGTCTTCAGTTCTCTTCCAGACCCAGACAAGGTTCCTGGACACCATCCCTTGGAGCCAGGAGACTGGGTAGTGATAAAGCGGCACGTCCGGAAGAGCCTGGAACCAAGATTTGACGGACCATACCAAGTGCTCCTGACCACAGCCACAGCTGTCAAGCTCGAAGGAAAACCTAGCTGGATCCACGCCTCACACTGTAAAACAGACCGAACCAGCATTTAGTCACAGTAGTGATTGAAGGGAAATGTTGCTGTTGTTTTTGGTCCTGGGGCCGGGGGCCATCCTCGCCCCTACCTCTTCGGCCCCTATTGTAAATGAGAATCCCGGTGCCACTATTCTCTGGGTAAACTTGACGACCCCGGTAAATATCTGGCGATTTGATTTCTGCGATGTAGTCAAGTGCCTTGAGACTCAACAGGTGGTAGAGGGAATCATCCAGTTTTATATACAGTGCCTACAAGTAGTATTCAACCCCCTGCAGATTTAGCAGGTTTAATAAGATGCAAATAAGTTAGAGCCTTCAAACAAGAGCAGGATTTATTAACAGATGCATAAATCTTACAAACCAAAAAGTTTTGTTGCTCAGTTAAATTTTTATAAATTTTAAACATAAAAGTGTGGGTCAATTATTATTCAACCCCTATGTTTAATATTTTGTGGAATAACCTTTGTTTGCAATTACAGCTAATAATCGTCTTTTATAAGACCTGATCAGGCCGGCACAGGTCTCTGGAGTTATCTTGGCCCACTCCTCCATGCAGATCTTCTCCAAGTTATCTAGGTTCTTTGGGTGTCTCATGTGGACTTTAATCTTGAGCTCCTTCCACAAGTTTTCAATTGGGTTAAGGTCAGGAGACTGACTAGGCCACTGCAACACCTTGATTTTTTGCCTCTTGAACCAGGCCTTGGTTTTCTTGGCTGTGTGCTTTGGGTCGTTGTCTTGTTGGAAGATGAAATGACGACCCATCTTAAGATCCTTGATGGAGGAGCGGAGGTTCTTGGCCAAAATCTCCAGGTAGGCCGTGCTATCCATCTTCCCATGGATGCGGACCAGATGGCCAGGCCCATTGGCTGAGAAACAGCCCCACAGCATGATGCTGCCACCACCATGCTTGACTGTAGGGATGGTATTCTTGGGGTCGTATGCAGTGCCATCCAGTCTCCAAACGTCATGTGTGTGGTTGGCACCAAAGATTTCGATCTTGGTCTCATCAGACCAGAGAACCTTGAATCAGTCAGTCTCAGAGTCCTCCAAGTGATCATGAGCAAACTGTAGACGAGCCTTGACATGACGCTTTGAAAGTAAAGGTACCTTACGGGCTCGTCTGGAATGGAGACCATTGAGGTGGAGTACGTTACTTATGGTATTGACTGAAACCAATGTCCCCACTGCCATGAGATCTTCCTGGAGCTCGAAAAATTTCTTAAAGAGACAGATACATGCACATAGCAGGGATCACTTCACATAAATCAGGATTTCAAAACAAGCTTTATTGCAGAACCAGAACACACATAAAAACATTTAAAAATCCTAAACGGATACTAGACACAGATACAGATCCATAAATAAAGGGTAAAATACCCATGAGGTGGTTAACCCTAGGCTGGAGAGAATATATATAAAACATGCACTATAAATATATATATGCATACAAGCAAATGTTAAATAGCAAAACAATGTGCATTAGAAGTAGGACCTTCACCTGAAGACCAAATCACAATAGGCTAAAGCCAGTTAATAAAAAAGAGTGTAGTACCTACAATTATCAGCCCGTGAACGGGTCCTGAACCAGACCCGATTTGGTCCGAAATGAAGGGTACCAGCAAGTGGCCTGGCCATACACTCCCAACTGTGAAATCGGATAGGATAATACTTAGCCCTGGTCCTAATTCAGTCAGAAGGTCGCCCCAACATACAGTCCAGCCTCCAGGAACCCCGGACCCACGCGTTCCGACACTCGTGGTGTCTTTCTCAAGGTGGATATGACCTGGTCCCTCAAACAGCGCTTTAAATACTAATCAAATCAAAAGAAAGGAACATACCAGCTGTGTACTGGCGAATCATGGAGCGGCCGTGCATAGCGGTGTGCGAGGTGCGCAGTGAGCGGTGACCCGGCAGTGTATAAGAGTTCAATTGAGAACTGCGCATGCGTCAGTCTCCGTCAAAATGGAGGTAGCACATGTGACCATAAAAGAGAACGAGAGAGGGCTCCGGCGCCTGCGTGTGTTTTCAGGAAAAGAGGCCCTCAACTGCGCATGCGGCTGCAGTCACATTCAGGCTAGATAAACAGAGCTTGGAATAGGCTCTTGCAATACAATGATACCGAACATTGGTTCATGTGCCAGGTGAACAAGTCAGAGATTGAGAAATATGAAAGAATATCGAAATAAACAACAGAACAGAAGTAGATGGATAAACAACAAATGATATTAATAGGGAAGAAAAAAAAAAAAAGAAATAAAAAATAAATGAAAAAATGTATATAAAGAAATATAATATGTAAAAATTATTCATTAACCAAATCAGTATTGAAAAAATAATAAGCAAGACAGCATTGAAACAAAGGAATGAGACAAAAATAGGAAAAAAATATAATAAGAAAAAAGTAAATGAAATAAATGTAAAAATAAAAATAAAAATGATAAAGAATAATGAATAAGGAAAGAAAAAATATTAAAAAAAAAATAAAAAAAATAAAAATAAATAGGTGTACGAGAGCATACGCGCAACAAACGCTCTCAGTCCACATATTAAAGTGGCAGGTGCAAGTAACAGCATAAATCTTCATTCAGCTTCTGGAGTAGTCCATCCATTCCATTAGGCTTGAACACCTAAAATGAGGAAGAAAATGTCAAGGGAACCAGACACAAACAAAGGCTAGAAACAAAAAGCGAAAAATAAATGAAGTCAGGGGCAAGCCACTGAAAATGGACAAAAGGACAGAGGTGACCACACCTAGGGTGTCGTTCGACCAAAATGGAGATAGGGGACGAGGACGAAAATTCACCTCTTCCCATAAAACCCTGTGTAGAGAAGCTCCTCATTAAGGCCTCCAGGTGAAAGAGTACCCAGGTCGAAAATCCACCTGGCCTCCCGCCTGAGGAGTTCATCTGTAATCCTCCCACCCCTGATATTGGTGCGAACCCCCTCCAGGCCCATAACACGCAGAGTTCTTGAAGAACCCTGATGAGCATCAAGAAAGTGGGCTGCCACTGAAGTGATGGGTTTACCTTTAGATCTGTCTTTCTTGGCATTAGCTATGTTGGAGATGTGTTGTTGGGTCCTCCGACGCAACTCTTGGGTGGTCTGGCCCACATATAGTTTATCACAGCCACAGATCAGAGCGTAGACAAGATTGCGTGAACGGCAGTTGAAATACGCTTTCGACTGGACCTGTGTGGATAAATGGTTAAGTGAGATGCCAGATCTAGAGATCATAAGCGGGCAGATGGAACAGTCTCCACAAGGATAGGTACCCCTATTCGGGTTCCCAACCCTAAGTTTGGTCGTTGGCCGTTTAAAGTGACTATTCGTTAGGTAGTCCTTTAGATTTCTGGCACGTCTGGCTACTAGTTGTGGACGTTCCCCAATATAGGGTTTGAGTCTAGTTTCACTCAAAAGGATGCCCCAATTTTTATTTAAAATTTTATATACGTCCCCCCATTGATTATTGAACTTAGTTACCATGCGGATGATGTTGGATGTTTCTCTTGCTCTAGGTTGTAGAACCTCCTCTCTTGAGCTGTTGCGGGAATGTTCAAAGGCTCTAGATATGACCTTCCGTGGATAACCCAGTTCCAAGAATCTGTCAGTAAGGGCCCGTGATTCCATGCTGAAGTCTTCCGCACGACTGCAATTCCGCCTGAGTCGCAGAAATTGCCCCTTGGGTATACCTCTGCGCAGATGGGACGGATGGAAGCTTTCATAGTGAAGTAAATTGTTGGTTGCAGTCTTTTTGCGATACAAGGTGGTGGTGATCTGGTTCTCATGGAGCAGTACTTTTAGGTCCAGGAAGTCAACTGAGCTGGTGGAAGAGGAAAACGTGAGCTTAATGTTCCAAAGATTCACATTCAGTTCTTTAATGAAATCATCAAATTGTTCAGCAGTTCCAGTCCATATGATAAAAATGTCATCAATGAAGCGATGCCATCGCAACACATGGGAATGGAAAGCTGGAAGACACTGTACCCACGTTTCCTCCCACCACCCCAAAAAGAGGTTAGCGTAAGATGGGGCACACCTGGCCCCCATGGCAGTTCCCGATACCTGTTTGAAAAAAGTCCTATCGAACACAAAGTAACTTTTTTCGAGAACAATCCTTAGTAAATCCAAAATGAAAGAATCATGCCTCCTATCACCTGTAGACTGTTTATCCAAAAAATATGAAATAGCAGCAATACCTAGATCATGTTGAATATTGGTATATAAAGCTTCTACATCTAGGGTAGCGAGTAGAGCATTGGTAGGAACATCCAGGCCTTCAAGTTGTTGTATCAGATGCGATGAGTCCCGTGTATAGGAGTCCAATGTAAGAACGATAGGCTGCAAAAAATAATCAAGGTAAAAACAAGGTCTTTCGTATAATCCCCCAATACCGGACACGATGGGTCTTCCCGGAGGTCTAATTAAGGACTTGTGGACTTTCGGCAACATGTAAAATGTTGGAACCACAGGATGTGGGGTAGATAGAAAGTCAAAGTCCTTTTTAATGATGATGCCCAGTGTCCAGGCCCTAGAGAGTAGTCTATCCAGTTGGGTTTTAAAGGTAAGGGTGGGATCTGATGGTAAGGTCTGATAATACTGTGTATTATTAAGTTGTCATCTGGCCTCCATGCAGTACATATCTTTAGGCCAAAGAATAATGTTCCCACCCTTATCAGCTTCTTTTATTTCAAATAAATCATTAATTTTCAAATTATCCAATGCTCGTCTCTCATCCCTTGATAGATTATTCTGACAATTGTTGTCAAGTTTCAACCCAAGAATATCCCGACTCGTGGTTTCAAAAAAGATCTGTATAGCGGGGAACATTGAAAATAGAGGGGTAGCTTTTGATAGTAGTCTACCGGTGAACTTTTTTCCTACCTGGCTGACTTTCATTTTCTTCCAAGAGCTCCATCAGGTCACAGAGAACTCCTCTGTCGGTTTCTGGGAAACTATCAATCAGGGATGGTTGTTGATACAACAGTTTAAATGTGAGTTGTCTACAAAACATATAAAGGTCTTTTGTTAATTCAAATTTGTCTACCCTATTCATTGGAGAAAAAGATAAACCCTTGGAAAGCAGATTAATCTCAATAGTCGACAAGGTATATGAAGACAGATTGATAATGCGTAGCTCACCGTGATTTGGTGGGGGGTCAGTGACTTCATTCGAGATTGCTAATAGTGCTTCCGGGAGCGTGTGAACCGTCTCGCATTTGGTGACCACGTCCTGTTGTTTTTGTTTTTCTTCCCATAGCTTCTTGGATTTAGATTTTCTCCGACCCCTTCTGTGCCGCTTTCCCGGTCGCTGGTATCGGTGGATAAAAAATCACTAGAAACAGGGTCCACAATTGTAGTAACAGCATCCCTCTTATGATCCATGTTCTGCCTATTGATCCTTCTATTACCAGAATGTGTCCATTTGTACACCCTCTGGTTATCATAGTCAGCTTTATCCCCTTGGAACTTGGTTTTCTTTCCCTTGATAATGTCTCTTTCAAAACGATCTATAATTTGTTTTAATTGTTCCTTAAATGGGTCTACCCGTTCCTTTTTGTCAAAGGTCTCAAGTCTCGTTTCTCTCTCTCTAATGTCCTCCCTCAATTTAGACAATACCAGCCGGTCTTGTTCAATCAACATGTCAATTATTATGAGAGAGCATTTCTGTAAGCCATTCTCCCAAGTGATACGAAAATCCTTGTCCACCTCCCAGGCTGGGAAAATCTGAATCCTCAAGCCCCGGGGAGTCATATTCAATCTCTTATATTCCTCTAAGCTTTTTGTATTCCACCACGTTTTTGTCAAATTCTTATGTAGATTAATAATCTCATTTGTTAGAAACTGAAATCCGTCATCTACATCAGTTCGTAAGTCACCACACACCCCACTAACACTGGACTGTCCAGAGATATCTGATATTTGATTACGCCAGGCCGCTTCCCTGGTATTTAAATCCATTTTAAATATACTAAGCAAGTGTGCCTCCACTCAGGAAAAAACAACTAACAAGTTGGTGAGATACTGACAACAAACAGACAAATGAGCGGGCACCAACTATGAACAATAACTAATATAACCACAATTATTATGTAGTGTGGATCTCCTAGTGCATGTCAAAATGTAAACACGAAAAATTTCTTAAAGAGACAGATACATGCACATAGCAGGGATCACTTCACATAAATCAGGATTTCAAAACAAGCTTTATTGCAGAACCAGAACACACATAAAAACATTTAAAAATCCTAAACGGATACTAGACACAGATACAGATCCATAAATAAAGGGTAAAATACCCATGAGGGGGTTAACCCTAGGCTGGAGAGAATATATATAAAACATGCACTATAAATATATATATGCATACAAGCAAATGTTAAATAGCAAAACAATGTGCATTAGAAGTAGGACCTTCACCTGAAGACCAAATCACAAAAGGCTAAAGCCAGTTAATAAAAAAGAGTGTAGTACCTACAATTATCAGCCCATGAACGGGTCCTGAACCAGACCCGATTTGGTCCGAAATGAAGGGTACCAGCAAGTGGCCTGGCCATACACTCCCAACTGTGAAATCGGAGTAGGATAATACTTAGCCCTGGTCCTAATTCAGTCAGAAGGTCGCCCCAACATACAGTCCAGCCTCCAGGAACCCCGGACCCACGCGTTCCGACACTCAATGTTCGGTATCATTGTATTGCAAGAGCCTATTCCAAGCTCTGTTTATCTAGCCTGAATGTGACTGCAGCCGCATGCGCAGTTGAGGGCCTCTTTGCCTGAAAACACACGCAGGCGCCGGAGCCCTCTCTCGTTCTCTTTTATGGTCACATGTGCTACCTCCATTTTGCCGGAGACTGACGCATGCGCAGTTCTCAATTGAACTCTTATACACTGCCGGGTCACCGCTCACTGCGCACCTCGCACACTGCTATGCACGGCCGCTCCATGATTCGCCAGTACACAGCTGGTATGTTCCTTTCTTTTGATTTGATTAGTATTTAAAGCGCTGTTTGAGGGACCAGGTCATATCCACCTTGAGAAAGACACCACGAGTGTCGGAACGCGTGGGTCCGGGGTTCCTGGAGGCTGGACTGTATGTTGGGGCGACCTTCTGACTGAATTAGGACCAGGGCTAAGTATTATCCTACTCCGATTTCACAGTTGAGAGTGTATGGCCAAGGCCACTTGCTGGTACCCTTCATTTCGGACCAAATCGGGTCTGGTTCAGGACCCATTCATGGGCTGATAATTGTAGGTACTACACTCTTTTTTATTAACTGGCTTTAGCCTATTGTGATTTGGTCTTCAGGTGAAGGTCCTACTTCTAATGCACATTGTTTTGCTATTTAACATTTGCTTGTATGCATATATATATTTATAGTGCATGTTTTATATATATTCTCTCCAGCCTAGGGTTAACCCCCTCATGGGTATTTTACCCTTTATTTATGGATCTGTATCTGTGTCTAGTATCCGTTTAGGATTTTTAAATGTTTTTATGTGTGTTCTGGTTCTGCAATAAAGCTTGTTTTGAAATCCTGATTTATGTGAAGTGATCCCTGCTATGTGCATGTATCTGTCTCTTTAAGAAATTTTTCGTGTTTACATTTTGACATGCACTAGGAGATCCACACTACATAATAATTGTGGTTATATTAGTTATTGTTCATAGTTGGTGCCCACTCATTTGTCTGTTTTTTATCTTCCTGGAGCTCCTTCCTTGTTGTCCTTGGGTTAGCCTTGACTCTTCGGACAAGCCTGGCCTCGGCACGGGAGGAAACTTTCAAAGGCTGTCCAGGCCGTGGAAGGCTAACAGTAGTTCCATAAGCCTTCCACTTCCGGATGATGCTCCCAACAGTGGAGACAGGTTGGCCCAACTCCTTGGAAAGGGTTTTGTACCCCTTGCCAGCCTTGTGACCCTCCACGATCTTGTCTCTGATGGCCTTGGAATGCTCCTTTGTCTTTCCCATGTTGACCAGGTATGAGTGCTGTTCACAAGTTTGGGGAGGGTCTTAAATAGTCAGAAAAGGCTGGAAAAAGAGATAATTAATCCAAACATGTGAAGCTCATTGTTCTTTGTGCCTGAACTACTTCTTAATACTTTAGGGGAACCAAACAGAATTCTGGTGGGTTGAGGGGTTGAATAATAAATGACCCTCTGAAAAGTCTTTTCACAATTTAAAAAAAAAAAATAAACAAAGAAATAACATTCTTTTTTGCTGCAGTGCATTTCACACTTCCAGGCTGATCTACAGTCCAAATGTCACAATGCCAAGTTAATTCCAAATGTGTAAACCTGCTAAATCTGCAGGGGGTTGAATACTACTTGTAGGCACTGTATGTGTTACCAGAAATAACAATAATAATTGTTAATATTGGTCAGATGCTGCCTGGAATACGGGGGATGATTGGGGATATAGACCTAGCGAAGCCATGTCCCCTAAGGATGGGACGGGTAAGAGTCTTCGCGGGAGAATGCATCTAACAGCCCTTTTACAACCACCTAGGGGCTGTAAATGGGGTAGAAACTGTCACCCTCTCCTCCTAAATCTTGAAAGCCCCCAATCTGCTGACCTGCAGACGTTTGTACTGGGAAGGCATTTTCATAATGTATTTAATGGTGGATACTATGGGAATTTAGGCCATATACAGCTCCAGGATATTAGCTTCAGACCAACCAAGGCCCCCGTTACCAGTACAGCTAAAACAGGCCCAGGTGAGCGTTTGCAAAATGTAGTTAACGAAGTAATCCCCATTCCAGGTCTCAGTTGGCAAGAAGTTTTCTCCATAGAAACACAAACAGCCCCAAGGAAAAACCTATGGTTAGAATGGGTAAGATATAATGTAAGAGTTCAGAATATCTCTGTAGGATGTATTGCTTGTGCTGCTGCGAATACATATCTATACACACATGCACTGCTTTTTCCTGATGACAATACCACTGCCTGTGTCATGAATCTGTTGAAGGGTCTAAAGTCCACTGATTGCCTAGATTATGTCCCACTAATTCATGAGGAACCCAAACTAAAGGTCCCAGGAGAAGTAACCGTATTAGCTGACAATTATACCTGCTATAATTCCCACGACACCACAGGTACACCAGTAGGGATCTTCGAGACAGGTTTCTGCAAAGAGAACAGTTCCCTAGATACTGACTTGCTAATTAATCATACACAATATATGTACGATATTTATTGGTTATGTGGAGATGGTAAGCTCCATCCTAGGTTGCCTAATGCCTGGACAGGTCAATGCACCCTTGTTAAACTAGCTATGCAGCTCAAGATTTTACCTTGGGATCCAGAGGTACCTGATGAACCTACCAGAAAGAGGAGAAGCCTTGATCAGCTCCACATGAGTTATGAAGACGATCCACTAGTATATATTGATGCCATTGGAGTGCCAAGGGGGGTGCCTGACCAGTTTAAAGCCCAGAACCAGATCTATGCTGGCTTTGCTTCTTTAATCCCACAGGTGCAGATTAATAAAAATGTTGATTGGATCAATTACATATATTACAGTGAACAAAGATTTGTCAATTATAGCAGTGATACCTTTCAGGGTATAGTTGAGGAATTGGGCCCTAATACTAGAATGACCCTCCAAAACCAACTAGCCCTTGATATGATCTTAGCTGAGAAAGGAGGAGTCTGTGGGATGGTGGGAGAGGAGTGTTGTACCTATATCCCTCAGAACTCTGGGGTGAATGGAAAGACCATGATAGCCCTTAAAAAGATAACTGGGTTGGCAGCAGAATTGAAAACTAATGCTGGAGTAGACACATCTTTCTTTTCTGGCTGGTTGGGTGGGCTCAAGGGATTCCTTCAACAAGCTTGTCTGGTACTGATTGCCCTCCTTATAGTTGGATCGATAATCCTCTGTTGTGTTATTCCCTTGTATAAAAAAAGGTTATTGCTGAGGCAACTCTGACTGGCACCTTCCTCAATCAAGAAGTAGACCCACCAGAGTACGATGGTACTGATCCATGGGAGATCCCTAAGTACGTCCCCCTCAAGAAATTAGACAAAACCCCCTATTCTCAGATGACGCTAAGAGACTTAGTCTAGGGACAGCGGGAGAACTCCATGTGAGGCTAGTGAAGGGTTCAGCTGCCTGGAGGCCTCTCGCAAGGGGAGAGCTTCTGAGGTGTCTGGATGAAGAAATCCACTTCCCCTTTCCCCATCACATGGACAGTCTCGAAGGATCTTTCTTTCTTTTTTTTTTAGGGAAAAACTTAGTGTTTAGGGGGAATTGTCAGGGTGAAAAGATATATCTTTATACACTTTTTGTACTTTTATATTCTTATGCTGTGAAACAATAAGTTTTCCCCTTTGCTTGCTGATGCAAATGTAACTATATTTAAAAAAGCTGCCAGTATTCACCTATGCCCTAGTTTTGTTTCTGAGAAGCTAAGTATCGTTTCTGCTGAAGTCGAAACCTGAGATACGTGGAGAGAAGAGGATCCACCAGATGACGTCAGGACTAACCAGAAAGACCGGATACTAGACATATATTGCTTAAACCCCGCCTAACCCCGCCTATTGCACGCCTTCCCCTAATACACTACATGATGCTGTGTATCAGGAAATAAAGTTGAGTTGCTGTGACCGTTGCTAATACTTGTAGAAGCACGAGCATGCACTGAGATTGAACCAGCTCTTTGTCTGACTCATTCTTACCTGGTACCAATGCTCATAGTCTAATTTGGGATGACTGGTGAATGAAGGGTATTGTCGTGATGACCCCGACAACTCCACTTGGCCGTTGGATTGTGGATGGTAAGCGGAAGAGAAATCCAGGTTGATCTTCATTAATCAGCAAAGAGCTCTCGAGAGGTACATTGGATCCCTTGGTCAGAGATAATATGCTGTGGAAAGCCATGAAGACGGAAGACTTGATGTAATAAAATTTTTGCCAACTCAGTAGCGTAAGGCAGACCTGGCAAAGCAACAAAGTGGGCCATCTTGGAAAACCGATCTACGATTACCAGGATGACAGTACAATTCGAAGAATGAGGAGTCCGGACGGAAGTTGTCTGGGAACCTTGTTTCTGGCACAGGAAGGACAAGAAGCAATGAACTCTGAGACGTCTTGGCAAAGGGATGGCCACCAATAGTGGCGAGTGATAAGAGCGAGTGTCTTCTTGATTCCAATATGTCCTACAAACTTGGAAGAATGTCCCCAACGCAAAACTTTCTCCTTGTCATGGTCCAACACCAGCGTCTTGCCAGGTGGTGGAGAGACCCACGTCCATTGGCTGAAAGGATCTAGAAAGAGCATCCGCCTTGACGTTCTTATTACTGGGTCGGAAATTAAGTTCAAAATCAAACCGTCCGAAGAATAAGGACCACCTAGCTTGCCGTGGATTGAGCCTCTGAGCAGACTGAACATAGGCTAGATTCTTGTGGGCTGTGTATAAGATGAAAGGATGAACGGCCCCCTCAAGGAGATAACGCCACTCCTCTAAGGGTAACTTAATAGCCAGTAGTTCCTTATCTCCTATGTAATAATTCCGTTTAGGGGAAGAGAAGGCTTTGGAGAAGAAGATACAAGTAACTAAGTGGCCAGAGGAGGATCTGTTGTGAAATTGGATTTTGGGCTCCCCCGGTGGCCACTGGTGGAATTGAACTGGTGTGCATCATCCCCTCTGTTCACCTGTTTCCATCAGGATGTGGGAGTCGCTATTTAGCCTTGCTCCTCTGTCACTTCCATGCCGGTCAACATTGTAATCAGAAGCCTTTCTGTGCATGTTCCTGCTGCTAGACAACTCCCAGCTAAGTTGGACTTTTGTCCTTGTTTGTTTTTGAATTTTGTTCCAGTTCACAGCTGTAGTTTCGTTTCTGTGTCTGGAAAGCTCTTGTGATCTGAAATTGCCACTCTGATGTTATGAGTTAATACTAGAGTCTTAAAGTAATTTCAGGATGGTGTTTTGATAGGGTTTTCAGCTGACCATGAAAGTCCCCTTTCTGTCTTTCTGCTATCTAGTAAGCGGACCTCAATTTTGCTAAACCTATTTTCATACTGCGTTTGTCATTTTCATCTAAAATCACCGCCAATATATGTGGGGGCCTCTGTCTGCCTTTCGGGGAAATTTCTCTAGAGGTGAGCCAGGACTATATTTTCCTCTGCCAGGATTAGTTAGTCCTCCGGCCGGCGCTGGGCGTCTAGGGATAAAACGCAGGCAACGCTACCCGGCTACTGTTTGTTGTGCGGCAGGTTTAGTTCATGGTCAGTTTAGTTTCCATCCTTCCAAGAGCTAGTTCTTATGTTTGCTGGGCTATGTTCTCTTGCCATTGAGAACCATAACAGTTTGACCGGCCAGAAAAGGGTTAAATTAATTGACAGAGAAAGGAGAGAAAAGAGAAGTCTGCTGAAGATTTTTTTTTTTTTTCTCTCTTCAGTTCTGAGTGTGCTTGTAATTGAATCTCTTGCAAGTCTGCCTATATTGCAGCCTTTCTCTCTCTCTCTCCTTCTAATCCTGGAATGGCTCTGTGTTCACCTGTTTAAAATGGATATTCAGAGTTTGGCTGCAGGTTTGAATAATCTCACCACGAAAGTTCAAAATTTACAAGATTTTGTTGTTCATGTTCCTATATCTGAACCTAGAATTCCTTTGCCTGAATTTTTCTCGGGGAATAGATCTTGCTTTCAAAATTTCAAAAATAATTGCAAGTTGTTTTTGTCCCTGAGATCTCGCTCTGCTGGAGATCCTGCTCAGCAGGTCAGGATTGTGATTTCCTTGCTCCGGGGCGACCCTCAGGATTGGGCTTTTGCATTGGCTCCAGGGGATCCTGCGTTGCTCAATGTGGATGCGTTTTTTCTGGCCTTGGGGTTGCTTTATGAGGAACCTCAGTTAGAGCTTCAGGCGGAAAAGGCCTTGATGTCCCTATCTCAGGGGCAAGACGAAGCTGAAATTACTTTAAGACTCTAGTATTAACTCATAACATCAGAGTGGCAATTTCAGATCACAAGAGCTTTCCAGACACAGAAACGAAACTACAGCTGTGAACTGGAACAAAATGCAAAAACAAACAAGGACAAAAGTCCAACTTAGCTGGGAGTTGTCTAGCAGCAGGAACATGCACAGAAAGGCTTCTGATTACAATGTTGACCGGCATGGAAGTGACAGAGGAGCAAGGCTAAATAGCGACTCCCACATCCTGATGGAAACAGGTGAACAGAGGGGATGATGCACACCAGTTCAATTCCACCAGTGGCCACCGGGGGAGCCCAAAATCCAATTTCACAACAGTAGAAATATACTGCCAGAAATTCCGTAAATGGGCTGTGCTTACTCAGTGGAATGAGTGCGCCCTGGCGGCGAATTTCAGAGAGGGTCTCTCTGATGCCATTAAGGATGTTATGGTGGGGTTCCCTGTGCCTGCGGGTCTGAATGAGTCCATGACAATGGCTATCCAGATTGATAGGCGTCTGCGGGAGCGCAAACCTGTGCACCATTTGGCGGTGTCTACTGAGAAGACGCCAGAGAATATGCAATGTGATAGAATTCTGTCCAGAAGTGAACGGCAGAATTTCAGACGAAAAAGTGGGTTGTGCTTCTATTGCGGTGATTCAACTCATGTTATATCAGCATGCTCTAAGCGTACTAAGAAGCTTGATAAGTCTGTTTCAATTGGCACTTTACAGTCTAAGTTTATTCTATCTGTGACCCTGATTTGTTCTTTATCATCTATTACCGCGGATGCCTATGTCGACTCTGGCGCCGCTTTGAGTCTTATGGATTGGTCCTTTGCCAAACGCTGTGGGTATGATTTGGAGCCTCTTGAAACTCCTATACCCCTGAAGGGGATTGACTCCACCCCATTGGCTAGCAATAAACCACAATACTGGACGCAAGTAACTATGCGGATTAATCCGGATCACCAGGAGATTATTCGCTTTCTTGTGCTGTATAACCTACATGATGTGTTGGTGCTTGGATTGCCATGGCTGCAATCGCATAGCCCAGTCCTTGACTGGAAAGCTATGTCTGTGTTAAGCTGGGGATGTAAGGGGACGCATGGGGACGTACCTGTGGTTTCCATTTCATCATCTATTCCCTCTGAGATTCCTGAATTCTTGACTGAATATCGTGACGTTTTTGAAGAACCTAAGCTTGGTTCATTACCTCCGCACCGGGAGTGCGATTGTGCCATAGATTTGATTCCGGGTAGTAAATACCCTAAGGGTCGTTTATTTAATCTGTCTGTGCCTGAACATGCTGCTATGCGAGAATATATAAAGGAGTCCTTGGAAAAGGGACATATTCGTCCTTCGTCATCTCCCTTAGGAGCCGGTTTTTTCTTTGTGGTTAAGAAAGATGGCTCTTTGAGGCCGTGTATTGATTATCGGCTTTTGAATAAAATCACGGTTAAATATCAATATCCGTTGCCACTGCTGACTGATTTGTTTGCTCGCATAAAGGGGGCCAAGTGGTTCTCTAAGATAGATCTCCGTGGGGCGTATAATTTGGTGCGAATTAAGCAGGGGGATGAGTGGAAAACCGCATTTAATACGCCCGAGGGCCACTTTGAGTATTTGGTGATGCCTTTTGGTCTTTCAAATGCCCCTTCAGTCTTTCAGTCCTTTATGCATGACATTTTCCGTGATTATTTGGATAAATTTATGATTGTGTATCTGGATGATATTTTGATTTTTTCGGATGACTGGGACTCTCATGTCCAGCAGGTCAGGAGGGTTTTTCAAGTTTTGCGGTCTAATTCCTTGTGTGTGAAGGGTTCTAAGTGCGTTTTTGGGGTTCAAAAGATTTCCTTTTTGGGATATATATTTTTCCCCCTCTTCCATCGAGATGGATCCTGTCAAGGTTCAGGCTATTTGTGATTGGACGCAACCCTCTTCTCTTAAGAGTCTTCAGAAATTTTTGGGCTTTGCTAACTTTTATTGTCGATTTATTGCTGGTTTTTCTGATGTTGTTAAACCATTGACTGATTTGACTAAGAAGGGTGCTGATGTTGCTGATTGGTCCCCTGCTGCTGTGGAGGCCTTTCGGGAGCTTAAGCGCCGCTTTTCTTCCGCCCCTGTGTTGCGTCAGCCTGATGTTGCTCTTCCTTTTCAGGTTGAGGTCGACGCTTCTGAAATCGGAGCTGGGGCGGTTTTGTCGCAGAGAAGTTCCGATTGCTCCGTGATGAGACCTTGTGCTTTTTTCTCGCGTAAATTTTCGCCCGCCGAGCGGAATTATGATGTTGGGAATCGGGAGCTTTTGGCCATGAAGTGGGCTTTTGAGGAGTGGCGTCATTGGCTTGAGGGGGCTAGACATCAGGTGGTGGTATTGACTGACCACAAAAATCTAATTTATCTTGAGTCCGCCAGACGCCTGAATCCTAGACAGGCGCGCTGGTCGTTGTTTTTCTCTCGGTTTAATTTTGTGGTGTCCTACCTGCCGGGTTCTAAGAATGTTAAGGCGGATGCCCTTTCTAGGAGTTTTGAGCCTGACTCCCCTGGTAATTCTGAACCTACAGGTATCCTTAAGGATGGAGTGATATTGTCTGCCGTTTCTCCAGACCTGCGGCGGGCCTTGCAGGAGTTTCAGGCGGATAGACCTGATCGTTGCCCACCTGGTAGACTGTTTGTTCCTGATGATTGGACCAGTAAAGTCATTTCTGAGGTTCATTCTTCTGCGTTGGCAGGTCATCCTGGAATCTTTGGTACCAGGGATTTGGTGGCAAGGTCCTTCTGGTGGCCTTCCCTGTCTCGAGATGTGCGAGGCTTCGTGCAGTCTTGTGACGTTTGTGCTCGGGCCAAGCCTTGTTGTTCTCGGGCTAGTGGATTGTTGTTGCCCTTGCCTATCCCGAAGAGGCCCTGGACGCACATCTCGATGGATTTTATTTCGGATCTTCCTGTTTCTCAGAAGATGTCTGTCATCTGGGTGGTGTGTGACCGTTTCTCTAAGATGGTCCATTTGGTTCCCCTGCCCAAGTTGCCTTCTTCTTCCGAGTTGGTTCCTCTGTTTTTTCAAAATGTGGTCCGTTTGCATGGTATTCCGGAGAATATCGTTTCTGACAGAGGAACCCAATTCGTGTCTAGATTTTGGCGAGCATTCTGTGCTAGGATGGGCATAGATTTGTCTTTCTCGTCTGCTTTCCATCCTCAGACTAATGGCCAGACCGAGCGGACGAATCAGACCTTGGAGACATATTTGAGGTGTTTTGTGTCTGCAGATCAGGATGATTGGGTTGCTTTTTTGCCTTTAGCGGAGTTTGCCCTCAATAATCGGGCCAGCTCTGCCACCTTGGTGTCTCCTTTTTTCTGTAATTCGGGGTTTCATCCTCGATTTTCTTCTGGTCAGGTGGAATCTTCGGATTGTCCTGGAGTGGATGCTGTGGTGGAGAGGTTGCATCAGATTTGGGGGCAGGTAGTGGACAATTTGAAGTTGTCCCAGGAGAAGACTCAGCTTTTTGCCAACCGCCGGCGTCGGGTTGGTCCTCGGCTTTGTGTTGGGGACTTGGTGTGGTTGTCTTCTCGTTTTGTCCCTATGAGGGTTTCTTCTCCTAAGTTTAAGCCTCGGTTCATCGGCCCGTACAAGATATTGGAGATTCTTAACCCTGTGTCCTTCCGTTTGGACCTCCCTGCATCTTTTTCTATTCATAATGTTTTTCATCGGTCATTATTGCGCAGGTATGAGGTACCGGTTGTGCCTTCCGTTGAGCCTCCTGCTCCGGTGTTGGTTGAGGGCGAGTTGGAGTACGTTGTGGAAAAAATCTTGGACTCCCGTGTTTCCAGACGGAAACTCCAGTATCTGGTCAAATGGAAGGGATACGGTCAGGAGGATAATTCTTGGGTGACTGCCTCTGATGTTCATGCCTCCGATCTGGTCCGTGCCTTTCATAGGGCTCATCCTGATCGCCCTGGTGGTTCTGGTGAGGGTTCGGTGCCCCCTCCTTGAGGGGGGGGTACTGTTGTGAAATTGGATTTTGGGCTCCCCCGGTGGCCACTGGTGGAATTGAACTGGTGTGCATCATCCCCTCTGTTCACCTGTTTCCATCAGGATGTGGGAGTCGCTATTTAGCCTTGCTCCTCTGTCACTTCCATGCCGGTCAACATTGTAATCAGAAGCCTTTCTGTGCATGTTCCTGCTGCTAGACAACTCCCAGCTAAGTTGGACTTTTGTCCTTGTTTGTTTTTGCATTTTGTTCCAGTTCACAGCTGTAGTTTCGTTTCTGTGTCTGGAAAGCTCTTGTGATCTGAAATTGCCACTCTGATGTTATGAGTTAATACTAGAGTCTTAAAGTAATTTCAGGATGGTGTTTTGATAGGGTTTTCAGCTGACCATGAAAGTCCCCTTTCTGTCTTTCTGCTATCTAGTAAGCGGACCTCAATTTTGCTAAACCTATTTTCATACTGCGTTTGTCATTTTCATCTAAAATCACCGCCAATATATGTGGGGGCCTCTGTCTGCCTTTCGGGGAAATTTCTCTAGAGGTGAGCCAGGACTATATTTTCCTCTGCCAGGATTAGTTAGTCCTCCGGCCGGCGCTGGGCGTCTAGGGATAAAACGCAGGCAACGCTACCCGGCTACTGTTAGTTGTGCGGCAGGTTTAGTTCATGGTCAGTTTAGTTTCCATCCTTCCAAGAGCTAGTTCTTATGTTTGCTGGGCTATGTTCTCTTGCCATTGAGAACCATAACAAGGATCGTTGCAAGAGGACCGCACCAGCTCCGACAGAAGATGCATCGACCTCGATGATAAATGGCCTATTCGCTTCAGGTCAATGAAGCACAGGAGCCGCAGCGAACCTTTGCTTCAGAGAGTGGAACGCATCTTCAGCTTCAGAGGACCAAAGATTGGGGTTGACTCCTTTGCGAACAAGAGCAGAAATAGGCTTGGCAATTGAAGAGAAATCAGGGATTAACTGTCTATAATAATTGGCAAAGCCAAGAAAATGTTGGATTGCTTTTACTCCAAGAGGACGAGGCCAGTTAAGAACAGCAGATACCTTCTGGGGATCCATCTCCAGACTGGACTTCGAGACAATGTAACCAAGGAAGGGCAGAGAGGACTGCTCTAAGACGCACTTCTCGATCTTTGCAAAAAGATGATTCTCCCTTAAACGCTGCAAAACTTGATGAACGTCTCGTCTATGGGTGGAAAGATTTGGAGAGATGAGAATGTCGTCAAGATAAACCACGACACTGGAGTAGAGGAGATCCTGGAATACATTGTTTATGAACTCTTGGAATACCCAGGGCTGGTTTTAGACAATGTGGGGCCCTAGGCAAAAATTTAAAATGAGGCCCCCAATGCTCACATATTGCACCATGACTCTCAAACATTTTGTTTGTATTGACATGCGCTGAGTTCAGACCGTTCAATGCGTGTGATCGACAATATTGAAGTCGTTTGGCTCTTGTTCCTCGGCCTCTTTACACCGGCTAATGAAGAATGATGGGGACAGAACACTAATAGATCACTCTGTCCCCATACAGTATCATATAAGCAGCAGAGCTGGTGAGTCGAAGTCAGTGTCCATTTTGGTGAAGTTGGTATCAAATGGATAGACTCTGACTCCTTAAATACAGTATATAATACATTGGGTGCAGGATGTGCTGTAATTTTTTCATAATAATGTGGGAAAGTTATGAAATGTCCTATAAATGAGCAGTTTTCTCATTCGTTGAACGATTGCTAACATGTTTATATATATGAACTCTCGTCTGTTCAGCCAGTATTTAAAAATGTGCATGACACACAAACACACACAGACTATCACTGTGTGTCTATACCCAGCCATCTACATATTCTAATAACATATAGTCAAGTTAGAATAATGCAAAAATGTGTGAATATATATATATATACATACATACATATATATATATATACACACACACAGTTAAATGGCACATGCTTATACAAACATACACACACACGTACATGACACGCATTTATACACACATACATGGCACGCACTTATACATACATACATGGCACACACATACATACTTCTAAATGGCACACACTTATACACACATACATGGCACACACTTATACACACATACATGGCACGCACTAATACACACACATACATACATAAATGGCACACATACATGGCACGCACTTATATACACACATAGCACGCACTTATATACACACACATGGCACGCACTTATATACACACACATGGCACGCACTTATATACACACACATGGCACGCACTTATATACACACACATGGCACGCACTTATATACACACACATGGCACGCACTTATATACACACACATGGCACGCACTTATATACACACACATGGCACGCACTTATATACACACACATGGCACGCACTTATATACACACACATGGCACGCACTTATATACACACACATGGCACGCACTTATATACACACACATGGCACGCACTTATATACACACACATGGCACGCACTTATATACACACACATGGCACGCACTTATATACACACACATGGCACGCACTTATATACACACACACGGCACGCACTTATATACACACACACATGGCACGCACTTATATACACACACATAGCACGCACTTATATACACACACATGGCACGCACTTATATACACACACATGGCACGCACTTATATACACACACATGGCACGCACTTATATACACACATGGCACGCACTTATATACACACACACATGGCACGCACTTATATACATACACACATGGCACACACTTATATACACACACATGGCACGCACTTATATACACACACACACGGAACACACACAAACATGTACATGGCACGCACTTATATACACACACATGGCACACACTTATACACACACATTCATAAATGGCACACACACATGCTGCACAACAAATGCTCATTTGATACATGTGATTCACATAAACATATACACATAGCTCACAGACAGCACACACTATACACACCACACACACCACACATACACACACCTCAGATACACACACTGCTTTCACACTGCACACACCTCAGATACACACACTGCTTTATGCTGGAGGGAATGAGCTGTCCCACACTTTCATATGCAGCCCTCCTGCTCCCAGCAGACACCTCTCTGCCCTCTCCTCTGCTGGGACTGCCGACAAGAGCAGGAGGAGCTGACAGCAGGACAGGAGCCATCATCACCAGGAGCAGCACACACAGTGGGACGGTGCTCTTCTACTTATCTGCCAGCTCAGGTTGGTAGCTGCCATCTCTAGCTCTCGCTCCCCCTCAGAGGTGCTGTGCAGGAGGACAGGAGCACTGGCCAATGAGCACTTCTATCACGCTGATGGGGGAGGTTCAGTGGGCGGTGCTCCTGTGCTTCATTGCACGCTCCTTTTTCACTGCAGAAACATCCAGACAGTCCCCCTGAGTACATGGCCTGTGGTGACATCACGGTCACATGGCAGGTCACCTGATCGTGATGTCACTACAGGTCCTTAACTAGTCTCTACATCGGAAGCTTCACTGATAATGCTATTATCACTGAAGCATCTGCTGTAAATGCTGGGGGCCCCCAAGGGAGAGTTCAGGAATAAGTGGCAGCGGGTATTTGTTCTTCCCCATAATGTTGTTTAGGCCTCTATAATCAATACAGGGACGAAGAGAACCATCCTTCTTCTTCACGAAGAAGCCTGCTCCGGCTGGAGAAGAGGACTTCCAAATAAAACCCTTAGCAAGATTCTCTTGAATATATTCCGACATGGCTTGCGTCTCTATAGGCGAGAGGGGATAGATCCTACCTCTAGGAGGGATAGCACAAGGAACGAGATCAATGGGACAATCGTACGGTCAGTGTGGAGGAAGTTTCTCAGCCTCCCTTTTGTCAAAAACATCCAAGAAAGAACTGTAGACAAAGGGTAAAGCGGAGGAGGAAGAAGAAGAAGAAACACCCACAGGACGCACCGGCAGCAGACAACATTCCAGGCAGAACTCTCTCCAGTGCAAAACATTACCATTATGCCAATCTAAAGAGGGCTCGTGGTTCCGCAACCAAGGAAGACCAAGAAGTATAGGATGAGAAAGACCGGCTAAAACATAAAATGCAATTTTCTCCCTATGCAAAACCCATACTTGAAGCTCCACCTCATGTGTAACTTGCGTAATGGTCTCCTGTAAAGGTTTACCATCTACGGATGCAAGGATCAGAGGATTCTCCAAGGTCCTGATAGGGACCGAAAATTTAATGACCTCCTCGAGCCTAAAATACCCTGTAGCGCCCGAATCCACATAAGCGTCTAAAGAAAAACCCTTACCACAAATGTGCAATAAGACAAACAAAGTGAGAGGTAGAGAGGTATCACATATACCTAGGGAGGCCTCTCTTACCTGACCTAGGCGGAGAAGTTTTCTTGACGTTCAGGACAATTTCACAACAGATGAGAGGTGCTCCCGCAATAGAAGCATAGCCCTTGAGTATGTCTCTCCTTACGTTGTTGTTTAGACATCCTGAGACAGTCGACTTGCATCGGTTTCAGGAGCGGACTCCATGGAACATATTCCGGATCGAGGACTGAATGCAGGGGAAGGCCGAAAAAGTCTCCTCTCCCGGGCACGCTCCTGGAAATGAAGATCAATACGGGTAGCCAGGGAAATCAAATCCTCAAAGACCGCTGGGGTGTCCCGACCGGCAAGCTCATCCTTTATACGCCCGGAGAGACCTCGCCAGAAGGCACCCACCAAAGCCTCATGATTCCAGCCTAAATCAGAAGAGAGGGAGCGAAACTGGATGGCATACTGGCCCACAGTTAGGAACACTTGATGAAGATTAAAGAGAGCCTCCGTAGTAGAGGCCAGACGTCCCGGTTCATCGAAAACACAACGAAAAGTCTCCAAAAATACAGACAACTGGGAGACAATGGGGTCGTCTTGCTCCCAGAGGGGATTAACCCAAGCCAAGGCATCACCCTCCAAATGGGAAATCAAAAAGGCTACCTTTGCCAGATCAGTAGGATATTGCTGGGGCAAAAGATCAAAATGGAGACTACATTGATTTACAAAACCTGAACACAATTTGGGATCACCATTGTACCGCAGAGGTTTTGCCAAGTGGGGAGGCGGGTGGGGAGCAGAGACAGAGGCAGAAGTAGAAGCGGCCGATTGTAAAGAAAGCAACCGGTCGTCCACCGACGCCATATAAGTAAGAATATGAGCCTGGGTGTCTCGCTGCTGAGCCAACTCCTGCTGTAGGCCAGCTAATTGAGAAGCATTCCCAGGATCCGAAGACTGAAGCAAGGACAGACGGGTGTCCATAGTCTTCATGAAGGACATAATACGGGTCTGATTCTCCCATAAAAAGACCAGCTCTTTTTGTGTGGCAGAAGCTCCAGCGGGGTCTAGGGCATGTGCTTACTGTTAGGATTCTTAGTAGAACCTGAGAGTGGACCCTCTGGGTCGTGGCTCTAGAGCCCCCGAGGACAAGAGGACCAGATGGAACCACCCCCTATACAGGGAGCGTTAGGAGCAGGCCCAAGGGGGATGGAGACACAACTGCTAGAGCCAAAGGGGCGACTACAAGTCAGAAAAAAGGAGACCAAAGACAGAACGGAAAGGACGACTGGAACTGGGAAGGCTGGGTATATGATGGAACTTCAGGAGCTGGACACGGACGAAAACGATGCTGCAAATAAGGAGACAAAAAGAAATGAAGCCAGGAAGACAAGACTAAATGCAAGACAAGTATATGTTAGGACAACGGACCGGAAAGACAGAGACTCAGGGACAGATATGGCGGAGACATGGGGCAGGGATGACTGGGACATGGGGCAGGTACGGCGGAGACACAGGGCACAGGACAGGTATGGCGGAGATACGGAGTAGGTATGGCTGAGACGCAGGACCGGTATGCGCAGACACGGGGCACAGGGCAGTTATGGCAGAGGCACGAAGCAGGAAAGGCTGGGACACAGGGCAGGCACGGCGGCGACAAGAGGCAGAGATAAAGAGGAGCCTGAAGGAAAAAGGAACGCTGACAGCAAGGTACAGCGAAAACCTCAGAAGCACAGGCGTCTTACCTGGGAAGACGCCGGGAAAAAATACCCGATGGGCGCCGCCATGTTGGGGCGGAGCCATCGGGTCAGGACCTCACAGAGAGCCCTGAGGTGCAGGAGGAGTGACTGCACATGTACGAAGAAACAACGCGCCCGGAACCAGCAAAGACAGAGGAAGAGCGGCGAGGGACAGAGTCGGGGGCGCGCCTGGGGATGGGAGAAGGCAGGTAAGTATGCGCGGTTGTGACACAAGCGAGAGAACGCACGCACACAGGACCTTTAGTAAGATGTTTTAAAGGGCCAGCAGCCCACTTTGTACTTTGTACAGAGATGCCAGCTCACCGGGCATCTGCCCGGCCCAGCAGATTAGCAATCTGGGCGAGGTTGCATCTATCCTGATGTGGTGAATTGTAAAGACACTGAGGGTGAGGTGGAGGGGTGGGAGGGGCTTTTAACCTCTCGTGTTTCCTGTCCCTAGAGGATGAGTAGGACTACCTCCTGACAAAAATACAATTACGTGTAGAACTAATTCCTAATTTGTTTTACTCAGCCTAATCTGACCTGGATTATAGATTTTGTCCACAGACGTGCATTAGATGCAACAAAAGTACCTTTAGTAAGATGTTTTAAAGAGCCGGCGGCCCACTTTGTATTACAGAGCCGCCAGCCCACCGGGCATCTTCCCGGGTCGGAAGATTAGCAATCGGGCCTGGTTGCATCGTCGGGCGTGCAGAGGAGCGGATCCCTGGCTGGCCAGTACAGCAGGAAGCAAAAACAGAAGCTCCGACGCTGGTACTGGTCAGCGTCAGACAGAAGAGCCCTGTGTGCGCTGCGGCGGCCCTTTCAAACTTGTTACTGAAGGCCCTGTGTGTGCACTCTCATGCTTGCACACACTGACAAGGGCCGCAGCTGCACGAGTGCACGTGCGAGCTGACAAGGGCCACCATGGCGAAGTGCCACAGCGGCCCTTGTCAGTGCGTGCAAGCGAGAGAGTACAAGCACACAGGACCTTTGGTAAGATGTTTTAAAGGGCCGGCGGCCCACTTTGTATTACAGAACTGCTAGCCCACCGGGCATCTGCCCGGCCCGGCAGATTAGCAATCCGGGCGAGGTTGCATCTATCCTGATGTGGTGATTTGTAAAGACACTGAGGGTGAGGTGGAGGGGTGGGAGGGGCTTTTAACCTCTCGTATTTCCATCAGGAGGTAGTCCTAATCATCCTCCAGGGACAGGAAACACAATTACGGGTAGAACTAATTTCTAATTTATTTTACTCAGCCTAATCTGACCTGGATTATAGATTTTCTCCACAGACGTGCATTAGATGCAAAAAATCTGCAGGTAAAAAACGCACAAAAGTCAGATGACTGAATCACAGTTTTGTCAAAGCCAAATATCGTGAAGTATCAATAGAAGAATATTTTGGAGCTTATTTTTCATTCTTTGAAAATTTTTTTTTTTTTTGCAACAGTGGAAAGAGATTTTCTGAAATCAAAAACCCTCATTAAAAAATGATAGTGTTAGCCCTTTCAAAAGTAATTTGGGTGCAATGGAGGGAGTGATGTAAGGCCAATCAACTAATCAGCTTCTTCTATACAATATTTACACAGGAAAATCCAATAACAGATGAAATGAGCGGGATCTCTCCAACTAAGTAAAAGTGCGACAGCCTCAAAAAACTCACAAATCACTAGACCCATATGACATTGACAGAACATTTTGGGGTAAACACCATGTTTTGCCTTTATTTGCAATCCTGGTGGATTTGCAACCACAAAAAAATAATTCTGGTGTTTCAATTTTTTTTCCTCTTTGAAGCATTTACTGATCAAGATAGTTAATTTTATATTTTGATAGATCAGACTTTTATGGACGCAGAAATGCCTAATGTTTATTTCGCATTTCTTTAATTTTAACCCCTTTCTGCAATTAGACGTACTATTCTGTCCATGTCGGGTGGGCCCTACTTCCCATGGATGAAATAGTACGTCATAGGCCGATCGCCGCTGGGTGTCAGCTGATTATTACTGCTGACATCCGGCACTATGTACCCGGCACATTAACCCCCGAAACACTGCGATCAAAGATGATCGCAGCGTTCCGGTGGCATAGGGAAGCATAGTGCAGGGAGGGGGCTCCCTGCGTGCTTCCCTGAGACCCTCGGAGCAACGCGATATGATCGCGTTGCTCCGAGGGTCTCCTACCTCCTCCTCCCTGCAGGCCCTGGATCCAAAATGGCCGCGGGGGGCCTCCTGGGTCCTGCAGGGAGGTGGCTTCCAAGCACCTGAGAGCAGGCGCCAGGAAGCTTCCCTGCACTGCCTGTCAGATCGCTGATCTGACATAGTGCACTGCAAAGTGTCAGATCAGCGATCTGTCACTATAATGTGACGTCCCCCCTGGGGAAAAGTAAACAAGTAAAAAAAATTATATTTACATGTGTAAAAAAAAATTAAATTCCTAAATAAAGAAAAGAAAAATATTGTTCCAATAAATACATTTCTTTATCTACATAAAAAAAAAACAATAAAAGTACACACATTTAGTATCGCCGCGTCCGTAACGACCCACCTAAAAAACTGTCCCACTAGTTAACCCCTTCAGTGAACACCGTAAAAAAAAAAAAAACGAGGCAAAAAATGACGCTTTATTATCATACCGCTGAGCAAAAAGTGGATCAATAAGACAGGTATAAATAACCATGGTACCGCTGAAAACATCATCTTGTCCAGCAAAAATTGAGCCGTCATACAGCATCATCAGCGAAAAAATAAAAAAGTTATAGTCCTCAGAATAAAGCGATGCAAAAATAATTATTTTTTATATAAAATAGTTTTTATCGTATAAAAGAGCCAAAACATAAAAAAATTATATAAATGAGGTATCGCTGTAATCCTGGGGCGCAGGACGTGACACTTTCCCTCTCTATGCTGCACCAGCTTCCACCTCTAACAATTCAGGTAATATTTAACAGCTTAATGATTGTCTTCATTAGGCCGGCGTCACACTGGCGTTTTAAACGGCCGAGTGCAATGCGATAAAAAATCGCATTGCACTCGGACCAATGTTAAGCTATGGGGCAGCTCCCAGCAGCCGACTTTTTGTCAGCCATTTTCCTCGGTCCAAGACAATTGCAGCATGCTGCGATTGTCTCGGACCGAGGAATACTCTGGGCTCACTCGCACCCATATAAGCCTATGGGTGCGAGTGAGACAGCGCACACCACTCGGATATCATCTGAGTGCTGTGCGTTATACACTGACCCCAGCAATGGAGGAGATGGCGAAATTCATTTCTCCGCCTCCTCCGCAGCTGTGCTCCGATCCTCCCTGTGCGAGAGAATCGGAGCACAGACGCATGACACTCGGCTCCTGCTCTGCTGCGAGCAGGAGCCGAGTGTCATTAGCTCTCGCATCGGATGCAATACGCCAGTGTGACGCCGGCCTCACTTTCACATTCAGCCGGATTTCATTGCAGCTTTTCATGCCGCACACTCTATTGCCATCTAGTGACCACTCTTTAAATGACATAGCATTGATTTGCTTTCTGCTGTATATGAACAAGTGCCATTCTTAATTTGTTTTTCATAAATATATATTCTGATGTGAGGGGATTATTACACTTTGTTGTGTTAAGTCTACCCTTTTAGGATACAGGGCTGCAAATGGTCCCAAAGAGACACTGTTTTTATGTCCACCCATATTAGCAAGCCCATATAACTATCCTATTGAAATACTCTACATGTGCAGACATATTTGATAAAAAAGAAAAAAATCTTTAAAAAAACGCTAACTTTTTTTGTGTCACATCCTGACTTGTTTGGTGTTCCCATTTTTTCCACCTTCCTGTCTTTCTATGCTGTTTGATTTTAAAATATTGTTTCAATAAAGGAAAAAAATGTTTTATTCATATTTATGCGTCACTTCGTGCCTTGTTAGGTAATCTATATATGTATCTATGATTGAAGTGCTAATTAGTTGCCTATTTAACTTTGGATTATGGGATTAATTTTTTATATAAAATAGTTTTTATAAAAGCGCCAAAACATTAAAAAAATGATATAAATGAGGTATCGCTGTAATCGTACTGACCCGAAGAATAAAAATGCTTTATCAATTTTACCAAACGTTGAACGGTATAAGCGCCCCCCCAAAAAAGAAATTCATGAATAGCTGGTGTTTGTTCATTCAACCTCACAAAAATCAGAATAAAAAGCGATCAAAGAATGTCACGTACCCGAAAATTGTACCAATAAAAATGTCAACTCAAGACCTCACATGACTCTGTGGACCAAAATATGGAAAAATTATAGCTCTCAAAATATGGAGACGCAAAAACTATTTTTTGCAATAAAAAGCATCTTTTAGTGTGTGACAGCTGCCAATTATAAAAATCCACTAAAAAACCCGCTATAAAAGTAAATTAACCCCCTCATCACCCCCTTAGTTAGGGAAAAATAATACAATTTAAAAAAATGTATTTATTTCCACTTTCCCATTAGGGTTAGTGCTAAAGTTAGGGTTGGGGCTAAAGTTAGGGTTACAGTTAGGGTTGGGGCTAAAGTTAGGGTTTGGATTACATTTACGGTTGGGATTAGGATTATGGTTGGGATTAGGGGTGTGTTGGGTTTCAGTTAGAATTAGGGGAGTTTCCACTGTTCAGGCACATCAGGGGCTCTCCAAACTCGACATGGCATCCGATCTCAATTCCAGCCAATTCCAGCTCTCCCATGCGCCTAAACAGGGGTTTACTCCAACATATGGGGTATCAACTTACTCAGGATAAATTGGTCAACAACTTTTGGGGTCCAATTTCTCCTGTTACCCTTGGTAAAATACAAAACTGGGGGCTAAAAAATAATTTTTGTGGAAAAAAAAAGATTTTTTATTTTCACGGCTCTACGTTATAAACTGTAGTGAAACACTTGGGGGTGCAAAGTTCTCACAACACATCTAGATAAGTTCCTTGGGGGGGTTAGTTTCCAATATGGGGTCACTTGTGAGGGGTTTCTAATGTTTAGGTACATCAGGGGTTCTGAAAATGCAACGTGACGCCTGCAGACCAATCCATCTAAGTCTGCATTCCAAACGACGCTCTTTCCCTTACGAGCTCTGCCATGCGCCCAAACGGTGGTTCCCCCCCACATATGGGGTATCAGCGTACTCAGGAGAAATTTTACAACAACTCTCGGGGTCCAATTTCTGTTGTTACCCTTGGTAAAATAAAACAAAATTGAGCTGAAGTAAATTTTGTGTGAAAAAAAAAGTTAATTGGTTTTTTTAAAACATTCCAAAAATTCCTGTGAAACACCTGAAGGGTTAATAAACTTTTTGAATGTGCTTTTGAGCAGTTTTTAGAATGGTGTCACACTTGGGTATTTTCTATCATATAGACCCCTCAAAGTGACTTCAAATGTGATGTGGTCCCTAAAAAAAATGATGTTGTAAAAATGAGACATTGCTGGTCAACTTTTAACCCTTATAACTCCCTAACAAAAAAAAAATTTTGGTTTCAAAATTGTGCTGATGTAAAGTAGACATGTGGGAAATGTTACTTATTATGTATTTTATGTGACATATCTCTGTGATTTAAGGACATAAAAATTCTAAGTTGGAAAATTGTGAAAATTTTTGAAATTTTCCGTTTTTTTTTTCACAAATAAATGCAGGTAATATCAAAGACATTTTACCACTATCATGAATTACAATATGTTATGAGAAAACAGAATCATCAGGGTCCGTTGAAGCGTTCCAGAGTTATAACCTCATAAAGGGACAGTGGTCAGAATTGTAAAAATTGGCCCGGTCATTAACGTGCAAACCACCCTTGGGGGTAAAGGGGTTAATAAAAGAACACAGAGGATCTGAATTTTTTATTTTTCATACACTTTTTTTTACCTTATTTTTATGTCTCCATCAATTGAAAGAATGTAAACTACTAGTTTGTTTTAAATATTTGAAAATACATTAACAAAGCCCTCCTGGGCCAAAATGGGGCAATTAATATAATCCTTGCCCTGTCTTCTCTGATTTTCCTTACTACCAGAGGCAACAGAGACAACGGGGGCGTAGGCCAGATTGAAATCCCACTTCCGTAGAAAGGCGTCCACCACAGGGGTTTTTTCCCTCGGGTTGAGAGAACAGAATTGTTTTACTTTTCTGTTTCTTCTGGTGGCAAAAAGGTCTATGTCTGGTTAACCCCACAGGCGGACAATCTGGCTGAAGACAGCTCCATTCATACACCACCCTCCCTGCCTCAGCATGTTGCGGCTTAGAAAATCTGCTATGGTGTTGTCTTTTCCTTTGATGTGAAGTGCTGTCAAAGATAGAAAATGTCTTTCTGCTGTCTGAAAAAGGTGTTACTTTATTTCCATCAGAGCCTCGGATTGGGTCCCACCTTGGTGGTTGATATAGGCCACTGTGACTTGAATGTCTGAGAGGATTCTGACATGGTGGTCCTGTAGGTATACGAGGAGTTTTTTAACTGATAGCTCTACCGCCAATAGTTCCTTCAGGTTGGATGAACCATCTACCTGGGAATCCCATTGTCCCTGCACCACCATATCCCCCATACGGGCCCCCAATCCCGCGGGACTGGCGTCAGTAGTTACTATACGAGATATGCTATTCTCCCAGGGAATCCCTGAAGACAAATTATCCCTGTTAAGCCACCATTTTAAGGAGCTTACGGCAGATGGTTGTAATGTTATTTTTCCTTGTAGGGACCCCCGTAAAGCTCTATCATAAAATAAAACATCCTTCTGAAGGCCTCTTGTGTGAACCTGAGCCCATTTGAAGGCCAGAATACAAGACATTAGGGAACCTAGAAGGGACATGGCCTGCCCTGAGGGTCATGGAGGATCTATTTACTGCCCGCAGAACCTGATGACGGATGTGAATTATTTTGTCAGTTGGCAGACGACACTGTTGATTCTCTGAATCTAAAATGAGATGGAGAAATTGCTGGACCCTCAAGGGTTGTAACTGGGATTTTTCCGAGTTTATTAACCAACCCAGGTGTTCGAGAGGATATAGACCTTTTTAACTGTGAGAGACAATGATATGCTGAATTGCCTAAAATTAAGAAGTCGTCTAAGTATGGAATAATCAAGATGTCTGATTCTCGAATTTTGGCCATAACTTCAGAGATTAGTTTTGTAAAAACCCATGTACTACTTAAAGGCCAAAGGGGAGAGCTCTATCCTGAAAATTTCTGACTATGCCATCTATGGAGACGGCTACTCTCAAGAAGCGTTGATAATCTGAGTGACTGGGTACATGGTAGTATGCGTCTTTTAAATCTAAGACCACTATAAAAACCGTTTTGAAACAACATTTTTATTGCTGAGCCAACTGTCTCCATTTTAAAGGGTCGAGCGACGAGAAATCTATTAAGGGACCAAAGATTAATGATGGTCCTATAAGATTTGTCAAGCTTCTGGACCAAGAACAGGGGAGAGTAAAAACCTCTACCCTCCTCCGAAGCTGGAACCTCCATCATGACCCTTTTTTGGCACAATTTGACAACCTCAGACTCTAAGGCAGACTGTTCTATCAGGGAGGAACGGACAGGAATCCTCTTGAAATGATCCCCTGGGGTCAAAAAGAACTCAAGGTTAAGTCCTGTGGATATCACACCCTGCACCCAACTGCTGTTGGCGATAAGAGACCAGGATGGATAAAAGGCCGACAATCTACCTCCCATGGGAGCCGCTAGTCATTGGGATGTTTTTTTCCGTTCCTGCGATGAACGCCTGAACATGAAGCCCGGTACCTCTCTTCTTCTTGTCATCCCATTTAGAGCGGTCCCTTGATGGTCTTCTTTGACCGAATCAGCCAAAAGGATGTTGGAAGGAGGAGGAGAATGGATCTCTTTCTCATCCCCTGCTTTTATCTACCAATTCATCCAGGACAGAACCAAAGAGGTATTCCCCTTCACACGGGATGGTACAGAGCTTAGGCCTTGTTTGGTTATCTCCTGGTCAGCATTTTAGCCACAGAGCTCTGCGAGCTGCGTTGGAGAGACCCGCTGCCCTTGTCGCCATCCTGATTGAATCAATTGAGGCATCTGACAAGAAAGCCGTGGTCTCCTGATTTGTTGGAAGGGCACCCAGAATCGTCTCTCAAGGTGTTCCTTCTTTGAGCTGAGACTCAATTTGGTCCAGCCAGACAATCATATGTCTGGCTGCGCAAGTGGACGCCACTGCTGGTCTCGGGGATCTAGCTGCCATCTCCCAGGTTCCTTTAAGGAAAATGTCCGCCTTTCTATCTAGGGGATCTTTAAGAGAGCCCATATCCTCAAAGGGCAGGGAAGATTTTTTAGATGCCTTTGAGATTGCTGCATCTAGTTTAGGGGCTTTATCCCAGAGATTAACAGCTGGGTCATCAAAGGGGTATCTCCGCTTGAGGGTCGGAGGTAGGGAGCCACTGTTTTCCGGCCTTTTCCTTTCACAGAGAAACAGACCCTGAATCTTCTCATTCAAGGGAAAGGATCTACGTCTCCTTTGATCTAGACCCTTAAAATTGACATCCTGTATGGACATTTCAGATCTGGGTTCTGCTATCCCCATTGTTCTCCTGACCGCTTTTACAAGTTTATTCACATGGTCTAGGGGCAGACAGAAGTGGCCCGAATCCTCTTCAGATGAAGAGGCCGAGAGAGATGATTCAGGTGAAACTTCATCCCCCCTCCAGTCTACTGACGAATCTGATTCTGGGAGATCCTTCTGCCTAGAACTTTCTCCATGGGACAGGGATTTTATAGACTCCCTTACTTCTATCCTGATCATTTCCTTCATACTTGAAGTTAAGTTAGGAGTCTCCTCTGCCACCTGAGGGGAACATTTAATGGGAAATAAGGGATATATAGGAACTACATTGTCTCCCACTCCCCCTTCCTAAGCCTCACCATCTTTTGGATACAGGGAGGTGCATAATCTCTTTGGACAAGAGTCCGGTAGGGGGATCCACAGAGGGAGCATTCCCTGTGCCTTGCCTTATCTGTGCACTTCTTCCCCTAAGAATAAAAACATAAGGGGGAGGCTGCATCTCTGACAGAACATTCACGAAGATCACTCACCAGTGTCTGCAGAGATAGGGAGCGGAATACGAGGGGGGAATTTTTCAGTCGATGTCATTCGCCTGGAAGAAGTCCTGCGGCTGGATCGGTCACTCAGCTGGCCACCTCCATCCCGACTTTTCTGTGGGGCCTGAGGCTTGTCTGTAGTCTGCTGGACTGCAGCTTCCACTGGCTACACAGTGTGCAGCTGCTCATCCTCCATTGTGAGGAAAATGGGCCAAAAGCAGGGATCTCTCCATCTGATGGCCCAATTTATCCTCCTCTGTTCCGGGTCGGCAGGTGAATCCGCTCCTCTCCCCGGCATCCCCCGCAAGTGCTAATCAGTTTCTAATGGAACTGAATCTGGTCTCCAGTCTCTCTATATGGTGGCCGCCATTTTCCCGGCACTAGAAACCCCCCTGCGCAGGCGCAGAAGGGAGCCGGCGCCGGTGACCCGGATGTACACACCGGCCCCGCCTCCCGATGCCACCCGGGGCATTGAGCGTGCCAGGGACCGCTCTGGGATGCCGGAAGAGAGCTGCACGCGCCCGCACATCAGAAACTGCTGCTCGGGACACACAGAGAACCCGCACCGCAGGAGCCTCAGGGAGCCCAGGAAAATACTTACTTCGACGCTGGCCTTTTCCGGAGACAGTGATCCTCCGGACCCTGCTCCCTGCTGCTTGCTCACTGCCATGCCACCATCGAGGAGCACCGTGGCGCTTCCATGATTCTTGCACCTGGTCGAGGTAGGAGACCCCCCGCTACCTGAGTCGACCGGCCGAGCCTGGGATCCCAAATCCTATAGGGATCCGTCCCATCAGGAACAGGAAACCAACTGATGCGTGGGAGAGGAGCCGCCTCTTTTGTATCTGCAAGTTTCCTGTTCCTGAAGGGAAGATCCCCTCTCTCGTGGTGCTGTCATGGGAGTCCGAATAAATATAATTCCACCATTGTCTTCTTGGGTTTCATTTTCACAGTTTTACAGGTTCATTGTGATTACATTTTCTCATTTTAGAAAACTATTTGGCCCTGGCTACTGATAATTATAAAATAACAAATCATGTACTCACCGTCCCTGAGTCCTGCTCTCTGTTATTGATTGTGGCACTGATGTCAACAGTGGCAGGCAGTCAGTGAGCTCACCAAATGGGTTGTCCACTACTGGGACAATCCCTTCTCGATCAGAATGTTTCCCCCCATTAAATAAAAAACACCTATACTCACCTCTACAGTCATGGCCAAAAGTTTTGAGAATGACACCAAAATTATATTTTCACATGATCTGCTGCCCTCTGTTTTTTATTAGTGTTTGTCTGATGTTTATATCACATACAGAAATATAATTGCAATCATATTATGAGTACCAATAGGTTATATTGACAGTTAGAATGAGTTAATGCAGCAAGTCAATATTTGCAGTGTTGACCCTTCTTCTTCAAGACCTCTGCAATTCTCCCTGGCATGCTCTCAATCAACTTCTGGACCAAATCCTGACTGATAGCAGTCCATTCTTGCATAATCAATGCCTGCATTTTGCCAGAATTTGTTGGTTTTTGTTTGTCCACCCGTCTCTTGATGATTGACCACAAGTTCTCAATGGGATTAAGATCTGGGGAGTTTCCAGGCCATGGACTCAAAATCTCTATGTTTTGCTCCATGAGCCATTTAGTTATCACCTTTGCTTTATGGCAAGGTGCTCCATCATGCTGGAAAAGGCATTGTTGGGCGCCAAACTGCTCTTGGACGGTTGGGAGAAGTTGCTCTTGGAGGACATTCTGGTACCATTCTTTATTCATGGCTGTGTTTTTAGGCAAGACTGTGAGTGAGCCGATTCCCTTAGCTGAGAAGCAACCCCACACATGAATGGTTTCAGGATGCTTTACAGTTGGCATGAGACAAGACTGGTGATAGCGCTCACCTCTTCTTCTCTGAATAAGCTGTTTTCCAGATGTCCCAAACAATCGAAAAGGGGATTCATCAGAGAAAATGACTTTGCCCCAGTCCTCAGCAGTCCACTCCCTGTACCTTTTGCAGAATATCAGTCTGGTAGTCCGATCCCGCAGCTGAAACAGTTTTAAGATACGGTCCTGGAGCTTGCTGGTCTTTCTTGGGCGCCCTGGAGCCTTTTTGACAACAATGGAAGCTCTCTCCTTGAAGTTCTTGATGATGCGATAGATTGCTGACTGAGGTGCAATCTTTGTAGCTGCGATACTCTTCCCTGTTAGGCCATTTTTGTGCAGTGCAATGATGGCTGCACGTGTTTCTTTAGAGATAACCATGGTTAACTGAAGAGAAACAATGATACCAAGCACCAGCCTCCTTTTAAAGTGTCCAGTGATGTCATTCTTACTTAATCATGACTGACTGATCGCCAGCCCTGTCCTCATCCACGCCCACACCTGTGTTAATGGATCAATCACTAAAACGATGTTAGCTGCTCCTTTTAAGGCAGGACTGCAATGATGTTGAAATGTGTTTTGGGGGTTAAAGTTCATTTTCTGGGCAAATATTGACTTTGCAAGTACAGTAATTGCTGTTAAGCTGATCACTCTGACATTCAGGAGTATATGCAAATTGCCATTAGAAAAAATGAAGCAGTAGACTTTGGAAAAATTAATATTTGTCTCATTCTCAAAATTTTTGTCAATGACTGTAGTGCTGGTGCCGTTCCAGTGATGTTGGCACTTGCGGCCTTATGTGAAGTTGTTAGGTCACTTAAGCCTTGCCACCCCATGAACACTGGTGCGACTGTCCCACCTTAAGATGTATACGTAATCAAGATAGATTGAGCGTCCAGCCGCAGCCACTGGAGTTCAGTATAGGCGTTTTTACTTTTATTTTAATGGTGGCAAACATTCAGATTGAGAAGAGGTTGCCCTAGCAGTGGACAACCCCTTTAAAATAATTTAGTTATTTTCAACTTTTAAACACTAGGAGGAGCAGCTGCTAAAATTGGTGATATAAACCAGGTGTAATGCTAGCTCGCTTTATGACTGCAGTAAATATAGGCAGGATCTGCTCACATGTCTGATGTCACCCCCCCCCCACACACACACACACACACTTGGCATTTGCAAAAGAAAGGGAAGAATACAATTTAGGATTACAGTGCAGCTGCATTGTATGATAAAAATTACCTGCTAACACGATTCTCTAGGCAGTACGATGACGGCGATACCAAATGTATAATTCAGACATTTCGAAAATAAAAAATAAAAAAATGGTAAAAATGGCTTGTTTTCTGAGACTCGTAACTTTTTATTTTTCTGTGTGAGGGCTTTTTTGACATGATTATTTGGGGAAACGTAAGCTGTTTTGGTTAGTTCTTTTTTAAAGGAGGTGAGGTGACCAAAAAAAAAGAAATTCTGGTATTTTGATAATTTTTTTCCAAACATGGCATTTCCAGTAGTGGAAAGCTAATTGTTAGTGGAGGGGAGTGCGCTGACTACGCCCCACTCTAACACCTCCTCCTACTTCCTAGCTCGTTCAACTACTATTACTTGAATCTGTTCCTAGGGAAGTTGGGTACTTGGGGAAAGCTGAATAGTCCTGGTGAGTACTTGCCAATAACTACAGTGGTCTCATGGCTGCAGCCAGCAATGATGACGGCTTGGCTCTGATCACTGTAAGGACCAGTGACAGAGGGAAATTGTAACCCAGCGCACAGCGCTGAACTACACAAAGATGGTGGCAAACTCCATCTACAGCTGTGAACTGGACTTGATATTGTACTTCACAGCTGAGGTAGCCACAATAGAGGAGATAGGAGGGTTGGCATCCGACTGCAATGAAGGCATTGCAGGGTTAATGTAGTCCAGCCATGTTAATCTCTTAGTGATCAATACCTCAGTAAACGGCAGCACACACTTTTACATGTGACACATTGCTGAATTCTGTGTTTCAGCCTCTATCTCCTGCTGTCTTCAGATTACATAGCAAAAACCTGCTGACTAGTTCCCTTTAACTAACGTGTAGCACACAGGGATACATGACAGTAATATACCCCTGACGCACGTTTCAACGTTTCATGTGATGGCTTTCTCAAAGGGGAGAAAAGCCTTCGAGAAAGCCATCACGCGAAACGTGCGTCAGGGGTCTTGGGAAGGCCACCGCACTATCCTGACTTACTATGGGTGAGCATTATTTTTGACAAACTATTTGTTGAATGGACTTGGAGGTGTTATGCTTATGGCAATACTTGTGAGATTACTATACGATTAGAAATACCCGTGCACCCGGTCTTTCCTTTTTTCTGAATATTGATTGAATTACACACTTATGTGCTCTCCCAGGTCATAAAGTGGATGGGTGATTTTCCCGTGATGTACCTGTTTTGTCTCCTCCTTTTATGTAATTTTTGTAATATGTTCAATAAAGATCTAATTTTATAGTTACCCTTTTGGTGTTGCTAATACTCTTTTTCTCTAGTATAAAATATTCTTTTTGGAGTATTTCACCGGGCGATATGCCGTTTGGATATATTGGGAGGGTTTTCATGGTAGTACACCCTTGGCCGTTTATTATACGATGTGCTTGATGATTATTGTTTATATTAGTGACATTGCTGTGATGCTAGTCACTACTCACAGACAAGCCATGAGGCAGTGTAGTCAAACATTCCGGGGGTCATATACCAAGACAGCACATAGTAAACTAAAGGAGAAAGACAAAGGCTATATCAGGTAACAGTCCAAGGTCAGAATATTAGGAAGATAGCGAATCAAAACAAAGGGGATAGGCAAACGGATGGTCACAACGAAGTCTAAGGCCAGACACCAATAGATCAACAAACAAAGCACAGGCATACAAGGCAAACCACTGAGAATATGCTACGTCTGGCAGAGATCTGGGACTGACAACTTTTATCTACTGCAAGTAGTTGAGTAATCACGTGGAATAGGGAACACCTAAAGAAAGCTTAGCACCTTCCAGTCGCAGATTGGACTGTCAGTTGTCAGTCACTGTGTCCAAGACACACTGAGCGGAAGAATCATGATAATTTCTACCCATTCTGTGATTTCCATATTTCCTCATATTTTCTATGTTGGTGTTACAAATTCAATGTTGAGGAGTGTATATACTGAGTTCCTTGCTTGTTTTCAAGAGACAATAATCCCTGGAAGATTCCTTGCAAATAGTACACTTTCTCCATCTACCTGAGGAGATGAGCTCTAGTGATCTCTTCTATACATAGCTCAGGACACATGGATGGATTCCTGCTCATCATTAGTTTTTTAACCCACAGAGACAAACACACAGAGCCTGTTTCCTCTTTATCCTCTCTCCACCTATGCATAGTTTAATGTTTGGGTCACATGACACTTGCAGGCCATCTTGTCTGCGCAAGATGGACTTGAGCTGATTTTTCAGAGTGGATGACAAGTTCAGGAGGCAGGGAAATAAGTGCCTGATAAGTGGGGAAGGTAGCCTATTTCCTTGATAAAATATCTTACAAAGTTTCTTATATTCACCTGTGCTATTGATTTCTGAAAAGTGTGTTGAAAGTAAGGTTCCTTTTTTTTTCAGCGACATGTTGAAAGACGTGAAGAGCATATTACCTGTGTCATTACATCTAATGAAAGTCAACAGAGTCGCATTTCAACCTATGGCTTATCTTGACTGTGACTTGACTTTCAAACAAATAAAAGAAAATCAAATTTGATAGATTTTAGGTCGAAGGTTGCAAGTCAAAAGCAACTTTTATCCATAGTCTTCAGTGCAAGTTGTGTGCCACTGAGTTTCACACGCAATCTGTCTGTTGGATGCTTATTTTGCAGGAATAGAAAGTCATGCGACAGCAAAATGACAACAAATTGCACAAATGTTTTTACGTTTGTCAGTCGAGCTGTTAGAACTAATTTAAGTGGGAATAAGGATTTGGTTATTAGAGAGGCGGATAAAGGGGGGAATGTTGTGTAGCATTTCACCTGCTACGGGTCTTGGGGAACACTCGCTTGGCATAGGATTCAAGCACTCAGGCACGGTACCTCTCATAAATCTGTCCATATGGTTTATTATACTCCGCATAAACCAGACAGGGTACAGTCCATTTCATTACAACCATGAAACATTATAAGACATCAGACAGTTCATGTAGCAGGTAGGCTTCTCTGCTGTATGTTATGATCCCCCTGTCCGGGGTTACCTCTCAGGAGTTCCACTCCTCACACTGACTTCACGTCAGTCCCAGGTCCTCAACACAGACCGTCCAGGTCTACGGTCTCCAGGTGCTTCCAGAATGACTCCACTCCCAGGAGTCTCCAACACTGACCGTCCAGGACCTTGCACAAGAACAAACGGCTCCATACACAGGAACCTCACAGGACTATGTGACCCATACCTTGGTCACATTATCTACCTGTAACCACTCCCATAGGTGTGTGGCTAGTTTGTCCAGCCCATCTCACACAACTAGCCTAGTAAGTCTCCCTTGCCTATTATACAACATTACACAACTCTTGAGGGACTACAGGTCCCAGAACAACCACGTTACATCAGACTTACCACGCAGACTCCCTCTGCGACACATATCGGCCATTCACAACACTGCCTGTCACTGTTTCATCATAACTCTGCCTCCAAGTGCATCTTGAAGTGCACACACAGCGCCCCCTGGCTGTAACATTGGTCACTGCACCACAATTGTTATTTGGCCGGTTGATCCTTACTTAAAAGAAGCTAAAAGACAACTTCATAACCCTCTTTTTTACCAGACTTCCCTCAGACCCGACTGCAGTCTTTAACTTAAAATTGAACAATCTCATACAGGTTGCCTACTCATACAACGTCATTGACAAGAAAATGAAGGAATTTTTGATCACGAAACATCCGAGGGTCCCCACGTTTTACATGCTGCCAAAGATGCATAAATCGCTACATGAACCTCCAGGTAGGCCGATAGTGTCGGGCATTGGGGGCTTATTTGAAAAACCTTGCATCTATGTTGACTTCTTTTTACAACCAATGGTGACTACCCTGGCGTCACACATCAAGGACACGTCCCATTTACTGAATATGCTGAATGATCTTATTATTCCTCCTGATACTTCCATTGTCACCTTAGATGTAGAATCTCTGTATACCAGCATTCAACACGACCTGGGGATCCAAGCGGTGTCCTTTTTTTGAACCAACGTACCACTGGCGATCGGCAGCATGACTCCTTTCTTGTGGACCTCCTTCGTTTCATTCTGGACAAGAATTATTTTGTATTCGATCGAGTTTTTATAGGCAAGTGTCTGGTACTGCCATGTTAGCCATATGCTAACTTGTTTTTAGGGTGGTGGGAGGTTACTCAGGTGTTTGGTCTACCGGAATTTCACAAGTACGTTTTTAAATGGTGTCGCTATATTGACGATGTGCTTCTTTTTTGGGCTGGTTCCCTTGATTAATGTAGGAAATTTGTGGATGTCCTTAACAGTAACAGCTTTAACATTCATCTTACGGCTAATTTTCTCCGTTGCTGAATTTTTGGACTTGAATTTGACAATCGAGGATTCGCATGTGAAGACTACACTGTATCGAAAACTGACCTCGACCAACAACATACTTCATTACTCAAGTTTTCACCCAGAACATCTAAGGAAGGGCATCCCGAAGGGGCAATTTTTTTGTCTAAAAAGGAATTGCTCAACTCAGCAAGATTTTCTGATGCAAGCAAGAGATTTGACCAGTCGCTTTAGGGACAGAGGATACCCCAAGAAGGTAATTACAACTGCCTTTACTTCGGCTAGGGACTCAGATCGGGCACAACTCTTGAACCCACAGTTGAGGGACTCTTCTAGACCTTTGGGTTTGAAAACAACTTTTAATAATCAATGGCAGGCACTTTGGGGTATTCTATCAAGATATTGGGGAATTTTGGCAAGCGAACCCAAGTTGGCACCTCATATAGCCACGAAACCCACTCTGATAGCTAGGAAACCTCAATCACTTAAAGACTCTTTATGCCATAGCCATTTTAAGAGACCCACTCAAAGGTTGGAGAGGGGTATGCGACTGAAGGGGACTTTCGCTTGTGGTGGATGTAGTATCTGCCATCTTACGGTTGGCAGTCAAGGAATCCCCTTGCCTACTTTAACATCACCTGTTTCTTCAAGTACATTTTTTACTTGTAAGTCTAAAAATTTGATCTATGGCTTGGTGTGCAATTGTCCAAAGATCTATGTAGGCCAAACAAGCCAAGAACTCAGGCGTAGGGTACAACAACATCTGTCCACCATAAATAGAGCTAAAATTGACTTGGCCAAAGGCAAGACTCTGACACCAGTAGCAACCCATTTTCTACAGGTTCACAATGGTTCAAGTACGGGCCTGAGGATTTTGGGCTTGGAATCTGTACAGACAGACATTAGAGGTGGGGACATCACCCATGAATTACTGAGACGTGAATCTAAGTGGATCTTCAATCTCCGTAGTCTTTCACCTTTGGGGCTTAATGAAGATCTGCTCTTCACGGGTTTCTACAAACAGTTGTGACATACTGGCATTTTATTTTGGGGATCTGATATTTACTGTTTTGTAACTATCTCTGACTTACAGGTTCCCGGTTACATAATTGGACCCTTCGTTTTGTCTTCACTGATGGGATGGACATGTTATCTTTCTAATTTTCTATGACGATTGGAAAAAAGAAAAGGATATTAAAGTCCTTGCAATCAAGTCTCAGGGATTTGTCACCAGCTTCCTTATATCCGGATCTCTACTTGACAATCTGGGCATCAGCATTCGATCTCCAAATCTATTACTTATGTTTATATTATTTACAGTTGTAGTGATTTGAGTTCTATGTGATTGCTATATCAAACTTCTGCTTTATCACCTTCTCTATATTTTTCTGGGACCCGTGGAGATGGAGTGCCTAAGGACACTGTTTTCCTTGGCACTCAGGTGTTACAGGCACCTATTAATGACTATACTCTATCTTTGGTCACTCTGGAAAATAAATTGGTATTGTTATCATTTATCGGTTTTGGTGCCCTTTAAGTGGGGCGGGTGCATTGTCCGTTTGGATTAATCAATCTTGTTGACATTTGTAACCCGGCGGTTACTCTTAGGATAGAACATTGAGTAAACTGATTGTTTTTCTTGTATATGTTGCTTTCTCTCTCTGGCACATTAGTATTTCTTTTTCCATCTAGGGGAACCCGTGGAGATACAGTGTTAGGGGGATCTTTCTTGATCCCTTGGCACTTTGTCGTCTAGGGCTATTTCCCCGGTTTGTATCATTCCTTACCATCTCTCTATTTTCATTTGAATTTCCATCTTCATGTATAGAGGGTGCTGGGTTATACGAATCATTTCGTTACTTTGGTTGCCACTCTGCTTTGGGGTTAGTTTGCTATACGCAGGGATTTTATTATTATTATTATTATTATTATTATTATTATTATTGATTTATATAGCACCATTAGTTCCATGGTGCTGTACATGAGAAGGGGTTACATCAAAATACAAATATCACTTACAGTAAACAAAACTAACAATGACAGACTGGTACAGAGGGAAGAGGACCTTGCCCTTGCGGGCTTACATTCTACAGGATTATGGGGGAGGAGACAGTAGGTCGAGGGTTGCAGTAGCTCCAATGGTGTTGAGGTGGCCATGTGGTTTTTACAGGCTGTAAGCTTCTTTGAAGAGGTGGGTTTTCAGGTTTCTTTTGAAGGATCCAAATGTGGTGGATAACCGGATGTGTTGGGGCACTGAATTCCAGAGGATGGGTGATAATCGGGAGAAGTCTTGGAGGCGATTGGGTGAGGAGCGAATAAGCGTGGAAGAGAGGAGGAGGTCTTGGAAGGACCGGAGATTACGTGAGGGAAGATATTGAGAGATTAGTGTGGAAATATACGGAGGAGAAAGGTTATGGATGGCTTTGTAGGTCAGTGTTAGTAATTTAAACTGGATACGCTGAGAAATTGGGAGCCAGTGAAGGGATTTGCAAAGAGGTGAAGCAGGAGTGTAGCGAGGAGAGAGATTAATTAGTCGGGCAGCAGAGTTAAGGATGGACTGGAGGGGTGCGAGAGTGTTAGAAGGTAGGCCACAGAGGAGTATGTTGCAGTAGTCGAGGCGGGAGATGATTAGGGCATGCACGAGCATTTTGGTAGAGTGTGGGTTGAGGAAAGGACGGATTCTGGAAATATTTTTGAGCTGGAGGCGACAAGAGGTGGCGAGAGCTTGGATGTGCGGTTTGAAGGACAGGGCAGAGTCAAGGGTTACTCCGAGGCAGCGGATTTTGGGGACAGGTGAAAGTGTGATTTCATTTATTTTAATAGATAGATCAGGTAGGGAAGATATGCGTGATGGAGGAAAGATAATGAGTTCAGATTTATCCACATTGAACTTGAGGAAGCGAGAGGAGAAGAAGGAGGATATGGCTGATAGACACTCTGGGATTCTGGACAGCAAAGCGGTGACATCTGGGCCAGAGAGGTAGATCTGAGTGTCATCGGCATATAGATGGTACTGGAAGCCATAGGACCTTATGAGTTGTCCCAGGCCGAGTGTATAGATTGAGAAGAGTAAGGGTCCTAGGACAGAGCCTTGGGGGACACCAACAGAGAGGGGGCGAGATGAAGAGGTAGTATAGGGCAAGGTCTTTGACCCCAAAGGAAGAGAGGATCTGTAGTAGGAGGCAGTGGTCAACTGTGTCGAAGGCAGAAGACAGGTCAAGAAGGAGGAGTATAGAGAATTGTCTGTTAGCTTTGGCTGTCAGTAAGTCGTTAGTAATTTTGGTCAGGGCAGTCTCAGTGGAATGGTGGGGACGGAAGCCAGATTGTAGGTTGTCGAAGAGAGAGTTAGCTGCAAAGTGAGAGGAAAGTTCAGCATGGACGTGCTGCTCAAGGAGTTTGGAGGCAAATGGGAGCAAAGATATGGGGCGATAGCTAGACATAGCGCTCGGGTCAAGTGATGGCTTTTTGAGGATAGGTGTGATTGTGGCATGTTTGAAGGCAGTGGGGAAGGTACCAGAAGTTAGTGAAAGGTTGAAGAGATGGGTTAGGGATGGGATTAGTGTGGTTGTGAGGTTGGGGAGGAGGTGGGATGGGATGGGGTCAAGTGCACAAGTGGTGAGGTGTGATTTGGAGAGAAGATGAGCAAGCTCCCCTTCAGAGATTTTGGAGAGTGAAGTTATGGGTTTTGGGCATTGGTCTCTCATACAAAGGGGTTGCGGTGGTTGGACAGCAAAGACTTGCCTTGTTTGTTCTATCTTATTTTTGAAGTGCGTGGCAAAGTCCTCGGCAACGATCAGGGAACTCGGAGGGGGCAGTGGTGGGCAGAGGAGGGAGTTAAAAGTGTTGAACAACTGTTTGGGGTTGTGGAATAAGGAAGATATGAGGGTTGTGAAGTAGGCCTGTTTAGCAGACGTGAGAGCTGATTTGAATGCCAGTGTTGCTTGTTTGAGTGCAGTGAAATCATCTTGTGATTGCGTTTTCTTCCAACGCCGTTCTGCAATTCTGGACACTTACCGAAGCTTTTTAGTGATGTTATTGTGCCAGGGTTGTCTATTGGTTCGTCGCACTCTGCTATGCATGACAGGGGCGACCGTGTCAATAGCTGATGCAAGAGTTAATGTATGCTTTTCAACTAGCCTCTTTTCTAACAAACTGACTTTGCTCGATTTGACTATCCGTGTCTGGATGCATGAATGCAAGGAATTACGCATAATTATTCATCCAAAATATGCGCTCATTTCCATTTTTGTTATGTTAGCTTCTACTGTATATTGCCTATACATCTTTTTATGCCAGCTTGCAAATATTGACATCTGCAGCGGTGAGTAATAAATATAAAGAAACTATTGGATTTATATTTGCGATTTTTTAAGAGGTCCTCTATTTCGCCGGCAGTTGTGTATAACACCCATATGGCCTTTTAAACCAACCGGTATTTTATGTTCAGGTTGGCTTACGATGGCCCTTCGATCTGGCTCTGGGGCGCTGACACAGCTCCAACGGGAGCCGCAGTGGCTATTGAGGCTGGGATCAGTCTGATATTGCGCAAGCACGGCTTTTATTGAAGCCCTCTATGCAACCTTGATTACAACTTGGGTACTGTGCGCAGACGCAGTCCCCAATGGAACTGATCATGTGCAAGGATCTTAGCTTGTCCTGCTATCTATCTAGTCTATGTTATTGTTGACAGCTCATTTATTGTAAGATACTTGCATTCCGGATTGACAGTGCAGTGTGCTTTGGACTAAGCCTCGGTGTGCGGACGCAGCTCCAGTAGGGGCTGCGTGTGCTGCCGTGGTTGTCATCCATCTCACTCTGCGCAGACGTATTCTCCTTTGAAGCGTCTTGTGTAACCGTGTCTGCGTTTTAACTACACTGCGCAGATGCCAACCTCATTGCACTGAGTGTGTGTATTATACGCTTTACTGAGGAAGTATTTTTGGCACTCCATGTGGCGGCCACTTCCGTCTTCTTCTTCTCAGCGTTCCGGAAGTCGGGTACCGGCGTGCCTCAAACTACATGGTAATTAGCACAGCTGCTATTTATTATTTACTAGTTCATAATGTATTTAAGAATACCTGGCATATCATACCTTTAGCCCCTTACTCCCTGGCCTGCTATACTTTATTGGTCTGTATCATCGGCTTTTAGTGGCGCTATAGCAGTATTAGGGGCTTTTTCCTCTGCTGTAATTTTAGGGCATTGATCCACCATTCTGGCTTTTTCTCTATTTTTTCAGTGGGATGGTTTATTTTGTAGCATATGGTCTTGACACACTGAAAGATTGCTCTGTGCCATAATAATACATTTGATGCTTGGTTCGCAGTATATTATTTGCATGGTGATGTATTATATGCCGCTTCGTGTCTGGTTATTCTGCTCTGTATAGCAACTTTCTACATTGATTGTTATATATATTTTGCACATTGGCCTAGGGAGGGGTTGCTCTTAGGCTACGTTCACATTAGCGTTGTGCGACGCAGCGTCGGGCGCCGCTGCTGCGACGCATGCGTCATGCGCTCCTATATTTAACATGGGGGCGCATGGACATGCGTTGCACTTGCGTTTTGTGACGCATGTGTCACTGCGGCGCACGCGTCAGGGCGCAGAGGACGCAGCAAGTTGCATTTTTTGTGCGTCCAAAATCAAGCAAAAAAAAGGACGCATGCGTTACAAAACAATGCGTTTTGCATGCGTTGTGCGTTGTGTCGCCGATGCGTCGCCGACGCAACACACAACAACGCAAATGTGAACGTAGCCTTAGTAAAAAGAGAATACGCCCATGATGTGAACTCAGAACACGCCCCCTCCCGATAGGACACGCCCCCAGAAATGACGTCACACCTGGAAGGAGCCCATACACTCTAGCATTTACCCATATATGGCTGTTCTGTGCCCACAGGACCTGTGATGAGGTCACAGGAGGGGAGGAGTCAGGGGTCACATGATCAGGGGCCTCAGTGTATGCAGGACTCTGCTGTGCTGGTTGTCATGGTGCTGGATGAGGGGAAGTTTATGTGTGGGGTCAGGAGGGGTTTACAGGGTGGATGTAGCAGAGCCGTGTGTGTTCGAGGTGTAAGGAGCAGAGCCGTGTGTGTACGAGGTGTATGGAGCGGAGCCGTGTGTGTACGAGGTGTACAGAGCTGAATCGTGTGGTGTGCGAGGTGTACGGAGCAGAGCCACATGTGTTCAAGGTGTACGGAGCGGAGCCATGCGTGTGCGAAGTGTACTTAGCGGAGCCGCGTGTGTACGAGGTGTACGGAGCGGAGCAGTGTGTGTGCGAGGTGTACGGAGCGGGGTCGCAGGTGTACGGAGCAGAGCCATGTGTGTGTACGGAGCGGAGCCGCGGGTGTACGGAGCAGAGCCGTGTGTGTACGAGGTGTACGGAGCTGAACCGTGTGTGTGTATGATGTGTACGGAGCAGAGCCATGTGTGTACGAGGTGTACGGAGCAGAACAGTGTGTGTGTACGGAGCGGAACCGCGGGTGTACGGAGCAGAACCATGAGTGTGTACGGAGCAGAGCCATGTGTGTACGAGGCGTACGGAGCAGAGCCGTGTGTGTACGAGGCGTACGGAGCGGAGCCGTGTGTGTACGAGGTGTACGGAAAGGAGCCATGTGTGTATGAGGTGTACGGAGCGGAGAGCCATGTGTGTACGAGGTGTACGGAGAGGAGCCATGAGTGTACGAGGTGTACGGAGTGGAGCTGTGTGTGTACTAGGTGTACGGAGCGGGGCCATGTGTGTACGAGGTGTACGGAGAGGAGCCGTGTGTGTACGAGGTGTACGGAGAGGAGCCGTGTGTGTACGAGGTGTACGGAGAGGAGCCGTGAGTGTACGAGGTGTACGGAGAGGAGCCGTGAGTGTACGAGGTGTACGGAGCGGAGCCGTGAGTGTACGTGGTGTACGGAGAGGAGCCGTGTGTGTACGAGGCGTACGGAGCGGGTGCATGTGTGTACGAGGTGTACAGAGAGGAACCGTGTGTGTACGAGGTGTACGGAGAGGAGCCGTGAGTGTACGTGGTGTACGGAGAGGAGCCGTGAGTGTACGAGGTGTACAGAGAGGAGCCGTGAGTGTACGTGGTGTACGGAGAGGAGCCGTGTGTGTACGAGGCGTACGGAGCGGGGCCATGTGTGTGCGAGGTGTACAGAGAGGAACCATGTGTGTACGAGGTGTACGGAGAGGAGCCGTGAGTGTACGTGGTGTACGGAGAGGAGCCGTGAGTGTATGAGGTGTACTGCCATCGGCACTCGGACCGGACTGCGAGTGTCGGCGGCAGTGCCAGGTATTGATACGGGTTTCTCGCATCACACTCGCAAGTGTGACCCCGGCCTTAGTCTGGCTGGTGTATTATGGTACACTACTACTCCCCTCTTCCCTTTGTGCAGGAAGGGTACAAACCAAGAGTGGATTCAGGAGCTAAGGCAAGGTACATGGCCCCAGCGTCTTCACCATCGGAAGTAATTGGTTGAACAGGGCGAGTTAGGGCGCCCTTAGGGACAGGGAAGCAGCCTCTGGTCCTGGGACACCCGACAACAGAGTCATGACAGTAGTAACCTACACACCAGTTGCCATCTCCTGGTTTAAGTGGTGCTGGGATTCACATGACCACATCTGTAACCTGTTGGATCACAGTATTCAGTACTCCCTTAGGCTACTTTCACACTAGCGTTAACTGCAATACGTCGCAAATGCGTCGTTTTGCCGAAAATACGCATCCAGCAAAAGTTCTTGCTGGATACGTTTTTTCGTCATAGACTAACATTAGCGACGCATTTGCGACGCATTGCCAAACGTTGCGTCCGTTTTGCGACGCTTGGGCGTGTGTTAGCGGACCGTCGGGAGAAAAAAACCTTACATGTAACGTTTTTTGCTCGCGACGGTCCGCTTTTTCCGACCGCGCATGCGCGGCCGGAACTCCGCCCCCACCTCCCCGCACCTCACAATGGGGCAGCAGATGCGTTGGAAAAATGCATCCGCTGCCCCCGTTGTGCGGCGGAGACCACGCTAGCGTCGGGAACGTCGGCCCGACGCACAGCGACGTGCCTTTCCCGACGCTAGTGTGAAAGTAGCCTTAGGCTTCATTCAGATGTCAGTGTTTTTCACATATGGATAAATAAATTACGACGCTTCTCATATCCTTTGCGATTTTAAACATGGATGGTACAAGTATTTCATCAGTGCCCTGTATTGTTTTTTCTGACCCATAGACTTGAATTGGCACTTCATCCATGCTGCCAAGAAAAAAAACAGACATGTCTCTGTATTTGTTTTTGCTCAGACACAGTCCATAAAAAATGAAGGAGAAAAAATTGTAGCGGTGTGTGGAGCGCTGAGATAAGGGATAAATTGTAGCCTCGTTCTAAGGAAAGAGTCATGCAGCAGTATAACTAGGGCAAGGATTTCAAATAGTGATGAGTGAACGTGCTCAGATGTGTTATCCAAGCATGTTTTGGTGCTGAGTGTCTTCAATGTGCTCGAAAAATCTGTCCGAGTCCCGGCGGCAACATGTTTCATGGCTATTAGGCAATCCCTGCACGTGTTCCGGCTGTCGAACAACCACAAGACATGCAGCCATGGGGAGTCGAACATATTTTTCAAGCACACTGAAGACATTCGGTTAGCACTAGTGATGAGCGAGTATACTCGTTGCTCAGGTGACCTCTGAGTATTTATGACTGCTCGGGAAAACCCGAGCAACGAGTATACTCGCTCATCACTAGTTAGCACCCAAGCATGCTCCAATAACAACTTTTCCAAGCACATTCATTAATCACAACCAACACAATGCTCTGACTGGCTGTCTGTTGAACTGACCCGAGCGTGACAGTATATTTTTATGCAGCGGTCATGCTCAGGACTGGAGACTGGATAAAGATGCTATTTATATGAGACCTTATTGTGTTAAAAGAACCTCTTGAGGATAAATTTGGAAAACCACTGTAAGGGTATGTGTCCACGGGCCGTTTTACATCCGGAATAGCAGCGGATTGAACGCTGCATGGAGTCGCAGCATTCAATCCGCAGCGTCCAGATGTTACAGCATAGTGGAGGGGATTTTATGAAATCCTATCTCCACTATGCGTGGTAACACGCACCTGGCGGCCCTGCGATTCCGGACATGCGGCATGTCTTTTTAGATCGCAGCATGTCCGTTTACCTTGCGGTGACACTGCGCCACCGCAAGGTAAATCACAGGGCCCTATGTGTGGGGTGCGATGATTCCGGATGTGTGCAATAAACACATCTGGCATCATCACGTCACAGAAGGGAGCGGAGCTTTGGGCGGAGCGAGTTTTCCGCTCCGTCCAAAGCGCCAGCCATCCTGAGCGTGGACACATACCCTTATGCTCAAATCTGACGGCTCCAACTTTTATTTTCCATTTTAACTGCCTTTGGCTCTGCCTTGAGCCATGTGTTATGAACTGGTGGCCTAGGAGCAGCATGGACGAGCTCTGGAGTAGGTGGCCTCTATACTGACCACAGACCCTGAACTTAACACATCAACTAGAAGTAGCCGTGGGATGTTCCTGTCACTCCCTAGACACCTCGTCACGGCCGGAGGACTAATTACCCCTAAAGAAAGAAACAGGAATACTATCTTGCCTCAGAGAAAATTCCCAAAGGAAAGGCAGCCCCCCACAAATATTGACTGTGAGAGGAGAGGGAAATTACAGACGCAGACTGAAAACAGAATTTAGCAAAGGAGGCCACGCTACCTAGAAAGAATAGACAGGACAGAGTACTGTGCGGTCAGTATAAAAATACTACAAAATCCACCACAGAGAATACAAAAATCTTCACACCTAACTAAAGGCATGGAGGGTAACTCTGTGACTCCAGAGCTTCCAACTTGGCTGAATAAATCTTTACACAGACAAAGCTGGACAAGAAAAAAACATAGCACTTCACAGAACTATTAAGTCCACCGCATGTGGACTGCAAAAACAGAGACAGGACTTATCTTTGATGATTTGAACAATCCAGAAGGAGAAACCAAGCAGAGATGTGGATCCCTAGAAAACAATGGACAACTGGCACTCACTAAAGGAAGGAGCCAGACTAAATAGCCCCGTCCAAAGTGGAAGCAGCTGATGACTGTTGTGAAGGACAAACAGCAGCACTACCACTTATAACCACCGGAGGGAGCCCAAGAGCAGAACCCACAACAGAATTCACAACAGCCATGGTGACTTGATGGATGAATGTTCTGTACGAAGATCGATCTTGTGAAAGCCTAGGTAGGTCAACCAGGGTCTTCGCCGCCGTTATCTTGATTATATCAAGCCATCAGGTTGCTGGTCTTCCTCTTTGCCTTAAAGGGAACCGTTTGAAACTAAAAGAGCCACCTTGTGCAGCAGTAATGCTGCATTCTGACAAGGTGGCTCTTTTAGTTATTGGTGCTGTAACTGCAGAAATAATCCGTTTTGCAATTTGTCCTAAATACCTTTCTTCAGTCCTGGAGGCAGGCTTTCCCCCCTGCTGCAGACGCCACACAGCCGTCACTCAAGTCTTCTTGGCGCTGGGTGCCGGCTCCTCTGCGCTGTTTTAAAATGAGCTGGCGCCTGCGCTCTTTTGTCATGCCTTGGGCAGGGGCAGTGAGCGCTGCCCGTCCTCTGTCCTCATATGCAGTCTAGCTGACTGCGCCTGTGCGGCTGCCCTGCCTGTGAATCCCAGCCCCGCAGTGTCTTCTGATTTATTCTCACTGCGGGGCTGGGATTCACAGCATGCGATTAGGGATCAGCTGACCCCGCACAGTCTATAGAAGGCGGAGGGAGATGAGTGAGAGGCTTAGATATGCACTGTGCATGCCCAGGAATCCCAGCCCCGCAGTGAGATTAAATCAGAAGACACTGAGGGGCGGGATCTCGGGCAGGGCGGCCGGACAGGCGCAGTCAGCTAGACTGCAAATGAGAACAGAGGACGGGCAGCGCTCACTGCGCATGCCCAAGGCATGGGAAAAGAGCGCAGGAGCCGGCTCATTTGAAAACAGCGCTGAAGAGGCGGCACCAAGAGGACATGAGAAACGGCGGTGCTGCGTTTGCCTCCAAAAAAAGGCCTGCCTCCAGGACTGATTCAAGGTATTTGGGACAAATTATAAAATTGATTATTTCTGAAGTTACAGCACCAATAACTAAAAGAGCCACCTTGTCAGAATGCAGCATTAGTGCTGCACAAGATGGCTCTTTTAGTTACAAACTCCTGGGGGGGGGGGGGTGACAGGTTTCCTTTAAGGTGAGTATAGTGATTTTTACTTTACTAAATTTTACACTTGAATACAACTCTCAACATTATCCCCTGTTCTCGCTAATCGCAGCAAGATCAGGGGACAATGATGTGAGATATCTCCAGCACCGGGGTTCAGAGTGAACAGTACCGCTGATTCCCAGGTGCCGGTATGTTACACTGATGACACACAGATGTCATCAGTGTGCACGTGTGCAGGGCATTTTGCAGCCAGTGCAGCTGCTAAAAAATGGACATGTCAGCGTGTTTTGCCATGGACACATGGCATGTTTTGCCATGGACACACGGCATGTTTGTAAGCGTCTCCATTACGTGCGGAAACTAGTCACTACTCATACTGGAGAAACTGACATGGGAAAGGGGCCTTAGAATGATGTGTCCAAAGTATGCATGATTGGTTTAGATCAAAGCATATTCATGTGTGTCAAAGACCCAGTCATAGTCAAGAACCAAATCCCATTGAGAATCTGTGACAAGACTTGAAAATTGCTGTTCACAGACGCCTCCATCCAATCTCACTGAGCGACAGCGAGTGTGCAACGAAGAAGGTGCAAAATGTCATCTCTAGAAGTGCAAAGCTGGTAAAGATACCCCAAATGATTAGGAGCAGTAATTGCTGCAAAAGATAATCCTACAAAATACTGACACAGAGGGGCTGAATACAAATGCACATTACAATTTACAGATTTATACAATACACTGGTAGTGTTTCTCTGCAGCATTATGTATTCTATTTACATAGTGCTGCAGTGCATGAGAACAGTAATCAAAATGAAAAATGTACAGTCCATGTCTCATAGTAGGAGTAAGTGAAAAAGTGAAATAAATTGTGCAAAAAAAAAAGACAAAAAAAAAACCACACAAAAATAATAAAAATCTGTTTCGACACTAAATATGCAGCTTTTGTGTTAAAACAAAAAAAAAATCTACACTGTGTTCCAAATTATTATGCAAATAATATTTCCTCATATTTTCTCTAAATTACCTATCTGAATTGCAGTCATTGTTATTTTCCAATCATCTACTATTCTAGTATAATTGCAATGTTTTGGAACAAACTGCCTATGAAAACAGTATCTTTTAAAAAAAAATAAACACTCAAAATGCATGTTCCAAATTATTATGCACAGCAGAGTTTTCAACCTTTTTTTTTATTTTGAACAAAAAAATGGTCAATTGTGAAGTTATAAGCATTATCAGCTTATTACAAAATTAAAGCAAACAGTTTTCAAGTGAAAACTTTATTCTAGGTGATGTTACATTTGCACATAGGACCCCTTGTTGGAAAGAAGCTTCTGAACTCTCTCGTCCATTGAATTTGTCAGTTTTTGGATGGTTTCTGCTTCAATTGTTTTGCATGTGGACAGAATACCCTCCCAGAGCTGTTGCTTAGGTGTGAACTGCCTCCCGCCATCATAGACACTCCTTTTGATGATGATCCAGAGGTTCTCAATGGGGTTGAGGTCAGGGGAAGATGGTGGCCACACCATAAGTTTGTCCTCTTTTATGCCCATAGCAGCCAGAGATGCAGATGTGTTTTTTGCAGCATGAGACGGTGCATTATCATGCATGAAAATGATCTTGCCGCGGAAAGCACGGTTCTTCCTCTTGAACCATGGCAGGAAGTGTTGTTTTAGAAACTCCACATAGATTATGGAGTTCATCTTTACCCCTTCAGGGATCATAAAGGGGCCGACAATCTCTCTCCCCATGATTCCAGCCCAAAACATTACTCCACCTCCTCCTTGTTGGCGCCTCAGCCGTGTTTTCATGGGGTGTCCATCAACCAGCCTTCCTCCACTCCATCCATCCATCTGGACCATCGAGCGTTGCACGGCACTCATCGGTGAACAAAACAGTTTGGAAGTCAGTCTTCATGTATCGTTTGGCCCACTGGAGCCGTTTCTGCTTGTGTGCAGTGGCTAGAGGTGGTCGACAGGATGGCTTACGCACAGCTGCAAACCTCTGAAGGACCCTGCATCTTGTTGTTCTGGGGAAGTTGGAGGCACCAGCAGCTTCAAAAACTTGTCTGCTGCTATGACAAGGCATTTTTGCAGCTGCTCTTTTGACCTTACGCAATTGCCTGTTGGAAAGAGTCCTCAATTTTTCCTTATCAGCACGCACACGTGTGTGCTGGGAATCAGCTACATACTTCTTGATTGTGCGATGATCACGATGAAGTGTCTTGGCAATGTTGATTGTAGCCATGCCTTGACCTAAATACTCCACAATTTGTTGCTTCTCAGCAGCCGACACATCCTTTTTCTTTCCCATTTTGGCCAAAAATGTAGGCTGCTTAATAATGTGGAACAGCCTTCTTAAGTAGTCTTGCCTTTATTTAGACACACCTGCCAAACTAATTTGCACAGGTATCTGCAATTGCTTTCAGTGATATAAAGAGCCCTGACACACATCACCATCAATGAGTTTAAATGACAAACAAAAAAATTCTAACTTTATCACTCCTAAACTCTATGTGCATAATAATTTGGAACACAGTGTACACATAATTGGTATTGAAGTGTCCAGACTGATCTGAGTTATAAAACGATCGCGTTATTTATTCGGTACAGTGAACAACGAAAAAAATAATAATGAAAAACATGCTAAAAATGTGATTTTTCCATCTTACTGACTCACAAAAAAAATTAATAAAAAGTGATCAAAACGTCATATATAAAATTTAAATGGTACGAATGAAAATGTCAAATAGTGTCGCAAAAAATAAACCCGAATATTGCTGTTTCGGCAAAAAAAAATTACGTTACAGCTCTCAGAATACGGCGATTTAAAATCAAACTCAGTTTTGTAAAATACTTTTTTTAGTCTGGAAAAGTATCAAAGCATAAAAGGATATATAAATCTGGTATCGCTACCATCGTACTAACCCAAATAATAAATTAGTCTTATCATTTTTATCACTTGGTGAACCGTGCAAAAAAATAATAAAAACAATAAGTGATTTGCTGGTGTCATTCTGTATCTAAAAAACATCTCAATTAGATAAAAATGTAAAAGCACAACAAGGTCTTATCCAAGTAGTAATGATGGAACAATGGGCAATTATGCTCACTTTATAGGGTTGTGCAAGACACAACCACTAAAAATGCATAAATTCCACCTGCTGCAGCAGCATACAGAGAATTTGCTACGAGTGATGGAAATATCCTACCCTGCTGGAGAAGCCCATTGGAATATAGAATGTTGGGTCATTGCAAATGTGTTTCAGTCACTCTGACTCCTTCTTCAGGAAAATCACAAATGAATTAATTTGCACCATTGCAAATCCTTTTTACCTGAACCAGTTGACCGGAATTAATTTTCATGGGCGCATGCGCAGTTATGTTTTGTGCCTGCCCGCAGTAGAGCAGAGCTAAGTGCGCCTGCGCTAGCCATCGCTGCTAAGGCACAAGATCTTTTTTGGCTATGTGGAAGATGCTGGAGATGCATCATCCACATCAATCAAAGATGGAGGACAGCTTTTGGGGGCAAAGAGGCTGCACAAACAATGAGCAATGACGCGCATCGCACCAGACCAAAGGCATTTACATAGAGAGCGGGAGAAAATAAAAAGGTATTTTTGGTGGTATGCAGGGGGAGTTAGCGGATGATGGACACATTTATGTAATGCATTACAGGTGCTCAGAACGGTGGTGGCATTGGTTCAAACACTAAAAAAACGGTAATAGGTTCCCTTTAACAATTTACGGGGTGCATGTCTCTAGAAGCACAAGCCGGGCACAATGTATGGGGAGCTACAATATATGGGGCACAATGTATGGGCACTAAACTGGCAAATCTCCTGAAAAAAACAAGCACGGCGGGAATGTTACAACGTAAAAACTCCTGTGGGCCAAAACAGTCACTGCAGCAGTAGATGAATTCATTGAGATGTGCAATTTCTAAAATGGGGTCACTTTGCGGGTTTTCTGCTCTTCTGACACCTTAGGGGCTCTGAAAATGTCACCTGCAAGATATTCCAGGAAAATCTGTGCAAATTCCAAATAGCGCTTCTTGCTTCTCCTGACGTGTAACCTAACAGTAGCATCATCACATTCAAAAGACATTGTGCAACAAATTGTGAGGGCCAGTTTCTCCTACTAACCCTTGTGTAACTGACAAAGTTGAAGCTAATAAATAATTTTACTACTAAAATGTTAGATTTCCATGTCCTACTGTTATGTAATTCTGAGGCAACTGTGGGATCAAAATATACACTATATCCCTAAATGAATTCCTTAAGCAGTACATTTTCCAATATAAGGTGGGGGGAGGCTCGGCTGGCATCTCAAGTGCTCGGTTAACCCCTTCATGACCGTGGGATTTTTCGCTTTTCCGTGTTCGTTTTTCACTCCCCTCCTTCCCAGAGCCATAACTTTTTTATTTTTCTGTCAATTTGGCCATGTGAGGGCTTATTTTTTGCGGGACGAGTTGTACTTTTGAATGACATCATTGGTTTTGCCATGTCGTGTACTAGAAAACGGGAAAAAAATTCCAAGTGCGGTGAAATTGCAAAAAAAGTGCAATCCCACACTTGTTTTTTGCTTGGCTTTTTTGCTAGGTTCACTAAATGCTAAAACTGACCTGTCATTATGATTCTCCAGGTCAGTACGAGTTCATAGACACCTAACATGACTAGGTTATTTTTTACCTAAGTGATGAAAAAAAATTCCAAACTTTGCTAAAAAAAAAAAAAAAAAAAAATTGCGCCATTTTCCGATACTCGTAGCGTCTCCATTTTTCATGATCTGGGGTCGGTTGAGGGCTTATTTTTTTGCGTGCCGAGCTGGCGTTTTTAATGAATTCGGTGCAGATACGATCTTTTGATCGGCCGTTATTGCATTTTAATGCAATGTCGCGGCGGCCAAAAAAACGTAATTCTGGCGTTTCGTTTTTTTTCTCGTTACGCCGTTTAGCGATCAGGTTAATGCTTTTTTTTTATTGATAGATCAGGCGATTCTGAAAGCGGCGATACCAAATATGTGTATATTTGATTTTTTTTTTATTGATTTATTTTGATTGGGGCGAAAGGGGGGTGATTTAAACTTTTATATTTTTTTATTTTTTTCACATTTTTTTTACCTTTTTTTTAAACTTTTGACATGCTTCAATAGCCTCCATGGGAGGCTAGAAGCAGGCACCACTCGATCGGCTCTGCTACATAGCAGCGATCATCAGATCGCTGTTATGCAGCAGAAATGCAGGTGTGCTGTGAGCGCCGACCACAGAGTGGTGCTCACAGCTGCCGGAGATCAGTAACCATAGAGGTCTCAAGGACCTCTATGGTTACCATTGTGAAGCATCGCCGACCTCCGATCATGTGACGGGGGTCGGCGATGACGTCATTTCCGGCCGCCCGGCTGGATGCGGTAGTTAAATGCCGCTGTCTGCGTTTGACAGCGGCTTTTAACTAGTTAATAGCGGCGGGTGAATCGCGATTTCACCCGCCGCTATTGCGGGCACATGTCAGCTGTTCAAAACAGCTGACATGTCCCGGCTTTGATGCGGGCTCACCGCGGAGCCCTGCATCAAAGCAGGGGAGCTGACATCAGACGTACTATTCCGTCCGATGTCAGTAAGGGGTTAATGGAGCCTACAATTTATTCAAACGGAATCTGCTTTCTAAAAGCCAAGTAGCGCTCCTTCCCTTACGATCTATGCCGTGTGTTCAAACAGTATTGTACAACCACATATGGGGCACTACCAAGTTCGGGAACAATTGCATGACAAATTATGGGGTCCATTTTCTCTCATTACAAGAGAAAAAGTTTTGACATGCCAGGGGGTCTGCAAGTCTGACATGGCATTCACAATTCATGCCAAATTTACGGTCTAAAAATTAAATAGCACTCGTTCCTTTCTGAGCCCTGCGATGTGCCCCAACAGCAGTTTTTGATCACATATGTGGGTATCATTGTGGTTGGGGGAAATTGCACAATTGGTCTTTTTTATCCTATTATTCATTGTGAAAATTACTAATTTGGTGCTAAAATATTTTAGCGGAAAAAAGTAGCTTTCATTTTCACATGCACATTTTAAAAAGTTCTGTGAAGCACCAATGGGTTAAAAATGCTAGATGAACTCTTTGATGGCTTTCCTAACTCTGCTTTCCAAAATGGAGTCACTTATTGGCTTTCTGTTGTTTTGGTATCAGGGGCTTTGCAAATAAGACATGGTGTCTTGGTGTCTGCAATGTATTCCAGACAAATCTACTCCAAATACCAAATAGTGCTTCTTCCCTTCCGAGCTCTGTCATGAGCCCAATCAGCAGTTTTTTTTACTATATTCAAGTCAAAAACGGTCCACATTCAGGAAATTGAGCAATATACTTTAGGTTTAATTTTCTCCTAATTTAATATAAACATTCAAAGTTAAAAATCGCAATTTTTTCACATAAAAAGCAAAATACTTAATTACTTAAATTTACCATTAACAAACATTAACATTGAAAAATTAGGTTTGGTTAGGTTAAAATCAGCTGTCATTAAGGGGTTAAACAGCAATGTGCAGCTCAAAAATACACAACACTGCTGAAAAGTATATGCATACTCAGCTCTGCTACATACTGTATATACATTTAAATACACACAAACTGTTTATACATTGTAAGGTGGCTGTCGAATACCTAGTGGTTGGGAGACAAACTTGGAGTAATACTTTAGTACATATAGGACTAAAAAGGGTTAATCGGCTATGACACATTGATTATGAGAAGCTGAAGAGTCGGGAGCGAAGGCTGCTCACCATGTCTCCACCCCCGGGGCTGTGGTTCACTTTGTAAATTGAGAGCAGTTTGTCTCACATATAGCAATGTGTATGCAGGTGTGCAGATCTCCTGGATTGAGTGCCTTTGCTAAAGGACTAACAAACTGGACTCTAAACCAGGCAGGCTAACCAGCAGAATTGCCTGGACTTCGTACTTTATGCCAGACCAAGGCTGTATATAATTTCTCCTGTGATGTGGTTTATGAGGACTGAAATAAACCAGCAGGCCTTTATACAGAAACGGTTACTGTGATACCCCTGATCGAATCCAAGTGAGTGGCATTGTTACAGCATTAACCCATTTGCAGTTCCATCCAGGTTATGCGATTGATCCCATGACCTGACAGGTCCTGAAGCTAGTTGGGTGGAAGATCCTTCAGCTACTCACTCAAGACGTAATGCCTTTGTTTAGCAGCTTCCTCTCCTGCTGCACGGATTACATAGATCAGTGTGGGGCAGGAAGAGAGAAAGCAGTTCTCTCAGTGATCGGGAAGGAAACTGCCTCAGCTTTCTCCTCCATCACAGGAAGTTGCTTTCGGACAATAAGAGGAACTTATTATAAAGATTTGTTCCTGTCTTGTCTAACTATAAGACTGTCTGTTACTGTTGATTTTTTAACAATTTGTCAATAAAATATATAGTTTCTACCTAAGAGAGTTTTTTCTTATAGTCGACAAAATATTATTTTCTAGTAAATCATTTCTCACATTCTATGTATAATATAATAGTTTCTCTCCATGTAGGATTTTTGATGTTTAAGAAAGTGCCATTTTTGGCTAAAACATTTCCCACATTCTGAACATGAAAAAGGCCTCTACCCTGTGTGAATTCTCTGATGCGAGTTAAGATTTGCTTTATCTGTAAAACATTTCCCACATTCTGAACATGAAAAAGGCCTTTTTCCTGTGTGAATTCCCTGGTGACTAACAAAATTTGATTTCCGGTTAAAATATTTTCCGCATTCTGAACAAAAATATAGTTTCTCCCCTGTGTGAGTTCTCTGATGAGCAGTAAGTCTTGATTTCTGTGTAAAACATTTTTCACACTCTGAACATGAATATGGCTTCTCCCCTGTGTGAGTTCTCTGATGTGTAACAAGAGCTGATTTGAATACAAAACATTTTCCACATTCTAAACATGAAAAAGGCTTCTTCCCTGTGTGATATCTCTGGTGTAAAACAAGCCGTGAATTATTTACAAAACATTTCCCACATTCGGAACATGAATATGGCTTCTCCCCTGTGTGAATTTTTTTATGTATAACAAGAGATGATTTATGTGCAAAACATTTCCCACATTCTGAACATGAATATGGCTTCTTCCCTGTGTGAATTTTTTTATGTATAACAAGAGATGATTTTTGTACAAAAAATTTCCCACATTCTGGACAAGAATATGGCTTCTCCTCTGTGTGAATGCTTTGATGTCTAAGAAGAGATGATTCATGTGTAAAACACTTCCCACATTCAGAACATAAAAAATATGACTTTTCCCCTTTGTGACTTCTCTGGTGTTTAACAAGAGATGATTTATGTACAAAACATTTTCCACATTCTGAACATAAAAAAGGCTTCACCCCTGTGTGTATTCTCTGGTGACTAACTAGAATTGATTTACAGTTAAAATTTTTCCCACATTCTGAACATGAATATGCCTTATCCCTTTTATGAATTATTTGATGTGTAACAAGATGTGATTTACATGAAAAGCATTTCCCACATTCTGAACATGAATATGGCTTCTCCCCTGTGTGATATCTCTGGTGTACAACAAGAAGTGATTTTTGTACAAAACATTTTCCACATTCTGGACATGAATATGGCTTCTCCCCTGTGTGAATGCTTTGATGTCTAGCAAGAGATGATTTATATGCAAAACACTTCCCACATTCTGAACATGGATATGGCTTCTCCCCTTTGTGACTTCTCTGGTGTGTAACAAGAGATGATTTCTGTATAAAACATTTCCCACATTCTGAACATGAATGTGGCTTCTCCCCAGTATGAATTTTCTCATGCCTAACAAGATTTGATTTCTGTTTAAAATATTTCCCACACTTGTAACAACAAAATCTACTCTCCCCTGTGTGAATTTTTGAACAAAATTTTTTAATTAACGATGTTTTGAGAGGAATACTTTTTCCATATTCTGAATGTGATAATTGCTTCATTTCTTTTGGAGCAGTTCGGTTTTTAGTACCTCTTTTGTGACTTTTTTTCTTGTTAGAAGTTGGTAATAAATTAGAAGTTAGGACCTGTTTCAAAAGATCAGATGATTGATCTTTGCAGTGAAGGAATGATGGTATATCTGGAGAAATAGCATTCATTTCAATTGTATCCTGTGGCATCTCAAGATGATCTGATTTAAAAATTGAAGAGGTCAGCTGTCCGTCTGATCTCCTGTCACCATCATCTGCAAAGAATAAAACCGATTATTTTTTAATATAATATCCTTGAAATGTATATCTTAAGATTTTTACTTAAAACTTCAGTAAAAATGGCAGGTCTCCACTCAGGTCCATCATCTGTCAGTGGAAAAAAACAGAGGTTTCCACATGATTAGTTTCACAAAGGTTATCGAAAAGCAACATGGCTTTCATAAACCAATACAGAAATATCTGCTCTCACAAAATGAAATCTTCCCCTCGCTTCTGAGCTTTGCAGAGTGCCCAAACCACATGTAGCATTCATGTATTTGACATTGTTGTAGTGAGCAGAAGCTGGGCACTATATTCACTCCGCAACATCCACTGTGTGCTAATTTCTGGAAAGTGCCTTTGGAATCAAAATTGTCACTACTACTGATGTATTCACTGAGGATTATGATGTCCAAAATAATTTATGAGGATTTGTACTCCTGTTTTTTTTGCCATTCTGTCATATTAGGGCTTCTGCATATGGTGTATCCCATCTCCTCTGGGATCTGCTCCTGCGATGTCTGCTTCTGTTACCAGACACTCATTATTCATTCTGTGAGTGTCACTGCTGATGGAGGAGATATCAGAGCGCTGCAGACTCTGTCCTGCCACTAAGATTAGAGAGGCTGGGACCAGTAGTACCGTCCAGTCTGGCAGTGTGTGTGTATGTGCTGTCCAGCTGGAGTAATCAGTTCCCTGCTTCAGCCAACTGGAAAGCACCACACCCTACTAAAGTTTGAAGCATATTGCCAGACGCTGCCAGATACAGCTTTGCTCTCCTCTGGTTCAATCCTCTATGCTCAGCTCCCAGCTTGTGTGTTCGTTTCCTGTTGTGACCCCGGCCTGTTTACTGACTACTACTTCATCTTCAGATTTTGTATTTTCTTTTTCCTCCTGGTTCTGACCCAGCTAACTAACTATTCTCCTTGCATTCTCGCACCACAGAACAGCGGCTAACTCTGTGTCCCCAGCCTAGAGGTTTCCGTAGAAGTCCAGATCCATGTGTAAAGGTTGAGTGGTGAAGGGCAAGACAATCCCTGGGATCTGGAAAATAGAGTAGCCAGCGCCAAGCCTGTTTATGGCAGTCATCTTTTGAGCTGCTAGGTGACCACGCACAGTGCCAGCACTACATTCAGTCTGCAAACTATTCCAGTAAAATATGCATTACAATAACTAAAGGGCGCTCCTTCCCTTCTAAGCCCTGCCATGTGCAAAGATAGTAGTGTACAACCGTATTTAGGGGGTTGTCGAATTCAAGAGAAGATAAAAAATAATTTGTAAGGTCCAGTTGTTTCCAATTATCCTTTATGACAATAAAAAAAATTGGGGTTGCATCAATATTGTAGTTAAAAAATAAAAATGTTTGCATTTCACTTTGTGTTATTTTCTAATATCTAGGCCCCTCAAAGTAATTTGTTACCCCAAAAAATTGTTTTTTGTAAATTAAACTGATTATATTAAAACATGTTGCCAAACTTGTAAACCTTCTGTCATCCGAAAAAAAATAAAAGGATGTTGAAAATATAAAATGTGATGTTGAAAATATAAAATGCTGGTGACTTAAAGTAGAAATATGATAAATGCATATTTATTAACCATACTGCGTGGTATAACTAATTGATTTAAGAGCTTAAAAATGTAAAGGGTGTTTTAATTTTTATTACATAAATCAATACTTTACATGACAATAAGCAGCTATTTAACCTGTCAGACAATATTATCAGACAAATCTGCTTCTTTCTCTTCCTGGTCTAATCTTTGTGAGGCAGTGATGAGTATTATATGCAAGGGACGCTATGTATCCCCAAGGATGGGCATAGAAGTGTTTTAAGGCCGCTGGAGTGCATTGCAGTCACAGATATAGCTGTTGTTGCAATACAGAGTAAAAGTGTGGTCTTGGACAAGCCATTTGCCCAAAACAGATTTAACCCCTTCATGACTCAGCCTATTTTGGCCTTAATGACCTTGCCGTTTTTTGCAATTCTGACCAGTGTCCCTTTATGAGGTAATAACTCAGGAACGCTTCAACGGATCCTAGCGATTCTGAGATTGCTTTTTCGTGACATATTGGGCTTCACGTTAGTGGTAAATTTAGGTCGATAATTTCTGAGTTTATTTGTGAAAAAAACGGAAATTTGGCGAAAATTTTGAAAATTTCGCAATTTTCACATTTTGAATTTTTATTCTGTTAAACCAGAGAGTTATGTGACACAAAATAGTTAATAAATAACATTTTCCACATGTCTACTTTACATCAGCACAATTTTGGAAACAAATTTTTTTTTTGCTAGGAAGTTATAAGGGTTAAAATTTGACCAGTGATTTCTCATTTTTACAACAAAATTTACAAAACCATTTTTTTTAGGGACCACCTCACATTTGAAGTCATTTTGAGGGTTCTATATGGCTGAAAATACCCAAAAGTGACACCATTCTAAAAACTGCACCCTTCAAGGTACTCAAAACCACATTCAAGAAGTTTATTAACCCTTCAGGTGTTTCACAGCAGCAGAAGCAACATGGAAGTAAAAAATGAACATTTAACTTTTTAGTCACAAAAATGATCTTTTCGCAACAATTTTTTTATTTTCCCAAGGGTAAAAGGAGAAACTGGACCACGAACGATGTTGGCACACGGCAGGGCTTGGAAGGAAAGGAACGCCATTTGACTTTTTGAATGAAAAATTGGCTCCAATCTTTAGCGGACACCACGTCGCGTTTGGAGAGCCCCTGTGTGCCTAAACATTGGAGCTCCCCTACAAGTGACCCCATTTTGGAAACTAGACCCCCCAAGGAACTTATCTAGATGCATAGTGAGCATTTGAAACCCCCAGGTGCTTCACAAAAGTTTATAACGCAGAGCCGTGAAAATAAAAAATAATTTTTCTTTCCTCAAAAATGATTTTTAGCCCAGAATTTTTTATTTTCCCAAGGGTAATAGGAGAAATTGGATACCAAATGTTGTTGTCCAGTTTGTCCTGAGTACGATGATACCCCATATGTGGGGGTAAACCAATGTTTGGGCGCACGGCAGGGCTCGGAAGATAAGGCACACCATTTGGCTTTTTGAATGGAAAATTAGCTCCAATCATTAGTGGACACCATGTCGCATTTGGAGAGCCCCTGTGTGCCTAAACATTGGAGCTCCCGCACAAGTGACCCCCATTTTGGAAACTAGACCTCCCAAGGAACTAATCTAGAAGTGTGGTGAGCTCTTTAAACCCCCAAGTGCTTCACAGAAGTTTACAACGCAGAGCCATGAAAATAAAAAATAATTTTTCTTTTCTCAAAAATGATTTTTTAGCCAACAATTTTTTTTTCCCCAAGGGTAACAGGAGAAATTGGACCCCAAAAGTTGTTGTCCAGTTTCTCCTGAGTACGCTGATACCCCATATGTGGGGGTAAACCACTGTTTTGGCACACGTCGGGGTTCGGAAGGGAAGTAGTGACGTTTTGAAATGCAGACTTTGATGGAATGCTCTGCGGGCATCAGGTTGCGTTTGCAGAGCCCCTGATGTACCTAAACAGTAGGAACTCCCCACAAGTGACTCCATTTTGGAAACTAGACCCCGAAGGGAACTTATCTAGATGTGTGGTGAGCACTTTGAACCCCCAAGTGCTTCACAGAAGTTTATAACGCAGAGCCGTGAAAATAATAAATGTGTTTCCTTTCCTCAAAAATATTTTTTTAGCCCAGAATTTTTTATTTTTGCAAGGGTAACAGGAGAAATTTGACCCCAATAGTTGTTGTCCAGTTTCTCTTGAGTACGCTGATACCCCATATGTGTGGGTAAACCACTGTTTGGGCACATGCCGGGGCTCGGAAGGGAAGTAGTGACGTTTTGGAATGCAGACTTTGATGGAATGGTCTGCGGGCATCATGTTACATTTGCAGAGCCCCTGACATGCCTAAACAGTAGAAACCCCCCACAATTGACCCCATTTTGGAAACTAGACCCCCCAAGGAACTTATCTAGATGTGTGGTGAGCACGTTCAACCCCCAAGTGCTTCACAGAAGTTTACAACGCAGAGCTGTGAAAATAAAAAATCATTTTTCTTTCCTCAAAAAAGGGTGTTTTAGCAAGCAATTTTTTATTTTCACAAAGGTAACAGGAGAAATTTGACCCCAATATTTGTTGCCCAGTTTGTTGTGAGTACACTGATACCCCATATGTGGGGGTAAACCACTGTTTGGGCACACGTCAGGGCTCGGAAGGGAAGTAGTGACATTTGAAATGCAGACTTTGATGGAATGGTCTGCGGGCGTCACATTGCATTTGCAGAGCCCCTGATGTGCCTAAACAGTAGAAACCCCCCACAAGTGACCCCATTTTGGAAACTAGACCCCCCAAGGAACTTATCTAGATGTGTGGTGAGCACGGTCTACCCCCAAGTACTTCACAGAAGTTTACAACGCAGAGCCGTGAAAATAAAAAATCATTTTTCTTTCCTCAAAAAAGATGTTTTAGCAAGCAATTTTTTATTTTCACAAGAATAGCAGGAGAAATTGGACCCAATATTTGTTTCCCAGTTTGTTGTGAGTATGCTGGTACCCCATATGTGGGGGTAAACCACTGTTTGGGCGCACGTCAGGGCTCGGAAGGGAAGTAGTGACATTTGAAATGCAGACTTTGATGGAATGGTCTGTGGGCATCACGTTGCATTTGCAGAGCCCCTGATGTGCCTAAACAGTAGAAACACCCCACAAGTGACCCCATTTTGGAAACTAGACCCCCCAAGGAACTTATCTAGATGTGTGGTGAGCACTTTCAACCCCCAAGTGCTTCACAGAAGTTTATAACGCAGAGCCGTGAAAATAAAAAATAATTGTTCTTTCCTCAAAAATTATGTTTTAGCAAGTAATTTTTTTTTTTTGCAAGGGTAACAGGAGAAATTGGACCCCAACAGTTGTTGCCCAGTTTGTCCTGAGTACGCTGGTACCCCATATGTGGGGGTAAACCACTGTTTGGGCGCACGTAGGGGCTTGGAAGGGAGGGAGCACCATTTGACTTTTTGAACTCAAGATTGGCTGGAATCAATGGTGGCGCCATGTTGCGTTTGGAGACCCCTGATGTGCCTAAACAGTGGAAACCCCTCAATTCTAACTTCAACACTAACCCCAACACACCCCTAATCCTAATCCCAACTGTAGCCATAACCCTAATCACAACCCTAACCCCAACACACCCCTAACCACAACCCTAACCCCAACACACCCGTAACCCTAATTCCAACCCTAATCCTAACCCTAATCCCAACCCTAACCCTAATCCCAACCCTAACCACAACTGTAACCCCAACACACCCCTAACCCTATCCGTAACCCTAACCACAAGCCTAATCTTAACCCTATTTCCAACCCTAGCCCTAATTCCAACCCTAACCCTAAGGCTATGTGCCCACGTTGTGGATTCGTGTGAGATTTTTCCGCACGATTTTTGAAAAATCTGCAGGTAAAAGGCACTGCGTTTTACCTGCGGATTTACAGCGGATTTCTAGTGTTTTTTTGTGCGGATTTCACCTGCGGATTCCTATTGAGGAACAGGTGTAAAACGCTGCGGAATCCGCAGAATTGACATGCTGCGGAAAATACAAAGCAGCGTTTCTGCACGGAATTTTCCGCACCATGGGCACAGTGGATTTGGTTTTCCATAGGTGTACATGGTACTGTAAACTTGATGGAAAACTGCTACGAATTCACAGCGGCCAATCCGCTGTGGATCCGAGGCCAATCCACTGCGGATCCGCGGCCAATCCACTGCGGATCTGCGGCCAATCCACTGCGGATCTGCGGCCAATCCGCTGCGGATCCGCAGCCAAATCCGCGCTGTGTGCACATGCCATAACCCTAACCCTACCCCTAACCCTACCCGTAACCCTACCCCTAACCCTAACCCTACCCCTAGTTCTAACCCTAGTTCTAACCCTAACCCTAGTGGAAAAAGAAAAAAAAATATTTTCTTTATTTTATTATTGTCCCTACCTATGGGGGTGATAAAGGGGGGGGGTTTATTTATTATTTTTTTATTTTGATCGCTGCGATAGAACCTATCACAGCGATCAAAATGTACTTTTAGCGAATCTGCTGGCTTTCCAAGATGGCGGCGCCCATGGAGAAGACGGCTGGACACCGGGAGGGACATCGAAGCTAGGTAAGTATGGGGGGGTGGGATCGGAACACGGGGGGGGGATCGGAGGACCGGGGGAGCGGACAGGAGGACCGGGGGAGCGGACAGGAGGGAGGAGGGGAGCAGACAGGAGATCGGGGCAGAAAGGACGACTGGGGGGGGCGATCGGTGGCGGGGGGGGGGGGCGATCGGTGGCGGGGGGGGGGGGGGGGCAGATCGGGGTCTCCAGCCATGGCAGATGCTATTGCAGCATCGGCCATGGCTGGATTGTAATATTTCACCATTTTCATAGGTGAAATATTACAAATCGCTCTGATTGGCTGTTTCACTTTCAACAGCCAATCAGAGCGATCGTAGCCACGGGCTGAAGTACCACTCCCCCTGTTTCTGCAGATCGGGTGAAAATGGAGTTAATCCTTTCACCCAATCTGCAGGAACGCGATCTTTCCATGACGCCACATAGGCGTCACAGGTCGGATTGGCACCGACTCTCATGACGCCTACGTGGCGTCAAAGGTCGGGAAGGGGTTAAGAAAACCCGGCACGGGCTATTCTTTTTGGAGCGAACTACTATAGGATGGTAGTGGGGCATTTCACTCCCTCCAGCCGGGTTTTACAAGTGGCCCATGGCCACAGATTGTATTTAAAAAACCCTGCAGTATAGGGTTTGATTGTGTCAGTGTTTGGTTTCAAGCGGCAGAGCAGGTGGCTCTGCAACAGCCGGCTTGTGTGAGGTAATACAGAGCCAAGAGCAGCGAATGCCTGGCACCCCTCAGTGTGACACGGTGGTTCAGTCGCCCTCGGCAACCGGTCATGGATATGGACTGTTTTGTCACCCCGGCTGTGATCTGGAGGATACCGTGTGCTGTTCATTTTGTTTTGGACATTAAATTCGTTTACTTAGAACTATTCTTGGGTTAATGCCTCATTACTGCACGGTGTGAACACTGGTGTACTACACTTTCATTTGCGAAATTCTCAATTCTGGGGTAAAATCTGTCTTCAGTGAAGACAGATATTTACACTACTCAGATAGAAGATGGCCATTGGATTTGTGTTAGATTCTATGTAGATTGGAGGATGAAAAAGAGGGAGCAACTCTGTCTCCCTCTGTACTGCTCAGATCTCAAAAATATAAAGTACAATGTGTCACAGAAAAAAATATTTCACAATCATAAGAAGCATCCAAAACACAAAACTGGCTGGGGGAGGTGAAGAAGCAGGGCAAAACGTGCGCGTCGGGGCCCGGAGGTGGAAGCTGTTGCACACTTTTTGCACGCTTTTTGAAACAGCGGCTGCATTACATAGAGGTATATCAAGTCTGACATGAGCCTTTTTGTTAAAAAATGCCTAAACAGTATGATATCTAGGACACTGAATAGATCATTAGAGATAATATTGTTGATGATATAGTTGTCTGCATCTGCATCATTGGTATGGTAATTGGGCACCACCATGTGGCTAATTATTAATAATACATGTGAGCTGTGCATGAATCCATGTTTTCTTGCCTCTTTAGTTAAAGGGAATCTGTCACCCCAAAAATCTATTATGAGCTAAGGCCACCGACATCAGGGGCTTATCTACAGCATTTTGTAATGCTGTAGATAAGCCCCCGATGTAACCTGAAAGGTAAGAAAAACAGGTTATATTATACTCACCCAGGGGCGGTCCCGGTGCGGTCCGGTCTGATGGGTGTCACGGTCCAGCGCCTCCTATCTTCATACGATGACGTCCTCTTCTTGTCTTCCTGCCGTGGCTCCTGCGCAAGCGTACTTTATCTGCCCTGTTGAGGGCAGAGCAAAGTACTGCAGTGCACAGGCGCTGGGTCTCTCTGACCTTTCTCGGCGCCTGCGCACTGCAGTACTTTGCTCTGCCCTAAACAGGGCAAATTATACCTGCACCAGAGCCGCGGCAGGAAGACAAGAAGAGGACGTCATCGTATGAAGATAGGAGGCGCCGGACCCAAAACGCAACACCCATCGGACCAGAATGCAGCGGGACCGCCCCTGGGTGAGTATAACATAACCTGTATTTCTTACCTTTCAGGATACATCAGGATCTTATCTACAGCATTACCGAATGCTGTAGATAAGCCCCTGATACCGGTAGCCTTAGCTCATATATGACTTTTGGGGTGACAGATATCCTTTAATTATCTTTGATACTGGTTAGGCCTTTGAGGTTATGGGTGGCATATATATTTCTGCAAGAGTTTTTTAGCACTCCATTCCTATTGCCAGCAATATCAAAAGCGAATAATTTAGTCAGTGTGCAGAAACTGTGATATATACAGTATATTCTAGGATGGGCACTTTAAGATCTTGGCAATCTTTTACTTATATTTGGATTCATGCCAAATTGATATCCAGGCGGCTAGCTATTACAAATTTATTGAGATTATTTTCCAGCACCCCGTTTTCTTCACACCTTTTCCTGTTTTAATTATGTAATTTTAATGTATGCAAATAATAAAAATTTATAATTTGACCTAATTTAATTTTGTCACTTCTAATCTTTGCACATAGGCATCCAAAAATGTTTTGGATTCCTTTGGGAAATCATTTTGTTTTATAGATTTCTAATAGTGATGAGCGAGAATACTCGTTGCTCGGGTTTTCCAGAGCATGCTTGGGTGGTCTCCGAGTATTTATGACTGCTCAGAGATTTATTTTTCCTTGCTGCAGCTAGATGATTTGCGGCTACTAGACAGCTTGATTACATGTGGGGATTCCCTAGCAACCATGCAAGCCCCACATGTACTCAGGCTGACTAACAGCTGTAAATCATCCAGCTGAGGCAAGGAAAACTAAATCTCAATGTTCATTAATCAAAAAAACATATTTACTAGGTTTTGTCAGATCAGGACTGGGCTCCCTGGCACTTTTTCCCTTACCCCTTCTTGTAACATTTACCCAGCTGCGTACTTCTCTGTCCTGATCTTCCCCACCTCTACCCTCCTCCATATCACTGGCCCCAAGCCAGCGCAAGGTCAGTGAGCTCTAAAATCCTTTCCAAGTTTGCAATGCTCCTGAGTGTTGCAAGCAGCACATTTAGATCCATTACCTGGGATTCCAAACACGTAACTATCTGACATCGAGCACAGACATATTCACCCTCAAATGGTTGGCAAGGCATGCATACATCTCACAAGATGCACACCTGGTGGCATTGTCCATGGAGCACACATTTAATGGAGATACACCATACATATAAAACCAGAAAAAAAAAATGGAAAGCTAGTAAGGAAAACACCAACCTATGCTCTTGTGTTATACTATGATACTGCATTTAACTATGGACTTATCTGCAGCCTCGGACTTAACCCCTTTCCCCCCGAAGGTAGTTTGCACGTTAATGACTGGGCCAATTTTTCCAATTCTGACCACTGTCACTTTATGATGTTATAACTCTGGAACGCTTCAATGGATCCCGGTGATTCTGAAAATGTTTTACCGCGACATATTGTACTTCATGATACTGGTAAAGTTTCTTCGGTATAACTTGCATTTATTTGTGAAAATAACAGAAATTTAGCGAAAATTTGGAAAATATTACAACTTTAAAACTTTGAATTTTCATGCCCTTAAATCACAGAGATATGTCACATAAAATAGTTAATAAATAACATTTCCCACATGTCTACTTTACATCAGCACAATTTTGGAACCAATTTTTTTTTTGTTAGGAAGTTATAAGGGTTAAAACTTGACCAGCAATTTTTCATTTTTCCAACAAAACTTACAAAACCACTTTTTTAGGGACTACATCACATTTGAAGTCACTTTTAGGGGTATATATGACAGACGATATTCAAAAGTTACACCAGTCTAAAAACTGCACCCCCTCAAGGTCCTCAAAACAAGAATTTAGCAAATTTGCTCGGGTCCCTGTTTATTCGGCAAGCTATAGCGCTTACTGAGTAAGCTGCAGAGGGATCCAAGCTTCCTGGATCTCTCAAGCTGATCAGCTCCGCAGCTGCATGTGTCGCAACTGTGTGACAGTCACGACACATGCATGGAGAGCCCAACAAACAAGCTCTCAATCCATGTGTCGTGACTGTCACACAGCCGCGACACAGGCAGATGCGGAGCCAAACAGCTGATCAGCCGGAGAGATCCAGGAAGCCGGGTTCCCTCTGCAGCTTATTTAGCAAGCGTTATAGCTTGCCGAATAAGCAGGGACCCGAGAAAATTTGCTCAACTCAACTCAAAACCACATTCAAGAAATGTATTAACCCTTCAGTTGCTTCACATGAATTTTTTTTTTTTTTAATTAACATTTAACTTTTTTTCACAAAAAATTGACTTCAGATCCAATTTTTTTTATTTTGACAAGGGTAACAGGAAAAAATGGACCTGAAAATTTGTTGTGTAATTTCTACTGAGCATACCGATACCCCACATGAGGGAGAAAACCACTGTTTGGATGCACGGCACGGCTCGGAAGGGAAGGAGTGTTGTTTGACTTTTTGAATGCAAAATTTGATGGAACAATTGGAGGACGCAATGTCGCGTTTGGAGAGCCTCTGACGTGCCTAAACAGTGAAAAAAACCCACAAATGACACCACTTTGGAAAATAGACCCTTCAGGGAACGGATCTAAATGAGTGGTGAGCACACTGAACCCTCAAGGTGCTTCACAGAAGTTAATAGCATTGAGCCGTAAAAATCAAATTTTCCCCACTAATATGTTTTCAGCACAAAATATTGCATTTTAATAAGGGTAACAGGAGAAATTGCACCATACAATTTGTTGTGCAATTTCTCCTGGGTACACCGATACCCCATATGAGGGAGAAAACCACTGTTTGGGCGCACATCAGTGTCATTTGACTTTTTGAATGTAAAATTTCCTGGAATCATTAGCGGACGTCATGTCCTATTTGGAGGGCCCCCTGATGTGTCTGAACAGTGGAAACCCTCCACAAGTGGCCCAATTTTGGAAAAAAGATCCCTCAAGGAATGTATTTAGATGCATGGTAAGCATCTTGAACCCATAGGTGCTTCACAGAAGTTTATAACATTTGGCTGTGAAAATAATAAAATCACATTTTCCTCACAAAAATGTTGTTTTAGCCCCAAGTTTTTAGTTTTTCTAAGGACCAGTAGGAAATTTTTTACAGCAAACTGAGGTCCATTTTTCCTGAGTGAGCCAATACACTACATGTAATCGGAAATAATTTTCATAGAGACTTGCTGATCATGCACTGCGCATGATCAGCATGTTTCCTAGCTCTGGTGATCTGGCTGTCGTCATGACGACACTCAGTCTCCAATCCAAAGGCAGAGGGGCAGTCAGCCTTCTGCCAGCAACCGGGATGCTGCGATCGTGTTCAATCGGAGCATTTCAGGGGTCTGTGACTGCTCGTGGCACTTAGTGCCTGGTGTCAGCGGTCAGAATCAGCTGACACCCGGCGGTGATCGTCCGCAAACCACCCATGTGCGTAATAATCCGTCTGTGGTCAAAAAGGCCCAGGTCACATGGATGGATTATTACATCTGATGTCAGAAAGGGATGAAAGGGATTAAAGACAACCCTCTACGTTCAGCAGCTCTCGCTTAGAGTATCTGGAACTTGCAAGGACTAAGAACCACAAGGTTCGAAAAGCATCTGACCACATAATTCTTCCCACATTGGGGGTTGTGATAAGCTGGTTGGATTATTAATTCTAAAGACTTTTTCAATAAAATAAAAAGGGTTTATGGGACTGTTTGAGCTGGATTACCTACTTGATCGATCTGGAAATTGTAGTCCACTGAGCAACACAGACTAGAGTTTCTGCTAGAAGGTTCTGGAACAAACACTTACATCACAGATACACAGAATCTGTGACTTCTCTGCATTTAGTGGTTACTACTCACCTGGGCTGTTATCTGTAGGAATCTCCTCTTTACACCACTGATCAACCCTCACATATGTCTCTATAGTATTAATATCGGTCAGATCATCACTCTGAAACAAATATTGGAAAAGTCACAGACAGATGGAGGAGTCACAGCTATGATCATCTCTAATCCTGCCATCTCCACCGTTCTCATTACACAAGTATAAAACATATAATACTGGTGGCTAAAATAAGATTGAACACAAGACCTTCACAGCCATCTACACATCATGGGGAGATCTCATGACACCTTCTATCTACCTGATGATCCTGAGGAACATTGAGATCGTCTTGCTCACAGTCCTGTGGAATAAGAGGACGGGGACATCTCTCGGGTGTTGTCCTCTTACTGGATAGAACTAGAGAAAACACATACAGGAACTGAATTAATTCTTTACATACAGATAATTATAGGCCGCGTGTATTTAGTCCTGTATATTACCTGGTGATGTGAGGGGTTGGGGAACCTTCATCATGATGTCCTTGTACAGATCTTTGTGTTCTTCTAAATACTCCCATTCCTCCATGGAGAAATAAACAGCGACATCCTGATACCTTACAGGAACCTGAAATATACAATGACACCGTCATCCCCCGATCCCTTCATAGCGTTACTGTATAATGTCCCAGCATTCCCAGCAGTGTCACCTCTCCAGTCAGCAGCTCAATCATCTTGCAGGTGAGTTCTAGGATCTTCTGGTAATTGATGTCCTCTTGTATCTGAGGGTGAGGTGGAGGCCCCGTGATTGGGCTCAGGGTTCTTCCCCATCCCTCAGACACAGGGTCCTGACCGCGCTCACTAGAGGTCTTCTTCACTACTGTGTAATCCTGGTTTTGCAGAGACACATTAATAAATATCACTACAGACATTTCCAGAGTCCTCACCTCTCCAGTTCTGTCCATCTGTTATTCCCATAGATATGAATGATGTAATGTGACATCATCAGAATCTCTCACCTCTCCAGTAAGCCGGAAGAGGATCTCTAGGGTGAGGTGTAATATCCTCTCCGCCTTCTTGTCCCTGTCCATATCCTTACTTAGCGGGTCACGAAAATTATCTTATATAAAAGATCTTCACTGAGAGGATCAGATATTGTAGGGACCTGAAAGGGAAGAAGATGAACCAATATAAATTCATAAAATTCCTGTGTAGTAATACAATAACTGAAGATAATAAGGGAAACAGATGAAGAGATTTATTATTTTACAATATTTAGTTTTTTCTTTACATCTACTACTAAATCATGTACATTTTAGACCACACACACAACAAGCAGTTTCTTCCTTGGAGTCGGCAGCTGAATACGTTTCGCATAGACTCATCTTCCATAACGCTAATTCTCGTCTCATTTACCGACACTGGAATCGGCATTAGCAATACTGCAGGAGATATTCATTACACGTGACAGGAGAAATAACTACTTCATGATGAGGATGACATCTTCATCTTCTGCTACAGCTCTAGAAACATATTTGGCCGGAGTCAGTCACTGATTCCATCACCGCGGGCCGTCTACATGAATGTTTCCTATCTTCGTCGGAATGTAATCTGGGCAGCATTGTGGCTCAGTGGTTAGCACTGCAGCCTTGCCATGCTTGGGTCCTGGGTTCAAATCCCACCAAAGACAACATCTGCAAGGAATTTGTATGTTCTCCCCACATTCCAAAGACATACTGATAGGCTATTTAGATTGTGAGCCTCAATGCGGACTGCGATGCTAATATATGTAAAGTGCTGCGGAATATGATAGCTCTATATAAGCAAAGCATAATAAATAATGAATAATATCATGTTAGATCTCATGTTTGATTCATACACAGAATTTTGAGGCATTTACACACGTGGTCAAACATTTTGGTACCCCTCGTTTAATGACAGAAAAACCCACAATAGTCACAGTAATAAGATGAATCTGACAAAAGTAATAATAACTAAAAAAATCTATGAAAATGAACAAATGAAAGTCAGACAATGCTTTTCAACCATGCTTCCACAGAATTTAACAAAAAATAAAACTCCTGAAATAGGCCTGGACAGAAATTATGGTACCCTTAACTTAATATTTTGTTGCACAACCTTTTGAGGCAATCACTACAATCACACGATTCCTGTAACTGTCAATGAGACTTCTGCACCTCTTGACAGGTATTTTGGCCCACTACTCAAGAGCAAAGTGCTCCAGTTGTGTCGTGTTTGAAGGTTGCCTTTTCCAGACAGCATGTTTCAGCTCTTTACAAAGATGCTCAATAGGATTTAGGTCAGGGCTCACAGAAAGCCACTTCATAGTCCAATGTGTTCCTTTTAGTCATTCTTGGGTGTTTTAGTTGTGTGATTTCGGTTATTATCCTGTTGCAAGACCCATGACTGAGACCAAGCTTTCTGACACTGGGCAGCACATTTCTCTCTAGAATCCCTTGATAGTCTTGAGATTTCATTGTACCCTGCACAGATTCTAAACACCCTGTGCCAGATGCAGCAAGCAGCCACAGAACAAAACAGAGCCTCCTCCATGTTTCACAGTAGGGACAGTGTTCTTTTCTTGATGTACCTTACCAAAAAGTTAAATTTTTGTGTTATTGGTCTATAGGTCATTCTCTCAGAAGCTTTGTGGCTTGTCAGCATGTAGTTTGGCAGATTCCAGTCTGGCTTTTTTATGATTCAACATGGTCCATGTTGACTGTGATACACACCATGTCACCAAACAGCACAGTGAGTATCTGTAGTCCTATATGCATAAAAAAGACCAAAATAGTCTCAGCACTGAAGGGGTTACTGCTCCCTGCCCAATAATGGGAAATCTCCAGCACCTACCTCCACCTGCAGAGCAGCACACCACATATATGGCTGTTCTGTGCGCACAGGACCTGTGGTGAGGTCACAGGAGGGGAGGAGTCAGGGGTCACATGATCAGGGCCTCAGTGTATGCAGGACTCTGCTGCTGTGCTGGTTGTCATGGTGCTGGATGAGGGGAAGTTTATGTGTGGGGTCAGGAGGGGTTTACAGTGTGGATGTAGCAGAGCCGTGTGTGTACGAGGTGTACGGAGCAGAGCCGCGTTTGTACGGAGTGGAGCCGCGTGTGTGTACGAGGTGTACGGAGCGGAGCCGCGTGTGTACGAGGTGTTCGGAGCGGAGCCGCGTGTGTACGGAACGGAGCTGCGTGTGTACGAGGTGTACGGAGCGGAGCCGTGTGTGCACGAGGTGTACGGAACGGAGCCGCGTGTGTACGGAACGGAGCTGCGTGTGTACGAGGTGTACGGAGCGGAGCCGTGTGTGCACGAGGTGTACGGAACGGAGCCGTGTGTGTACGGAGTGTAGCGCGCATGTACAAGCGGAGCGGAGCTGCATGTGTATGCAGGACTCTGCTGTGCTGGTTGTCATGGTGCTGGATGAGGGGAAGTTTATGTGTGGGGTCAGGAGGGGTTTACAGTGTGGATGTAGCAGAGCCGTGTGTGTATGAGGTGTACGGAGTGGAGCCTCGTGTGTACGAGGTGTACAGAGTGGAGCAGTGTGTGAACGAGGTGTACGGACCGGAGCCGTGTGTGTACGAGGTGTACGGAGTGGAGCGCCCGTGTACAAGCTGAGCGGAACGGAGCCGCATGTGTATGATATGTATGCAAAGCAGCCATATGTGTACTATGTGAACGGAGCTGAGCCATGTGTGTACACAGAGTAACCACATGTCCCCACATCACAGCCACAGCCCTAGTTAACCCCTTCACCCCGAGCCTGTTTTCATGTTCCTGACCAGACCAATTCTACAATTCTGACCAGTGTCACTTTATGAGGTTATGGCTCTGGAACGCTTCAATGGATCCCACTGATTCTGAGATTATTCTCTCGATATATATTGTACTTCATGTTAGGCCCCTTTCACACATCAGTTTTTTGCCATCAGTCACAATCCGTTGGCTCGTCAGATCCGTCGTAAATTGTGAAAAACTGATGTGACAGATCTGTTTTTTTGCTGGATCCGACTAGCGGATCCAGCAAAAAAACGGATCCGTCGCATCAGTTTTTCATCCGTTTCTGCCGTTTTTTTATCCGTTTTTTACGTCAGATTACGATGGATCCATTTGTAAAAAACGCTCATGGAAGGCTCCCAAACGTTATTGGCTACTGAAAACCTATATATACAGAGTTTCTACAGCCCATCTTTGACAGGATGTAGAACAAGTGGAAGGCGTGATGGCAAACATTCTGAAGATTTATGTGGATTTCACTTTTGAGGTGAATCGTTTGAAAGCGATTGTTCTGGAGAAGGAGCGAGAAAGACAGCGCATCATGCGCCGGCGTCGTTTTTGGATCTACCTAATTACTGCACAGAGAATGACGCATGGGGTGTAATCAACATTATACATGGAGATCGACCAAACGAGGCAAGTCTTCATTGTTCAACCACCACAAGCCCTTTGTATACGAGACCAATGCCAAAACCCCATAACCTCCCTCTCCAACATCAGTGAAGGGGGGCTTAATTGTCTCCTCTCCAAATCACACCTCACCACCTGTGCGCTCGACCCCATCCCATCCCACCTCCTCCCCAACCTCACCACCACTCTTACCCCATCCCTAACCCACCTCTTCAACCTATCACTAACTTCTGGCACCTTCCCTTCTGCTTTCAAACGTCACAATCATGGCTATCCTTAAAAAGCCAACCGTCAATCCAACAGCTATGTCCAGCTATCGTCCAATATCGCTGCTCCCATTCGCTTCCAAACTCCTGGAGCAGCACGTCCACGTTGAACTTTCCTCCCACCTCTCTTCTAACTTGCTCTTTGACAATCTGGTTTCCGCCCCCATCACTCAACTGAGACAGCCTTGACCAAAATTACTAATGACCTACTTACAGCTAAAGCTATCGGACAATACTCTGTACTCCTCCTTCTAGACCTGTCCTCTGCTTTCTACACAGTTGACCATTGCCTCCTACTACAGATCCTCTCCTCCCTTGGCATCAAAGACCACGCCCTATCCTGGATCTCCTCATACCTTTCCAACCGCACATTCAGCGTCTCCCACTCCCACACTACCTCCTCATCCCACCCTCTCTCTGTTGGACTTCCCCAAGGCTCTGTCCTAGGATCCCTACTCTTCTCAAACTATACACTTGGCCTGGGACAACTCAAAGTCTCATGGATTCCAGTACCACCTTTATGCTGATGACATTCAGATCAACCTTTCTGGCACAGACGTCACCTCTCTGCTGTCCAGAATCCCAGAGTGTCTATCAGCCATATCCTCCTTCTTCTCCTCTCGCTTTATCAAACTCATTGTGGACAAATTTGAACTCATCATCTTTCCTCCATCCCATAGATCTTCCTTACCTAACCTATCTATCACAATTAACGACATCACGCTTTCCCCTGTACCAGAAGTCCGCTGCCTCGGAGTAACCCTTGACTCTGCCCTGTCCTTCAAACTGCACATCCAAGCTCTTTCCACCTCCTGTCACCTCCAGCTCAAAAATATCTCCAGAATCCGTTCTTTTCTCAACCATCAATCTACTAAAATGCTTGTGCATGCCCTCATCATCTCCCGCCTTGACTACTGCAATGTCCTTTTCTGTGGCCTCCCTGCTAACACCCTTGCACCTCTCCAGTCCATCCTCAACTCTGCTGCCCGACTAATTTATCTCTCTCCTCGCTACTCCTCCGCTTCCCCCTCTGCAAATCTCTTCACTGGCTCCCATTCCTTCAGCATATCCAGTTCAAATTACTAATACTAACCTACAAAGCCATCCATAACCTGTCTCCTCCATATACAGTACAGTCCAAAAGTTTGGACAAACCTTCTCATTTAAATATTTTTCTGTATTTTCATGACTATGAAAATTGCACATTCACACTGAAGGCATCAAAACTAAGAATTAACACATGTGGAATTATATACTTAACAAAAAAGTGTGAAACAGCTGAAAATATGTCTTATATTCTAGGTTCTTCAAAGTAGCCACCTTTTGCTTTGATGACTGCTTTGCACACTCTTGGCATTCTCTTGGTAAAGTCATACTGCTGGAGGGCAAGGCTCCAGCGTAGCAACCTTCCGTTGGTTCCACACATGGTGTTGTCAGGACTATGAACATTTTTTATTACCTTTTGTGCATTACTGCCCTTTTCCAAGATGGCGTCTTTGGTCTCATGTGCACTGTGTCTTCCTGCTATAAAACTCCACCCCAGCCTTCAGTCTGTGCTAGAGTATTCTGCCTTGCATCCAGCTCCTGACCCTGGTGGCTCCCTGGCTATATACCTGCTCCTGTGAACCTGTATGGTGATCCTGCTACTCTGCTCTGTGTTCCTGCTGCATTCACCAGTTTCTAGTAATCCTCCTTCATCTGCTGCGTGTGTTTACTTCCATCTGCATTTGTTGGACATGTAAGCTGTTTCTGCTCTACAAAGACCTGAGACTATTACCCAGGCCTCCCTGGTTGAGCTAAGATATTATTTGAACTGGCTTACAAGCATAGCTATCTGTGTTTTGGACTACACAAGGACTTATTCGTGTCAAGTATCCTCAAGAATAATTATGCTTCATAGACTTTCTGCGCGATTGCATTTTCCTCTGAAGTTCCCTATAGACTGCTAAGATGCGTTTAATATTTACTCGAAGTGTTGTGGACTTGAGTTTTTCTCTGCACCTATTTGAATCACCGTGTTATAATATAGACTTTACCACTTATAAGACTGTGTCCTGTAGTTGTCTTATTCCACGCAAAGAATCTCCTGAGTTATCCCCTATAATTATTACAGGTGTGTAGCCAGCGCAGAGGGTTATGGTCGGTCACCACAGTGAAGGTGCAACCGTACAAGTAGGACTGCAAGCGTTCCAGGGCCCAGACTATGGCCAGGCACTCCTTCTCGACGGTGGAATAGGTCACTTCCCTCAGCAGAAGCTTCCGGCTCAGGTACAACAAGGGGTGCTCTTGGTTACCCGAGTCGACCTGGCTGAGGACAGCACCAAGACCGGTCGACTGCTTTCAACACAGGAGCGTGGCACAGTGCCATTTTCAACATCTGGAAGACCCCCTCACAGCCGTCAGTCCACTCGACTATGTGGGGTGGCCTTTTCCTGGTGAGATCCATCAAGGGGTTTGCCAGGCTACTATAGTGCTGTAAGAGGCGCCCATAATACCCTGCCATGCACAGGATGGACATCACCTGTTTCTTGGTCCTGGGGGTGGGCCAGGACACGATCGCGTCCACTTTCCCAGGCTCTGGCCTTACGGAGCCTCCGCCTACCCGCTGCCCCAGGTAGTGGACCTCACTCATGCCCATCTGGCACTTTCCCGGCTTGATGGTCAGACCGGCTCAGTGAATTCGCCTGAGCACTTCAAGATGCTGCAGGTGTTCACCCCAGGAGGAACTGAAGATAACAATGTCATCCAGGTACGCCACCGCGTACTTCTCCAGTCCCTGAAGCAGGTGGTTGACCATCCGCTGGAAAGTGGCAGGGGCATTCTTCATGCTGAAGAGCATGACAGTGGACTTGTACAGTCCGAAGGGTGTGATAAAGGCGGACTTCTCCTGTGCCTCGGGGCTCAGGGGAATCTGCCAGTATCCTCGACTCAGATCCATTATGGTCAGATATTCTGTGCCAGCTAACCTCTCAAGCAGCTCCTAGATGTGCGGCATTGGGTGCACGACAGAGGCTGTGATGGCGTTGAGCCCCCTGTAGTCCACGCAGAACCAGGTGGTCCGATCCTACTTTGGCACGAGAACTACAGGTGAGGCCCATGCGCTCTTTGACCATTGAATCACCCCCAGCTGTATCTCATCGATCTCCTGGCGCATAACCTGCTGCACCTCGTCGGAGATCCGATAGGGTGTTCGCCGTAGTAGGGCATGATTTCCAGTGTCCACCTCATGAATCGCAAACTCAGTCCTTCCAGGTCGGTTGGAGAACATGGCCCAGAAGGGTTCCAGCTTGGTACGCAACTGCAACTGCTGGGGTTTGGTTAGGGAGGCGCTTACCTCCACGTCCTCAATGGACCCACCGGCCTTGGTTTGGGTCAGCATGTCCAGGAGGGGGTCTTCCTCCCCGTCTTCAGGCAGGCTGCAAACCGGTAGGACGTAAGGTTCACGTTCGTGATGAGCCTTCATCATGTTGACGTGAAAGGCCTTTCGCCTACCCCGAGCGTAGTCAAGCGTGACCACGTAGGTGACTGAGTTCAGCTGTTGGTTGATGACGTACGGGCCTTCCCAGGCTGCCTGAAGCTGATCTTTTGGTATACGGACCACCACCCACACCTTTTGACCCACCTGATAGGTCAACTCCCAGGCATTCTGTTCGTACCAGTGCTTCTGGTCAGCCTGAGTCTGCGTCATGTTGTCATGCACCAACTGTGCCAAGGTCTGCATTTTATCACGGAAGCGCATGACATACTCCACTAAAGACACCAGAAGGGTTCGGCTCCTCTTCTCAGGATTCCCTTACCAACCCAAGTTGTACCAGGACTCACCTGCCGTAGAGGAGCTCGAAGGGGGAGAACCCCTTCGACGCCTGCAGAACCTCTCGGTAAGCAAATAGCAGGTGTGGGAGGTACCTCCCCTATTCGCATCCTTGGGTCTCAACCAGCATGCGAAGCATCCGTTTAAGGGTAGCATTAAAGTGCTCACACAAGCTATTGGTCTGTGGGTGATACGCACTCGATACGAGATGCTTCACCTGCATCCTCTTACAGAGAGCCTCCATTAGGTGAGACATGAATTGGGTCCCTTGATCGGGAAGTATCTCCCTGGGAAATCCTACCCGTGAAAAGATAGCCAACAGTGCATCTGCCACCTTATCTGACCTGGTTGAGGAGAGAGCCACTGCCTCTGGGTACCGGGTAGCATAGTAAGGATGTATTGCTTTCCAGAGCTGCTGGGGATGGCCAGTGGGCCCACAATGTCCGCTGCGATCCTCTGGAAAGGCTCCTCTATCACTGGCAGAGATAAGGGGAGCCTTAAGAGCAGACCCCGCCTTCCCCACTCTTTGGCAGGTGATACCGGAGCGGCAGTAGTTAGTCACATCTGTCCCCATCTTGGGCCAATAGAAGTGTTGAGACAGCCGGACCTTAGTTTTGCTGATCCCCAAGTGTCCAGCATGTGGGATCTCATGGGTAATCCGCAACAACTCACCCCTGAATTGCTAAGGGACAACCAGCTGTCTTTCCCTCAACCAATCCTTTTGCGATTTTCCGGGTACTGTCTCCCGGTACAACCTCCCTCGTTCCCAGAACACCCTCTCCTTATCAGACACGGAGGTGGGCGTCTCGGTGAGGTGTCTCAAATTCTCTAGGCTAACATCGGAGTGCAGAGCGGCCTGGAACTCCTGGCTAGGGGCACGGGAACCCCCTGAGACCTGCTCTGGGTCCATCTCTGGTTCAGTCACCCCTGTGACTGAGGAGGGTCCAGAAGGCAGAATGTTACCTGCATTCTGGGCACTCTGCGGGTGACAGCAGCTACGTAGGCTGTCTCCCTGGGAACTACCAAAGACCCATCAGCCGGCGCTGCTATGGGTACTACCTCCTCATCCACTCCCAACATTCCAGGAGCAGAGCTACTTATGGGGCAGTTACCTTCCTCTGTGGCACTGGTCAGTTGCACGGCATCACCTTCCTCACGGTTCCCATGCATCTCGCCATTTCCCTGAGCACCATCGCTTGCTTCTGTTAGTGGTTCCTCAGCCATCCCACCCTGCAGAGTGACGTGGCTGAGCACTCCTGCACCTGTGAACACATCATTCCTAGAAAACAAATGGTTATCAGGTGACACATGCACATGTTCATCATTAGCATTATTACCCTAGGCATTTTCAGAAAAATCATTATCAAGTACATCATTACCCAGTAAAGCATTGTCAGGTAACACATGCAATTTCCCATTGCTATCATCAGCATTCGATCGGGGAGGGGAGTCCGGGACATAGTATGTAACCATCCTCCCCAAATCAGTCCCCAATAAAACATCAGAGGGCAAGTTATCGGACAGCCCCACTTTCGTCACCCCGCTCCTGGCACCCCAATCTATATACACCAGGGCCTTTGGCAGGGGATAGCGGATGACCCCAATCCCGGTGACAGTCAGGGTTTTCCCTGGAATGATCTCTTCAGGGGCCATCAGTTTGGGTCGGATGAGGGTTTGTTCAGCCCCTGTGTCCTTGAGGCCTGTAGCGACATGGCCCCCCACGGTGATATGCTGCACGTTGTTACACGCCCTGCCAACCACCCCACCCACCAAAAAAACTGCTGCATTAGGCCCTGCGGCCTTGGCTCGGGGGTTCTTCTGCTTCTCTGTATAATTGGCCCTGATATGACCAGTCCGTTTGCAAGAGAAAAATGGCGAAGATTGGTGGTAGGTCTGGTGCTGTTGGCAACGAGGACAGGGCCTCTGTTGTGTTGGCTGGCAGGGGTACTGGCGTTGGTTGCAGGCTTTCCCCCTCTTCAGCTGGTGGTGACTGGCTTCCGCACTTCTGAATTACGGTTGGCCTCATAGGCATCAGCAATCTGCGCTGCATTAGTCACATCCTTGGGCTCTCTGTCCATCACGAACTGTTGCAGCTCAGCTGGGCAGAGATGTAGAAATTGGTCTTTGATCATCAGGTCTCCCAGCTGCTCACTGACAGTTCTTGGATCCACTGGTAAAAGTTGGTCCTGAGTCCATGCACCACATCGCCGTAGGTGTCGTGTGGACCACGTTTCCGGAACTTTCTACGGTAAACCTCAGGTGTGAGTTGGTACTTGGTTATCAGGGCCTACTTGATGGCCTCATAGTAGTCATCTTGGTCTGGCGGGAGAGAAGCAAACGCCTCCAGAGCTTTGCCTTTTAGCCCTGGGGTCAGGTATCGGGCCCATTGGTTCGCAGGCAGCTGGTAGTGTCTGCAGGCTTTCTCAAAGGCCCACAGAATAATGTCCAAGTCACCGTCATTTTCCATCACAGGAAAGTGCTCTGGCCGGAGTTCAGGGGTCTGAGCGCTGTTGGGCTCGCCGCTGGACTGGGACGACCCCTGCACTTGTAGTCGGGCTAACTGCAGCTGGTCCTCCTGCTCCGCTTGCCGCTCGGCTTGGGTCTCCTGCCGGGCTCTCTCCGCCTCCAGCTCAGCTTGGGCTTCCTGCCGGTATTGCTGAATCAGCTGCAGACATCCATCACGGTCATCAGCGATGAGTTGTTCCAAGGCCGCCAGCAGGTGGGGGGCCAATTCGCCCTGGTTGCTAGTAGGGCCGGCAGTCAGTGGTGGGACCTCTGCTGCAGCCCTATTTTCGCTTGGGCCAGCTTCTGCGTCTGCTGGGCTCTGGGCGATTTCCTGTTGCACCAGAGCGGAGACCAGTTGATTTTTGCCCGTGGCGTCAATCTGCATCAACCCGCAGAAGGCAATATGAGTGTCCTTGTTATGCTGCTTATACCAGCCTTCTCCTCTTGCGGCCATCATTGCCAAATAAAAGATAGGATAGAAAAACAAGGAGAAGGGTAGGGGTAATCGCAAGTACACACGGTATGTCTCAGGACTAGTAAACACAGCTTGTTCTCCAAACTTATATGCGCAGAGTCCTTTGCAAGATCTGTGCAAGTTTTTAGTGAGAGGAATGATTGCTCAAACCAGATCACTAATGCTCTATTATCCCACCGCTCTGCCACCAATATTTCACGGTTCACACAGTGCTGCCAACACTATGTCACGGATCCCAGCAATATGTCACGAATCCCGGGGAGGATATCTTTATCATCCCTACTACCCACACCAATTTGTCTCGAACCGGGGTTGTTTGATTGCCCCTGGTTCCTTCAGAAGGGGATTTATCTATATCCCACTTCCGAGTTCCGGTTTGGAACTTGCAGCTCTCTGGTGCCCCCTTACCCTCAGGTCAGAGTAGGTACTGCGCCTGGAGTAATTAGTAGCCAGAAAGGCTGCCTGCTATGTACTGGCTATTGGGCTCACTGCAGGGAGGGCGTTGAACTACTCCCACTCAGACGGGAACAATAATTAACAAAGCTGCAATCGCTAGAAAGCTTCCCAATCGCACAGAACAAAGTATGCTGCCACCAGCTCCGATTTTCACCAAAGATTAACGGGTCCGGAGCCAACCCCAAATCAGTAGCGTAATTCACCTCAGAGGACACACAGTTCGTTATAGAGCAGAGAGAGACCAGCTAGCAATTATATATTTTATTCCATAAAAAATTAGGCAGTGTTTACAAAGTATTAAAAAGATATTATAAAGGAGACAATTCGTATGTACATTGCAGCTACAAATTAAAAAAAAGTGGATTAAAACAGAAATGAACACTCACATATTGCTTAGATCACTCCAGGCTAACCAAGCTGGGGGGAGGAGCCAGACGTCACAATGCATTGAGGGTCTTTGTTGCAGCACAGTCCCAGGCAAGAATGAAGGCTGGGCTGAGTGCAGTAACTTATACGTCTGGGCTTGTGACATCACTAAAGGCGCTGGTTTACCTGCAACCTCTCCTAGCTGCCAGGGTGCACATTTTGGTAAGAAAACTTATAATAATCATAACTGGGCTTGAGATTCTAGCAGAATCACGGCACACATATCACTCATCTTATATTGAAATTGGCTTTCTAATGATTCCAAACTAGCTATGCCATTCTGTTCATGAGAAATCAGTTTCTCGGGTTCTTTTGGTGCTAGAATTTAGCAAAAAGTGCTGTAGCGAAGCATGTTCCATATATTTATCTGTCATATTTCTATCATACACTGGCGTCGCATTATGGCTCCTTTAATATCTCCCCCCCACATACAGCAAGCACATGGGTTTAGACAACAGATTCGTACATACATTCCTGGCTTTGAGGAGGAGGGGGATCAGAGTCCCACACTGGAGTTTCAAGTTACATAGTGTCTCTGCCATAGGGCTTTGTGTCTATACCAGCGAATGCAGTGGGGGTGGAAGGGAAGGGGGGTTTGAAGCTGCAGCATGTGTCTAGAACCATGGTCACATGTGCAAAAATTCCTCAGACCATGGTATTTTACATTATCCTGTCAACCAGCCTCTCAGGTTGATATTATAATTGCTTGTTTTTGATTGGACCATGGCCACTCCACCAATGAATACATTATTTCCTCTGAAATTCTCTGTGTAAGTTTCTCACAGATAGATAGTGTCAGGCTGTAATTGACATCTCCCTTCAAAAGAGCCGAAGGTGTGAAACGTTTCACCTTCCTGGTTCTTAGCAAGACCCCCTGGTGAGATTGCAGACAGTAGACTGTTTTCTCAGGATAACATATGCTGTGAGCCCTGTGAGACCTGCAGTCTCAGGACAGATGTTAGATTACTGCTAGTCACACATATATACCTATACATATTTCACTACAGCGCTTCTTCCTTCTCCTGACGAGTAACCTAACATTAGCATCATCACATTCAATAGACATTGTGCAACAAATTGTGGGGGCCAGTTTCACCTACTAACCCTTGTAACAAATTTGACAAATTTGCAGCTAATACAAAAATAATTTTACTACTAAAATGTTAGATTTCCATGTCCCATTGTTATGTAATTCTGAGGCAACTGTGGGATCAAAATATACACTATAACCCTAACTGAATTCCTTAAGCAGTACATTTTCCAATATAAGGTGTGTGCAGGGGCGGATTATAATGGGGTCAATTTGGGCGGTAGCCCAGGGCCCAGTGGTGTGGGGGGGCCCTGGGCTACCGCTCAGATTGCCCGCCGCCATCAGGGCATTACTGCCCTGACTGGCGTATGGGCCCGGCGGGCAGAGGGGGCCCGCATCGGGCCCTGTCTCATCTGCTCACCGGGCCCCTACCGGCGCTGCGGCAGTTAAATGCTATTAATGTGTGGGCTCGCGCCCGCATGTCAATACTTATGAGCCTCCAGCCAATCGGGGGCAGGATGCTGGACACACTGGGGGCAGGATGCTGGGCACACTGGGGGCAATATGCCAGACACACTGGGCGCGGTATGCCGGACACACTGGGGGCAGGATGCTGGACACACTGAGGGCAGGATGCTGGATACACTGGGGGCAGGATGCTGGACACACTGGGGGCAGGATGCTGGACTAATTGGGGGCAGGATGCTGGACACATTGGGGGCAGGATGCTGGACACATTGGGGGCAGGATGCTGGACACATTGGGGGCAGGATGCTGGACACATTGGGGGCAGAGATGCTGGACACATTGGGGGCAGAGATGCTGGACACACTGGGGGCAGAGATGCTGGACACACTGGGGGCAGAGATGCTGGACACTGGGGGCAGAGATGCTGGACACTGGGGGCAGAGAAGCTGGACACTGGGGGCAGATATGCTGGACACTGGGAGCAGAGATGCTGGACACTGGGGGCAGAGATGCTGGACACTGGGGGCACAGATGCTGGACACACTGGGGGCAGTGTTATGATCCTAATGGCAGAGGATCTCAGGAGTACCAGCTAAGTCTGCAAACACAAAAAACCAGCTCATAGGGAAGTGGTAACTTGGCTGACCGTATACCTGATCCTAGCACAAACAACTAGCAGTAGCCGGGGAACGTACCTACGTTGGTTCTAGACGTCTCTCACCAGCCGGAGAACTAACTAACCCTTTCAGAGAAAATAAGACCTCTCTTGCCTCAAGAGAAAAGACCCCAAAGTTATAATACAAGCCCCCAACAAATAATAACGGTGAGGTAAGAAGAAATGACAAACGTAAGAATGAGCTAGATTTAGCAAAGAGAGGCCCACTGACTAATAGCAGAAAATAGAAAGATGACTTATACGGTCAGCAAAAAACCCTACAAAATATCCACGCTGAATATCCAAGAACCCCCGCACCGACTAACGGTGTGGGGGGAGAATAACAGCCCCCCTAGAGCTTCCAGCAAAATCAGGAATCACATTTTAAACAAAGCTGGAACAAAATAAGGGAAATTCAAATGCACAAAAATAAGAAAGCAGGACTTAGCTTATCTTGCAAAATCAGGAGACCAGGAGACAGGAGAAAACAGACTAGGTCTGATAACAACGAATCCAGGCACAATACAGAGTATCCAGGAAGTTTATATAGGCACACCCAGGCCAAACGAACCAGGTGAGTGCCAACCTGGGGAAAGACACTCCAAGTGCCATACCGCTAATGACCACAAGAGGGAGCCAAGAAATAAAGTTCACAACAGGGCAGGACCTGAGACAGATGGGGCGGGATTGGAGACATGAGCAGAATGTAGATACAGGGCAGAATGAAAGACATGGGGCAGTGTTGTGTATCCGCTTTTGGGCTCCCCTGGTGGTTGCTGGTGGTACTGATGACTTGTGTGTGCTTTGCGGTCTCAGTTCACCTGCTCCCATCAGTGTTTGGGAGTTTCCTATTTAGCCTTGCTCTCCAGTCATTTCCTTGCCGGTCATCATTGTAACCAGAGCCTTCGGTTGCATGTTCCTGCTACTAGTCTGCTGATCAGCTAAGTGGACTTTTGTCCTTTTGTTTTTGTATCTTTGTCCAGTTTGCAGTTTTGTTATTCTCTGTAGCTGGAAGCTCTTGTGGGCTGAAATTGCCACTCCTGTGTCATGAGTTGACACAGGAGTCTTAAAGTAATTTCAGGATGGTTTTTTGAAAGGGTTTTCAGTTGACCGTGAAGTCCTCTTTTGTATCCTTCTGCTATCTAGTAAGTGGACCTCTCTTTGCTAAATCTACTTTCATACTGTGTATCAGAAACACATGGGCTACTTGCACACTGAACAAGTCTGTAGGAACCTGTTCAGACCACCAGAAAACTTGAAGACACAAAAAAGCACAGTGAGGTCAAAAATACTCTGTTGTAAAAAAATCACAGTAATAAGCAAGTGCTAGTCAAAAGATGTAAAGAAAACAGGGTATTTAGTTGATACGTTTTTTTGCAAAAAAATGTATACTAAGCTGCTCCACCAAATCGCCAAGGTATACCCTTATAGAGCAGTCCTAACTAATGTATGCAATCCCTATCTGATGTATTTAAAACCTGATTATCTGTATAGTACCTGTATAAGCAGGGTTCAGAGAGAAAAAAAATATACATGTGGACATGCAGGATGGAACAGCTTAAATGCAAATGACCCACAGAGGAGTGGTGGACTCCCCAGTCTTGTAGAAACAAGAGAACAATTATAGAACCAGAAACACATGGGCTACTTGCACACTGAACAAGTCTGTAGGAACCTGTTCAGACCACCAGAAAACTTGAAGACACAAAAAAGCACAGTGAGGTTTTTGCAAAAAAACGTATCAACTAAATACCCTGTTTTCTTTACATCTTTTGACTAGCACTTGCTTATTACTGTGATTTTTTTTACAACAGAGTATTTTTGACCTCACTGTGCTTTTTTGTGTTTTCATACTGTGTATGTAGTTTCCTCTGAACTCACCGTTATTATATGTGGGGGGCTTCTATCATCTTTGGGGTATTTCACTAGAGGTAAGCCAGGTCTGTTTCTTCCTCTACCAGGAGTAGTTAGTCCTCCGGCTGGCGCGTGGCATCTAGGGATAATCATAGGTATGCTCCCTGGCTGCTATTAGTTGTGTGGTAGATTTAGCTCACGGTCAGCTCGAGATTCCATCACCCAGAGCTCGTCCGTTATTTTTGTGTTTTGACGTTCCCCTGCCATTGGGAACCATGACAGGGCAGGATTGGGGACAGATCGTGCAGGATCATGGGGCAGGATGGATATGATGGAGACAGATGGGGCAGGATGGGGAGATCATATGGGGCAGAATGGATACTCATGAGGGCAGGATGGGAGAACATATGGCTGAAGCCAGGAATGAGATACACGGAGCCAGAATGGGGGATATTATAATTACTATACAATTAAGGGATATTATTACTGCAGTGATGTATTTATTTTATTTTTTGAGGACACTGTTTTAAATGGGGGGGCGGTCCTGTTACTGTGTAGAGTGACACTATGTCACCTCTTTTTCTTCATGTGGCGTAATGTAGAAGTTGGGAAAAATTAATTAATGTGTTCTGCAAGTGGAGCTTGAGATAACTGTGTTATTTCCTGCAGAGATGAGCCCTGGCTGGATGAAGTGATGGCGGTCTGTGCTGGATGAAAGATGAAGGACTTCACCTAGAGACGTCACTGGTGAGTCAGTGTTACCTATACACTGACACTATACACTGTATACTATATACAGAGGTCCTGTGTATAATGTCACCGGTGATCACTGTATTACCTCTACACAGACACTGCAAACTAAGTACAGATCTCCTGTGAATACTGGCACTTTGGGCTCATTTCCACATGCGAGGCACACGTCCGTATCTCGCATGTGGAAACCAAGCTCTGGCGCCGGCACTTTGGAGCGGAGCGTGCAGCTCCATGTGTTCCTATGCGGCTGCACGCTCCGCTCTGGAGTGCCGGCTCCACAGCTTGGTTTCCACATGCGAGATACGGACGTGTGCCTCGCATGTGGAAATGAGCCCTTATGGTGATAGTACTGATTTGTTTTGTTTTTCTTCCTAACTGAAGCGTATATTGACCAGATCAATGGATGTTTGACAGGTTATAGTTTTACACGGCAACTATTTTTCTGGAATAATCTGGTTCAGGTATATGATGACCCCGTCGCATGACCCCGTCACATGACCGGGGGGCCCACAGTGTCTGAACAGCCCGGGCCCTGGCTACCCTTAATCCACCCCTGGGTGTGTGTGTGTGTGTGGTGTGTGTTTGTGTGTGTGCGGGGGGGTTCGGCTGCTCTGGCATCTCAGGTGCTCGGTTAACGAAGCCCACAATTTATTCAAACGGAATCTGCTTTCTAAAAGCCAAGTAGCGCTCCTTCCCATATGATCTATGCCGTGTGTTCAAGCAGTATTGTACAACTACATATGGGGCACTGCTCCGTTCGACAACAATTGCATAACAAATTATGGGGTCCATTTTCTCTCATTACAAGAGAGAAAGAGTTTTGACATGCCAGGGGGTCTGCAAGTGTGACATGGCATTCACAATCTATTCAAGCGAAAGTTAGGGTACCGTCACACAGTGGCATTTTTATCGCTACGACGGCACGATTCGTGACGTTCTAGCGATATCGTTACGATCTCGCAGTGTCTGACACGCTACTGCGATCAGACACCCTGCTGAGAATCGTACGTCGTAGCAGATCGTTTGAAACTTTCTTTCGTCGCTGGATCTCCCGCTGTCATCGCTGGATCGTTGTGTGACAGCGATCCAGCGATGCGTTCGCTTGTATCCAGGGTAAACATCGGGTTACTAAGCGCAGGGCCGCGCTTAGTAACCCGATGTTTACCCTGGTTACCAGCGTAAAAGTAAAAAAAAACAAACAGTACATACTCACCATCTGATGTCCGTCAGGTCCCTTGCCGTCTGCTTCCCGCTCTGACTGTCTGCCGGCCGTACAGTGAGAGCAGAGCGCAGCGGTGACGTCACTGCTGTGCTGTGCTCTCACTGTACGGCGGCGCTCAGTCAGAGCAGGAAGCAGACGGCAAGGGACCTGACGGACATCAGATGGTGAGTATGTACTGTTTTGTTTTTTTTTACTTTTACGCTGGTAACCAGGGTAAACATCGGGTTACTAAGCCCGGCCCTGCGCTTAGTAACCCGATGTTTACCCTGGTTACCAGCGAACCTCGGCATCGTTGGTCGCTGGAGAGCGGTCTGTGTGACAGCTCCCCAGCGACCACACAACGACTTACCAACGATCACGGCCAGGTCGTATCGCAGGTCGTGATCGTTGGTAAATCGTATAGTGAGACGGTACCCTTACACTCTAAAAATTTAATAGCGCTCGTTCCTTTCCAAGCCCTGTGAAGTGCCCCAACAGCAGTTTTTGATCACATATGTGGGTATCATTGTGGTCGGGGGAATTTGCACAACAAAATCTGGGGTCTTTTTTATCCTATTATTCATTGTTAAAATTACAAATTTGGTTCTAAAACATTTTAGCGGAAAAGAAGTAACTTTCATTTTCACATCCACATTTTAAAAAGTTCTGTGAAGCACCAATGGGTTCAAAATGCTTAACAAGCCCTAGATGAACTCCTTGATGGCTTTCCTAACTCTGCTTTCTAAAATGGAGTCACTTATTGGGTTTCTGCTGTTTTGGTATCTCAGGGGCTCTGCAAATAAGACATGGTGTCTGCAATGTATTCCAGACAAATCTACTCCAAATACCAAATAGTGCTTCTTCCCTTACGAGCCCAAACAGCAGTTTTTTTTTACAAAATTCAAGTCAAGTACAGTCCACATTCAGGAGAAATTGAGCAATACACTTTAGGTTTAATTTTCTCCTAGTTTAATATAAACATTCAACGTTGAACATCGCTAATTTTTGCACATTTCAGATATTTTCACAAAAAAGCAAAATAGACTTAAATTTACCATTAACAAACATTAACATTGAATATTTAGGTTTGGTTATGTTTAAAATTGGCTGTCACTAAGGGGTTAATCAGCAATCTGCAGCTCAAAAATACACAACACTGCTGAAAAGTATATGCACACTCAGCTCTGCTACATATACACATTTACATACACACAAACTGTTTATACATTGTAAGGTGGCTGTCGGATATCTAGTGGTTGGGAGACAAACTTGGAGTAATACTTTAGTACATATAGGACTAAAACGGGTTAATCGGCTCTGACACATTGATTATGAGAAGCTGAAGCGTCGGGAGTGAAGGCAGCTCACCATATTTCCACCCCCTGGTGTGGTTCACTTTGTAAATTGAGAGCAGTTTGTCTCACATGCAGTCATGGCCAAAAGTATTCACACCCCTGCAACTCTGTCAGATAATACTCAGTTTCTTCCTGAAAATGATTGCAAACACAAATTCTTTGTTATTATTATCTTCATTTAATTTGTCTTAAATGAAAAAAACACAAAAAGAATTGTCCTAAAGCCAAATTGGATATAATTCTACACCAAACATAAAAAAAGGGGGTGGACAAAAGTATTGGCACCATTGGAAAAATCATGTGATGCTTCTCTAATTTGTGTAATTAACAGCACCTGTAACTTACCTGTGGCACCTAACAGGTGTTGGCAATAACTAAATCACACTTGCAGCCAGTTGACATGGATTAAAGTTGACTCAACCTCTGTCCTGTGTCCTTGTGTGTACCACATTGAGCATGGAGAAAAGAAAGAAGACCAAAGAACTGTCTGAGGACTTGAGAAACCAAATTGTGAGGAAGCATGAGCAATCTCAAGGCTACAAGTCCATCTCCAAAGACCTGAATGTTCCTGTGTCTACCGTGCGCAGTGTCACCAAGAAGTTTAAAGCCCATGGCTCTGTGGCTAACCTCCCTAGATGTGGACGTAAAAGAAAAATTGACAAGAGATTTCAACGCAAGATTGTGCGGATGTTGGATAAAGAACCTCGACTAACATCCAAACAAGTTCAAGCTGCCCTGCAGTCCGAGGGTACAACAGTGTCAACCCGTACTAGCCGTCCGCGTCTGAATGAAAAGGGACTGTATGGTAGGAGACTCAGGAAGACCCCACTTCTTACCCCGAGACCTAAAAAAGCCAGGTTGGAGTTTGCCAAAACTTACCTGAAAAAGCCAAAAACGTTTTGGAAGAATGTTCTCTGGTCAGATGAGACAAAAGTAGAGCTTTTTGGGCAAAGGCATCAACATAGAGTTTACAGGAGAAAAAAAGAGGCATTCAAAGAAAAGAACACGGTCCCTACAGTCAAACATGGCGGAGGTTCCCTGATGTTTTGGGGTTGCTTTGCTGCCTCTGGCACTGGACTGCTTGACCGTGTGCATGGCATTATGAAGTCTGAAGACTACCAACAAATTTTGCAGCATAATGTAGGGCCCAGTGTGAGAAAGCTGGGTCTCCCTCAGAGGTCATGGGTCTTCCAGCAGGACAATGACCCAAAACACACTTCAAAAAGCACTAGAAAATGGTTTGAGAGAAAGCACTGGAGACTTCTAAGGTGGCCAGCAATGAATCCAGACCTGAATCCCATAGAACATCTGTGGAGAAATCTAAAAATGGCAGTTTGGAGAAGGCACCCTTCAAATATCAGGGACCTGGAGCAGTTTGCCAAAGAAGAATGGTCTAAAATTCCAGCAGAGCATTGTAAGAAACTCATTGATGGTTACCGGAAGCGGTTGGTTGCAGTTATTTTGGCCAAAGGTTGTGCAACCAAGTATTAGGCTGAGGGTGCCAATACTTTTGTCTGCCCCATTTTTGGAGTTTTGTGTGAAATGATCAATGTTTTGCTTTTTGCTTCATTCTCTTTTGTGTTTTTTCATTTAAGACAAATTAAATGAAGATAATAATACCAAAGAATTTGTGTTTGCAATCATTTTCCTGAAGAAACTGAGTATTAAGGTACCTTCACACTAAGCGACACTGCAGCGTCGCTGTTTGGTCGCTGGAGAGCTGTCACACAGACAGCTCTCCAGCGACCAACGATGCCGAAGTCCCCGGGTAACCAGGGTAAACATCGGGTTGCTAAGCGCAGGGCCGCGCTTAGTAACCCAATGTTTACCCTGGTTACCATCGTAAATGTAAAAAAAACAAACAGTACATACTCACCTTCTGCTGTCTGTCACACGTCCCCCGGCGTCCGCTTCCCTGCACTGTGTGAGCGCCGGCCCTAACAGCTGAGCGGCGACGTCACCGCTGTGCTGTACTTTACGGCCGGCACTCACAGTCAGTGCAGGAAGCGGACGCCGGGGGACGTGTGACAGACAGCAGAAGGTGAGTATGTACTGTTTGGTTTTTTTACATTTACGATGGTAACCAGGGTAAACATCGGGTTACTAAGCGTGGTCCTGCGCTTAGTAACCCGATATTTACCCTGGTTACCATTGTAAAACATCGCTGGCATCGTTGCTTTTGCTGTCAAACACAACGATACACGGCGATCTGATGACCAAATAAAGTTCTGAACTTTCAGCAACGACCAGCGATATCACAGCAGGATCCTGATCGCTGCTGCCTGTCAAACTCAACGATATCGCTAGCCAGGACGCTGCAACGTCACGGAACGCTAGCGATATCGTTTAGTGTGAAGGTACCTTTATCTGACAGAATTGCAGGGGTGTGAATACTTTTGGCCATGACTGTATGGCAGTGTGTATGCAGGTGTGCAGATCTCCTGGATTGAGTGCCTTTGCTAAAGGACTAAGAAGCTGAACCCTAAACAGGCAGGCTAACCAGCAGAATTGCATGGACTTATTACTTTATGCCAGACCAAGGCTGTATATAATTTTTCCTGTGATGTGGTTTATGAGGACTGAAATAAACCAGCAGGCCTTTATATAGAAACGGTTACTGTGATACCCCAGATCGAACCCAAGTGAGTGGCATTATTACAGCAATAACCCATTTTGCAGTTCCATCCAGATTATGTGATTGATCCCATGACTTGACATGTCCGGAAGCTAGTTGGGTGGAAGATCCTTCAGCTACTCACTCAAGACGTAATGCCTTTGTTTAGCAGCTTCCTCTGCTGCTCTGCACAGATTACATAGATCAGTGTGGGGCAGGAAGAGAGAAAGCAGTTCTCTCACTGATTGGGAAGGAAACTGCCTCAGCGTTCTCCTCCATCACAGGAAGCTGCCTTCAGACAATAAGAGGAACTTACTTATTACCAAGATTTTGTCCCTGTCTTGTGTAATTATACAACTGTCTGTTATATGTTTTTTAACAAATTGTCAATAAAATATATAGTCTCTACATAAGAGTTTTTTTCTTATAATCAACAAAATATGATTTTCTAGTAAATCATTTCTTACATTCTATATATAATAATGGCTTCTCTCCATGTAGGATTTTTGATGTTTAAAGGGAATCTGTCACCTAATTTTTCACATATAAGCTGCGGACACTGCCATTAGGGGCTTATCCACAGCATTCTGTAATGCTGTAGATAAGCCCCCAGATGTAACCTGAAAGATAAGAAAAACAAGTAAGATTATACTCACCCAGGGACGGTCCAGTGTGGTCCGTGACCGATGGGCGTCGCATGTCCGGGTCTTCCCATGACATCCTCTTCCTTGTTTCTGTTGTGGCTCATCCACAGGCGTAATTCTCTGCCCTATTGAGGGCAGATCGAAGTACCGCAGTGCGCAGGTGCCAGGAAAGCTCAGAGAGGCCCAGCGCCTGCGCACTGCAGTACTTTACTCTGCCCTCAACAGGGCAAATCAGTATGCCTGCGCAGGAGCCGCGACAGGAAGCAAGGAGGATGACAACATTGTATGTAGATGGGAGGCGCCGGACTTGGACCTGCGACGCCCATCGGACCCAGACCGCGCCTGGGAGAGTATAATCTAACTTGTTTTTCTTATTTTTCAGGTTACATCGGGGGCTTATCTACAGCATTACAGAATGCTGTAGATAAGCCCCAAATGGTGGTGGCCGCAGCTTATATGCGAAAAATGAGGTGACAGATTCCCTTTAAGAAGGTGCCATTTTCGGCTAAAACATTTCCCACATTCTGAACATGAAAAAGGCTTCTACCCTGTGTGAATTCTGTGATGCGAGTTAAGATTTGCTTTATCTGTAAAACATTTCCCACATACTGAACATGAAAAAGGCCTTTTTCCTGTGTGAATTCTCTGGTGACTAACAAAATTTGATTTCCGGTTAAAATATTTTCCACATTCGGAACAAAAATATAGTTTCTCCCCTGTGTGACTTCTCTGATGAATAGTAAGACTTGATTTCTGTGTAAAACATTTTTCACACTCTGAACATGAATATGGCTTCTCCCCTGTGTGAGTTCTCTGATGTGTAACAAGAGCTGATTTGAATACAAAACATTTTCCACATTCTAAACATGAAAAAGGCTTTTTCCCTGTGTGATACCTCTGGTGTAAAACAAGCCGTGAATTATTTACATAACATTTCCCACATTCAGAACACGAATATGGCTTCTCCCCTGTGTGAATTTTTTGATGTATAACAAGAGATGATTTATGTGCAAAACATTTCCCACATTCTGAACATGAATATGGCTTCTCCCCTTTGTGACTTCTTTGGTGTTTAACAAGAGATGATTTATGTACAAAACATTTTCCACATTCTGAACATAAAAAAGGCTTCACCCCTGTGTGTATTCTCTGGTGACAAACTAGAATTGATTTACAGTTAAACTTTTTCCCACATTCTGAACATGAATATGCCTTATCCTTTTTATGAATTATTTGATGTGCAACAAGATGTGATTTACATGAAAAACATTTCCCACATTCTGAACATGAATATGGCTTCTCCCCTGTATGATATCTCTGGTGTACAACAAGTAGAGATTTATGTACAAAAAATTTCCCACATTCTGGACATGAATATGGCTTCTCAGCTGTGTGAAAGCTTTGATGTCTAACAAGAGATGATTCATGTGTAAAACACTTCCCACATTCAGTACATAAATATGACTTTTCCGCTTTGTGACTTCTCTGGTGTTTAACAAGAGATGATTTATGTACAAAACATTTTCCACATTCTGAACATAAAAAAGGCTTTACCCCTGTGTGTATTCTCTGGTGACCAACAAGAATTGATTTACAGCTAAAATTTTTCCCACATTCTGAACATGAATATGCCTTATCCCGTTTATGAATTCTTTGATGTGCAGCAAGATGTGATTTACATGAAAAGCATTTCCCACATTCTGAACATGAATATGGCTTCTCCCCTGTGTGATATCTCTGGTGTACAACAAGAAGTGATTTATGTACAAAACATTTCAAACATTCTGGACATGAATATGGCTTCTCCCCTGTGTGAATGCTTTGGTGTCTAACAAGAGATGATTTATATGCAAAATACTTCCCACATTCTGAACATGGATATGGCTTCTCCCCTTTGTGACTTTTCTGGTGTGTAACAAGAGATGATTTCTGTACAAAACATTTTCCACATTCTGAACATGAATGTGGCTTCTCCCCAGTATGAATTTTCTCATGCCTAACAAGATTTGATTTCTGTTTAAAATATTTCCCACACTTGTTACAAGAAATTGCATTCTCCCCTGTGTGAATTTTTAAACAAAATTTTTTAACTAACGACGTTTCGAGAGGAAAACTTTTTCCATATTCTGCTTGTGATAATTGCTTAATTTCCTTTGGATCAGTTCGGTTTTTAGTACCTCTTTTGTGACTTTTTTTCTTGTTAGTAGTTGGTAATAAATTAGCAGTTAGGACATCTTTCAAAAGATCAGATGATTCATCTTTGCAGTGAAGGAATGATGGTATATCTGGAGAAATAGCATTCACTTCAATTGTATCCTGTGGTATCTCAAAAACATCCGATTTAAACATTGAAGAGGTCAGCTGTCCGTCTGATCTCCTTTCACCATCATCTGCAAATAATAAAACTGATTATTTTTTAATAAAATATCCTTGAAATTTAGATCTTTTAAGATTTTTACTTAAAATTTCAGTAAAGATGGCCGGTCTCCACTTAGGTCCATCATCTGTCAGTGGAAAAAAAAACAGATGTTTCCACCTGATTACTTTCTCAAAGGCTCTTGAAAAGCAACATGGCTTCAGTAAACCAATACAGAAATATCCGCTCTCCCAAAGAGAAATCTTTCCCCCGCTTCTGAGCGTTGCAGTGTGCCCAAACCACATATAGCATCCATGCATTTGGCATTGCTGTAGTGAGCAGAAGCTGGGCACTATTTTCACTCTGCAACATCCACTGTGTACTAATTTCTGGAAAGTGCCTGTGGAATCAAAATTGTCACTACTACTGATGAATTTTAGGGGGATTTCTACTCCTCTGTTTTTTTGCCATTCTGTCATATTAGGGCTTCTGCATATGGTGTGTTACATCTCCTCTGGGATATGCTTCTGCGATGTCTGCTTCTGTCACCAGACATTATTCATTATGCGAGAGGCACTGGTGACGGAGGAGACGTCAGAACCAGAAGCTCTGAGCGGTGCAGACTCTGTCAAGCCACTAAGATTAGAGAGGCTGGGACCAGTAGTACTATCCAGTCTGGCAGTGTGGGTGTGTGTGCTGTCCAGCTGAAGTAATCAGTTCCCTTCTTCAGCCAATTGGAAAGCACCACACCCTACTAAAGCTTGAAGCATATTGCCAGAAGCTGACAGATACAGCTTTGTTCTCCTTAGATTCAATCCTCTATGCTCAGCTTCTGGCTTGTGTGTTTGTTTCCTGTTGTGACCCTGACCTGTTTACTGACTACTCTTTAGTCTTCTGATTTTATATTTTCTTTGTCCTCCTGGTTCTGACCTGGCTACCTAACTATTCTCCTTCCATTTTCTCGCCACAGAACAGCAGCTAACTCTGTGTCCCCAGGTTTCCGTAGAAGTCCAGATTCATGTGTACAGGTTAAATGCCATGGCAATCCCTGGGATCTAGAAACTAGAGTAACCAGAGGCAAGCCTTTATGGTAGCCACCTTTTGAGCTGCCAGGTGACCACGCACAGTGCCAGCATTACATTCTGCCTGCAAACTATTCCAGTAAAATATGCATTACAATAACTAAAGGGCGCTCCTTTCCTTCTAAGCCCTGCCATGTGCCCAGATAGTTGTGTACAACTGTATATAGGGGGTTGTCCAATTCAGGAGAAGTTGGAAAATAATTTGTAAGGTCTAGTTGTTTCCTATTATCCTTTGTGACAATAAAAAAATTGGGGCTGCATCAATATTCTAGTTAAAAAATAAAAATGTTTGCATTTCACTTTGAGTTATTTCCTGAATCTAGTTCATGATATTATGAAAAGTGCCATTTTCTAATATCTAGGCCCCACAAATTAATTTGTTACCCCCAAAAAATGTTTTTGTAAATTCAACTGAACATATTAAAACATGTTGCCAAACTTGTAAACCTTCTGTCATCCAAAAAAAAAAAAAAACTTATCTCACTTCGTAGATTTATTTTTGCAGAAATATGTTATTAGTCTTGGGTTATACCTTAAAGATTCATCTGACCTAATTGATACTCTCCAGGCTTTCCCACGTGTCCCTAAGGCTATGTTCACACTTTTCGGATTTTGCCGCGGATCCGCAGCGGATTTGACACTGCAGATCCGCAGCAGTTTTCCATGCAGGGTAAAGTACAATGTTACCCTATGGAAAACAAAACCCGCTGTGCACATGCTGCGGATTTCCGCGGAAAAAGCCGCGCGGCTTTTCTGCGGAAAAAAAGAAGGAGCATGTCACTTCTTGGTGCAGAATTGCAGCGATTCTGCACCCATAGAAATGCATTGATCCACTAACTTCCTGCATGGGGCTGTGCCCACGTTGCGGGAAGTTAAGCGGATAATGTGCCGATGGTACCCGGGGTGAAGGAGAGGAGACTCTCCTCCAGATCCTGGGAACCATATTTTGGTGTAAAAAAAAGAATTAAAATAAAAAATAATGCTATACTCACCTCTCTGCGCTGCCCGCGGCGTCCGGTCTCAGTTGCTGTGCCGAACAGGACCTGTGGTGACGTCGCGGTCACATGACCGTGACGTCACGAAGGTCCTTGTCGGCACAGCCGCTTGCAGCGCCGAGATCGCGACGTCAGAGGGTGAGTATAGCCAATTTTTATTATTTTTTACATTACTATTGATGCTGCATATTGCTGCATATGCAGCATCAATAGTACAGCAGTAATCCCGCAGCGGAAACCGCGGAACAAACCACGATAAATCTGCAGGGATAACCGCAGCGGTTTTGCCCTGCAGATTTATCAATTCCGCTGCGGGATTAACCCGCAGAGGAACCTGCAAAGTGTGAACGTGGCCTAATTGTGTCCTCATAACAATGGATGTTCAAGCCCTCTACTCCAATATACCCCATGATCGGGGTGTAGAGGCGGTTGACCATTTCTTGTCTTTGGATGATCAAATGCCTGAACTGCAAAGAACTTTTTTGTTAGATGCTATTAAATTTGTTCTGCATAATAATATTTTCACTTTTGAGCATTTCTTTTATCGCCAGATAAAGGGCTGCGCGATGGGGATGAGATTCGCCCCTAGTTATGCAAATCTGTTTATGGGGGCTTTTGAGTCCGTCTTCATCGCGCAGTCCCGTCTGACTGCTGGTAAGCTTGTTTTTTATCGTCGCTTCATAGACGATCTCTTTTTAATTTGGACAGGCACTGAATTGGAAGCCCTTGAATTTGTTCACAGTCTCAACTCTAATTCTTGGGGTCTTACCTTTACAGCTAATTTCTCTCGCTCCTCAATTCAATTTTTAGATCTAATGGTACATGTTGACACAGGGCTGTTTCTCCACCACTACACACTTTAAAAAGGTGGATGTGAATAGTTACTTGAATTTTAATAGTGGACACCTTCCCAAATGGATCCGTAACATCCCGTATGGGCAGTATTGGCGCATAAGAAAAAATTGCACAAGAGACAACGATTTTTTTGAAGAGGCCAAAGTCTTAGAGCAACGTTTTTTACAAAACGGCTACCCTAAAAAACTGGTTCAAGATGCCCTTTCTAAAACAGGAATATTGTCCCAATATGAATGCATAGAGAAAATTAAAAGTAAAACTAGTAGGGGTGCTAAATCCATGACCTCTGAATTTGCCAAGTGAAGCTTGGTTACAACTTTTAATCAATCTCATGCTACTATCCAAAGACTTTTGAAAAAATATTGGTTCATATTGGAAGGTGACCTGATATTCTCAGATCACATCCCTACCCACCCCAGAATAATTTATAGGCGGAATCGCACACTCCGCAACCTAGTTGCACCCAGCAATACAGTTATTAGCCCCAGTGCCATATCCACGACCCAGCTAACAAAAAATCCCAGCTGTTTTGCTTGCAGATCTGCAAAATGTCTATGTTGTAACTCCATCAGAAATGGTGTTAAAGAATTCACATCCAATACTACTAATATTAATTACAGAATCAACTACCATGTTAACTGTCAATCCTCATTTGTAGTATATTTAATAGAATGCGGATGTGGGCACCAATACGTTGGACGGACTATACAGACCATGCACGCAAGACTGAACAAGCATTGCCATAATATTAGGAATGGTTTTATGTTGCATAGCCTATCAAACCATTTTTTAACCAAGCACCAAAAAAATTTAGAATCTCTTAAACTAACGATTATAGATTTTATACCAGACAATGTATCTGATCGGTATGGGAGCTTGATTAATAGGGAAAGTTTCTGGATTTTTAAGTTGGGGACTCTGGCGCTTGAAGGGTTAAATCTTACCATTGAAAGGGTTAACAGGTGATCTCTCTCTGTTTTTAAGTCGTTTTTATAGTGTCATTTTATTATATGTTTTCTGCTTTTTATCATGTTTTATATTTTAATCAGGTCTAGGGGCTTTATTTAATCTTTTTTTATATATACATAATTTATAATTTTGTTCCTATTGTATTTTTACCATGTGACCTTACTATTTTATCATGTGACTTGTTCTTATCATGTGACCTGCTGACTTTGAATTTTATTGGTTGCTATTTGTTTAAATACCCCTTCCTGCTCTCCATTAATAAACTTCCACCTGATGAAGACGGTTTAACCGTTGAAACGCGTTGTGGATCAACACTAAAATCCTTGTTTTGGTCTCATTTCCGGCGCTCCTGGAAATAAGGACCGTTATTACTATTTTTTACTGCAAAAAAAAAATAAAAGGATGTTGAAAATATAAAATGTGAATTTGGAAAAATACTGGTGTTTTAAAGTAGAAATAAGATAAATGCACATTTATTAACCACTAGATGGAGGCCCGATGCTATCGCATCGGGAGGGTGGTGACTGTGCTGCTCCCATCCTGTCATGTGCTGCTCCCATCCTGGGCCCCCTTTTTGTCATGTGCTGCTCCCGTTCTGTAATGCGCTGCTCCCATCCTGCGCCCCTATTCTGTCAAGTGCTGCTCCCATCCGTTCATGTGCTGCTCCCATCTAATATGCCCCGTATGCTGCTCCATAAAGGTTGATGGTCCCCATAAGATGCTCCATAGCATAAGATGCCCCGTATGCTGCTGCTGCGATAAAAAAAAAAAAAGTCATACTCACCTCTCGTCGCTGGGCGCAGAGTGGCGGGGGCCTGAGCAGGAGGGGACACTGGCGTGCTATGAGGGTGGGGTGCCGGAGTCACCGCTGGCTCAGGTCCCCGACACTTGCGATATTAACATGTCCCCGCTCTACCTCTGCACGACGCTCTGTCTTTCGGGTCTCTGGCTCTGACTGTTCAGGCAGGGGGCGCGCACTAATCACGTCATCGTGCCCTCTGACCTGAACGTTACAGCCAGACGACGCAGAAGACAGAGTGGCGTGCAGCGGTGGAACGGGAACAGGTGAATATCGCATACTCACCCTCCCCAGTCATACTCACCCCATCCTGGCATGGTCCCTGCTTCTCCGTTAGACATCGCGGTATGCGTTCAGTGCTTACACATACCACGATCTCTGGTGGCCTGGATCCCAGCGATGGGGAGGGGTCCTCGCGCTGTGGGGTTTTTGTGGCGGGGGAGTTTCAGCAGCGGGGGGAATCGGCGATGACCCGCTGGTGGTACTGCGCAAGGGCGTGGTACCACCAGCGGGTGCCATATTGGAATACCTATCACTTGGTTATTCCAATATGGCGGTCGGCGTACTTCTGGTGCGTCGCGGTGGATTGTGTGATTTGAGGACGTCCAGACGAAAGTGGATGACAGACAATTTAAGGTAATTATATAAATAGATATCGCGTGGTATAACTAATTGATTTAAGAGCTTAAACATGTAAAGGGTGTTTTAATTTTTATTACATAAATCAATAGTTCACATGAAAATAAGCAGTTATTTAACATATCTTATAAGACAAATCTGCTTCTTTCTCTTCCTGGTCTAATCTTTGTGAGGCAGTGACGGGTATTATATGCGAGGGACACTATGTATCCCCCAGGATGCACATAGAAGAGTTTTAAGGCCGCTGGAGTGCATTGCAGCACAGATATAGCTGTGGTTGCAATGCAGGATAAGGCCTGGAGTCACACTTTCATAATACGGTCGAGTGCTATGCGATAAAAAAAAAAATCGCATAGAACTTGGACCAATGTTAATCTATGGGGCAGCTCCTATCATCCATCATTTTCTCGGCCGTACTATAAATGCGAGGGAATTCGCAGCATGCTGCGATTTGCACCGTATATCGGCCGAGACTCGCCAATGAAAGCCTATGGGTGAGAGAAAAGCTAGCACACCACACAGTGTGACTTGCGAGAAATACGCACCGGTGTACTCCAGAAAAGCCGGCAATTCAGTGCAGTGTACAGTAAAATCACACTGACAGGTTAACCCCTTAGTGACAGAGCCAATTTGGTACTTAATGACCAAGTCAATTTTTACAATTCTGACCACTGTCACTTTATGAGGTTATAGCTCTGGAACGCTTTAACGGATCCCGCTGATTCTGAGATTCTAAATTTTCATGACATATTGTACTTCATGTTAGTGGTAACATTTCTTCGATATTACTTGCGATTATTTTTAAAAACAACGGAAATATGGTGAAAAATTAAATCAGAAGCGATATGTCACACAAAATAGTTAATAACATTTCCCACATGCCTACTTTACATCAGCACAATTTTGGAAACAAAATTTTTTTGTTAGGAAGTTTTATAACGGTTAAAAGTTGACCAGCGATTTCTCATTTTTACAACAAAATTTACAAAACCATTTTTTTTAGGGACCATCTCACATTTAAATTCACTTTGAGGGGTGTACATGACAGAAAATACTAAAACTTGACACCATTCTAAAAACTGCACCCCTCAAGGTGCTCAAAACCACATTTAAGAAGTTTATTAACCCTTTACGTGCTTTATAGGAACTGAAACAATGTGGAAGGAAAAAATGAACATTTAACTTTTTTTCTGCAAACATTTTACTTCAGAACCAATTTTTTTTTATTTTCACAAGTGTAAAAAGAGAAAATGAACCACAAAATTTGTTGTGCAATTTCTCCTGAATATGCCGATACCCCGTGCGCCCAAACCACTGTTTTGGCGCACGGCAGAGCTTGGAAGAGGAGTTCCGTTTGACTTTTCAATGCAGAATTGGCTGGAATTGAGATCGGACGCCATGTCGTGTTTGGAGAGCCCATGATGTGCCTAAACAGTGGAAGCCCCCCACAAGTGACCCCATTTTGGAAACTAGACCCATTAAGGAACTTATGTAGATGTGTGGTGAGCACTTTGAACCCCCAAGTGCTTCATAGAAATTTATAACGTAGAGCCGTGAAAATAAAAAATCCTTTTTCCTCAAAAATGATTTTTAGCCCCCAATTTTTTATTTTCTCAAGGGTAACAGGAGAAATTTGACCCCAAAATTTGTTGTCCAGTTTGTCCTGAGTACGCGGATACCCCATATGTGGGTGGGGAGCACTGTTTGGGCGCACATCAGGGCTCGGAAGGGAAGTAGTGACGTTTTAAAATGCAGACTTTGATGGAATGGTCTGCGGGTGTCATGTTGCATTTTCAGAGCCCCAGATGTACCTAAACAGTGGAAATCCCCCACAGGTGACCCCATTTTGGAAACTAGGCCCCCCAAAGAGCTTATCTAGTTGTGTAGTGAGCACTGTGAACCCCCAACTGCTTCACAGAAGTTTGACGAAGAGCCGTGAAAATAAAAAATCTTTTTTTTTTCCACAAAAATGATTTTTTAGCCCCCATTTTTTTTATTTTTGCAAGGGTAACAGGAGAAACTGGACCCCAAATGTTGTTGTCCAATTAGTCCCGAGTACGCTGATTCCCCATATGTGTGGGTAAACCACTGTTTAGGCGCACGGCAGAGCTCAGAAGGGAGGGAGCACCATTTGACTTTTTGAGCGAAAAATTGGCTGTCGCGTTTGAAGACCCCCTGATGTACCAAAACAGTGGAAACCCCCCAATTCTAACTCCTACCCTAACCCCAACACACCCCTAACCCTAATCCCAACCCTAACCATAACCCTAATCAAAACCCTATGCCCAACACACCCCTAATCCTAATCTCAACCCTAACCTCAAACCTAATCCCAAACATAACCCTAATCCCAAACCTAACCCTAATGCCAACCCTAACCCTAATCCTAATCTCAACTCTAACCCTAACTTTAGCCCCAGCCCTAAATTTAGCCCCAACCCTAAACCTAGCCCCAACCGTAACTTTAGCCCAACTCAATTTAGCCCAAATGTAACCCTATTAGGAAAATGGAAATACATCCTAACTAAGGGGGTGATAAAGAAGGGGGGGGGGTATTTACTTTTTTTTTAATTTTAATCACTGTGATAGGATCTAGCACAGTGACCAAAATGAAACAAGAGGAAGAATCTTCCTCTGCCGGCCCCGCCAATCACGGCGGGCGCACTGCGCATGCGCCTGCCATTTTCTTACCGGAGAAAGAAGCCGGCGGCCAGGAGGACCCAGGGACACCGGTAAGTATGACAGGGTCCCCGATTCCCCTATTTCTCTGTCCTCTGATGTGCGATCATATCAGAGGACAGAGAATGACAGACACCTCGCATTTTATTTTTTGCTGTCGCCGGTAAACGGTCAATTACCGGCGATCGCAAAACAGGGGTCAGTAAAAACTACCCCGATCATGTTCTTTGGGGTCTCAGCTACCCCTAGCAGCCGAGACCCCAAAGATCTGCCGGGTTCCAGCTGGCGGGCGCATTTTATTGCCAGAAAAAGATGGCGCACCCATGGGGAACCACGAAGAGCACAGGGGAACACGGGTAAGTATCGGGGGGCAATCGGAGACCCCATTTCTCTGTCCTCTGATGTGCGATTTAAGAAAACCTGGCATGGGCTTTTATTTTTGGAGCGAACTACAGGATGGTAGTGGGGCATTTTGCTCCCTCCAGCCGGGTTTTACAAGTGGCCTTTGCCACAGATTCCATTTAAAAAACCCTGCAGTAAAAGAGTTGGGTCTGTCAGTGTTTGGTTGCAAGCAGCAGAGCAGGTGGCTCTGCATTAGCTGGCTTGTGTGAGTTAATACAGAGCCAAGACCAACGAACACCTGGCACCCCTCAGCGTGATACGGTGGTGCAGTCGCCCTCAGCAACAGGTCATCGATAGGGACTGTTTTGACGCCCCGGCTGTGATCTGGAAGATGTGCGTTCATTTTGTTTTGGACATTAAATTAGTTTTCCTTGAACTTTTCTTGGGTTACTGCCTCATTATTGCATGGTGTGAACACTGGTGCACTACACTTTCATTTGCGAAATTCTCAATTGTGGGGTAAAATCTGTCTTTAGTGAAGACAGAGATTTATATTACCCAGATAGGAGATGGCCGTTGGATTTGTATTAGATTCTATGTAGATTGGAGGAGGAAGAAAAGGAAGCAGCTCTGTCTCCTTCTGTACCGCTCAGATCTCAAGAATATAAAGTACAATGTGTCACAGAAAAAAAATATTTCACAATCACAAGAAGCATCCAAGTTTATCACCACCTAAAGAGACATGGCAGATTTTAAAAAATGGGGCCTGGTTAGGAACACAAAACTGGCTGGGGGAGGTGAAGAAGCAGGGCAAAACGTGTGCATCGGGGCCCGGAGATGGAAGCTCTCGCACACTTTTTGAAACAGCGGCTGCATTACATAGAGGTATATCAAGTCTCACATGAGACTTTTTGTTAAATTATGCCTAAACAGCATGATATCCAGGACACTGAATAGATCATTAGAAACATAGTGTTGTTGATATAGTTGTCTGCATCTGCATCATTGATATGGTAATTGGGCACCACCATGTGACTAATTATTAATAATACATGTGAGCTGTGCATGAATCCATATGTTTTCTTGCCACTTTAGTTTATCTTTGATACTGGTTAGGCCTTTGAGGTTATGGGTGGCATATATATCTTTGCAAGAGTTTTTAGCACCAGATTCCTATTGCCAGCAATTTCAAAAGCGAATAATTTTGTAAGTGTGCAGAAACTCGTACATTCTAGGACGGGCACTTTAAGATGTTGGCAATCTTTTACTTATATTTGGATTCATGCCAAATTGATATCCAGGCTGCTATCTATTACAAATTTGTGGAGCGTATTTTCCAGCTCCCCGTTTTCTTCACACCTTTTCCTGTTTTAATTATGTTATTTTAATTTATGCAAATAAAAAAAAATGAATAATTTTACCTAATTTCACTTTGTCACTTCTTATCTTTGCACATAGGCACCAAAAACATTTTTGGATTCCTTTGGCAAATAATTTTCGTTTATAGATTTCTAACTATGGTATATAGAAGTGCTACTCATTTGTATGAGTATTTGTTTATTGAGGACAACCGATTTATATTGATTATATTTGCACATGTGCAAGGTATAGGAGACGAGGACATCCTTCCTCATCTCCTACACTTTGCAAATATGCAAATTTAGCCTATGGATCTGTTGTGGTCCTGGCAATGTGACACTATGACTCTTCTCCTTATTCCCAGTTTGTTTCCAGGTTCTGGCGATCCTTTTGTGCTAGGATGGGCATTGATTTGTCGTTCTCGTCTGCCTTTCATCCTCAGACTAATGGACAAACGGAGCGAACTAATCAGACTCTGGAGGCTTATTTGAGGTGTTTTTTTTCGGCAGATCAGGATGATTGGGTGACCTTCTTGCCGTTGGCTGAGTTTGCCCTTAATAATCGGGCTAGTTCCGCTACTTTGGTTTCGCCATTTTTCTGCAACTCTGGTTTCCATCCTCGTTTTTCCTCGGGACATGTGGAGCCTTCTGACTGTCCTGGGGTAGATTCTGTGGTGGATAGGTTGCAGCAGATCTGGAATCATGTGGTGGACAACTTAAAATTGTCACAGGAGAAGGCTCAGCGTTTTGCCAACCGCCGCCGCGGTGTGGGTCCCCGACTTCGTGTTGGGGATTTGGTGTGGCTGTCTTCTCGATTTGTTCCTATGAAGGTCTCTTCCCCTAAATTTAAGCCTCGCTTCGTCGGTCCTTACAAGATATTGGAAATCCTTAATCCAGTGTCCTTTCGCTTGGATCTTCCGGTTTCGTTTGCCATTCACAACGTGTTCCATAGGTCTTTATTGCGACGCTACGTTGTGCCTGTGGTTCCTTCTGCTGAGCCTCCTGCTCCGGTGTTGGTTGAGGGCGAGTTGGAGTACGTGGTTGAGAAGATCTTGGATTCTCGTCTCTCCAGACGGAGGCTTCAGTATTTGGTCAAGTGGAAGGGCTATGGTCAGGAGGATAATTCCTGGGTGGTTGCCTCTGATGTGCATGCGGCCGATTTAGTTCGTGCCTTTCACGCTGCTCATCCTGATCGCCCTGGTGGTCTTGGTGAGGGTTCGGTGACCCCTCCTTAAGGGGGGGGTACTGTTGTGAATTAGACTTTTTGGCTCCCTCTTGTGGTTACTAGTGATATGACTCTGGGATTTTCTTCCCTCAGTTTGCACCCAGCTGGGTCGTTAGTTCAGGGGTGTTGCTATATAAACCTCCTGGATCCTTAGTCCAGTGCCTGGCATCGTTGTAATCAGACACATTCTGTTTGCTCCTATCTGCTGGTCCTGGTTCGTGCAAAATTAAGCTAAGTCCTGCTTCTTTGTTTTTTGGGTTATTTGCTTGCTCTCATTTTTGTCCAGCTTGTACTATATGTGATTCCTGACCTTGCTGGAAGCTCTAGGGGCTGGTGTTCTCCCCCCGGGCCGTTAGACGGTTCGGGGGTTCTTGAATTTCCAGTGTGGATATTTTATTTTTTTTTTTTTTTTTTTTTCAATAATGTTTTTATTAAACTTTTTTAACAATACAAATATAAAATTTAGACAAAAAAGGGGGGGGGGGGGGGGTCAAGGAAAAACTGAAACAAGATATCATTTGCACATTGTCGTATCAATCAGTCAATGTTACGTCACATCTCGAGCAATACGGTGTGAGTAAATAAAATAATTTGCATAAACATGACAAATAAGCAAAATGACTAATTTTGAAAGGTCTGTTCTTGGGGGGGGGGGGAGGAGAACACCTGGGGGAAATGGGAGTAGGGGGAGGGGGGGAGGGGGAAGGGGGGAGAGCACACGGCTTCCACCTCTACATCCTCAGGTTTGCATGCCCCAATCCACGAATCATCCTCACAGAGGCGGACGACCTGCTATTGTCTGTTCCAAGAACCAAGTAGTCATCTTAAAACAATCTCTGATTCCTTGCTTAGTGTGAGCCGGAAGAATCGCTATAAATGGTTCCCATGTGTCAAAGAATGTCTGAGTCCGTCTCTCTTTCTGAAGAGAAGCATCTATCCAGTCCATTCTAAACAGAAAAGCAAGTTTCTCTAGGAAAAGTCGCAATGTGGGCACTTTAGGCGCCAACCAGTTTTGTAGAATTGTTTTACGAGCTGCAGCTGAGATAATAAAAAGGAATTTTTTACCATGGTATGGAATATGGACGTCGTTATCTGTAACATGACCAAAGAGAGCCCAGGCCGGAGTAAGTGTGATGTTATATGAGGTGTGCGTCAACACAAAGGTATGTATACGCTGCCAGAACAATTGAATTTGTGGACAAGCCCAGAAGCAGTGAAAGTGGTCCGCTTCAGGTTCCCCACATCTAGAGCAGGCCGGACTCGCCAGATTCCCCATCAGATAGCTACGTTTTGGTGAAACATAGGTCTTGTGTAGGATCTGTAATGCCATTTCCCAATAAGAGACAGAAGGTATATATTTAAGTGCTTTCTGTAATGCCCGCAAGATAAGAGATGGCGCAAAGGAGACATCATCCACCTGCCATTTTGTAATTCCTACCCCCACGGTATCATACTGTAGCAAAGGACGAAGGAATGTATAGTACTCCGAGACCAGGCCCCTATTCTGAGTGCATGTATTCAATTTGTTCAGTAATTTGTCCTGCCAGTCATTGTCATTGAAAGTGTGTATGACACTATGTGCGTAGCTTTGCAGCTGCATGTAGTGGAAAGGGTGTGCGCGTATATAATCAAACAAAGTGCATGCCTGAGCAAATGAAATGACGGTCTTTGTCTGTATGTCAACTATGTCTCCAATGGACCGTAAACCCTCTCTCTGCCATCTAGAGAAGATGGGGTGTGCCTTTCCATCATGGAAACTAGGATTATTGGAAAATGATTGTGCAAGTGAAACACCACTGGATAAATGCAGCCTCCTACGCACCACCACCCACGTTCTCCACATTGACATGAATAAGGGGTTATTTTTGTGGTCTGATGTTAGCGAGGGATAAGGGGAATGTAATAAGCTTACCAGGGACCCATTACCTATCAGAGGTGATTCTACGGCATTGGATGAATAAGTGGATGTACCGTTCAGCCAGTCTCTAAGGATCCGCATATTGGCTGCCAGATTATATAATTTAACATCTGGGAAATTGATTCCCCCATTAGTCTTAGGCTGTTGGAGGATGTACAGTCCAATTCTAGGTCTCCTTCCCTGCCATATGAAATTGCGGAATAGTCGATTGATGCTGCGTTCATCTACGGGTCTTAGATAGAACGGTAAGACATTAAACAGGTATAGCAGTCGCGGGAAGGAGATCATTTTTATTAGGTTTGCCCGACCTATAAAAGAGAGGGTGAATTTGCTCCACGCATTTAAGTCGTCCTGTAATGATTTGATAAATGCCTGCAGGTTAGTCCGCTGCAGTTCTGTTGGAGATCTAGTAATTTGAACCCCCAAGTATGTAATAGATTGGGTTTTCCACTGGATAGGGTAACCTTGAGTCCACATAGGTTTTGCAGGTCCCGTGAGCATCAGAGCTTCAGATTTTGTCACATTTATTGAGAAACCTATTATTGCTCCCTTTTGCTCTACTATTGAAAGCAAAGGGCCCAAATTGACCCGAGGTCTTGACATAAAGATTAAAAGGTCATCTGCGAAAGCCATCGTTTTAATTTCAGTATTCCCAAATTGTAATCCCTGAAGACCTGGCCACTTCTGCAAGTACCTTAATAGTGGGTCCAGTGCCAGATTAAAAAGTATCGGTGAGATTGGGCATCCCTGTCTTGCTCCCCTTTCCAAAGTGATTGGAGGAGATAGTAAATTATTTATGGATAGTTTAGTGGTTGCGTTATGTTGTATGATGTGGAGAAATCTAAGAAAAATATCGCCAAAGCCTCTGTGCCTTAAAACCGTGCTCAGAAAGCTCCATGATATTGAGTCAAATGCCTTCTCAGCATCAAGGCTGAGTAGCAGTGAGGGAGGACAGTTTTGTTGTTTAGCAAGAACTGTTGCGGCCACAGCCGTCCTAACCCCCAGGGTAGAGTGACGGCCTCTTGTAAAACCCAGTTGTGAGGGTATGAGTAAACCTGGTAAAAACTCTTGCAAGCGATCCGCCAGGATTTTAGTGAGTATTTTGTAGTCTACATTTAGTAGGGATATCGGGCGATATGAGCCTACCTCAAGAGGGTCTTTATTTGGTTTGGGTAGAAGAATTGTATGGGCTTCATGAAAACCTTCCACTTGTTCCCCCTGTGTGTATATGGTATTAAGTAAGTCCACCATCATGGGGATGATATTTGGCTGCAGCATCTTGTAATACTCAGCAGTTAGACCATCAGGTCCTGGTGACTTGTTATTGTGTAGGGACTTGATCGTCGACTGCACCTCCTCAATAGTTATTGGAGCTGACAACTGCTCCCTTTGGTCTCCCGTTATTTTTGGTAGTGTAGTCGAGGATATAAGATCCCACGTGTCCTGCGAGCTATATGGTCGTTCTCTGTATAGTTCAGTATAGTACTTTAGGAAGGCCTGTTGTTTGTCTCCTTCTGATGTGACCACTTGATGGTTCTCTGGGTGTCTCACTTGTATAATTGTGCGTCTAGAGTGGAGCGGCCTAGTCCAGTGTGGATATTTTTGATAGGGTTTTTGCTGACCATATAAGTTATCTTTCTATATTCTGCTATTAGCTAGTGGGCCTCTCTTTGCTAAATACCTAGCTCATTCTTATGTTTGTCTTTTCCTCTTACCTCACCGTTATTATTTGTTGGGGGCTTGTATCCAACTTTTGGGGTCTATTCTCTGGAGGCAAGAAAGGTCTTTCTTTTCCCTTCTAGGGTTAGTTAGTTCTCCGGCTGGCGCGAGACGTCTAGAATCAACGTAGGCACGTTCCCCGGCTGCTGGTATTTGTGGTGCTAGGATTAGATATATGGTCAGCCCAGTTACCACTGCCCTATGAGCTGGTTTTCTGTGTTTGCAGACTTAGCAATTATTCCAGAGACCCTCTGCCATTGGGGTCATAACACAAGGGATTTGTATGTTCTCCCTGTGTTTGCGTGGGTTTTCTCTGGGTACTCTGGTTTCCTCCCACATTCCAAAAACATACTGATAGGGAATTAAGAATGTAAGCCCCATTGGGGACAGCGATGATAATGTGTGCAACCTGTAAAGAGCTGCGGAATATGTTAGCGCTATATAAAAATAAAGATTATCATTCAAAGAAATGGAGAGAGACACTGCTATTAGGAAATAAAATTATTTTCTGTGGACCAGAGTCATCGCATATTGCTGGATGATCAACAGCTTACTAAAGGAAAAGAAGCTCTGATTGAGGTAGCAGTTAGGATGAGTGGGCTACAGGACGGCCAAGAGCAAGAGGACTCGGGTCCTGTCAGTGCTGCTGCTGCCGTTTTTTTTCATCATCAGATGAGGAGTTTAATTTTGACAAGTATTTGGACGACATGGAGCAGGCAAAGCGTTGCTGCAGGGAAAAAGATGCCACTCCCATAGAAAACAGATTGACCATATTTCAGCAAAATTTTTCACTTGCTCTCAAAGAAGTAGAAGAGTTCAATCGTTCATCAAAACTGACTGTGCACGAAGCAATTCCTTCACACCGTGAAATTGCTAGAGATGTTGCCCATGTGGTTACTTTTTTGCCACCAACCCAAGCTAGTGTAGAGAGGTTGTTCTCTGGCCTTAATATAATTAGGCCAGACTTGAGGTCATTTATGAAGAAGGATCTGATGGAGGAGACACTATTTCTCAGAAAAAATTCATAGACTGCACAAATGCTATTCAGTACGTTTTTGTTAAACAGTTTTTTTTTCAAATACTGCAGAGTGTATAATAAATTGTAAATATGCAAAAAAAAGTTCTAAAGTTGTATTCCAATAAATATATTTTATGTCCTATCTAAATGGCTTGATTTTTGTATCATAATAAAGATTAAAAGCCTGATGTTACCATTTTACTACAGTAAATTTCTTACTTAAACTTAAACATGAGCCAACTATGAGGGAGTCGGAGAGTCGGTGTCATGGGAATTGAGGAGTCGGAGGTTTGGCTTACCGACTACACAGCCCTGGTTAAAAGTTGACCAGCGATTTTTCATTTTTCCAACAAAATGTACAAAAAAAAATGGACCAAAAAATTTGTTGTGTAATTTCTCCTGAGCATACCGATACCCCATATGAGAAAACCACTGTTTGGACACACAGCAGAGCTCAGAAGGGAAGGAGTGCTATTTGACTTTTTGAATGCAAAATTTGATGGAATAATTGGCGGACACAATGTCGCATTTGGAGAGCCTCTTATGTGCCTAAACAGTGAAAATCCCCCAACAAATGACACGATTTTGGGAACCAGACCCTTCAGGGAACTGATCTAGATGAGTGGTGACCACATTGAACCCTCAGGTGCTTCACAGAATTTAATAGCGTTAAGCCGTAAAAATAAAAATCTAATTTTCCCCACTAAAATGTTTTCAGCACAAAATATTGCATTTTAATAAGGGAAACAGGAGAAATTGCACAATACAATTTGTTGTACAATTTCTCATGAGTACACGATACCCAAATTGAGGGAGAAAACCACTGTTTGAGCACACGTCAGGGCTTGGAAGGGAAGGAGTGTCATTTGACTTTTTGAATGTAAAATTTCCTGGAATCATTAGTGGACGTCATGTCCCATGTGGAGAGCCCCTGTTGTGCTTTAAACAGTGAAACAAAAAAAACACAAGTGAGACAATTTGGGAAAAAAGACCCCTCAAAGAATGTATTTAGATGCATGGTAAGCACCTTGAACCCATAGGTGCTTCACAGAAGTTTATAGCGTTGAGCCGTGAAAATAATAAAATCACATTTTCCTCACAAAAATGTTGTTTTAGCCCCAAGTTTTTAATTTTTATAAGGACTAATACGAATTTTTTTTACAGCAAACTAAGGTACATTTTTCCTGAGTGAGCCATTACCCTATATGTAATCGGAAATATTTTTCAGGCACAGTGCTAAGGTCAGATGGCGAGGAGCACAAGATTTTACTGTTACGGTTTGCAGGTACCATGACCCACTGGGAGAGCCCAGGAGGTGCCAGAATCGCAGAACCCACCCATAAGTGACCCCATTTTACAAACTCCACCTCTCAATGAATTCATCTAGGGGTGCAGTGATCATATTGACACCATGGGTGTGTCACAGAATTTTATACCATTGGTAAGTCAAGACAAAATAACTACATTTTTACCACCAAAATGTTGTTTTAGCGAAAGATTTTACATTTTAACACAAAAAGTGGATAAAAATGGGACCAAAATTTGTCCCATAATTTCTACTGAATGTGGCAATACCCCATATGTGGCTGTACAGTACTACTTAGCCATACGGAGAGACTCAAGATTAACTGCGCACTATTTGCCTCCTGGAGCGCAGATATTCCTAGAAGAGTTCGCGGACTCCATTTACAGAGCTCCTAATTGCTAGAAGAGCAAAAATCCCCCTCAGATGACCCCATTTTGGAAATTATGCCCCTTTGGAAATTTAACTAAGGTGTGGTGCTGATTTTGACTCCATGGGTATTTTCCAAAAACAAGCAGCAATGAATGTTGCCAAGTGACAATTGCAAACTGCCGCTGTAGTGACGAGTACGTTGCAGTCACCAGTACGTTATGCCTAGCCCGTGCTTCTGGAGGCATGCACCCGTAGGTTAGGCGGGCTCTCATTGCATCAGAAAAGCCAAATGTGGATGCTATTTGTGGTTTAGGTACACTGTGGGTCTCAGAAGGGAGGGGCCATTTGGATTTGGGAGCACAGAATTTGAAGAATTTCTTTTGGCGGGTGAGGAGCCATTTAGCTTTTCCAGAGCCTTTGTACTACCAGTAACGTGGAAGTCTCCTAGATTTGATGACAGACCTGAGTGAGGACTTGTTTTTTTTGTGGATTGAGTTGAAGCTTTTACTGGGAACATTTTACGCAACGTTTGGGATCACATTTATCTGGCGCTCTATGCTGAGCACTTACTTTGGGGATTCCATCTAAATTTCTGAGTGACGTGATTCAGATGAAACCCCAGAGGGATCCATTCACTATAATGAGACAGCAGAGTTACTCGGGACTCCTTCTGGCCTCTGTTTAGCGGTGTCCTTTTCAGAAGTGCACAAAACTGTGGCCGACAGCACTTGCATGCAATCCTAAAAAGACGGACACCGCTGGATCACGGGTCAAATAGCTTTCACAGTACACCATCTGCCTCATAATAGGGAATCTTCCGCCAGAGGTTCCATCTGAATCACGTATTTCAGAGATTTACATGGAAACCCCGGTGAAAGAGTTCAACACAGAGCGCAGTATAAATGTGCGCCGAGCCTTACTGCAATCTTTGGAAGGCAGAATGAAAAAATGAACAATAGCTGAAGAATTGGATTTATTTATTTTTTACGCCATTCCTCGAGCAGTATAAGTGATTAGGCGACTTTATTCTTCGGGTCAGTGCGATGTAGTGCAATGGTAGCTCACTTATACAGTGAAGAGGCAGTGACCCAACCAAGTATCAACACAAAGTCTCTATAATGTGGTTACTTCACAGCATTAAATGTCCAATTCAGACAAGTATGTATCATTAAAGTCCAATTCACAGCACTACATAGTACCCGGAATCCTCCGGATCGCTGCCGGGAACCATATCCTCCGGATTACAGTCACTAAACACGCCAGTCCACCTCTGACCAGTTACCGTGGGCGACTGCACCACCATGTTAATGTCTCTTTACTCACAGCTTTCCAAAGTACATGATATTCTTCAGTTTACAGTCACTAAACACGCCAGTCCTCCTCTGACCAGCTACCATGGGAAACCGCACGGCTGTGCATGCTGTGGGTGTCAGGCATCTCACCTCCCCTAGCTGCTTGGCTCCACTTGCCTGTATTGCCTCACACAGGAGCTCTGCAGAGCCAACTGCTCTGCCCTCTAGCACACACCAGACTGACACTCAACCTGACACTGACCCTGACACATCTAAACCCTTTACTGCAGGGATTTTAACTGGAATCTGTGACCTTCAGCCACATGGAAAACTTGGGCCTGGAATGAAACGGACTGCATGACTACCATCCTTCAGTCTGTTTCAAAATACAAATACCCCAGAGCAGGTTTTCCAAACTCTGCCCTGGACACTAACATTCCCCAGACTAACACTTGTTTTTAGTCTACATTGCAATCACAGCTGTCATGATCTCTGCAGGCAGAGATCATAGCAAGCCTATAGAGGGACAAGCTCTCGGAAGATGGAACTATACTGACCATGAACTAAGCCTGCCGCGCAACTAGAAATAGCCAGGTAGCATTTCCTATTTATCGCTAGATGCCCAGCTCTGGCCTAAGACCTAAATAGCTAGCAGAGGGAAATATAAGACCTGGCTCACCTCTAGAGAAATATTCCAAAGAAGACAGTAGCCCCCCACATATAATGACGGTGAGTTCAGATGAAACAACAAACGCAGCAGGAAAATAGTCTTAGCAAATTTGAGGTCCGCTTACTAGATAGCAGAAGACAGATAGTATACTTTCATGGTCAGCAGAAAAACACTAACAAAACACCATCCAGAGATTACCTTAAACTCTGGCATTAACTCATAACGCCAGAGTAGCAATCCCTGATCAACGAGAGCTTTCCAGACACAGTAACAAAACTTCAGCTGTGAACTGGAACAAATAGGCAAAACAAAACATGGACAAAAGTCCAACTTATCTAGTAGTAGTCTAGAAGCAGGAACAAGCACTGAGAGGCATCAGATAACATTGTTGACCGGCAAGAAACCACCAGAGAAATGAGCTTAAATAGCGACACCCACTACTGATGGAACCAGGTGAAACAGGAAAGAGGATGACAAGTCCAATTCCACAAGCGGCCACCGGGGGAGCCCAGAATCCAAATTCACAACAGTACCCCCCCCTCAAGGAGGGGGCACCGAACCCTCACCAGATCCACCAGGGCGACCAGGATGAGCCCTATGGAAGGCACGAACAAGATCAGAAGCATGAACATCAGATGCATTGACCCAAGAATTATCCTCCTGGCCGTAACCCTTCCAGTTGACCAGATACTGGAGTCTCCGTCTGGAAACACGAGAGTCCAAAATTTTCTCCACAACGTACTCCAACTCACCCTCAACCAACACCGGAGCAGGAGGCTCAACTGAAGGTACCACAGGTACCTCATACCTGCGCAATAACGACCGATGAAAAACGTTATGAATGGAAAAGGACGCAGGGAGGTCCAAACGGAAAGAAACAGGATTAAGAATCTCCAATATTCTATAAGGGCCGATGAACCGAGGTTTAAACTTAGGAGAAGAGACCCTCATAGGGACAAAACGAGAAGACAACCACACCAAATCTCCAACACAAAGCCGAGAACCAACACGACGATGACGGTTGGCAAAACGCTGAGTCTTCTCCTGGGACAACTTCAAATTGTCCATAACCTGCCCCCAGATGTGATGCAATCTCTCCACCACCGCATCCACTCCAGGACAATCCGAGGATTCCACCTGACCGGAGGAAAATCGAGGGTGAAACCCCGAATTACAGAAAAACGGGGACACCAAGGTGGAAGAGCTGGCCCGATTATTGAGGGCGAACTCTGCCAATGGCAAAAAAGCAACCCAATCATCCTGGTCAGCAGAGACAAAACACCTCAGATATGTCTCCAGGGTCTGATTAGTCCGCTCGGTCTGGCCATTAGTCTGAGGGTGAAAAGCAGATGAAAAAGACAAATCTATGCCCATCCTAGCACAGAATGCCCGCCAAAATCTAGACACAAATTGGGTACCTCTGTCAGAAACAATATTCTCAGGAATACCGTGCAATCGGACAACATTCTGAAAAAACAGAGGAACCAACTCAGAAGAAGAAGGCAACTTGGGCAGAGGAACCAAATGGACCATTTTAGAGAAACGGTCACAGACCACCCAGATGACAGACATCTTCTGGGAAACAGGCAGATCTGAAATAAAATCCATTGAGATGTGTGTCCAAGGCCTCTTAGGAATAGGCAAGGGCAACAGCAGTCCGCTAGCCCGAGAACTACAAGACTTGGCCCGAGCACAAACGTCACATGACTGCACAAAGACTCGCACATCTCGTGACAGGGAAGGCCACCAGAAGGATCTTGCCACCAAATCCCTGGTACCAAAAATTCCGGGATGACCTGCCAATGCAGAAGAATGTACCTCAGAGATGACTCTGCTGGTCCAATCATCCGGAACAAACAGTCTATCAGGCGGACAACGATCCGGTCTATCCGCCTGAAACTCTTGCAAGGACCGCCGCAGATCAGGAGAAACGGCCGACAAAATTACTCCCTCCCTAAGGATACCTGTGGGTTCAGAATTACCAGGAGAGTCCGGGTCAAAACTCCTAGAAAGGGCATCTGCCTTAACATTCTTAGAACCCGGTAGGTATGACACCACAAAATTAAAGCGAGAAAAAAATAAAGACCAGCGCGCCTGTCTAGGATTCAGGCGTCTGGCAGTCTCAAGATAAATCAAATTTTTGTGGTCAGTCAATACCACCACCTGATGCCTAGCCCCCTCGAGCCAATGGCGCCACTCCTCAAACGCCCACTTCATGGCCAAAAGCTCCCGATTCCCAACATCATAATTCCGCTCTGCGGGCGAAAATTTGCGAGAAAAGAAGGCACAAGGCCTAATGACGGAGCAGTCGGAACCTTTCTGCGACAACACTGCCCCTGCTCCGATCTCCGAAGCGTCAACCTCAACCTGAAAAGGCAGATTCACATCAGGCTGACGCAACACAGGGGCAGAGGCAAAACGGCGCTTAAGCTCCTGAAAGGCCTCTACAGCATGAGGGGACCAATTAGCAACATCAGCGCCTTGTCTGGTCAAATCAGTCAGTGGTTTAACGACATCCGAAAAACCAGCAATAAATCGGCGGTAAAAGTTGGCAAAGCCCAAAAATCTCTGAAGACCCTTAAGAGAGGAGGGCTGAGTCCAGTCACAAATAGCTTGCACCTTGACGGGATCCATCTCAATGGAAGAGGGAGAAAAAATATACCCCAAAAAGGAAATTTTCTGGACCCCAAAAACGCACTTAGACCCCTTCACACATAAAGAATTAGACCGCAGAACCTGAAAAACTCTCCTGACCTGCTGGACATGAGAGTCCCAGTCATCAGAAAAAATCAGAATATCATCCAGATATATTATCATAAATTTATCCAGAAAATCGCGGAAAATATCATGCATAAAAGACTGGAAAACTGAAGGGGCATTAGAAAGACCAAAAGGCATGACCAAATACTCAAAGTGGCCCTCGGGCGTATTAAATGCGGTCTTCCACTCATCCCCCTGCCTGATCCGCACCAAATTATACGCCCCACGAAGATCAATTTTAGAGAACCACTTAGCACCCTCTATACGAGCAAACAAATCAGTAAGCAATGGCAATGGGTATTGATACTTAACAGTGATCTTATTCAGAAGCCGATAATCAATACATGGTCTCAAAGAGCCGTCTTTTTTTGAGACAAAGAAAAACCCAGCTCCCAAGGGAGAAGAAGATGGACGAATATGTCCCTTTTCCAAAGACTCCTTTATATATTCCCGCATAGCAGCATGTTCCGGCACAGACAGATTAAACAAACGACCCTTGGGATATTTACAACCCGGTATCAAATCTATGGCACAATCGCACTCACGGTGCGGAGGTAACGACCCAAGCTTGGGTTCGTCAAAGACATCTTGATAATCAGAGAGGAACTCAGGGACTTCAGAGGGAATGGACGACGAAATAGAAACCAAAGGTAAGTCCCCATGAATACCCTTACATCCCCAGCTCAACACAGACATTGCTCTCCAGTCCAAGACTGGGTTGTGAGACTGCAACCATGGCAATCCCAGTACCAAATCGTCATGTAAATTATACAGCACCAGGAAACGAATAATCTCCTGGTGATCCGGATTGATACGCATGGTTACTTGTGTCCAGTATTGTGGTTTATTATTAGCCAATGGGGTGGAGTCAATCCCCTTCAGAGGAATAAGAGTCTCCAAAGGCTCTAAATCAAAACCACAACGATTGGCAAAGGACCAATCCATAAGACTCAGAGCGGCGCCAGAGTCAACATAGGCGTCCGTGGCAATGGATGACAAAGAGCAAATCAGGGTTACAGACAAAATAAACTTAGACTGAATGGTGCCAATGGAAACAGACTTATCAAGCTTCTTTGTACGCCTAGAGCATGCTGATATAACATGAGTAGAATCCCCACAATAGAAACACAATCCATTCTTCCGTCTAAAATTCTGTCGCTCGCTCCTGGACAGAATTCTATCACACTGTATACTTTCTGGCGTCTTTTCCATAGACACCGCCAGATGGTGCACCGGTTTGCGCTCCCGCAGACGCCTATCAATCTGAATAGCCATTGTCATGGACTCATTCAGACCTGCAGGCACAGGGAACCCCACCATAACATCCTTAACGGCATCAGAGAGACCTTCTCTGAAAGTTGCCGCCAAGGCGCACTCATTCCACTGAGTAAGCACAGACCATTTACGGAATTTTTGGCAGAAAACTTCAGCTTCGTCTTGCCCCTGAGATAGTGCCATCAAAGTTTTTTCTGCCTGAAGTTCCAAATGAGGTTCCTCATAAAGCAAGCCCAAGGCCAGAAAAAACGCATCCACATCGCGTAACGCAGGATCCCCTGCTGGCAATGAGAAGGCCCAATCTTGAGGGTCACCCCTGAGCAAGGAAATCACAATCCTAACCTGCTGAGCAGGGTCTCCAGCTGAACGAGACTTCAGGGACAAATAAAGCTTACAATTATTTCGGAAATTCTGGAAGCTAGCTCTATTCCCTGTGAAGAACTCCGGCAAAGGAATTCTCGGCTCAGATACCGGAGCATGTACCACAAAATCTTGTAAATTTTGTACTTTCGTGATGAGATTATTCAAACCCGCAGTTACACTCAGGAGATCCATTATTGTCAGGTACACACAGAGCCATACAGAGATTAGGAGGAGAGAGAGAAAAAAGACTGCAGCAAGGCAGACTGGAGGAAAAAAAAAAAAAAAAAAAAAAAAAAAATTCCAGCAGACTTCTTATAACTCTCCTTTCTAAACCTGGGTCTTTAACACTTTATTGGCCGGTCAAACTGTCATGATCTCTGCAGGCAGAGATCATAGCAAGCCTATAGAGGGACAAGCTCTCGGAAGATGGAACTATACTGACCATGAACTAAGCCTGCCGCGCAACTAGAAATAGCCAGGTAGCATTTCCTATTTATCGCTAGATGCCCAGCTCTGGCCTAAGACCTAAATAGCTAGCAGAGGGAAATATAAGACCTGGCTCACCTCTAGAGAAATATTCCAAAGAAGACAGTAGCCCCCCACATATAATGACGGTGAGTTCAGATGAAACAACAAACGCAGCAGGAAAATAGTCTTAGCAAATTTGAGGTCCGCTTACTAGATAGCAGAAGACAGATAGTATACTTTCATGGTCAGCAGAAAAACACTAACAAAACACCATCCAGAGATTACCTTAAACTCTGGCATTAACTCATAACGCCAGAGTAGCAATCCCTGATCAACGAGAGCTTTCCAGACACAGTAACAAAACTTCAGCTGTGAACTGGAACAAATAGGCAAAACAAAACATGGACAAAAGTCCAACTTATCTAGTAGTAGTCTAGAAGCAGGAACAAGCACTGAGAGGCATCAGATAACATTGTTGACCGGCAAGAAACCACCAGAGAAATGAGCTTAAATAGCGACACCCACTACTGATGGAACCAGGTGAAACAGGAAAGAGGATGACAAGTCCAATTCCACAAGCGGCCACCGGGGGAGCCCAGAATCCAAATTCACAACACACAGCTATGCACTCTCATGGCCTCCATATGTTTCCGTGCACATCCTGGGGAGAACACACAGTGAACTCTACCTGTGACACCAGTCACTGGCTCAAATATCCCCCTCTCTGTTCAAACCCGTGGGGTTGAACACTTGTCACCCCACATGGGCACGTGACAGGGCATCCGCATGACCATGTGACATCCCCGCCCGACACTGTACTGAGAAACCAAAGCAGGGACCAGAACCATCGGTTGATGCAAGAATCCCTCCCCTTTGTGTTTTTCCTCCATACTTCATTACGGGAACACCCATCACCCCGTTGTCCGTTGCAGACGACACGACCACTTTCCTGATTAACCGTAGATTTGGGACAGTTTTGGGTGGTCTCGACCTTGTTTATTTTGGGTTCAATGACCCCACAGCTCATCCTGTCACCTAAGTACCTGCCTTCAGGCCCTTGGTACCATTTCCTCTATACCCTTACCCGTTCCTCAATGACTATGTCACGCTGAAACGCCGTCGTCCGCCCCAGCAACTCTGAGCATACATCCATACCACATCGCACCCGTACCCGAGCCTCCCAACGCTGCTGTCTAGCGAGAGCTCTATCCATTTTACCCTGACTCCCACTCACATCCTTGGCCGATGCCAGAGGGTTTCTCATGAGTACATCCCTAGTTGCCTCCGCGACCACATACTCCCGGTTCCTCCAAGTTTTCTTTATATTCACACATTTCTTATACCTGCGTCTCTGCGTGAGAGTCTGGAACTGAGCTGTCCTGAACTTACCAGGCAACATTTCCAGCTCAAGGTTCAGTGGGGTCTCCTTGACCTCTCCTGCCACCACCTCTAGGGGGAACCTACTGGGGTTACACTCTGTCCCTAGGTTAGCGACTTCTATGGCAGGTATCCCGGTCTCGGGACCTTCGGGTTCTGCCACTGGAACATCATTCACCTCTCCTGTCACAACTTCTAGGGGGAATCTATCGGAGTTACACTCTTTCCCTAGGTTGGCGACCCCTTGACAGGTATCCCTGACTTGGGATCTTCGGGTTCTGCGCCCGGAACAACATCCTCAGCTTCTCCTTCCAATAACTTTAGGGAGAACCTATTGGGGTTACACTCTCTCCCTAGGTTGATCCCTGACTCAGGATCTCCGGGTTCTATGCCAGGTACAACATGTCTCTCCCCAACACAGTTTCGTATGGAAGGGTCTTCACCACTCCCACCACATGTTTAAAGTCCCCACATGGTGTGGAAAAATTAACCTCTGCAGTTGGGTACTCCTGGATTTCCCATAGATACCCATCACCTCCACTTTCCGTTCTTTGGGGTTGTCCCCGACAACAAGAGACCCACGGACCAAAGTCACTACGCTCCTTAAGTCCAGGAGAGCCTCCGTTTGGCACCCATTCACGAGACTCTTCAATGCAGATACTTCACAGCATTAAATGTCCAATTCACACAAGAATGTATCATTAAAGGGCACCTGTCACCCCGTTTTTTCGGTATGAGATAAAAATACTGTTAAATAGGGCCTGAGCTGTGCATTACAATAGTGTAGTTTGTGGACCCCAATTCCCCACCTATGCTGCCGAAATACGTTACCAACGTAGTCGTTTTCGCCTGTCAATCAGGCTGGTCTGGTCAAAAGGGCATGGTGTATTCCCCCAGATTTTGCTTAGTTTTCCGTTGGTGGCGTAGTGGTGTGCGCATGCCCAAGGTCCCGAATCCTCTGCCAGGGGATTGAAAAGAGCGCGATGTTCGTTAATTTCATTGGTGATCGGTGGGCGCGGCCATCTTCCTTTGGCCGCGCGTGCGCAGAAACGGCGCTCTGCTGGCCGCGGCTTCAGGAAAATGGCCGCGGGATGCCGCGCGTGCGCAGATGGATATCGCGGCGGCCATTTTCCTGAAGCAGAGTTCGCATCTCGGCTTCAGGAAAATGGCCGCCGCCATATCCATCTGCGCACGCGCGGCATCCCGCGGCCATTTTCTTGAAGCCGCGGCCAGCAGAGCGCCGCTTCTGCGCACGCGCGGCCAAAGGAAGATGGCCGCGCCCACCGATCACCAATGAAATTAACGAACATCGCGCTCTTTTCAATCCCCTGGCAGAGGATTCGGGACCTTGGGCATGCGCACACCACTACGCCACCAACGGAAAACTAAGCAAAATCTGGGGGAAGACACCACGCCCTTTTGACCAGACCAGCCTGATTGACAGGCGAAAACGACTACTTTGGTAACGTATTTCGGCAGCATAGGTGGGGAATCGGGGTCAACAAACTACACTATTGCAATGCACAGCTCAGGCCCTATTTAACAGTATTTTTATCTCATACCGAAAAAACGGGGTGACAGGTTCCCTTTAAAGTCCAATTCACAGCACTACATAGTACTCGGTATCCTACAGATCGCTGCCAGGAACCATATCCTCCACATTACAGTCACTAAACACACCAGGCCACTTCTGACCGATTGCCGTGGGCGACTGCACCACCGTGTTAATATCTCTTTACTCACAGCTTTCCACAGTACATGATATAATTCAGTTTACAGTCACTAAACACGTCAGTCCTCCTCTGACCAGTTACAAGGGCGACTGCACCGTTGTGCACGCTGTGGGAGCCAGGTGTCTCAGTTCGCCTGGCTGATTGGCTCCACTTGCCTGTGCTGCCTCACAGAGGAGCGCTGCAGAGCCGACTGCTCTGCCCTCTAGCACACACCAGACTGACGCTCAACCTGACACTGACCCTGACACACCCAAACCCATTTTGGGTATTGCAGAGATTTGAACTGGGATCTGTGGCCTTCATCCACATAGAAAACCTGAGCCTGGACTGAAACAGACTGCATGACTACCATCCTGCAGTCTGCTTCAAAATACAAAAATCCCAGAGCAGGTCTTCCAAACTCTGCCCTGGACACTAACATGCCCAAGACTAACGCTTGTTTTTAGTCTGCATTGCAATTACAGCTATGACTGTGACTGCAATGCACTCTCATGGCCTCCATACGCCTCTGTGCACATCCTGGGGAGAACCCACAGTGACCTCTACCTGCGACATCGATCACTGCCTCACAATTGCAATCACAGCTATGCCTGTGACTGCAATGCACCCCCATGGCCTCAATAAACCTCCGTGCGCATCCTGGGGAGAACACACAGCGACCCCTACCTGTCACTGCCTCACAGCGATTACAGCGACAACAGACTTAAATCGGGTTTTTATGTTTGGCTGCTGTCACACAAACACATTTTGAGAGCTATAATTTTTCACTACTTCACCCATCGGAGTCATGTTATTTATTTATTTATTGGGGGGGGGGGGTATGCCATCCCGTGTGTGGTAAAATTGATAGGGCAGCTTTATTCTTCGGGTCAGTATGATTACAGAGATAACCTATTTATATAGTTTTCTTATGTTTTGGCGCTATTACACAATATAAACTTTTATAGAATAAATAATTTTTGCATCCCTTTATTGTGAGAGCTGTAACTTTTTTACTTTTTCGCTGATGGAGCTATATGGCGGCTTGTTTTTTGCAGGACAAGATGACATTTTCATAGTGCCATGCTTATTTATATCCGTCTTTTTGATCGCGTTTTATTCTACTTTTTGTTCGGCGATATGATGATAAAGCATCATTTTTTGCCTTGTTTTATATTTTTTTTATGGTGTTCACTAAAGGTTAACTAGTGGGATACTTTTATAGGTCGGGTCGCTAATAGGTCGGATAGCAAATATGTGTACTTTTATTGTTTATATTTATTTTCTTTCAAATATTTGTAGATACAATATCTTTTGATTTTTTATAATTATTTTTGATTTTTAAAAAAATATTTTTACATTTTTTTTTACTTTCTTACTTTGGCCCACTATGGGAAAATCATTTTTTGCAGGCTGATCGCTTCTATAGCATGGAGATGCAGCAGCATACATATGCTGCAGAAACTGTTGTAAAGGAGATGATATATGAATAATATATATGGCATACGAAGATACATTAAAATCAAGCTTATATTTAAAAAAAAAAAAAAAAGGACGCTTTGCTGAATATTAGAATCATAGTGTTAATGTTCTGATTCATCCTTGTCACAAGACTTACTTCGGTCGCTAAGTTCATTTTCTGTTACCAGGTTATGTCAACCTCCAGATGGACTCTGAGATGGTTGTATAATCCACCATGCTTATCAAGAATAAATATATCTGTACCTAGGGATATTGCTCCCCTCATAAACCCAATATCCATATACGTGCAAGAAAAATGTCAGCTTGACCTAACAGTATAACATTAGGGTGATAACCAATACAGAAATAACCGGTACATCAATAAAACATTAGAGTAATGATCCTACTGTATAGTAATAAAGATAATAACATGTGACATGTGACATGTGGGCGACAGGAATCTGCAATAACTTGCAATAATTATTAGCTAAAGAAAAATGAGGTAATGTGTGTGGAAAGCACCTACTTTTTCCCTATAAAAACTGTGCTGTTTGACCAATGAAATCAGAAATCATTTGAGACAAAACTTGCTCTTGACCTGTGCATTTCTCCGACCGTAAAACCTCCAACAAGTTGGCAGCAGACCATTAAAGGTACCTTCACATTAAGCGACGCTGCAGCGATAGCGACAACGATGCCGATCGCTGCAGCGTCACTGTTTGATCGCTGGAGAGCTGTCACACAGACCGCTCTCCAGCGACCAACGATGCCGAGGTCCCCGGGTAACCAGGGTAAACATCGGGTTGCTAAGCGCAGGGCCGCGCTTAGTAACCCGATGTTTACCCTGGTTACCAGCGTAAAATGTAAAAAAAACAAACAGTACATACTCACCTTCGCGACCCCCGGCGTCCACTTCCCACACTGACTGAGTGCCGGCCCTAACAGCAGAGCGGTGACGTCACCGCTGTGCTTTCACTTTCACTTTACGGCGCTCAGTCAGTGTGGGAAGCGGACGGCGGGGGACGCGAATGCGAGTATGTACTGTTTGTTTTTTTTACATTTTACACTGGTAACCAGGGTAAACATCGGGTTACTAAGCGCGGCCCTGCGCTTAGTAACCCGATGTTTACCCTGGTTACCAGTGTAAAACATCGCTGGTATCGTTGATTTTGGTGTCAAACACGACGATACACGCCGGTCTGACGACCAAATAAAGTTCTGAACTTTGTTCAACGACCAGCGATATCACAGCAGGATCCTGATCGCTGCTGCCTGTCAAACTAAACGATATCGCTAGCCAGGACGCTGCAACGTCACGGATCGCTAGCGATATCGTTTAGTGTGACGGTACCTTAAGATGACAACACACATATCTCGTGTGCCCTTACACTGTCAGCTCTGCACTGACAGAGAGACTTGCTAATCATGCACTGCGCACGATAAGCATGTTTCCTAGCTCAGGTGATCCGGCTGTCGTCATGACGACACTCAGTCTCCAATCCAAAGGCAGAGGGGCAGTCAGCCCTCTGCCGGCAACTGGGATGCTGCGATCGTGTTCAGTCGCAGCATTTCGGGGGACTGTGACTGCTCGTGGCACTTAGTGCCTGGTGTCAGCGGTCAGAATCAGCTGACACCTGGCGGTGATCGCCCGCACACCGTCCGTGTGAGTAGGCGATCGAGCAGACGTAATAATCCATCCGTAGTCAAATAGGCCCAGGTCACATGGACAGATTATTATGTCTGATGTCAGAAAGGGGTTAAAGACAACCCTCTCCGTTCAGCATCCCTCGCTTAGAGTATCTGGAACTTGCAAGGACTAAGAACGGCAAGGTTCCAAACACGTCTGACCACATAATTCTTCCCACATTGGAGTTGTGATTTCTACGCTGGATGGATTATTAGTTTTAATGAATTTTTCAATAAAATAAAAAAGTTTTTACGGGACTGTTTGAGCTGGATTACCTACTTGATCGATCTGTAACTTGTAGTCCACCGAACAACACAGACAAGAGTTTCAGCTAGAAGGTTTTGGAACAAACACTTACATCACAGATACACAGAATCTGTGACTTCTCTGCATTTAGTGGTTACTACTCACCTGGGCAGTTGTCTGTAAGAATCTCCTCTTTACACCACTGATCAACCCTCACATATTTCTCTGTAGTATTAATATGGGTCAGGTCTTCACTCTGAAACAAATATTGTAAAAGTCACAGACAGATGGAGAAGTCTCAACTATGATCAGCTCTAATCCTGCCATCTCCACCGTTCTCATTACAGAAGTATAAAATATATAATACTGGAGGATAAAACAAGACTGAGCACAAGACCTTCACAGCCGTCTACACATCATAGGGGAGATCTCATGACACCTTCTCTCCATCTACCTGATGATCCTGAGGAACATTGGGGTCTTCTTGTTTACAGTCCTGTGGAAGAAGAAGAGGACATCTCTCTGGTGTTGTCCTCTTACTGGATATATCTGTAGGAAACACATACAGGGACTGAATTCATTCTTTATATATAGATAATTATAGTACATGTGTATTTAGTCAGGTCTATTACCTGGTGATGAGAGGGGCCGGGGAACCTCCATCATGACGTCCTTGTTGAGATCATTGTGTTCTTCTAAATACTCCCATTCCTCCATGGAGAAATAGACAGCGACATCCTGACACCTTATTGGCACCTGACACATACAATGATACTGTCATCCCCCGATCCCTTCATGGCGTTACTGTATACTGTCCCAGCATTCCCAGCAGTGTCACCTCTCCAGTCAGCAGCTCTATCATCTTGTAGGTGAGTTCGAGGATCTTCTGGTAATTGATGTCCTCATGTATCAGGGGGTGAGGTGGAAGCCTCGTGATTGGGCTCAGGGGTCTTCCCCATCCCTCAGACACAGGGGCCTGACAGCGCCCCCTAGAGGTCTTCTTCACTACTGTGTAATCCTAGTTATGGAGAGACACATTAATAAATCTCACTACAGACATTTCCAGAGTCCTCACCTCTCCAGTTCTGTCCATCTGTTATTCCCATAGATAAGAATGATGTAATGTGACGTCACCAGTATCTCTCACCTTTCCAGTAAGCCGGAAGAGGATCTCTAGGGTGAGATGTAATATCCTCTCTGCCATCTTGTCCCTGTCCATACTGTAAAAGGAGTGGTTAATTTCTATTCTGAATAAAATAGAAGAAAATAGTATTATGTAAGAATGGCCTATGTTCCAGTTATCATCTGTCTACGTGCCGACATTCTTATGGCCAATGGTCAGTTCCTACAATTTCCAGAAATTGTCAGACATGTTGTTGTTTCCAATATGGTCTGTAATCACCCAAAAATTTTATTTCTTTAGCCAGAGTCTCTTGAGAACTTCAACTTTTGAACTAGAACACACTGACGTAAGTAAGGGAGGTACGCCCACATTCTCTTATGTAATTTATCTTGTATCTCAGGATCTGTTTGACAACCCATTGTATGATCTATATTTTTGACAAATTATGTAAGGCTTTATTTCCTTCAATCTTGTGCTATAAAAGATCAGCATGGATTAATAAAGATTAGATTATCTTGGAAAGACAACAAATAGTCTGTCTCTGACTTATTTCTCCTATCTCTAGGTGCCTGAGAATAGATATACCTGAGGTTGGTTCTACAGAGAAAAAATCCCATCTTCAACAATATCCTTACTTAACGGGTCAGGAAAATTATCTGATATAGAAGATTTCACTGAGAGGATCGAATATTGTAGGGACACGAATGGGAAGAAGATGAGTCGATGTAAATTCCTGTGTAATAATACAATTACTGGAGATAATAAGGGAAATATATGTGGAGATTTATTATTTTACAATATTTTGTTTTTTTTCTTTACATCTACTAATAAATTCTATATACACTGCTCAAAAAATAAAGGGAACACTTAAAAAACAGAATATAACTCCAAGTAAATCAAACTTCTGTGAAATCAAACTGTCCACTTAGGAAGCAACACCGATTGACAATCAATTTCACATGCTCCTGTGCAAATGGAATAGACAACAGATGGAAATTATTGGCAATTATCAAGACACACTCAATAAAGGAGTGGCTCTGCAGGTGGGGACCACAGACCACATCTCAGTACCAATGCTTTCTGGCTGATGTTTTGGTCACTTTTGAATGTTGGTTGTGCTTTCACACTCGTAGCATGAGACGGACTCTACAACCCACACAAGTGGCTCAGGTAGTGCAGCTCATCCAGGATGGCACATCAATGCGTGCTGTGGCAAGAAGGTTTGCTGTGTCTGTCAGCGTAGTGTCCAGAGGCTGGAGGTGCTACCAGGAGACAGGCCAGTACACCAGGAGATGTGGAGGGTGCCGTAGGAGGGCAATAACCCAGCAGCAGGACAGCTACCTCAGCCTTTGTGCAAGGAGGAACAGGAGGAGCACTGCCAGAGCCCTGCAAAATGACCTCCAGCAGGCCACAAATGTGCATGTGTCTGCACAAACGGTTAGAAACCGAGTCCATGAGGATGGTCTGAGTGCCAGACGTCCACAGATGGGGGTTGTGCTCACAGCCCAACACCGTGCAGGATGATTGGCATTTGCCACAGAACATCAGAATTAGCAAATTTGCCACTGGTGCCCTGTGCTCTTCACAGATGAAAGCAGGTTCACACTGAGCACATGTGACAGACGTGACAGAGTCTGGAGACGCAGTGGAGAGCAATCTGCGGTCTGCAACATCCTTCAGCATGAACAGTTTGGCAGTGGGTCAGTAATGGTGTAGGGTGGCATTTCTTTGGAGGGCCGCACAGCCCTCCATGTGCTCGCCAGAGGTAGCCTGACTGCCATTAGGTACCGAGATGAGATCCTCAGACCGCTTGTGAGACCATATGCTGGTGCAGTTGGCCCTGGGTTCCTCCTAATGCAGGACAATGCCAGACCTGATGTGGCTGGAGTGTGTCAGCAGTTCCTGCAAGATGAAGGCACTGAAGCTATGGACTGGCCCGCCCGTTCCCCAGACCTGAATCCGATTGAACACATCTGGGACATCATGTCTCGCACCATCCACCAACGTCACGTTGCACCACAGACTGTCCAGGAGTTGGCGGATTCTTTAGCCCAGGTCTGGGAGATCCCTCAGGAGACCATCCGCCGCCTTATCAGGAGCATGTCCAGGAGTTGTAGGGAGGTCATACAGGCACATGGAGGCCACACACACTACTGAGCATAATTTCCTTGTCTTGAGGCATTTCCACTGAAGTTGGATCAGCCTTTAATTTCATTTTTCACTTTGATTTTGAGCATCATTCCAACTCCAGACCTCCGTGGGATATTAGTTGTGAGTTACGTTGATAATTTTTAGGTTTTATTGTTCTCAACACATTCCACTATGTAATGAATACACATTTACAACTGGAATATTTCATTCAGTGATATCTAGGATGTGGGATTTTAGTGTTCCCTTTATTTTTTTGAGCAGTGTATTTTAGACCACACACAACAAGCAGTTTCCTCCTCGGAGTCGGCAGCGGAATACGTTTCTCATAGACTCACCTTCCATAATGCTAATTCTCGTCTCATTTACTGACCCTAGAATTGGCATTAGCAATACTGCTGGAGATATTCATTACACGTGACATGAGAAATAACTACTTCATGATGAGGACAACATCTTCTACTACGGCTCTAGAAACATATTAGGCCGGAGTCCGTCACTGATCACATCACCACGGGCCGTCTTCATGAATGTTTCCCGTATTCCCAGGACTGTAATCTGGGCAGCATGGTGGCTCAGTGATTAGCACTGCAGCCTGGCCGTGCTGGGTCCTAGGTTCAAATCCCACCAAGGACAAAATCTGCAAGGAGTTTGTATGATGTCCCCGTGTTTATGTGGGATTCCAAAGACATAATGATAGTGAATTTAGATTGAGATGATAATGATAATGTACGTAAAGCGCTGCGGAATATGATAGCGCTACATAAGCAAAGCATAATAAGTAAATAATGAATAATATCATGTTAGATCTCATGTTTGATTCACACACAGAAGTTAGAGGCATTTATAAAAATTGGTGTTAAAATGTTACAAAGTACAATTGGCTCCAAGAAATCTTGTAAAACAACATAAAACTGTGAGAAACATAGTGCACCTTAGGCTGCTTTCACACATCAGTTTTTTACCGTCAGGCAAAATCCGGCGAATTTTGAAAAAAAGAGATCCGGCAAAAGTTGCTGCCGGATCCATTTTTTCTCATAGACTTGTATTAGCGACGGATTGCGACAGATGGCCTCACGCTTCTTCCTTTTTTGCGCCGAATGCGTCAAAAATGATTTTTCCTGTGGCCGGAGAAACCGGACATAGTAATGTTTTTAGTGTCCGTTGAAAATACGGACAGCGGCGGATCCGTTGCCGTCCGTCGTTTGCTATAATGGAACCCTACGACGCCGGATCCGTCAAATGACGGAATCCGGCGACAAATCCCTTTTTTTAAACTAAGCAAGGGTTTCCATTCTGGGGTCTCTATCTCTCTTGGATCCTTCGCATCCGTTTTTTTCAAAATTCGTCGGATTGAGCCTGATGGCAAAAAACTAATGTGTGAAAGTAGCCTTATATGCCAAAAGAACACAGGAAAGATCGGCCGAGTAAAACAGTTGTGTATGGGGAATTCGGGAGAGACAGACATCATGCCATTCACACATCACAATATATCGCATGACAGCCGGGGCCGAACATTGGGGTCATTAAATTATAAAGAGAAAACAACAAGGTAAAATCCAGCTCCATTCACTAAAGAGAAAAAGTTCTACTGCTGGGATAATCTGTCCCCAGAATGTCTCCATTACATGTACAGCTCCCCCCGCAGATAACAGCCCCTCATACATCTATAGCACCGGCCCCGGGGGCCACATCTCCAGCCCTGGGAAACTGATCCAGGAGGTCGGTGCTGTGTCCCGGGGTCATCTGTATCTGCACCAGGAGTGGGGGAAGGGGAGGATTTATTTATTAGGAGGAGGGTGCTGCCATATTGTGGGGGGCAACTTGTACTGTCATAATTAGTGATGAGCGAATATACTCATTACTCGAGCATGCTCGGGGGTCCTCTGAGTATTTTTTAGTGCTCAGAAATTTAGTTTTTACTGCCGCAGCTGAATGATTTACATCTGTTAGCCAGCATAAGTACATGTGGGGGTTGCCTGGTTGCTAGGGAGGATGTGTGGAGGATGGCGGTACCGTGGGAACATTATACTGTGTGGGGGATGGCGGTACTGTGGGAACATAATACTGTGTGTGGGGGCAACAAAGGGTCAGTGTACTATGTGAAGAATACGTTCCCTTCTTGTCTGTCACAGTTGGGTCGTATCACAGGAAAAGGGACAAATGTTATTGATTCTTGCAAAGTTGCATAAAAAAGGACCAAAATAGTCTCAGCACTGAAGGGGTTACTTCCCCGCCCAATAATGGGGAATCTCCAGCACCTACCTCCACCTGCAGAGCCGCACACCACATATATGGCTGCTCTGTGCGCACAGGACCTGTGATGAGGTCACAGGAGGGGAGGAGTCAGGGGGTCACATGATCAGGGGCCTCAGTGTATGCAGGACTCTGCTGTGCTCAGTGTGCTGGTTGTCATGGTGCTGGATGAGGGGAAGTTTATGTGTGGGGTCAGGAGGGGTTTACAGTGTGGATGTAGCAGAGCCGTGTGTGTACGATGTGTACGGAACGGAGCCGTGTGTGTACGAGGTGTGCGGAGCGGAGCCGTGAGTGTACGAGGTGTAGGGAGCGGAGCCGTGTGTGTACGAGGTGTACGGAGCGGAGCCGTGTGTGTACGAGGTGTACGGAGCGGAGCCGTGTGTGTACGAGGTGTACGGAGCGGAGCCGTGTGTGTACGAGGTGTACGGAGCGGAGCCGTGTGTGTACGAGGTGTATGGAGTGGAGCCGTGTGTGTACGAGGTGTACGGAGCGGAGCCGTGTGTGCACGAGGTGTATGGAGTGGAGCCGTGTGTGTACGAGGTGTACGGAGCGGAGCCGTGTGTGTACGAGGTGTACGGAGTGGAGCCGTGTGTGTACGAGGTGTATGGAGTGGAGCCGTGTGTGTACGAGGTGTACGGAACGGAGCCGTGTGTGTACGAGGTGTACGGAGCGGAGCCGTGTGTGTACGAGGTGTACGGAGCGGAGCCGTGTGTGTACGAGGTGTACGGAGCGGAGCCGTGTGTGTACGAGGTGTACGGAGCGGAGCCGTGTGTGTACGAGGTGTACGGAGCGGAGCCGTGTGTGTACGAGGTGTATGGAGTGGAGCCGTGTGTGTACGAGGTGTACGGAGCGGAGCCGTGTGTGCACGAGGTGTACGGAGCAGAGCCGCGTGTGTATGAGGTGTAGGGAGCGGAGCCGTAAGTGTACGAGGTGTAGGGAGCGGAGCCGCATGTGTATGAGGTGTACGGAGCGGAGGAGTGTGTACATTATTGCGTTTCTCCATTGGCACATACAGTTTTGGCATTACAGGCCCATTTCTCTGCCTTGAGCCGAGTCCCAGGGGTCGATACTCTCTGTAGATTTGGGCCACCTTGTAGACATTTCTCCTGGTCTCTGGCTCAGGTTAGGGTCATATAACCATTTTCTCCCAATCCGAGGGGAAAAAAAGGCTCTCCACTTCTCCATTTTGTAAATCTGTGAAAATCAGTCTGGTCCAGATGTGAGCAAATGCCGGCTCGTGGGACACTTTCTCTCCTTTAGTTGTTTCTTTCTGGCCTGCAAACATTACTATGAACGCAAGCAGGACACACTTTCAGCATCCTGCCTTAGGGTATGTGCGCATGTTGCAGATTTGTTTGGGGAAGTTTCTGCATCTCTTGGTAGAAAACGCAGTGGAAATTCCACGTGTTTTTATGTGGATTTTCATGCGTTTTTGTAAATCCATAGAGCTAAATAAAGACATATTAACCCCTTTCTGCCAGCTGACGGAATAGTACGTCAGCTGGCAGAACCCCCGCTTTAAGGTGGGCTCCGGCGGCGAGCCCACCTTAAAGCCGCGACATGTCAGCTGTTTTGTACAGCTGACATGTGCGCACAATGAGCGCGAGCGGAATCGCGATCCGCCCGCGCCCATTAACTAGTTAAATGCCGCTGTCAAACGCAGACAGCGGCATTTAACTACCGCATCCGGCCGTGCGGCCGGATATGACGTCATCGCCGACCCCCGTCACATGATCGGAGGTCGGCGATGCTTCTAAATGGTAACCATAGAGGTCCTTGAGACCTCTATGGTTACTGATCCTCGGCAGCTGTGAGCGCCACCCTGTGGTCGGCGCTCACAGCACACCTGTAATTCTGCTGTGTAGCAGCGATCTTATGATCGCTGCTACATAGCAGAGCCGATCGGGTTGTGCCTGCTTCTAGCCTCCCATGGAGGCTATAGAAGCATGGCAAAAGTGAAAAAAAAAAAAAATATATAAAAGTTTAAATCACCCCCCTTTCGCCCCAATCAAAATAAATCAATAAAAAAAAATCAAACCTACACATATTTGGTATCGCCGCGTTCAGAATCGCCCGATTTATCAATACAAAAAAAGCATTAACCTGATCCCTAAATGGCGTAATGAGAAAAAAAATTGAAACGCCAGAATTACGTTTTTTTGGTCGCCGCAATATTGCATTAAAATGCAATAACGGGCGATCAAAAGAACATATCTGCACCAAAATGCTATCATTAAAAACGCCAGTTCGGCACGCAAAAAATAAGCCCTCACCTGACCCCAGATCACGAAAAATGGAGACGCTACGAGTATCGGAAAATGTCGCAATTTTTTATTTTTTTTTGCAAAGTTTGGAATTTTTTTTCACCACTTAGGTGAAAAATAACCTAGTCATGTTAGGTGTCTATGAACTCGTACTGACCTGGAGAATCATAATAGCAGGTCAGTTTTAGCATTTAGTGAACCTAGCAAAAAAGCCAAGCAAAAAACAAGTGTGGGATTGCACTTTTTTTGCAATTTCACTGCACTTGGAATTTTTTTCCCGTTTTCTAGTACAGGACATGGTAAAACCAATGATGTCGTTCAAAAGTACAACTCGTCCCGCAAAAAATAAGCCCTCACATGGCCAAATTGACGGAAAAATAAAAAAGTTATGGCTCTGGGAAGGAGGGGAGCGAAAAACGAAAATGAAAAAACGGAAAAAGCTCCGGGGGTGAAGGGGTTAAAAAAAGAAAAAAAGAATTGTGATGTCATTTCCTTGTTCAACCTCTTCAGCCAGATACTCTTATTAATATTACCGTATATACTCGAGTATAAGCCGAGATTTTCAGCCCCCAAAAATGGCCTGAAACTGCCCCTCTTGGCTTATACTCGAGTCATGGAAGGCGGGGGGGTCGGAGGGTGAGGGTGAGCGACGCCTGCCCGTCCCTTGGTCTTGGGGCACGGCTGCTTCTTCCCCTGTTCAGCGGTTACTGGTACCGCTCATTAAAGTTATGAATATGGACTCCACGCCCTTAGGGGTGGAGCCGCATATTCATTACGGTAATGAGTGGTGCCACGTGACCACTCACTACAGGAAGACGTGGGACATGCAGGGACCGCGCCGGGAGCAGGTGAGTATTTCATATTCACCTTCCCTCGTTCCACCGCCGCCTCGTCTTCCGCGTCCTTGGCACTGACTGTTCAGGTCAGAGGGCGCGACGACGTATTAGGCCGGCGTCACACTTGGCGTAAGACAATACGGAACGTATTATACGTCCGTACTACGCGTTCAAAACGCCAAAATGTCTCCGTAATCGACTTCCGTAGTTAATGCGTAGCCTAGGTGTGGTCGCGTATTTTGCGCATGTGCTGTTGCGTGTGTAATCCGTATGTGATCCATATGGCGTATTTTTCACGCACCATCACAAAATGGACATTTAACGGTTTTCAGGCCTGCAAATCATTTAAACCATCATTAACCACACTATTTAAGACCTCTACAACAGGTGGAGCCCTCCCATCTGCCCTATATGTTCTCTAGCATATTTTGGCTGTGTTGCTTTGAGATTACAAACGTGTCTGGCCCTGTGTATTTAAGCACAACTCAGCGGGTGTTGCTTCACTGGGTGTTGTCTCTTCGCTTTGGCCAGCCATATCAGGTCAATGTGGATCCGCGAAGGAGGAGACAAAGATTGTGGGTACATCCTCTATTGACCCAACGCCAGAGTAAAGGCCATTTCCAGAGACTATATTCAGCTTTGAGGGCACATCCAGACAAGTTTTACCAGTATACTCGTATGTCCATCCGGACTTTTGACATGTTGTTGGAGATCTTACATCCTGGGATCACCTTTCAGGACACCTGGATGAGAAAAGCCATCTCTGCTGAGGAGCGTCTGCTCCTAACCTTACGGTATGTATTCCACATTCGCACATACTGTTTTGTTATTTTGTTTTCTGTCAAAATGTGTGGTGTCCTACTATGTTTCATTAACTTAACTTGGACATGAAGCCACAAGCACATATAAAAGAATGGTGTAAATATTCTAGTATATTAAGATTTTAAAATGAAACTTTTTCTATTGTAAATAATGTAATAGTAAATGAAATATACACTTGTGCTTATTCCTGTTTTCGTAGTCATCATGTTAATGTGTTTTTTTTCCTTTTTTTTGTATTGCAGCTTCCTGTCCACAGGCTTGTCCTATGCGGGTCTACACCTGGAGTTTCTGATTGGGCGGTCGACCATTTCAGGCATTGTTAGGACAACCTGTTCACAAATCTGGCAGAAACTACATGAACTTGTGTGTGCATGCGTCAACAAGGATCTGAAAACAGCCTCTCACACGAAGCCTTAACTCCCGCTCTATGGACCTTAAGTACTGGGCAAGGCTCCTGGTAAAGCCCTCCTCCCCATCATCCTCTCGAACCCGGGCCAAATAGCTCATGACCCCAGCATCCACGTTTTGCCTGCTTTGGATCAGCTCTCTTCTGCGGCGTGCACGCTGTGGTCTGACTGCAGCCTGTGGGGATGGATCCAGGGCAACAGTTGGGCTGCTGCTATTTCCAGGGTCATCCTGGCTAGGTGGTGGTGCTGCTGATGATGCTGCGGCGGAAGATGCAAACTGTGGGTCCTCTTGGTGTGGTTCGGATGCAGATGGAGCTGCCTGGCCAGATGAGGAGGATCCAGGAGGGATGGAGCCTGAGGGAGCAGCAGATGGACCAGCCACCTCTTCACCTTCCCCAACTGGGTCAATGACCAGTTCAGAGTCAGACCCTGTCTCCCTGTCAGTGAGGTTAGACTGAGTTCTGAAAAAGAACAATGTTTTAGGTTACAAATTTCAAAGGAAAAATTTGATAAAAAATCCAAATTCAAACAAGTTATTGATGTTTTTACTTACGGCCTGAGGTCCATGCTGGGATTAAGAAAGTTTAGGCGGTCAAAATATATATATATATTTTTTTTAAGATGTGCCCCGGCTCCACTTCTCTCCCGCTGCTGCCTCTCCCTCCTATACTGATCGCGGATACTCCGCCACCTTGTTGTAACATCACCCACTGAAACAACAAAAAATACACACATTCATTAGCCCATTAAGAAGAGTGCTCACAAAAGGTGTAACTGACTAGACAGATTTAAGTGTAGCATCCAAATAGGCATTGGTGGAGCACATTTAATATTAAATTTCAAAAACACACACAATTATCAAGCAAGGCCACAAGGACAGAGTCCCCTAACCTCTATCACCAAAAAGGCCAAATAATGGGAAACACTGTTAGTAAAAGGGACACCTATTCTAAACATTAATGAAATCCGTTTATCATGTACAACACCATGTATCTACTGGTGGGCTTTCTAGTTCCTTCATGAATATTTAAGAAATTCTTGAAGAGAAATTCAAAGTAGTAAGGGCCTGATAATTCACAATAACATTACATTTCAAACATGGGTGTACTTACTTATCTGTCGCTGTGCTGCTGGTCATAATGTGGGAAGAGGGCCACACACACGCTCCTCCATGCTACCTCTTTTTGTGCCCTGTTGGCATAATTTGGGTCTCTTTGGTCCCAGATGACAGGCCTCTCTTGTACCAAAATGATCAGCATGTCCGCGTTCACAAGGTTTGCCATGCTGAATATCACTCCGTGGAGGCGTGCAGCAGACTTCCGGGTTCACTGTCTGGCTTTTTCAGCTAATTAGCATGTCTCACCTGCCTGATTGAGGCCTTTGGACATTTCAGGACATCTGCCAGTAAGTTGCGTATTTCTCGCAAGGCACACGCATGGTCCGTATGCATTCCGTATTATACGCTCTCCCATAGACTTGCATTGGCGTTTTTTTTGCGCGATATGCTGACAAACGCAGCATGCTGCGATTTTCTGCGCCCGTAGAACGCCGTATATTACGGATCCGTAATATACGGCTCATCGGACTACACCCATTGAGAATCATTGTGCCATATGTAATGCGAGTTTTACGCACGTAGTTTCTGCGCTCTTACGTCCGTTAAACACGCATGTGTGACGCTGGTCTTAGTGTGTGCGCCGCCCTCTGCCTGAACAGTCAGTGTGGAGAGACGTGAAGCTGAGGAGCAACGACGAGAGGTGAATATGTCATTTTTTTTTTTTTTTAGTGCAGCAGCAGCATTACATGTGGCACAATGCTATATGGAGCGTCTATGGGGCCATAAAGAACTGCATGGAGCAATATATGGGGCATCTATGGGGCCATAAAGAACTGCATGGAGCATTATATGGAGCATTACATGGGGCCATAAAGAACTGCATGGAGCATTATATGGGGCATTTATGAAGCCATAAAGAACTGCATGGAGAATTATATGGGGCATTTATGGGGCCATAAAGAACTGCATGGAGCATTATATGGGGCCTATTTTGTATGGAGCATCTTATGGGGCCATAATGAACGGTATGGAGCATTATATGGGGCTCCTGATTCAATATGGATATTCAAAAACATTTAACCTACTGATGACTCAATTAATTTAACTTTTATTGGTATCTATTTTTATTTTTAAAATTTACCGGTAGCTGCTGCATTTCCCACCCTAGGCTTATACTCGAGTCGGCTTATAATCGAGTATATACGGTAAATAAAGACACACAGTCACCAACCTATGTAGGAGCAATAACATAATTAACCTACATATGCTGTAACTAACAAAAAAGCAACTGTCAGAGATCTGCGTGAAATGCAATATCAGTTTATTTCTTTAAAAAAAATTGTGTGGGCTCCGGCATAATCTTTATAACCAGCCGAGGGAAAGCCAACGGCTGATGTTAATATTCTGGGAAGGAGCCAATAGCCATAAAGGTTCCCAGGCTATTAATATCAGCTCACAGCTGTATGCTTAGCTCCTACTGGCTATTTTACAGGGGAACCCCAGAAAAAAATTGGCAAAAAATTGACAAAAGTCAAACCAGCAAAGGCTAGGCAGTCAGCTGCGGGCTGATATTAATTGCCTGGGAAGGGGCCATGGATATTGGCATCCCCCCAGGCTAAAAACATCAGCTCTCAGCTGCTCCAAAAATGGTGCATCGTATAAACTACTTCGGTGCCGTTATACTGATTAAAATGTCACCTTTGCTGATGAAATCTTGTGGTTGTTTAACCTTTATTTTCAGTTATCACCGAATATAAACTTTATTCAAATTCCCCTTTTACATGGGCGCCCAGGGCCACGGACCGGATTGCCACCTTGACATCCCCCTGTGCACACCGGACACCCCACAGCCCTGGCGGGTGACTCAGAGGATACTTGTAATAATAAACAGTCTATGAAAAACAGACAGCACATGGATGGCATCCGGGTACTGTTCAATATTTTCATTGACCCATACACTTGTATTTGCAAGTTTGATCCAAAACTTTGATACAAATCGGACATTTCTCTTTGATTCCTGTCAATGTGACATCACAGGAGTCACAGAGAAAAAAGCAGAGACGATTACCTGCTCAGGCCTCCAAAACAAATGCACTGGCAGGGTGCAGCGGACCCGATTAATGATGGCAGAAACACAAGTGCAACAATACCATTGAAACAACCACTTTCAATCCAGTGTTGGCTGTTTGGTATTTTAGTGCACAAAAAAATAAGCGATAATAGTCTGTATACGACGTTATTCACACAGGTAAGGCAGAGCATCTGGCTTACAGCCTATTACTAACGCACATATATGCGGGCCGCCCAGTGCTACAAAACGCATGATGTGCGAACAGAGGCCACAGTTTACAGAGCCATCTTAGTCTGACTGCACCCTGCAAGATAAAGTGCAAAAAACATATCAATATATGTAAGGTATTGGTTAATATTGGGGCCACAATACGTAAGCTGGCAACCCTCGTCAAGGGTCCTTACATTTTGCCAGTCCTAATGCTAAACATCAAAAAAAGCTCACAGACACAAAAAGAGGACTTAAAAAATCCTCCAAAAATGTGAAAAGAGTCACAGAGAAAAAAAAGCAGAGTGATTACATGCTCAGGCCTCCAAAACAAAGTCCTCTTTTTTGTGTCTGTGACCTCACAGGAATTGAAAGAATCACAGGCAGGGGTGGTTCTGTGTCAAGTCTGAACCACTGGCAAACTGCAGACAAGGCAGGTAGTTAGTAACTACCTACCGATAAGTGCTTTGGCATATATATTATATATATATATATATATATATAATATATATAATATATATATTATATATATATATATATATATATATATATATATATATACATATATACACATAACACATACATATATATATATATATATATATATATATACCGTATTTTCCGGCGTATAAGACGACTGGGCGTATAAGACGACCCCCCAACTTTACCAGTTAAAAAATAAAATCTTCTTAAAAGTTGGGGGTCTTCTTATACACCGTATGTCGTCTTATAGGGCCGGTGAATATGTGCCTTTTGGGGGGGGGGGGAGTGATCCTGATGAGGACGAGGGGGCGTCTCACAGGAAAGTGAGTATCCCCCATTACCTTATCATAGCGCTGCAGCGTGGGGTCTCTGTGCTGGGAGCGGCGGCTGCTGTGCTGTGGCGGCTCCTCTTCTGCAGTGTGGGGCCTCTGGTGCTGTGGGGCAGTGGCGGCGGCGTATCTTCATGCAGTCGGGGCTCCTCCGGCATCTCAGCCTGGAAGCCCCGCCGGCAACTCCATCGGTACAATGCGGTCAGGTGGCCTCCGGGAAAATGGCCGCTGCTCAGATTCAGATCTCGTCCCGAGATCTCGGGAGACGAGATCTGAATCTGAGCAGCGGCCATTTTCCCGGAGGCAGCTCAATAGGTGCGATGCGGTGGCCCGGCCGCTGGGGGCTGTGCATGCTCAGATTCAGATCTCGTCCCGAAATCTCGGGACACGAGATCTGAATCTAAGCAGCGGCCATTTTCCCGGAGGCCAGCGCATTACACCGATGGAGTTGCCGGCGGGGCTTCTAGGCTTTGAGATGCCGGAGGAGCCCCGACTGCATGAAGATACGCCACCGCTGCCACCGCCCCACAGCACCAGAGGCCCCACACTGCAGAAGAGGAGCCGCCACAGCACAGCAGCCGCCGCTCCCAGCACAGAGACCCCACGCTGCAGCGCTATGATAAGGTAATGGGGGATACTCACTTTCCTGTGAGACGCCCCCTCGTCGTCATCAGGATCACTCCCCCCCCCACCCACCATATACACCCGGCGTACAAGGCGATTCCCGGCGTACAAGACGACCCCCGACTTTTAAGAAGATTTTCAGGGGTTAAAAAGTCGTCTTGTACGCCGGAAAATACGGTATATATATACACACACACACACACACACACACACACACAAATCAATGCAGTTGCGTTCTGCAAGACATACTCTAGAGTTGACTCTCTTCTAATAAATACTTCTCTTCAATAGGAACGCATACAATCTACAATTGACTGAGAAGGAGCATTGGCATGTGTCATGGCAAAAACTAATTGTATGCCCTAACTGTTCGCATTTCCAACCCTCTTTATCTATTTTGACCAGGGCACTTTTCAGTTTTCTTTTGTACATTATAAAGTTCATATGTTAATGGGGATAATTAGATAAACAAATTTGGAATAACACTGCAAGTCAGTATTCCACTAACTCCAACTAAATTAGCTTGGAGAAATAAAAAACAAAAGGCGCTCCCTGTGTAACACCGTGGGCCATAGGTGAAGGAGAGTCTTGAGGGTTGGTCGCTCACCTCATCAGGTTGTGTGTGGTAAAACTATGTAAAGAGTTACGTATAATCCAGGTACGGACTGGGGCTGAAATTCAATCCTGGCATTTGAAATCACACAGGCCCATGTTGTCCCGGTCCCCAAGCACCAGATGGGATATATTACTAATATTACCCTGGATGAAGGAAAGCAAGGTTTTCTTCAAGACCAATAATTCTAATGATACCCGTGGATGCTGGGGTAAGTGACTGAGTCAGTGACTTTGTGCTTCATCACTACTCTTAACAGTATGAGTGTCTTGAGAACACTGATTCTTTTAACATCGTAGCAGACAAGGCAGCCCATGACCAGACAGGCCCTTCTGGCATTTGCCAGAATTGCCAGATGGCCAGTCCGGCCCTGGTATAATCCATTTGTGGCTGCTGTTCCAGAAGTTATATTAACACAAAAAAGAGGACATAACCAAGAAACTAGAGAGGAATGCGGTGGAACCCGGGCGCTGCTGTTGACAAAGGTTAATCTAGGCGAACTCCATTTATTGCAACACGTTGAGAAGTAGAACCTTCTTCTTCCTCATGCCTGAGAAAGGAGTTGGTTGTACTCTGAAATGCGTTGCAATAAAATGGAATTGTTTTTATACTTACCACCTGGATTAACCTTTGTCACCAGCAGCCCCCGGGATCCACCGCATTTGTCTCTCCTTTCCAACTGGGTTTGGTAAATTTATGTCTGATAAAAGCTGGCTTGATTTTGCTGCATTTCGTAACCATCTACCCAGAGCTGGCATCAGAACCCCTGCCCACTTGCTCAGAGCCCAGGCACTTGCTATACCTCTCCCCATTCCACTGCTGGGGCATCTTCCGCATCTTCTGACTATGACGTTTAAGGTCAGAGGGCCCGATGACATTACTAGTGTGCGCCTGAACAGTCATAGTGCAGAGAGCTGGAAGACGCCGACGAGTCCGGAGCAGAGCAGCGGACAGCAAGGAGAGGTATTTCATTTTTTTTTCTATGTTTGGAGCAATATACACTCACCGGCCACTTTATTAGGTACACCTGTCCAACTTCTTGTTAACACTTAATTTCTAATCAGCCAATCACATGGCGGCAACTCAGTGCATTTAGGCATGTAGACATGGTCAAGACAATCTCCTGCAGTTCAAACCGAGCATCAGTATGGGGAAGAAAGGTGATTTGAGTGCCTTTGAACGTGGCATGGTTGTTGGTGCCAGAAGGGCTGGTCTGAGTATTTCAGAAACTGCTGATCTACTGGGATTTTCACGCACAACCATCTCTAGGGTTTACAGAGAATGGTCCGAAAAAGAAAAAAAATCCAGTGAGCGGCAGTTCTGTGGGCGGAAATGCCTTGTTGATGCCAGAGGTCAGAGGAGAATGGGCAGACTGGTTCGAGCTGATAGAAAGGCAACAGTGACTCAAATCGCCACCCGTTACAACCAAGGTAGGCCTAAGAGCATCTCTGAACGCACAGTGCGTCGAACTTTGAGGCAGATGGGCTACAGCAGCAGAAGACCACACCGGGTACCACTCCTTTCAGCTAAGAACAGGAAACTGAGGCTACAATTTGTACAAGCTCATCGAAATTGGACAGTAGAAGATTGGAAAAACGTTGCTTGGTCTGATGAGTCTCGATTTCTGCTACGACATTCGGATGGTAGGGTCAGAATTTGGCGTAAACAACATGAAAGCATGGATCCATCCTGCCTTGTATGGAGCATCTTTGGGATGTGCAGCCGACAAATCTGCGGCAACTGTGTGATGCCATCATGTCAATATGGACCAAAATCTCTGAGGAATGCTTCCAGCACCTTGTTGAATCTATGCCACGAAGAATTGAGGCAGTTCTGAAGGCAAAAGGGGGTCCAACCCGTTACTAGCATGGTGTACCTAATAAAGTGGCCGGTGAGTGTATATGGGGACCATCATATGGGGCCCATTATATATGGAGCATTATATGGGGCCCATCATACACTGGAGCATCATATATGGTGCCCATTATACATGGAGCATTATATGGGACCTATCATACACTGGAGCATCATAAATGGACCCATTATACACTGGAGCATCACATAGGGAGCCCATTATATATGGAGCATTATATGGGGTCTATCATACACTGGAGCATCATATTTGGAGCCAACTATATATGGAGCATTATATGGGGCCCATCATACACTGGAGCATCATATATGGTGCCCATTATACATGGAGCATTATATGGGACCTATCATACACTGGAGCATCATAAATGGACCCATTATACACTGGAGCATCACATAGGGAGCCCATTATATATGGAGCATTATATGGGGTCTATCATACACTGGAGCATCATATTTGGAGCCCACTATATATGGAGCATTATATGGGGCCCATCATACACTGGAGCATCATATATGATGCCCATTATATATGGAGCATTATATGGGGCCTATCATACACTGGAGAATCATATAGGGGCCCATTATACATGGAGCATTATATGAGGCCTATCATACACTGGAGCACCATATATGGGCCCCATGATACACTGGAGCATCATATAGGGGGCCCATTATATATGGAGCATTATATGGGGCCTATCATACACTGGAACATCATATATGGAGCCCATTATACAGTGGGGCAAAAAAGTATTTAGTCAGTCAGCAATAGTGCAAGTTCCACCACTTAAAAAGATGAGAGGCGTCTGTAATTTACATCATAGGTAGACCTCAACTATGGGAGACAAACTGAGTCAAAAAAATCCAGAAAATCACATTGTCTGCTTTTTTAACATTTAATTTGCATATTCTGGTGGAAAATAAGTATTTGGTCAGAAACAAACAATCAAGATTTCTGGCTCTCACCGACTTGTAACTTCTTCTTTAAGAGTCTCCTCTTTCCTCCACTCATTACCTGTAGTAATGGCACCTGTTTAAACTTGTTATCAGTATAAAAAGACACCTGTGCACACCCTCAAACAGTCTGACTCCAAACTCCACTATAGTGAAGACCAAAGAGCTGTCAAAGGACACCAGACACAAAATTGTAGCCCTGCACCAGGCTGGGAAGACTGAATCTGCAATAGCCAACCAGCTTGGAGTGAAGAAATCAACAGTGGGAGCAATAATTAGAAAATGGAAGACATACAAGACCACTGATAATCTCCCTCGATCTGGGGCTCCACGCAAAATCCCACCCCGTGGGGTCAGAATGATCACAAGAACGGTGAGCAAAAATCCCAGAACCACGCGGGGGGACCTAGTGAATGAACTGCAGAGAGCTGGGACCAATGTAACAAGGCCTACCATAAGTAACACACTACGCCACCATGGACTCAGATCCTGCAGTGCCAGACGTGTCCCACTGCTTAAGCCAGTACATGTCCGGGCCCGTCTGAAGTTTGCTAGAGAGCATTTGGATGATCCAGAGGAGTTTTGGGAGAATGTCCTATGGTCTGATGAAACCAAACTGGAACTGTTTGGTAGAAACACAACTTGTCGTGTTTGGAGGAAAAAGAATACTGAGTTGCATCCATCAAACACCATACCTACTGTAAAGCATGGTGGTGGAAACATCATGCTTTGGGGCTGTTTCTCTGCAAAGGGGCCAGGAAGACTGATCCGGGTACATGAAAGAATGAATGGGGCCATGTATCGTGAGATTTTGAGTGCAAACCTCCTTCCATCAGCAAGGGCATTGAAGATGAAACGTGGCTGGGTCTTTCAACATGACAATGATCCAAAGCACACCGCCAGGGCAACGAAGGAGTGGCTTTGCAGCGCCCCAGAGTCCTGGTCGTTGTAGTACTGTTGCTCCGCCGCTAAGGGGGGCTATGGCACGTCTGATGGCACTGAAGGAGTTCATCTGACCAGGTATCACAGAGACCAATACATTTCACAGTCTGGCCTCCAGGGGGAGCTAAGGGTTCTATTTATTAGGCCACTCCTCACAGTCTGGTAAAACTGGGGGTTAGGCAGGAAGTTAGAGAAGAGAAGCTGACTGGGAATCGAACAGGCAACACCCTGTGGCAGAGGGTGTTGCAGGGAGAGACTCAGGGGGGTCCCTGTCAGGGGTGGGATCCTGACAGAGGCATAGCGAACAGAGAGAACGTTACGGGACCGCGCCTGCACTTCATAGCGGCGGTACCCCAAGAAAGGATAAGAAGCGAGATTTATTGTGCTGAGTGAGAAACGAGATCAATGCAACAAGGAGAATACCAGTAGGAGTCGTGCTGTAAGACGAGGCAACATCCTACTGAGGCGCGTAACCGGTGGCCGGAACGCCGAGGAAGTATCAGGCTCCAGGCAATACTTCAAACCTACGGCAGGACAGTCAGATAGAGGCGGGCTGTCTCACCCGATTGACCTAGGAAGACACAAGGGGGGTAACAACAGGAGTGGGGCGACGCTAGAGTCCCGGAAGAGCTCCGAGCCTCCCCGTCATATGGGTGCGTCCTAACCATAGCATCTGGGGGACGTGGAAGAACATCAGAATCGAGTTGTGAGGGAACACGAGAAACAGACACAACAGTTGTGGGGACTATCCCGTAAGCACAGCAGGGGAGGACCACAACACACAAGCGCTGGAAGGTAGGCACAGATTTCCACCTGTAAAGGGAACTCTGGATGTGCCATCGGACCGGCCGGACTTGCGCAGCTCGGTTAACTGTATTCCGGACTGAGGACCCTGAAGCCTTCAGCAAAGAGGTAAAGAGACTGCAACCTGGTGTCCTCATTATTTACTGCGATCGGCACTTCACCGCACCACAACAGCATCCCATACCTCCACCTTTATTGTACGCCCCTCAGCAGGGTCACGGACCGGGTCTAGCCACCGTGACAACCCCAGAGCAGAGACTCAGAGGCCCGGTACCGGGTACCCCTCGGCCCTGCGGCAGTGGGGGCGCTACAGCTTCGTAAGAAGCATTTCAAGGTCCTGGAGTGGCCTAGCCAGTCTCCAGATCTCAACCCTATAGAAAACCTTTGGAGGGAGTTGAAAGTCCGTGTTGCCAAGCGAAAAGCCAAAAACATCACTGCTCTAGAGGAGATCTGCATGGAGGAATGGGCCAACATACCAACAACAGTGTGTGGCAACCTTGTGAAGACTTACAGAAAACGTTTGACCTCTGTCATTGCCAACAAAGGATATTTTACAAAGTATTGAGATGAAATTTTGCTTCTGACCAAATACTTATTTTCCACCATAATATGCAAATTAAATGTTAAAAAAACAGAATGATTTTCTGGATTTTTTTTTCTCAGTTTGTCTCCCATAGTTGAGGTCTACCTATGATGTAAATTACAGACGCCTCTCATCTTTTTAAGTGGTGGAACTTGCACTATTGCTGACTGACTAAATACTTTTTTGCCCCACTGTATATGTAGCATTATATGGGGCCCATTATATATGGAGCATTATATGGGGCCCATTATGTTTGGAGCAATATATGGGGCCCATCATACACTGTATGGAGCATTATATGGGGCCCATTCTGTATGGAGCAATATATGTGGCCCATTTTACTGTATGGGGCCCATCCTATACTATATGGAGCATTATATGGGGTCCATTATATATGGAGAAATATATGGGTCCCATCATATACTGGAGCATTATATGGAGCATTGTATGGGACCCATCATATACTGTATGAAACATTATATGGAGCCCATTCTGTATGGAGCAATATATGGGACTCATTATACTATATGGAGCAATATATGGGACTCATACTGTATTGAGCCTTATATGGGGCTCATTATACATCTTGGAGCATTATATGTGACTCATTATACTGTATGGAGCAATATATGGGGCATATTATATTGTGTGAAGCAATATATGGGGCCTATTATATACTGTATGGAGCTCATTATATTGTATGGAGCATTATATCCATTATTCTGTATGGAGCAATATATGAGGCTCTTTATTCAGTATGGAACATTATGTGGTGTCCATAATACTGTATGGAGCAATATACAGTTGTGGCCAAAAGTATTGACACCCCTACAATTCTGTCAGATAATACTCAGTTTCTTCCTGAAAATGATTGCAAACACAAATTCTTTGGTATTATTATCTTCATTTAATTTGTCTTAAATGAAAACACACAAAAGAGAATGAAGCAAAAAGCAAAACATTGATCATTTCACACAAAACTCCAAAAATGGGCCAGACAAAAGTATTGGCACCCTCAGCCTAATACTTGGTTGCACAACCTTTAGCCAAAATAACTGCGACCAACCGCTTCCGGTAACCATCAATTAGTTTCTTACAATGCTCTGCTGGAATTTTAGACCATTCTTCTTTGGCAAACTGCTCCAGGTCCCTGATATTTGAAGGGTGCCTTCTCCAAACTGCCATTTTTAGATCTCTCCACAGATGTTCTATGGGATTCAGGTCTGGACTCATTGCTGGCCACCTTAGAAGTCTCCAGTGCTTTCTCTCAAACCATTTTCTAGTGCTTTCTGAAGTGTGTTTTGGGTCATTGTCCTGCTGGAAGACCCATGACCTCTGAGGGAGACCAAGCTTTCTCACACTGGGCCCTACATTATGCTGCAAAATGTGTTGGTAGTCTTCAGACTTCATAATGCCATGCACACGGTCAAGCAGTCCAGTGCCAGAGGCAGCAAAGAAACCCAAAAACATCAGGGAACCTCCGTAATGTTTGACTGTAGGGACTGTGTTCTTTTCTTTGAATGCCTCTTTTTTTCTCCTGTAAACTCTATGTTGATGCCTTTGCCCAAAAAGCTCTACTTTTGTCTCATCTGACCAGAGAACATTCTTCCAAAACGTTTTAGGCTGTTTCAGGTAAGTTTTGGCAAAACTCCAGCCTGGCTTTTTTAGGTCTCGGGGAAAGAAGTGGGGTCTCCTGGGTCTCCTACCATACAGTCCCTTTTCATTCAGACGCCGACGGATAGTACGGGTTGACACTGTTGTACCCTCGGACTGCAGGGCAGCTTGAACTTGTTTGGATGTTAGTCGAGGTTCTTTATAAATCATCCGCACAATCTTGCGTTGAAATCTCTTGTCAATTTTTATTTTCCGTCCACATCTCGGGAGGTTAGCCACAGTGCCATGGGCTTTAAGCTTCTTGATGACTCTGTGCACGGTAGACACAGGAACATTCAGGTCTTTGGAGATGGACTTGTAGCCTTGAGACTGCTCATGCTTCCTCACAATTTGGTTTCTCAAGTCCTCAGACAGTTCTTTGGTCTTCTTTCTTTTCTCCATGCTCAATGTGGTACACACAAGGACACAGGACAGAGGTTGAGTCAACTTTAATCCATGTCAACTGGCTGCAAGTGTGATTTAGTTATTGCCAACACCTGTTAGGTGCCACAGGTAAGTTACAGGTGCTGTTAATTACACAAATTTTTGAAGCATCACATGATTTTTCGAACAGTGCCAATACTTTTGTCCACCCCCTTTTTTATGTTTGGTGTGGAATCATATCCAATTTGGCTTTAGGACAATTCTTTTTGTGTTTTTTCATTTAAGATAAATTAAATGAAGATAATAATACCAAAGAATTTGTGTTTGCAATCATTTTCAGGAAGAAATTGAGTATTATCTGACAGAATTGCAGGGGTGTCAATACTTTTGGCCACAACTGTTATGGGGCTCATTATTCTGTATGGAGCACTATGTGGTGCTACTGTGTGGAGGACTATACTGTCTGGTTTCTGAGCTATTGTAGAATTTTCAATTGAAATCACTCATGTAATGTATGTAGTAAGTGAAATCTTTGGCATTGTACCATACCTATATTTCTCTGCCTCATCTGTAAATCATGAATCGTGGTAGGTGTTAAAGGGGTCCACTGAGACTCTTTCACCCGGGGCCCACAAGAACCTAAAGCCGGCCCTGCATCTACACCTTCTTTTACGACTCGCTGCACAGGTGTACCTTCAACAGTTTTGACTATATCTTTTACTCTTCAGAGAAATGTTTGTTTCCTCTACAATGGGTTATTATTTACTGTGTTTTGTATCTGATCATTTCTCATTGTGGCCAGAACTGAAATTCTCTATCCTCTTGACAATGGAAATGGAGAGTTCATCCCTTCAGGTTGTTATTTTTTGTAAACTGGATTGTATTTCTGACCAATTACAAATTTACCTAGAATCGCACTTGCTCCAATAAAGTGGAAACACTTAAATCATAACTAAACTTTGCTTTTACTTTGACACAAAGGATAATTGGTAAAGGAAAAATAAGACCTGATATCACAATATGCCACATATAAAGAGGATTATGTTGCAAATTCTACAGTAGAGGGAGAACCCCAATCCCGTCCCTTAGAAAGTAGAATGAGGAGAGGTTCCTGGATCCAATTTCACTGTTTCCTCTACAGATAACAATAAAACTAGTTAACTATACAATGCACATTAATTCTACCTCTCAAATGACATCACAATATCGTAGATGTGTAATACATGTTTTTTCCTATAAAAAGATCATTTAAAAAAAAAAATGTAAAGAAATCTGAGAGCCACAGTGTAATTCTCACTTCACTATCTATATATATATCAGAGGCATAGTGATTACTCGCTAATCCCGCCCACTTCAAAGTAGCTCCACCCCCACCACATCACCACACATAATCCCGCCCCCACCCCATTACCACACATAATCCCGCCCCCACCATATCACCACACATAATCCCGCCCAACTCATCACCACACATAATCCCGCCCCCACCACATCACCACACATAATCCCACCCCCAACACATCACCACACTATTGTTATTAACTTCATTTTAAGTTAATTTACCACCTGCGTAAGCGCTATTGAATGTTGTCATTATTTACTTTAGTTTAATCACCAGCAGCGTTAATTAGATAGCAATGAGAATGCCGAGCGTTAGCTGGATGGAAACATCTAGTTTCTTTATTAAATGCCTACCAGCTCTACCACAACTCTATAGGTTCTAAGACAATATCTTAGCATACAAAAAAAACCATACAAAATAGAAAAATATTAGCAATCAAAGCACATGTGTACGAATCTTTAAACGTAGTAAAGGCATTATCCAACATCTATTAAAGATGATCTGACATCAGGTGTTGGGTGTATGCTGCTGTACTTGATCAGGACAGTGGAAGAGTTAACCTTCCAGGGGGCAGTTGGTCTCATCAAATTAATAGGACAACCTAATTATTAGATGTGACAAGTTGGGGAGTTAGATGATTTACTAGTCAACTGTCCCTATATATCAGAGAAGTGCCAGTCGTCCTTTTTATATGCAGCTGTAGAGTTTATATACATATAAAGTGTTCTATATACATGGTGAAATATTGTTTTCTGGGTTATATTTTTATGTTAATTGGTAGATGGATACATTTCCCATTCTTCATCATTTAGTGAAACAAATTGCATTCTCTTTTACATTTAGATGTGTCTCTTTAACTTTGACTGTAACTTACAGTGGGGGAAATAAGTGTTTCATCGCTTGATGATTTTGTAAGTTAGCCAGTTGACAAGGACATGAACAGTCTATAATTTTAAGGGTAGACTAATTTTAACATTGAGAGATAGAATATAAAATAAAATCCAGAAAATCACATTGTATAAATTATATAAGTGTATTTGCATTTTGCAGTGAGAAATAAGTATTTGATCCGTTACCAACCATTAAGAGTTCTGGCTCCTACAGACCAGTTAGACCCTCCTAATCAACTCGTTACCTGCATTAAAGACAACTGTCTTACATAGTCACCTTTATAAAAGACTCCTGTTCACAGACTCAAATAATCAGTCAGACTCTAACCTCTCTACAAGATGGGCAAGACCAAAGAGCTTTATAAGGATGTCAGGGGCAAGATCATAGACCTGCACAAAGCTGGAATGGGCTACAAAACCATACGTAAGACGCTGGGTGAGGAGACAACTGTTGGTGCAATAGTAAGAAAATGGAAGAAATACAAGATGACTGTCAATAGACATCGATCTGGGGCACCATGCAAAATCTCACCTCGTGGAGTCTCCTTGATCATGAAGAAGGTGAGAGATCAGCCTAAAACTACACTGGGGGAACTTGTTAATGATGTAAAGGCAGCTAGGACCACTGTCACCAAGAAAACACATTACGCCATAAAGGTTTAAAATCCTGCAGTGCCTGCAAGGTTCCCCTGCTCAAGGAAGCACATGTGCAGGCCTGTCTGAAGTTTGCCAATGAACACCTGGATGATTCTGTGAGTGCTTGGGAGAAGGTGCTGTGGTCGGATGAGAGAAAAATTAAGCTATTTGGCATTATCTCAACTAGCCGTGTTTGGAGGAAGAGAAATGCTGCCTATGACCCAAAGAACACCGTCCCCACTGTCATGCATGGAGGTGGAAACATTATGTTTTGGGGGTGTATCCCTGCTAAAGGCACAGGACTACTTCACTGTATCAATGGGAGAATGGATGGAGTCATGTACCGTAAAATCCTGAGCGACAGCCTCAAAATCTTAACGATTTAGAGATGATCTGCAAAGAGGAGCGGATGAAAATTCCTCCAGACATGTGCGCAAACCTCATCATGAACTACAAAAAACGTCAGACTGCTGTGCTTTCCAACAAGTGTTTTGCCACCAAGTATTGTCTTGTTTGCCAGAGAGATCAAATACTTATTTCTCACTGCAAAATGCAAATAAATTTATATAATTTATACAATGTGATTTTCTGGATTTTATTTTTGATATCCTATCTCTCAATCTTAAAATTAACCAACCCTTAATATTATAGACTGTTCATGTCTTTGTCAGTTGGAAAACTTACAAAATTAGCAAGGGATCAAATACTTATTTCCCCCACTGTATAAGTAACTATTCTTTTACAATTTGACAATAGAATTATAAAAAAATAAATTAAAAAGGCTGATTGATTTTTTTATTTTTTTTAAAGATATACTTCTTTGTAAAGCATTTTCCTCATTATCAACATGAAAATTGCTTCTCCCTTGTGTGACTTCTCTCATGTTTAACAAGATTTGCTTTATAGATAAAACATTTTCCACATTCTGAACATGAATATGGTTTCTCTCCTGTGTGAATTCTCTCATGAGCAGAAAGATTTGCTTTCTGATTAAAGCATTTCCCACATACTAAACATGAAAATGGTTTCTTACCTGTGTGAGTTGTCAAATGTCTAACAAGTCTTGATTTCATGCTATAACACTTCCCACATTCTGAACATAAATATGGTTTATCCCCTGTATGAATTCTCTTATGTTTAACAACATCTGCTTTGTGGGTAAAACATTTCCCACATTCTGGACATGGAAATGGTTTCTCACCTGTGTGAATTCTCTGATGTGCAGAAAGATTTGACTTTTGGTTAAAGCTTTTCCCACATTCTAAGCATGAAAATGGCTTCTCCCCTCTATGCGTTGATTGATGTCTAACAAGTCTTGATTTAATGCTATAACATTTCCCACATTCTGAACATGAAAATGGCCTTGCACCTGTGTGAGCTCTCTCATGTGTAGCAAGTTCTGCTTTATAAGTAAAACATTTCCCACATTCTCTACATGAAAATGGCTTCTCCCCTGTGTGAATTCTCTGATGTGCAGTAAGATTTGGTTTGTCATTAAAACCTTTCCCACATTCAGCACATGAAAATGGCTTCTCCCCTGTGTGACTTCTCTGATGTCTAACAAGATCCGATTTGTATGTAAAACATTTTCCACATTCTAGACATGAAAATGGCTTTTCTCCTGTGTGAATTAACTGATGTGCAGCAAGATTAGGTTTCCGATTAAAGCATTTCCCACATTCAGAACATGTAAATGGTTTTTCCCCAGTGTGGCTTCTCTGATGACTAACAAGTCTTGATTTAACACTATAACACTTCCCACATTCTGAGCACGAAAACGGCTTTTCCCCTGTGTGATTTCTCTCATGTATAATAAGATCCGATTTGTAGGTAAAACATTTTCCGCATTCTAAACATGAAAAAGGCTTCTCCCCTGTATGAATTCTCTGATGTGCAGCAAGATTTGGTTTGTCATTAAAACATTTCCCACATTCTGAACACGAAAATGGCTTGTCCCCTGTGTGACTTCTCCGATGTCTAACGAGTTTTGATTTAATCCCAAAACATTTCCCACATTCTGAACATGAAAATGTTTTTTCACCTGTATAAGCTTTTAGATGTGGTGCATCTATTTTTTCGTTACTTTTTTTAAAAGTCCGTGATGAATCAGAATATAGGCCATGTTGAAAAAGTTTAGATGATACATGTTTGCTGTGAAACGCTGGTGATATATGTAGGAAACTGGTATGCTCTTCATATATTTCTGGTTTGATAACATTATCAGCTTTAAAAACAGAAAAATTCCGATGTCCATGTGACGTCCTAGTACAGTCTTCTGCCAAGAAATGAAAAATGTATACATTAAAGATGAACAAATTATTTGGAATTTGAATTTATCGGCTTGATCAAATTTGTCAAGAAATTTGACACATGGCAAATATAAAGTACTACAATGCCACATATTGCCCTGAAAAAGACATGTTGTAGGACATTCTGTTGTCTCCTAGGACAGCATCCAACCCACTCCTAGCTCTTTAATGCAAAGACAGGGTTAGCGATCCTAAGGTGACCTCAACATTTGGAAATGGATGGTAACTAACAGTCTGTTTAACCATGCTGCGGACATTTTAAAAATTAAATTTTTTTTTCCAAAAATTAGCGCTTTTGGGAGACAGATGCCTGCTGTTTCAGTGTTTAAACACATCATGATTATATGGAAGAAGCCATGGCTTTTTAACAAACAGTGGTTGAAAAATTATCCCTTTTTGGGGGAGAAACAGCTCTGATATTTGAAAGTCAAAGAAGCAATGGTTTGGTCTATTTTAGCCATCAAAAATTGTTGATTACTCCTTTATGTGGAGTAACAACAGGTTGGGGTATGTAAAGTGAATAAGTAATGGGGAAGCACCAAGGCTAATGAAAAAGCAACAGCTCATGAAAATTTTAGCTGTGGTCTTTTGACTAAATATTTATTTTGAGGGGGTGGGAGCGTTGATAGTAAAGGGATTGCTACATTTCTCTTCTTGCTAGCACCAAAAATGATGATGATAAAGATGAACTAATGGCTTATTTCAGAAGCCAGTGGCAACTATATTTATTTGTAAAAAAATTAAAAATGTTTTGGGAACCGTGCGGATTACAACGAATCAGTAACTTATTTTAGTGGGCTCCTTGCTATCAACCCAAAAATCTACTTTGCTCAAATCTAGTTGATATTACTGATACTGATGCTGTTTTTATCATTTGATTAAAGATTTTCAAAAGATACTGTCACGCTCACTCCCTGACTTTTGGGCGTGAGCTCGGGGGGTTTGTGGCCCCACTGTGCCACAAACCAGACTACCCTGGAAGGAGCGTGACTATGACAGCTGCCTTGGTCTTCACTTGAGCCTCTGATGGTGAGGTCAGGCTTGTGGGGCAGGCAGCTGCCAGGTGCTACTCCAGGGTGGTGTCAAGCTGTGGCTGCTGATCCCACTTGAGAAACAGGAACACCAGGATTGGTGCGGGCATCAGGCAGGACTAGCAGATGAGCACAGATGAAACTCAGACGAGTAGGCTGGCACGGCTGAGACACAGAGCTGGCAGAGACACAAGGCTGGCAGGCACGGCAGAGACACAGGGCTGGCAGACATGGCAGAGACACAGGGCTGGCAGGCAACGGCAGAGACACAGGGCAGGTTGGTGTGGTGTATGAAGGAACAGGTAGGGACCTGTTCACACAGGAGGTGAAGGTAAAGAAACAAGCAGGAAGGAATGAAGTATGAAGGAACAGGTTGGGACCTGTTCACACAGGAGATGCAGGTATGGAAACAAGCAGGAAGGAATGGAGTGTGAAGGAACAGGTTTGGGACCTGTTCACACAGGAAGAGAACCGCAAGGCTGCGAATAGGAATGGTAGAGCAGCAGGAGATGGAGCAGCAACAGAAACTAAGCAGAGCGGAACTGCGAGGAATGCGGAGAGGAGCTGCAGCAAGAAGTTTCTGCAGCAGCAAAAGCTAAGCAGAGCGGAACCGCAAGGAATGCGGAGAGGAGCTGCAGCAAGAGGTCTCAGCAGCAGCAGAGCAGAGTAGAACGGAGCAGAACTGCAGGAGTGCGGAGCAGAGGCAAAGCTGCAAGAGAGCGTAGCCCTGGCAAAGTCACAAGGGTTCAGAGCAGGCAGAGCCGCAAGAGTGCGGAGCATAAGCAGACTGAGAACACAAGGAAAGACACAGCGGGGACGGGGGCCACAGACAAAGAGACAGAGATAGGACTAAGGGTACCGTCACACATTGAAATTTTCATCGCTGCGACGGCACGATCCGTGACGTCGCAGCGATCGTATGAATATCGCTCCAGCGTCGTAGACTGCGGTCACACGTTGCAATCACGGCGCTGGAGCGATGCCGAAGTCCCCGGGTAACCAGGGTAAACATCGGGTAACTAAGCGCAGGGCCGCGCTTAGTAACCCGATGTTTACCCTGGTTACCAGCGTAAACGTAAAAAAACAAACAGTACATACTCACCCGTCGGTGTCCTTCAGGTCCCTTGCCGTCTGCTTCCTGCTCTGAGTGCAGCCGTACAGTGAGAGCAGATCGCAGCACCGCTGTGATCTGCTCTCACTTTCCGGCCGGCACTCAGAGCAGGAAGCAGACGGCAAGGGACCTGAAGGACACCGACGGGTGAGCATGTACGGTTTGTTTTTTTACGTTTACGCTTGTAACCAGGGTAAACATCGGGTTACTAAGCGCGGCCCTGCGCTTAGTTACCCGATGTTTACCCTGGTTACAAGCGAAGACATCGCTGGATCGCTGTCACACACAACGATCCAGCGATGTCAGCGGGTGATCAAGCGACGAAAGAAAGTTCCATACGATCTGCTACGACGTACGATTCTCAGCAGGATCCCTGATCGCTGCTGCGTGTCAGACACTGCGATATCGTAACGATATCGCTAGAACGTCACGAATCGTAACGTCGTAGCGATGGAAATTTCAATGTGTGACGGTACCCTAAGTACAGACAAGATAATGGAACAAGACAAGGAAAAAGAACAAAGAGACAGGGACCAGGATATACAGCCTCCTGGTGGGCAAACAAGCAAGATCAAGGCAAGGCAAGAGAAAAGCCTCTAGAGACGGAGTAACACAGAGCAAGGCCTGGCAACTCAGAAGCTAAACACAAACTGAGCTAACACATTGCACTGGCCCAATCCACTGGGTAGAGCTGCACTAAATACTGGAGGCCTCTAGGTAATTGGTCAGGAACAGATTAGACTGGTGCACCTGATTCCTATAAGAACCAGAGAGTTCAGGCGCCGGCCCCCTATGCACACAGCCAGGAAGCATGCAGTGAGCAGAGGCACAGAATATGGAGCTGGCAAGAAACAGAAACCACATCATGACCTGGAGCAGTGGGTAATATAGTGTAAGAGATGAGAGGCCATGCTGTGATGCCAGCATGAGTTGTTACAGATACATAGAAATGGAACAGTTTGGGCCACGATATAACAAACCAGAAAACTAAACCCCCACTAAAAATATATACATATATAGAGACTACAACTCACCTGGGTAGTTATCTGTAGGAATCTCCACTTTATACCAATCATCACCACTCACATATGTCTCTGTAGTGTTAATATTGTCCAGAAATTCATCCTGAAATAGTGTATAAGCCACAGCATAATTTACAATTATGACCAGAAATATCACAACAGCGGTAGTTATGGAACCAACCTGTTGGTTCCTTACTCCAAACAACAGTGCCCACAGCCAGAAAATTGTGAGGAGATCCAGAGAACATCTAAGGTCTATCATCAGGATTAATTCATGCTGCCATCTCCACCATTCTTATTACACAAGTATAAAACATAATATACTGGTGGCTAAAACAAGACTGAACACAAGACCTTCACAGCCATCTACACATCAAATGGGGGGGACCTCATGACACTTTCTCTCCACCTACCTGATAATCCTGAAGATCATTGGGATTTTCTGGTTTACAGTTCTGTGGAAGATGACTAGGACATCTCTCTGGTGTTGTCCTCTTACTGGATAGAACTGGAGGAAACAGATACAGGGACTGAATTCATACTTTACATATAGATATAGGCAGTGAATATTTAGTCCTATTACCTGGTGATGTAAGGGGCTGGGGAACCTCAATCATCACGTCCTTGTACAGATCTTTGTGTTCTTCTAAATACTCCCACTCCTCCATGGAGAAGTAGACAGCGATGTCCTGGCACCTTATAGGAACCTGACACATACAAAGATACAGTCATCTCCCCAATCCCTTAATAGCATTACTGTATACTCTGTCCAAGCATTACCAGCAGTTTCACCTCTAAAGTCAACAGCTCAATCATCTTGCAGGTGATTTCTAGGATCTTCTGGTAATTGATGTCCTCATGCATCAGGGGGTGAGGTGGGGGGCCTGTTTTCAGGGATCTTCCCCAGGACTCATTAGAGGTCTTCTTCACTATTGTGTAATCCTAGTTATGGAGACACACATTAATAAATCTCACTACAGATATTTCCAGAGTCCTTACCTATCTAGTTCTGTCCATCTGTTATTCCCATAGATAGATTCTGATGACGTCATATTACATCACTCTTCTCACCTCTCCAGTAAGCCGGAAGAGGATCTCTATGGTGAGGTGTAATATCTTCTCCACCATCTTGGCCCTATCCGTATCCATCTTTGAAGGGTCAATCAGCAAAAATTATCTTTTATAGAAGATCTCCACTGAGAGGATCCGATATTGTAGGGACCTAAAAGGGGAGACAATGAGCCAATGTAAAATAATAAAGAAACCCATGAAATATTACAATTACTGGAAACTTTATATCACTGTCCGATTCATTATCACAGAAGATTGCGTTTTTACTACATACTGAAAAATTACAGTATGTAGTAAAACCAATTATCAGGAATTGGTGCCTGACCTATATGGTAAGCTCCAAAAACACAAAAGGTTGAAACAACACAATTGACATTTTTGGGGGTCACTGCACAATTGCAAACTGCAATGTAAAGTGTTCAAAATGTCATATATACCCCAAAATGGTACCAGTAAAGCTACTCAGCAAACAAACAAAAAAATAATCCTTGATACAGCTCCAACTATTGAAAAATAATAATAATAAAAAAAGTTATGGTCTCAGAAAATGCTGACACAAACTAAAGCTTTAGTGTGACAATGAGTCACTTCTTGTGTACAAGCAGAGAGTCAGATTAGTCAAGGAGCCCGAGGTAAAAAAACAGGAGGGTACGTCGCAAACAGAGGGAATAAACAGAGGCGCAGTCAGGTAACAGTCTGAGGTCACAATACCGGGAAGAAAGAGGGTCAGAGAAAGGGGAACCGGCAAAATGGATGGTCAGAATGAGGTCCAAGGTCAGGCAGCAAAAAAATCCAAGAGCAGAATACAAGGCAAGGAGAGAAACCACACAGAGCTGAATGTACGTCTGACAGAGACCTGGGTCTGACAGCCCAGCTAAGTAGCTGGGCAATGACCTGGGATAGGGAATACCTGAAGGCAATCCAGAACCTCCCAGTCGCAGATTGGTCAGCTGAGCTGTCAATGAAAACACCTAAGCTCAGCACGCCCCTGTACCAGACTGAACAACGAAGCTGTCAAATTACTATCGTAAAGAAAAAGACGTGCACTCTCACTAATGGTAGTGCAGACTGAACGTGGAGGGATACTCCAGAATATAGTCCTATACAACAACAGTCGCACACAAGGAAAAGATTTTCAGATTTTTGCTTAAGTTGAAAAGCGTGGTTTTCTTTATTACAAACACCAAACTGAAGATATCACCGCAGTGTTTCAAGGTAGGTAACGTTTCGACGCACAGGGTCTTTCTCAAACCTTACTTAAAGTGGTAGAAACAGGGCGAAGGGCACAAATCCCTGGAGGGGTGTGGGAGTCCCGTTAGGGGCTATAGCAAAGGAACTGCTGGTGTCTGCGGCGGTGTCACCGCTATAGCCCCTAACGGGACTCCCACACCCCTCCAGGGATTTGTGCCCTTCGCCCTGTTTCTCCCACTTTATGTAAGGTTTGAGAAAGACCCTGTGGGTCGAAACGTTACCTACCTTGAAACACTGTGGTGATATCTTCAGTTTAGTGTTTGTAATAAAGAAAACCACACTTTTCAACTTAAACAAAAATCTGAAAATCTTTTCCTTGTGTGCGACTGTTGTTGTATAGGGCTGTCAAATTACTGACAGTCTCAAGCTGGCCAGCACGAGAGTGAACGACTGAGCTGTCAAAGTACTGACAGCTTCAGCACACCCCTGCACCATATTGGACAGCTACGCTGTCAATAACTGCGTCAAAGACATATTGAGGAGTGGTATCGTGACAGCACCCCCTCCTCAAAAGGGGGCCACCGGACCCCCCAGGTTTCCCAGGAAATCTCAGATAGAAGGCCCTAACTAACTGCTCAGCATTCACATCTCAAGCTGGAACCCAGGATCTCTCTTCAGGTCTGCGTCCTCTCCAGTTAATGAGGTATTGGAGGAAATTTTGGACTGTATAGGAATCCACAATTCTCTGAACCTCATACTCCAAGCCACCAATCGACTGAAACCAAAGGAGGCAGGGATGAGGTAGGTACTGCCAAAGGGACAAATTCTTTTAATAGAAACTTAAACAGTAATTTAACAGTAAGCAACTCACGATTCCCAACATCATAATTTCATTCCGGAGATGAGAATTTTTTTTTTTAAAGTATATGGACACAGGTTAGCCAGAGTTTTGGATCTCTATGATAAAATGGCCACTACACCAACCTCTGAAGCATCCACCTTCACAATGAATGGTTTTTGGAGATTGGTTTGGATTAGAACAGGAGGAGACATGAAATACTCTTTTAATTGCTTAAAGCCCTAATAGCAACCGGCAACCAAACCTTGAGATTCACCTGAATTTGTGTTTCTTTCTCGTTGGTCAATAGTTTGAAATGTTTACTATTCTTGTAGGTTAAATTGATATTTCTAAATGTATGAATGACTAATGTTTGCATCTTATATCAGCTCCTACAACTTATTGTCTGCTATCTTTGCAAGACAGTGATAAAGGGTCATTGAACAATGATGTTTGATGATATGTTGATTACACATTGTTCATGCCAGCCAGTTTGTTAACTTGCAAAATAGAGGAAAAACTATGCAAATAGATTAAATAATTAAACAATGAGAGTTGCTCTCGTCACCGTTCTACCCCTTTACGTCTGGATGCTGGCTTAAAGGACAGTTGTTGAATAAAAAAAGAGGATATATGAGCCTCTGAAACAGATACCTCCAGACAGCCAAGAGAGCCACGGATTTAAAAGAACCCAAGGCTCTTTATAAGACAGCAGCCAAGACATCATGGCTTCATCACGAGAGACAGATTTGTCATTCTACAGCAGTTTTTCCCAACTCCAGTCCTCAAGAGCCACCAACAGGTCATGTTTTCAGGATTTCCTTAGTATTTCACAGGTGATGCAATTATCACCTGGGCAATACTAAGGAAATCCTGAAAACATGACCTATTGGTGGCTCGAGGACCGGAGTTGGGGAACACTGCTCTACAGGATGCCAATTTAGAGGACCACGGCCCCGACTGGAAGAATACAGTTCTGCTCCATTGACCATTACTGAACCGATGGACATGTTTGGGGTACTCTGGATTTAAACCCAGTGTTCACCTGAGACCCATGGATACATTTGGGAAAGCCAGGAATGGGACCCACTGGTCGCCTGGCTCCATGCAAATGTTCGGAGAAGCCAGGTTGTTTCCCTCTGGACAACTGGCCTTGTACCTCAATGGACTACCATCTTCTTAAGCTTGTCATTACTTCCTCTCTGTGCATGCCACAGGTAGGTTAGTCAGCCTTGGAAGCTCTGAAGTCACAGCTGCTCTTATCCAGGCGAGACACTGGAAGGGTGAGACTGTAATTTTGCACCATCTTGGGTATTTTGCTGTGACTGTTCTATGTGTTAGTTCTCTGTTTTGTGGTTCAAAAAAATATTGCTACACTGTTTTACCCTCATTCTGTGTTGTCTGAGTAGCACTATGCCCACGGTAAAAGGAGAGTGCGTGTTCGGTGGGATGAGACCTGATCCATAAGGTTTCAGGCTAGCGGAGCAGGGCACCTGCTGACCCCCCGTGTCTCTACATGAACTTAAAGAAAACCTTCATAGAGAAGAAAACTTCAAAATCCAAAACTAGAACTGTAATGAGATGAAGATGGGAGGAAAGAAAGTGAGTCCTGTCAGGAAGATAAGGAGAGAGAAGAAAGGATTCACTATATTCATCTTTCTGTGTCCTCTGTTGCTTCCGAGAAAGACCGAGAGGGAACCTCCTCCATTATATGTGAACCAGAAGGAGAGAGAATACGAGAGAGAATGCAAAAGAGAATAAGGCCGGGGTCTGTTATGATCCTAATGGCAGAGGATCTCAGGAGTACCAGCTAAGTCTGCAAACACAAAAAACCAGCTCATAGGGAAGTGGTAACTAGGCTGACCGTATACCTGATCCTAACACAAACAACTAGCAGCAGCCGGGGAACGTACCTACGTTGGTTCTAGACGTCTCGCGCCAGCCGGAGAACTAACTAACCCTTTCAGAGAAAATAAGACCTCTCTTGCCTCAAGTGGAAAGACCCCAAAGTTAATACAAGCCCCCCACAAATAATAACGGTGAGGTAAGAAGAAATGACAAACGTAAGAATAATCTAGATTTAGCAAAGAGAGGCCCACTGACTAATAGCAGAAAATAGAAAGATAACTTATACGGTCAGCAAAAAACCCTACAAAATATCCACGCAGAGTATCCAAGAACCCCCGCACCGACTAACGGTGTGGGGGGAGAATAACAGCCCCCCTTGAGCTTCCAGCAAAATCAGGAATCACATTTTAAACAAAGCTGGAACAAAATAAGGAAAATTCAAATGCACAGAAATAAGAAAGCAGGACTTAGCTTATCTTGCAAAATCAGGAGACCAGGAGACAGGAGAAAACAGACATGGTCTGATAACAACGATTCCAGGCACAATACAAAGTATCCAGGAAGTTTATATAGGCACACCCAAGGCCAAACGAATCAGGTGGGTGCCAACCTGGGGAAAGACACTCCAAGTGCCATACCGCTAATGACCACAAGAGGGAGCAAAGAAATATAGTTCACAACAGTACCCCCCCTTTAAGGAGGGGTCACCGAACCCTCACCAAGACCACCAGGGCGATCAGGATGAGCAGCGTGAAAGGCACGAACCAAATCGGCCGCATGAACATCAGAGGCGACCACCCAGGAATTGTCCTCCTGACCATAGCCCTTCCATTTGACCAGATACTGAAGCCTCCATCTAGAGAGACGAGAGTCCAAGATCTTCTCCACCACATACTCCAACTCGCCCTCAACCAACACCGGAGCAGGAGGCTCAGCAGCAGGAACCATAGGTGTTATGACCCCAATGGCGAGGGTCTCAGAGGAACGTGGAAGTCTGCAGAATACAAAAATCCAGCTCATAGGGCAGTGGTAACTGGGTTGACCATATATCTACTCCTAACGCCACACTAGAAGTAGCCGGGGATCATTCCTACGTTGATTCTAGATGACACGCGCCAGCCGGAGAATCTAGCTACCCCTAGTAGAGGAAAACAAAGACCTTTCTTGCCTCCAGAGAAGGGGACCCCAAAGCTGGATAGAAGCCCCCCACAAATAATGACGGTGAGGTAAGAGGAAATGACAAACACAGAAATGAACCAGGTTTAGCACAGAGAGGCCCGCTTACTGATAGCAGAATAAAGAAAGGTAACTTATATGGTCAACAAAAACCCTATCAAAATCCACACTGGAAATTCAAGAACCCCCGAACCGTCTAACGGTCCGGGGGGAGAACACCAGCCCCCTAGAGCTTCCAGCAAAGGTCAGGATATAGATTTGGAACAAGCTGGACAAAAATACAAAACCAAAACAAATAGCAAAAAGCAAAAGGCAGACTTAGCTGATATAACTGGAACCAGGATCAGTAGACAAGAGCACAGCAGACTAGCTCTGATAACTACGTTGCCAGGCATTGAACTGAAGGTCCAGGGAGCTTATATAGCAACACCCCTAACTAACGACCCAGGTGCGGATAAAAGGAATGACAGAAAAACCAGAGTCAAAAAACTAGTATCCACTAGAGGGAGCAAAAAGCAAATTCACAACAGTACCCCCCCCTTAGTGAGGGGTCACCGAACCCTCACCACGACCACCAGGGCGATCAGGATGAGCGGCATGAAAGGCACGAACTAAATCGGCCGCATGAACATCAGAGGCGACCACCCAGGAATTATCCTCCTGACCATAGCCCTTCCACTTGACCAGGTACTGAAGCCTCCGCCTGGAGAGGCGAGAATCCAAGATCTTCTCCACCACGTACTCCAACTCGCCCTCAACCAACACCGGAGCAGGAGGCTCACCAGAAGGAACTACAGGCACAATGTACCGCCGCAACAAGGACCTATGAAATACATTGTGAATAGCAAACGACACAGGAAGATCCAGACGAAAAGATACAGGATTAAGGATTTCCAATATCTTGTAAGGCCCAATAAAACGAGGTTTAAATTTGGGAGAGGAGACCTTCATAGGAACAAAGCGGGAAGAAAGCCACACCAAATCCCCAACGCGTAGTCGGGGACCAACACCGCGGCGGCGGTTGGCAAAGCGCTGAGCCTTCTCCTGTGACAACTTCAAGTTGTCCACCACATGACTCCAGATCCGCTGCAACCTATCCACCACAGAATCCACCCCAGGACAGTCAGAAGGCTCCACATGACCCGAAGAAAAGCGAGGATGGAAACCAGAGTTGCAGAAAAAAGGCGAAACCAAGGTGGCGGAACTAGCCCGATTATTAAGGGCAAACTCAGCCAACGGCAAGAATGTCACCCAATCGTCCTGATCAGCAGAGACAAAACACCTCAAATAAGCCTCCAAAGTCTGATTGGTTCGCTCCGTCTGTCCATTAGTCTGAGGATGGAAAGCAGACGAAAACGACAAATCAATGCCCATCCTACTACAAAAGGATCGCCAGAACCTGGAAACGAACTGGGATCCTCTGTCAGACACAATATTCTCAGGGATGCCGTGCAAACGAACCACGTTCTGGAAAAACACAGGAACCAGATCGGAAGAGGAAGGCAGCTTAGGCAAAGGAACCAAATGGACCATCTTGGAGAAGCGATCACATATCACCCAGATAACGGACATGCCCTGAGATAGCGGAAGATCAGAAATGAAATCCATGGAGATATGTGTCCAAGGTCTCTTCGGGACAGGCAAGGGCAAGAGCAAACCGCTGGCACGAGAACAGCAAGGCTTAGCTCGAGCACAAGTCCCACAGGACTGCACAAATGACCGCACATCCCTTGACAAGGAAGGCCACCAAAAGGACCTGGCCACCAGATCTCTGGTGCCAAAAATTCCCGGGTGACCTGCCAACACCGAGGAATGAACCTCGGAAATGACTCTGCTGGTCCACTTATCCGGGACAAACAGTCTGTCAGGTGGACAAGACTCAGGCCTATCAGCCTGAAATCTCTGCAACACACGTCGCAGATCCGGAGAAATAGCTGACAAGATAACTCCATCTTTAAGAATACCAACAGGATCAGCGACTCCAGGAGCATCAGGCACAAAGCTCCTAGAAAGAGCATCGGCCTTCACATTCTTTGAACCTGGTAAATACGAGACAACAAAATCAAAGCGGGAGAAAAACAATGACCAGCGGGCCTGTCTCGGATTAAGGCGTTTAGCAGACTCGAGATACATCAGATTTTTGTGATCAGTCAAGACCACCACACGATGCTTAGCACCCTCGAGCCAATGACGCCACTCCTCAAATGCCCATTTCATAGCCAACAACTCCCGATTGCCCACATCATAATTTCGCTCGGCAGGCGAAAACTTCCTAGAGAAAAAGGCACAAGGTTTCATAACAGAGCAACCAGGGCCTCTCTGCGACAAAACGGCCCCTGCCCCAATCTCCGAAGCATCCACCTCAACCTGAAAGGGAAGTGAGACGTCAGGCTGGCACAAAACAGGCGCCGAAGTAAACCGGCGTTTCAACTCCTGGAAAGCCTCCACGGCAGCAGGAGCCCAGTTAGCCACATCGGAGCCCTTCTTGGTCATATCCGTCAAAGGTTTCACAATGCTAGAAAAATTAGCGATAAAACGACGGTAGAAGTTAGCGAAGCCCAAGAACTTCTGAAGACTCTTAACTGACGAGGGCTGAGTCCAATCAAGAATAGCTCGGACCTTGACTGGGTCCATCTCCACAGCAGAAGGGGAAAAAATGAACCCCAAAAAGGGAACCTTCTGTACACCAAAGAGACACTTTGAGCCCTTGACAAACAAAGAATTTTCACGCAAAATTTTAAAGACCAACCTGACCTGCTCCACATGCGAATCCCAATTATCAGAAAAAAACAAAATATCATCCAGATAAACAATCAAAAATTTATCCAGATACTTCCGGAAAATGTCATGCATAAAGGACTGAAAAACTGAAGGCGCATTGGAGAGCCCAAAAGGCATCACCAAGTACTCAAAATGACCTTCGGGCGTATTGAATGCGGTTTTCCATTCATCACCTTGCTTAATGCGCACAAGGTTGTACGCACCACGAAGGTCTATCTTGGTGAACCACTTGGCACCCTTAATCCGGGCAAACAAGTCAGACAACAGCGGTAAAGGATACTGAAATTTGACAGTGATCTTATTTAAAAGCCGATAATCAATACAAGGTCTCAAAGATCCGTCCTTTTTTGCCACAAAAAAGAATCCCGCACCAAGAGGGGAAGAAGACGGACGAATATGTCCTTTCTCCAGAGACTCCTTGATATATGAACGCATAGCGGTATGTTCAGGTACCGACAGATTAAACAGTCTTCCCTTAGGAAATTTACTGCCTGGGATCAAATCTATAGCACAGTCACAGTCCCTATGAGGAGGCAGTGCACTGGACTCAGACTCACTGAAGACATCCTGATAATCAGACAAATACTCCGGAACTTCCGAAGGCGTAGAAGAAGCAATAGACACAGGCAGGGAATCCCCATGAATACCACGACAGCCCCAACTTGAGACTGACATAGCCTTCCAGTCCAGGACTGGATTATGGGTCTGTAACCATGGCAGCCCTAAAACAACCAAATCATGCATTTTATGTAAAACCAGGAAACGTATCACCTCGCGGTGTTCAGGAGTCATGCACATGGTAACCTGTGTCCAATACTGCGGTTTATTTGCTGCCAATGGTGTAGCATCAATACCCCTAAGAGGAATAGGATTTTCTAATGGTTCAAGATTAAAACCACAGCGCTTAGCAAATGAGAGATCCATGAGACTCAGGGCAGCACCTGAATCTACAAACGCCATGACAGGATAAGATGACAGTGAGCAAATCAAAGTTACAGACAGAATAAATTTAGGTTGCAAATTACCAACGGTGACAGGACTAACAACCTTAGCTATACGTTTAGAGCATGCTGAGATAACATGTGTAGAATCACCACAGTAGTAGCACAAGCCATTCCGGCGTCTATGAATTTTCCGCTCATTTCTAGTCAGGATTCTATCACATTGCATTAAATCAGGTGTCTGTTCAGACAACACCATGAGGGAATTTGCGGTTTTTCTATCACATTGCACCGAATTAGGTGTCTGTTCAGACAACACCATGAGGGAATTTGCGGTTTTGCGCTCCCGCAACCGCCGGTCAATTTGAATAGCCAGTGCCATAGTATCATTCAGACCTGTGGGAATGGGAAAACCCACCATAACATTCTTAATGGCTTCAGAAAGGCCATTTCTAAAATTAGCGGTCAGTGCACACTCGTTCCAATGTGTCAGCACGGACCATTTCCGAAATTTTTGGCAATATACTTCAGCCTCGTCCTGCCCCTGAGACATAGCCAGCAAGGCCTTTTCTGCCTGAATCTCAAGATTGGGTTCCTCATAAAGTAAACCAAGCGCCAGAAAAAACGCATCAAGATCAGCCAATGCCGGATCTCCTGGCGCCAGCGAAAAAGCCCAATCCTGAGGGTCGCCCCGTAAGAACGAAATAACAATTTTTACTTGCTGAGCAGAATCTCCAGATGAACAGGGTCTCAGGGACAAAAACAATTTACAATTATTCACGAAATTCCTAAACTTAAACCTGTCTCCGGAAAACAGTTCAGGAATCGGTATTTTAGGTTCTGACCTAGGATTTCTGATAACATAGTCTTGTATGCCCTGCACACGAGTAGCCAGCTGGTCCACACTTGTAATCAAGGTCTGGACATTCATGTCTGCAGCAAGCATAGCCACTCTGAGGTAAAGGGGAAGAAGAAAGAAAAAAAAAAAAAAAAACTCAGAATCTTCTTTCTTATAATCCCTCTTCTGCAATGCATTAAACATTTAATACTGGCCTGGCAAACTGTTATGACCCCAATGGCGAGGGTCTCAGAGGAACGTGGAAGTCTGCAGAATACAAAAATCCAGCTCATAGGGCAGTGGTAACTGGGTTGACCATATATCTACTCCTAACGCCACACTAGAAGTAGCCGGGGATCATTCCTACGTTGATTCTAGATGACACGCGCCAGCCGGAGAATCTAGCTACCCCTAGTAGAGGAAAACAAAGACCTTTCTTGCCTCCAGAGAAGGGGACCCCAAAGCTGGATAGAAGCCCCCCACAAATAATGACGGTGAGGTAAGAGGAAATGACAAACACAGAAATGAACCAGGTTTAGCACAGAGAGGCCCGCTTACTGATAGCAGAATAAAGAAAGGTAACTTATATGGTCAACAAAAACCCTATCAAAATCCACACTGGAAATTCAAGAACCCCCGAACCGTCTAACGGTCCGGGGGGAGAACACCAGCCCCCTAGAGCTTCCAGCAAAGGTCAGGATATAGATTTGGAACAAGCTGGACAAAAATACAAAACCAAAACAAATAGCAAAAAGCAAAAGGCAGACTTAGCTGATATAACTGGAACCAGGATCAGTAGACAAGAGCACAGCAGACTAGCTCTGATAACTACGTTGCCAGGCATTGAACTGAAGGTCCAGGGAGCTTATATAGCAACACCCCTAACTAACGACCCAGGTGCGGATAAAAGGAATGACAGAAAAACCAGAGTCAAAAAACTAGTAACCACTAGAGGGAGCAAAAAGCAAATTCACAACACATAGGCACCACGTACCGCCGTAACAAAGACCTATGGAACACATTGTGAATGGCAAACGACACCGGAAGATCCAAACGAAACGACACCGGATTAAGGACTTCCAAAATTTTATAAGGACCAATAAAGCGAGGCTTAAACTTAGGAGAGGAAACCTTCAGAGGGACATACCGAGAAGACAACCAAACCAAATCCCCAACACGAAGTCGGGGACCCACAACGCGGCGGCGGTTGGCAAAGCGCTGAGCCTTCTCCTGTGACAAATTCAAGTTGTCCACCACAAGATTCCAAATCCGCTGCAACCTATCCACCACGGAATCCACCCCAGGACAGTCAGAAGGTTCAACATGACCCGAGGAAAACCGCGGATGAAAACCAGAGTTGCAGAAAAATGGCGAAACCAAAGTAGCGGAACTTGCCCGATTATTAAGGGCAAACTCAGCCAATGGCAGGAAGGTCACCCAATCATCCTGATCCGCAGAAACAAAACATCTCAAATAAGCCTCCAGCGTCTGATTAGTTCGCTCCGTTTGGACATTAGTTTGAGGATGAAAGGCAGATGAAAATGACAAATCGATGCCCATCCTAGCACAAAAGGATCGCCAGAATCTGGACACAAACTGGGATCCTCTGTCAGACACGATATTCTCAGGAATGCCGTGCAAACGAACCTCATTCTGAAGGAACAAAGAAACCAAATCGGAAGAGGAAGGCAACTTAGGCAAGGGCACCAAATGGACCATCTTGGAAAAACGATCACAGACCACCCAGATGACAGACATTCCTTGAAACACCGGAAGATCTGAAATGAAATCCATGGAAATGTGCGTCCAAGGCCTCTTCGGGATGGGCAAGGGCAAAAGTAACCCGCTGGCACGAGAACAGCAAGGCTTAGCCCGAGCACAAATCCCACAGGACTGCACAAAAGATCGCACATCCCGCGACAGGGACGGCCACCAAAAGGACCTAGCCACCAAATCTCTGGTACCAAAAATCCCAGGATGCCCTGCCAACACTGAGGAATGAACCTCGGAAATAACTCTACTGGTCCACTTATCAGGAACAAACAGTCTGTCAGGTGGGCAAGAGTCAGGTCTACCAGCCTGAAATCTCTGCAACACACGTCGCAAATCAGGAGAAATGGCCGACAAGATTACTCCCTCTTTAAGAATACCCGCTGGCTCTGAGACTCCAGGAGAGTCAGGCACAAAACTCCTAGAAAGAGCATCAGCCTTCACATTCTTTGAACCAGGCAGGTACGAGACCACAAAGTCAAAATGGGAGAAAAACAACGACCAACGAGCCTGTCTAGGATTCAGGCGCTTAGCGGACTCGAGGTACATCAGATTTTTGTGATCAGTCAAGACCACCACACGATGCTTAGCTCCCTCGAGCCAATGACGCCACTCCTCAAATGCCCACTTCATAGCCAACAACTCCCGATTACCAACATCATAGTTCCGCTCAGCAGGCGAAAACTTCCTAGAAAAAAAAGCACATGGTCTCATAACAGAGCAACCAGAGCCTTTCTGCGACAAAACAGCCCCTGCACCGATCTCAGAAGCGTCTACTTCAACCTGAAAGGGAAGTGAGACATCAGGCTGGCACAAAACAGGCGCCGAAGTAAACCGGCGCTTCAACTCCCGGAAGGCCTCCACGGCCGCAGGAGCCCAATTAGCAACATCAGAACCTTTCTTGGTCATATCCGTCAAAGGTTTTACAACGCTAGAAAAATTAGCAATAAAACGACGGTAGAAATTAGCAAAACCCAAGAACTTCTGAAGACTCTTAACGGACGTGGGTTGAGTCCAATCATGAATAGCTCGGACCTTGACTGGGTCCATCTCCACAGTAGAAGGGGCGAAAATAAAACCCAAAAAGGAAACCTTCTGCACTCCAAAGAGACACTTTGAGCCCTTCACAAACAAAGCATTATCATGCAAAACCTGAAACACCATCCTGACCTGCTTTACATGAGAATCCCAATCATCAGAGAAAACCAGAATATCATCCAGATAAACAATCATAAATTTATCCAGATACTTCCGGAAAATGTCATGCATAAAGGACTGAAACACTGAGGGGGCATTAGAAAGCCCAAAAGGCATCACCAAGTACTCAAAATGACCTTCGGGCGTATTGAACGCAGTTTTCCATTCATCTCCCTGCTTAATGCGCACAAGGTTGTACGCACCGCGAAGATCTATCTTGGTGAACCACTTGGCACCCTTAATCCGGGCAAACAAGTCCGACAATAGTGGCAAAGGATACTGAAATTTGACAGTGATTTTATTCAAAAGCCTAGTCTATACACGGTCTCAAAGACCCGTCTTTCTTGGCCACAAAAAAGAATCCCGCACCAAGAGGGGAAGAGGATGGACGAATATGTCCCTTCTCCAAAGACTCCTTAATATAAGCACGCATCGCGGCATGCTCAGGTACAGACAGATTAAATAGTCGTCCCTTAGGAAATTTACTACCAGGAATCAAATCTATAGCGCAGTCACAGTCCCTATGAGGAGGAAGGGCACTGGACCTGGACTCACTGAATACATCCTGATAGTCCAACAAGTACTCAGGGACTTCAGAAGGAGTAGAAGAAGCAATAGACACCGACGAGGAATCGCAATGAATTCCCTGACAACCCCAACTTGACACGGACATTGCCTTCCAATCCAAAACTGGATTATGGATCTGTAACCATGGCAGACCCAGAACGACCAAATCCTGCATTTTATGCAAAACAAGAAAACAAATCACCTCCCGATGTTCAGGAGACATGCACATGGTCACTTGTGTCCAATACTGCGGCTTATTCTCCGCCAATGGCGTAGCATCAATTCCTCTAAGAGGAATAGGATTTTCTAAAGGCTCTAGGACAAAACCACAGCGCTTGGCAAACGATAAATCCATAAGACTCAGGGCAGCACCTGAATTCACAAATGCCATAACAGGGTAGGAAGATAATGAGCAAATCAAAGTCACAGACAAAATGAACTTAGGCTGCAAATTACCAATGGCGACAGGACTAACAACCTTTGATGGCCGTTTAGAGCATGCCGAGATAACATGTGTAGAATCACCACAGTAAGAACACAACCCATTCTGACGCCTATGATTTTGCCATTCGGTTCTAGTCAGGATTCTATCACATTGCATTGAGTCAGGCGTCCGTTCAGACAACACCGCCAGAGGATTAGCAGTTTTGCGCTCCCGCAAACGCCGATCAACCTGGATGGCCAGAGCCATAGAATCATTCAGACTTGTAGGAATGGGAAAACCCACCATCACATTCTTAATGGCTTCAGAAAGGCCATTTCTAAAATTTGCGGCCAGAGCACACTCATTCCATTGAGTAAGCACGGACCATTTCCGAAATTTTTGGCAGTACACCTCAGCTTCATCCTGGCCCTGAGAGATAGCCAGCAATGCTTTTTCTGCCTGTATTTCAAGATTGGGCTCCTCATAAAGCAATCCGAGCGCCAGAAAAAACGCATCAATATTTGCCAATGCCGGATCTCCTGGCGCCAATGAGAAAGCCCAATCCTGAGGGTCGCCACGCAAGAAGGAGATAACAATTTTAACTTGTTGAGCTGAGTCTCCAGACGAACGAGGTCTCAAAGATAGAAACAATTTACAATTATTCCTAAAATTCCCAAATTTAAATCGATCTCCAGAGAACAGCTCAGGAATAGGTATCTTAGGTTCTGACATAGGACTGTTAATAACAAAATCCTGAATGCCCTGCACACGTGCAGCAAGCTGATCCACACTAGTAATCAGAGTCTGAACATTCATGTCTGCAGCAGAGCTTCAAGCCACTCAGAGATAAAGGGGAGGAAGAAAAAAAACAAACAAAAAAAAAACCTCAGACTTCTTTTCTAATAATCCCGCTTCAGCAATGCACTTATTCGGCCTGGAATACTGTTATGATCCTAATGGCAGAGGATCTCAGGAGTACCAGCTAAGTCTGCAAACACAAAAAACCAGCTCATAGGGAAGTGGTAACTAGGCTGACCGTATACCTGATCCTAACACAAACAACTAGCAGCAGCCGGGGAACGTACCTACGTTGGTTCTAGACGTCTCGCGCCAGCCGGAGAACTAACTAACCCTTTCAGAGAAAATAAGACCTCTCTTGCCTCAAGAGGAAAGACCCCAAAGTTAATACAAGCCCCCCACAAATAATAACGGTGAGGTAAGAAGAAATGACAAACGTAAGAATAAACTAGATTTAGCAAAGAGAGGCCCACTGACTAATAGCAGAAAATAGAAAGATAACTTATACGGTCAGCAAAAAACCCTACAAAATATCCACACTGAATATCCAAGAACCCCCGCACCGACTAACGGTGTGGGGGGAGAATAACAGCCCCCCTAGAGCTTCCAGCAAAATCAGGAATCACATTTTAAACAAAGCTGGAACAAAATAAGGAAAATTCAAATGCACAAAAATAAGAAAGCAGGACTTAGCTTATCTTGCAAAATCAGGAGACCAGGAGACAGGAGAAAACAGACATGGTCTGATAACAACGAATCCAGGCACAATACAGAGTATCCAGGAAGTTTATATAGGCACACCCAGGCCAAACGAAGCAGGTGAGTGCCAACCTGGGGAAAGACACTCCAAGTGCCATACCGCTAATGACCACAAGAGGGAGCAAAGAAATATAGTTCACAACAGGGGTCACACTTGCGAGTGTGATGCGAGTCTCGGGACCAGAGTGTGTGGCTACATACAAATACCTGCAGCTGAACGCTCTGTGTTGTGAATTTGGTTTCTGGGCTCCCCCGGTGGTCACTGGTGGTACTGAACTTGTGTGCTTCATCGCCTCTGTTCACCTGTTTCCATCAGGATGTGGGAGTTTTCTATTTAGCCTTGCTCCTCAGTCATTTCTATGCCGGCCAACAATGTTACCAGAAGCCTTTCTGTTGCATGTTCCTGCTCCTAGACTACTATCAGCTAAGTTGGACTTGTAGTCCTAAGTTTGTTTTGCATTTTTGTTCCAGTTCTCTGTGTTTGAATATTTCTGAGGCTGGAAGCTCTTGTGAGCTGAAATTGCCACTCTGGTGTCATGAGTTGATATTAGAGTCTTAAAGTAATTTCAGGATGGTGTTTTGAAAGGGTTTTCAGCTGACTGTGTAGTTCCCTTTTCTGTCTTCCTACTATCTAGTAAGCGGACCTCAATTTGCTAAACCTATCTTCATACTTCGTATGTCAATTTCCTCTAAAATCACCGACATTATATGTGGGGGCTACTGTCTGCCTTTTGGGGAAAATTTCTCTAGAGGTAAGCCAGGTCTGTATTTTCCTCTGCTAGGGTCAGTCAGTTCTCCGGCTGGCGCTGGGCGTCTAGGGATAAAACGTAGGCACGCTACCCGGCCACTGTTAGTTGTGCGGTAGGTTTAGCTCACAGTCAGCTCGAGTTCCCATCTTCCAAGAGCTAGTCCTTTTTGTATGCTTTACTACGGTCTCTTGCCATTGAGAACCACGACAGTTTGGCCGGCCAAGGGTTAAAATAATTGGCAGAAGAAAGGAGAGAAAAGAAGTCTGCAGAGAATTTTTTTATTTTTTATTTTTTCCTGAGTTTGCTCATTAGTTGATTCACTAGCATCTCTGCTTACTGCAGCCTTCGTCTCTCTCTCCTTCTAATCCTTGAATGGTTCTGATTTCACCTGATGAAAATGGATCCTCAGAGTTTAGCTACAGGTTTGAATAATCTCGCTATGAAGGTTCAAAGTTTACAGGATTTTGTAATTCATGCTCCTATATCTGAACCTAGAGTACCTTTGCCTGAATTTTTCTCCGGGGATAGATCTCGCTTCCAGAATTTCAAACATAATTGTAAATTATTTTTGTCTCTGAGATCTCGTTCCGCTGGAGATCCTGCACAGCAGGTCAGGATTGTAATTTCCTTGCTCCGGGGCGACCCTCAGGATTGGGCATTTGCTTTGGCACCAGGGGATCCTGCGTTGCTCAATGTGGATGCGTTTTTCCTGGCTTTGGGGTTGCTTTATGAGGAACCTCATTTAGAGATTCAGGCTGAAAAAGCCTTGATGGCCCTGTCTCAAGGGCAAGATGAGGCTGAAATATACTGCCAAAAATTTCGTAAGTGGTCTGTGCTTACTCAGTGGAATGAGTGCGCCCTGGCGGCGAATTTCAGAGAGGGTCTCTCTGATGCCATTAAAGATGTTATGGTGGGGTTCCCTGTGCCTGCAGGTCTGAATGAGTCCATGACAATGGCTATTCAGATTGATCGGCGTTTGCGGGAGCGCAAACCTGTGCACCATTTGGCGGTGTCTACTGAGAAGGCGCCAGAGATTATGCAATGTGATAGAATTCTGTCCAGAAGCGAACGACAGAATTTTAGGCGAAAAAATGGGTTATGCTTCTATTGTGGCGATTCAACTCATGTTATATCAGCATGCTCTAAACGTACTAAGAAGGTTGATAAGTCTGTTTCAATTGGTACTTTACAGTCCAAGTTTATTCTGTCTGTGACCCTGATTTGCTCTTTATCGTCTATTACCGCGGACGCCTATGTCGACTCTGGCGCCGCTTTGAGTCTTATGGATTGGTCCTTTGCCAAACGCTGTGGGTTTAATTTAGAGCCTCTGGAGGTTCCTATACCTCTGAAGGGTATTGACTCCACGCCATTGGCTAGTAATAAACCACAATACTGGACACAAGTAACTATGCGTATTAATCCGGATCACCAGGAGATTATTCGCTTCCTTGTGTTGTATAATCTACATGATGTGTTGGTGCTTGGATTGCCATGGCTGCAATCTCATAACCCAGTCCTCGACTGGAAAGCAATGTCTGTGTTAAGCTGGGGATGTCAGGGGACTCATGGGGACGTACCTTTGGTTTCCATTTCGTCATCTATTCCCTCTGAGATTCCGGAATTTTTATCTGATTATCGTGACGTTTTTGAGGAGCCTAAACTTGGTTCACTACCTCCGCACAGAGATTGCGATTGTACAATAGATCTGATTCCAGGCAGTAAGTTTCCAAAGGGTCGTTTATTTAATCTATCTGTGCCTGAACATGCTGCTATGCGGGAATATATTAAGGAGTCCTTGGAAAAGGGACATATTCGTCCTTCGTCATCTCCCTTAGAAGCCGTTTTTTTCTTTGTATCTAAAAAAGATGGCTCTTTGAGGCCGTGTATTGATTATCGGCTTTTGAATAAAATCACGGTTAAATATCAGTATCCTTTGCCACTGCTTACTGATTTGTTTGCTCGAATAAAGGGGGCCAAGTGGTTCTCTAAGATTGATCTTCGTGGGGCGTATAATTTAGTGCGAATTAAGCAGGGGGATGAGTGGAAAACCGCATTTAATACGCCTGAGGGCCATTTTGAGTATTTAGTAATGCCTTTTGGTCTTTCAAATGCCCCTTCAGTCTTTCAGTCTTTTATGCATGACATTTTCCGTGAGTATTTGGATAAATTTATGATTGTGTATCTGGATGATATTTTGATTTTTTCGGACGACTGGGACTCTCATGTCCAACAGGTCAGGAGGGTTTTTCAGGTTTTGCGCTCTAATTCCTTGCGTGTAAAGGGTTCTAAGTGCGTTTTTGGGGTTCAAAAGATTTCGTTTTTGGGGTACATTTTTTCCCCCTCTTCCATTGAGATGGACCCTGTCAAGGTTCAGGCTATTTGTGATTGGACGCAACCCTCTTCTCTTAAGAGCCTTCAGAAGTTTTTGGGCTTTGCTAATTTTTATCGTCGATTTATAACTGTTTTTTCTGATGTTGCTAAACCGTTGACTGATTTGACTAAGAAGGGTGCTGATGTTGCTGATTGGTCCCCTGCTGCTGTGGAGGCCTTTCGGGAGCTTAAGCGCCGCTTTTCTTCCGCCCCTGTATTGCGTCAGCCTGATGTTACTCTTCCTTTTCAGGTTGAGGTCGACGCTTCAGAAATCGGAGCTGGGGCGGTTTTGTCGCAGAAAAGTTCCGACTGCTCCGTGATGAGACCTTGCGCGTTCTTTTCTCGTAAATTTTCGCCCGCTGAGCGAAATTATGATATTGGTAATCGGGAGCTCTTGGCTATGAAGTGGGCTTTTGAGGAGTGGCGTCATTGGCTTGAGGGGGCTAGACATCAGGTGGTGGTGTTGACCGACCACAGGAATTTGATTTATCTTGAGTCTGCCAGGCGCCTGAATCCTAGACAGGCGCGCTGGTCGTTATTTTTCTCTCGGTTTAATTTTGTGGTTTCTTACCTACCGGGTTCTAAAAATGTGAAGGCGGATGCCCTTTCTAGGAGTTTTGAGCCTGATTCCCCTGGTAATTCTGAACCTACAGGTATCCTTAAGGATGGAGTGATATTATCTGCTGTTTCCCCAGACTTGCGACGGGTCTTGCAGGAGTTTCAGGCGGATAGACCTGATCGTTGCCCGCCTGGTAGAATGTTTGTTCCGGATGATTGGACCAGTAGAGTCATCTCGGAGGTCCATTCTTCTGCGTTAGCTGGTCATCCTGGAATCTTTGGTACCAGGGATTTGGTGGCTAGGTCCTTCTGGTGGCCTTCCCTGTCGCGAGATGTGCGAGGTTTTGTGCAGTCTTGTGATGTTTGTGCTCGGGCCAAGCCTTGTTGTTCTCGGGCTAGTGGATTGTTGTTATCTTTGCCTATTCCGAAGAGGCCTTGGACTCACATCTCCATGGATTTTATTTCTGATCTCCCTGTTTCTCAGAAGATGTCTGTCATCTGGGTGGTGTGTGACCGTTTCTCTAAGATGGTCCATTTGGTTCCCTTGCCTAAATTGCCTTCCTCATCCGAGCTGGTTCCTCTGTTTTTTCAAAATGTGGTTCGCTTGCATGGTATTCCGGAGAATATCGTGTCTGACAGGGGAACCCAATTCGTGTCTAGATTTTGGCGAGCGTTCTGTGCTAGGATGGGCATTGATTTGTCTTTTTCGTCTGCTTTCCATCCTCAGACTAATGGCCAGACCGAGCGAACTAATCAGACCTTGGAGACTTATTTGAGGTGTTTTGTGTCTGCGGATCAGGATGATTGGGTTGCCTTTTTGCCCTTGGCGGAGTTTGCCCTCAATAATCGGGCTAGTTCTGCCACCTTGGTTTCTCCTTTCTTCTGTAATTCGGGGTTTCATCCTCGTTTCTCTTCCGGTCAGGTGGAGTCTTCGGATTGTCCTGGAGTGGATGCTGTGGTGGAGAGGTTGCATCAGATTTGGGGGCATGTGGTGGACAATTTGAAGTTGTCCCAGGAGAAGACTCAGCATTTTGCCAACCGCCGTCGTCGTGTTGGTCCTCGTCTTTGTGTTGGGGACTTGGTGTGGTTGTCTTCTCGTTTTGTCCCTATGAAGGTTTCTTCTCCTAAGTTTAAGCCTCAGTTCATCGGCCCGTACAAGATATTGGAGATTCTTAACCCTGTGTCCTTTCGTTTGGACCTCCCTGCATCTTTTTCTATTCATAATGTCTTCCATCGGTCATTGTTGCGCAGGTATGAGGTACCGGTTGTGCCTTCCGTTGAGCCTCCTGCTCCGGTGTTGGTTGAGGGTGAGTTGGAGTACGTTGTCGAGAAGATCTTGGACTCCCGTGTTTCCAGACGGAGACTTCAGTATCTGGTCAAGTGGAAGGGCTACGGTCAGGAGGATAATTCTTGGGTGACAGCCTCTGATGTTCATGCCTCCGATTTGGTCCGTGCCTTTCATAGGGCTCATCCTGATCGCCCTGGTGGTTCTGGTGAGGGTTCGGTGCCCCCTCCTTGAGGGGGGGGTACTGTTGTGAATTTGGTTTCTGGGCTCCCCCGGTGGTCACTGGTGGTACTGAACTTGTGTGCTTCATCGCCTCTGTTCACCTGTTTCCATCAGGATGTGGGAGTTTTCTATTTAGCCTTGCTCCTCAGTCATTTCTATGCCGGCCAACAATGTTACCAGAAGCCTTTCTGTTGCATGTTCCTGCTCCTAGACTACTATCAGCTAAGTTGGACTTGTAGTCCTAAGTTTGTTTTGCATTTTTGTTCCAGTTCTCTGTGTTTGAATATTTCTGAGGCTGGAAGCTCTTGTGAGCTGAAATTGCCACTCTGGTGTCATGAGTTGATATTAGAGTCTTAAAGTAATTTCAGGATGGTGTTTTGAAAGGGTTTTCAGCTGACTGTGTAGTTCCCTTTTCTGTCTTCCTACTATCTAGTAAGCGGACCTCAATTTGCTAAACCTATCTTCATACTTCGTATGTCAATTTCCTCTAAAATCACCGACATTATATGTGGGGGCTACTGTCTGCCTTTTGGGGAAAATTTCTCTAGAGGTAAGCCAGGTCTGTATTTTCCTCTGCTAGGGTCAGTCAGTTCTCCGGCTGGCGCTGGGCGTCTAGGGATAAAACGTAGGCACGCTACCCGGCCACTGTTAGTTGTGCGGTAGGTTTAGCTCACAGTCAGCTCGAGTTCCCATCTTCCAAGAGCTAGTCCTTTTTGTATGCTTTACTACGGTCTCTTGCCATTGAGAACCATGACAGCTCTGGTCCCGAGTGCCGGGTATTGATGCGGGAGACTCGCATCACACTCGCAAGTGTGACCCCGGTCTAGAAGAGAGAGAAAGAGAGAGACTGAGCCGCCTCCATTCTGTGCTACACACTGAGTACTGACGTCACAATACTGTCCGGTGCGGCCGGTGTCAGACCGTTTCCTCCTGAGTTATGCACACAGTTATCAGTCTGCTCAGTGAGAACAGGACGTTGTGTGAGTGGGGAAAACACTGAGATGTTCCGGCCTCCGTATCAGGGACTCGCTGCTCTACTGAGTCCTGCATTTGTTCCCTCTGTACAGCAGGGGGCGCAGTAACAGCCAATCCCTGTGCTCCTCTATTGTCACCCTGGTGTCAGTCTAAAGCTGGGCCTTCTACACACTGCTGAAGGGGTTAATGTCCCCAGTAATAGGGAGTCTCCAGCACCTACCTCCACCTGCAGAGCCGCACACCACATATATGGCTGTTCTGTGCGTACAGGACCTGTGATGAGGTCACAGGAGGGGAGGAGTCAGGGGTCACATGATCAGAGGCCTCAGTGTATGCAGGGCTCTGCTCTGCTGATTGTCATGGTGCTGGATGAGGGGAAGTTTATGTGTGGGGTCAGGAGGGGTTTACAGTGTGGATGTAGCCGAGCCGTGTGTATACGAGGTGTACGGAGCAGAGCCGTGTGTGTACGAGGTGTACGGAGCGGAGCCGTGTGTGTACGAGGTGTACGGAGTGGAGATGTGTGCGTACGAGGTGTACAGAGCAGAGCCGTGTGTGTACGAGGTGTACGGAGTGGAGATGTGTGCGTACGAGGTGTACGGAGTGGAGATGTGTGCGTACAAGGTGTACGGAGCAGAGCCGAGTGCGTACGAGGTGTACAGAGCGAAGCCGAGTGCGTACGAGGTGTACACGAGGTGTATGGAGCGGAGCCGAGGGCGTACGAGCTGTACAGAACGGAGCCAAGAGCGTACGAGGTGTACAGAGCGGAGCCGCGTGTGTAAGAGGTGTACGGAGCGGAACCGAGTGCGTACAATTTCCCAGGAAATCTCAGATAGAAGGCCCTAACTAACTGCTCAGCATTCACATCTCAAGCTGGAACCCAGGATCTCTCTTCAGGTCTGCGTCCTCTCCAGTTAATGAGGTATTGGAGGAAATTTTGGACTGTATGGGAATCCACAATTCTCTGAACCTCATACTCCAAGCCACCAATCGACTGAAACCGGAGGAGGCAGGGATGAGGTAGATACTGCCAAAGGGACAAATTCTTTTAATAGCAACTTAAACAGTAATTTAACAGTAAGCAACTCACGATTCCCAACATCATAATTTCATTCCGGAGATGAGAATTTTTTTTTTTTTAAAACCACATGGACACGGGTTAGCCAGAGTTTTGGATCTCTGTGATAAAATGGCCACTACCCCAACCTCTGAAGCATCCACCTTCACAATGAATGGTTTTTGGAGATCGGTTTGTATTAGAACAAGAGGAGACACGAAATACTCTTTTAATTGTTTAAAGCCCTAATAGCAACCGGCAACCAAACCTTGAGATTCACCTGAATTTGTGTTTCTTTCTTGTTGGTCAATAGTCTGAAATGTTTACTATTCTTGTAGGTTAAATTGATATTTCTAAATGTATGAATGACTAATGTTTGCATCTTATATCAGCTCCTACAACTTATTGTCTGCTATCTTTGCAAGACAGTGATACAGAGTCATTGAACAAATGATGTTTGATGATATGTTGATTACACATTGTTCATGCCAGCCAGTTTGTTAACTTGCAAAATATAGGAGGAAAAACTATGCAAATAGATCAAATAATTAAACAATGAGAGTTGCTCTCGTCACCGTTCTTCCCCTTCACGTCTGGATGCTGGCTTAAAGGACAGTTGTTAAATAAAAAAAGAGGATATATGAGCCTCTGAAACAGATACCTGCAGATACAGATATACCTCCAGACAGCCAAGAGATCCACAGATTTAAAAGAACCAGTGGCTCTTTATAAGACAGCAGCCGAGACATCATGGCTCCATCACGAGGGACACAGATTTGAAACTCTACAGGATGCCAGCTTAGAGGACCACGGCCCAGGCTGGAAGAATACAGATCTGCTCCATTGACCATAACTGAACCACTGGATATGTTTGGGGTATTCAGGATTTAAACCCAGTGTTCACCTGAGACCCACTGATACATTTGGGAAAGCCAGGAATGGGACCCACTGGTCACCTGGCTCCATGGAGATGTTCGGAGAAGCCAGGTTGTGACCCTCAGGACAACTGGCCTTGTACCTCAATGGACTACCATCTTCCTAAGCTTGTCATTACCTCCTCTCTGTGCATGGCACAGGTAGGTTAGTCAGCCTTGGAAGCTCTGAAGTCACAGCTGCTCTTATCCCGGCGAGACACTGGAAGGGTGAGACTGTAATTTTGCACCATCTTGGGTATTTTGCTGTGACTGTTCTATGTGTTAGTTGTCTGTTTTGTGGTTCAAAAAAATTTTGCTACACTGTTTTACCCTCATTCTGTGTAGTCTGAGTAGCACTATGCCCACAGTAAAAGGAGAGTGGGTGTTCGGTGGGATGAGACCTGATCCATGAGGTTTCAGGCTAGCGGAGCAGGGCACCTGCTGACCCCCCGTGTCTCTACATGAACTTAAAGGAAACCTTCATAAAGAAGAAAACTTCAAAATCCAAAACTAGAACTGTAATGAGATGAAGACGGGAGGAAAGAAAGTGAGTCCTGTCAGGAAGATAAGGAGAGAGAAGAAAGGATTCACTATATTCATCTTTCTGTGTCCTCTGTTGCTTCCGAGAAAGACCGAGAGGGAACCTCCTCCATTAGGCTAGGTTCACATTGCGTTAGTGGGTGATCGCTAACGGACAGCGTTGCACGGCGAAAATGTCGCAATTAACGCCGTGCAACGGGTCCGTTAGCGCACCCATTGACAGCAATGTAAATTTCGCCTGCAGCACATCACTAGCGCGTGCCTTTTTCGGCTCGCGCTAGTGATGTGCCGTTCTTCTGTGACGCGCCTCGGACGCTGCTTGCAGCATCCGTGGCGCGCCCGAGGTCCGTTCCCCACTCTCGCAGATCGGGGATCTGCGAGAGCGGGGACGTTAACGCGACCCCTGAACGCGGCCCCTAAATAAACATTGCGTTAGCGCAATCCGCTAGCGCTAAACGGATTGCCCTAACGCAATGTGAACCTAGCCTTATATGTGAACCAGAAGGAGAGAGAATACGAGAGAGAATGCAAAAGAGAATAAGGCCGGGGTCACACTTGCGAGTGTGATGCGAGTCTCGGGACCAGAGTGTGTGGCTACATAGAAATACCTGCAGCTGAACGCTCTGGTCCCGAGTATTGATGCGGGAGACTCGCATCACACTCGCAAGTGTGACCCCGGCCTAAGAGAGAGAAAGAGAGAGACTGAGCCGCCTCCATTCTGTGCTACACACTGAGCACTGACGTCACAATACTGTCCGGTGCGGCCGGTGTCAGAGCGTTTCCTCCGCAGTTATTCCCACAGTTATCAGTCTGCAGAGTGAGAACAGGACGTTGTGTGTGTGGGGAAAACACTGAGATGTTCCGGCCTCCGTATCAGGGACTCGCTGCTGTACTGAGTCCTGCATTTGTTCCCTCTGTACAGCAGGGGGCGCAGTAACAGCCAATCCCTGTGCTCCACTATCTATAGTCGCCCTGGTGTCAGTCTAAAGCTGGGCCTTCTACACACTGCTGAAGGAGTTATTGTCCCCTACGCCCAGTAATGGGGAATCTCCAGCACCTACCTCCACCTGCAGAGCCGCACTCCACATATATGGCTGTTCTGTGCGCACAGGGCCTGTGATGAGGTCACAGGAGGGGAGGAGTCAGGGGTCAGATGATGGGGGGGCTCTGTGTATGCAGGATTCTGCTCTGCTGGTTGTCATGGTGCTGGATGAGAGGAAGTTTATGTGTGGGGTCAGGAGGGGTTTACAGTGTGGATGTAGCAGAGCCGTGTGTGTACGGGGTGTACGGAGCGGAGCCGAGTGCGTACGAGTTGTACGGAGTGGAGGCACGTGTGTAGGAGGTGTACGGAGTGGAGCCGAGTGCGTACGAGGTGTACAGAGCGGAGCCGCGTGTGTACGAGATGTATGGAGCGGAGCCGAGTGCATACGAGGTGTACAGAGCGGAGCCGAGTGCGTACGAGATGTATGGAGCAGAGCCGAGTGCGTACGAGGTGTATGGACCAGAGCCGAGTGCGTATGAGGTGTATGGAGCGGAGCCGAGTGCGTATGAGGTGTACAGAGTGGAGCTATGTGTGTACAAGGTGTGCGCACTGCGCAACCCTGTGTGTACGAGGTGTATGGAGCAGATATATTTGGGTACAATGCAGGGGCATGTTTGTACGATGTGTTCGGAGCAGAGCCATGTGTGTGTACGCAGCAGAGTTAAAGTGGGTACGGAAATTATTCAGACCCCTTTAAATTTTTCATTCTTTGTTTCATTGCAGCCATTTGGTAAATTCAAAAAAGTTCATTTTTATCACGTTAATGTACACTCTGCACCCCATCTTGACAAAAAAAAAAAAGAAATGTAGAAATTTTTGTAAATTTATTAAAAAAGAAAACTGAAATCTCACATGGTAATAAGTATTCAGTCCCTTTGCTCAGTATTGAGTAGAAGCACCTTTTAAGCTACTACAGCCATGAGTCTTCTTGGGAATGATGCAACAAGTTTTTCACACCTGGACTTGGGGATCCTCTGCCATTCTTCCTTGCAGATCCTCTCCAGTTCCATCAGGTTGGATGGTGAACGTTGGTGGACAGCCATTTTCAGGTCTCTCCAGAGATGCTCAATTGGGTTTAGCTCAGGGCTCTGGCTGGGCCAATCAAGAATGGTCACAGAGTTGTTCTGAAGCCACTCCTTTGTTATTTTAGCTGTGTGCTTAGGGTCATTGTCTTGTTGGGAGGTGAACCTTCGGCCAAGTCTGAGGTCCAGAGCACTCTGGAAGAGGTTTTCATCCAGGATATCTCTGTACTTAGCCGCATTCATGTTTCCTGCAATGATAATAAGTCATCCACCTGTCCCTGCAGCTGAAAAACACCCCCATAGCATGATGCTGCCACCACCATGTTTGTCATTGTTGGGATTGTATTGGGCAGGCGATGAACAGTGCCTGGTTTTCTTCAAACATACTGCTTAGACTGATCAGTGATCACCAAAAAGGTCTATCTTCGTCTCATCAGACCAGAGAATCTTATTTCTCACAGTCTGGGAGTCCTTTATGTGTTTTTAGCAAACTCTATGCGGGCTTTCATATCTCTCACTGAGGAGAGGCTTCCGTCAGGCCACTCTGCCATAAAGGCCTGACTGGTGGAGGGCTGCAGTGATAGTTGACTTTGTGGAACTTTCTCCCATCTCCCTACTACATCTCTGGAGCACAGCCACAGTGATCTTCGGCTTCTTCTTTACCTCTCTCACCAAGGCTCTTCTCCCACAATTGCTCAGTTTGCCTGGACGGCAAGGTATAGGAAGACTTCTGGTGGTCCCAAATTTCTTCCATTTAAGGATTATGGAGGCCACTGTGCTCCTAGGAACCTTGAGTATTGCAGAAATTCTGTTGTAAACTTGGCCAGATCTGTGCCTTGCCACAATGTTGTCTCTGACCTCCTTGGCCAGTTCCTTTGACCTCATGATTCTCATTTGGTCTGACATGCACTGTGAGCTGTGAGGTCTTATATAGACAGTTGTCTGCCTTTCCAAATCAAGTCCTATTGGTTTAATTAAACAAAGCTGGACTCCAATGAAGGAGTAGAACCATCTCAAGGAGGATCACAAGGAAATGGACAGCATGTGACTTAAATATGAGGGTTTTGTTCAGTCAAGATGGGGTGCAGAGTGTACATTAATGTGGAAAAAATTAACTTTTTTTGAATTTACCAAATGGCTGCAATGAAACAAGTAGTGAAAATGTAAAGGGTCTGAATACTTTCTGTATCCACTGTACATGAGGACATCAATGACCAGAAGATCCTAGAACTCTATAAAATGATTGAGCTGCTGACTGGAGAGGTGACACTGCTGGGAATGCTGGGACATTATACAGTAACGCTATGAAGGGATTAGGGATGATGGTATCATTGTATGTGTCAGGTTCCTATAAGGTGTCAGGATGTCACAGTCTATTTTTCCAGATAGGAGTGGGAGTATTCAGAAGGACACAAAGATTTGTACAAGGACGTCATGATGGAGGTTCCCCAGCCCCTCACATCACCAGGTAATACACAGGACTAAATACACACGGTGTTACGAAATTGCAGCACAGAACTAGGAGAGATGGGGGAAAGCTGACCCTGCACTAAGACTAGGCTGAAACCCTACGATGGAGTGGGCGACCCATTCCTTGCCAATAGACCCACCGACGATCCTAGTCTAAACTCAGCAAAGACTTACACTATGTTCCAAATTATTATGCAAATTACATTTTTATCAGATTTTCCTAAATGGTCGGTGCAAATGACAGTCAGTCTAATAAAAGTCATCACCCATTAGATTATACATCGAATTTTATTGAAGAAACCTCCCAATGATAACAGTATAATCTCCAAAATGAATAAAAACTCAAAATGCACTGTTCCAAATTATTATGCACAGTAGAATTTCTAAACATTTGATATGTTTTAAAGAACTGAAAATGCTCATTTGTGGAATTTGCAGCATTAGGAGGTCACATTCACTGAACAAAAAAGCTATTTAACGCCAAAACATCCCAACAGGCCAAGTTACATGTTAACAGAGGACCCTTCTTTGATGTCACCTTCGCAATTCTTGCATCCATTGAACTTGTGAGTTTTTGGAGAGTTTCTGCTTGTATTTCTTTGCATGAAGTTGGAATAGCCTTCCAGAGCTGCTGTTTTGATGTGAACTGCCTCCCACCCTCATAGATCTTTTGCTTGATGATAATCTAAAGGTTCTCTATAGGGTTGAGGTCAGGGGAAGATGGTGGCCACACCATGAGTTTATCTCCTTTTATGCCCATAGCAGCCCATGACTCAGAGGTATTCTTTGCAGCATGAGATGGGGCATTGTCAGCATGAAGATGATTTTGCTCCTGAAGGCACGTTTCTGCTTTTTAGACCATAGAAGAAAGTTGTCAGTCAGAAACTCTATATACTTTGCAGAGGTCATTTTCACACCTTCAGGAACCTTAAAGGGCCTTACCAGCTGTTTCCCATGATTCTGGCCCAAAACATGACTCCTCCACCTCCTCGCTGACGTTGCAGCCTTGTTGGGACATGGTGGCCATCCACCAACCATCCACTACTCCATCCATCTGGACCATCCAGGGTTGCTCAACACTTATCAGTAAACAAGACTGTTTGGAAATTAGTCTTCATGTATGTGTGGGCCCAATACAACCATTTCTGCTTGTGAACACTGTTTAAGGGTGGCCGAATAGTAGGTTTATGCACCACAGCAAACCTTTGAAGGAGCCTACACCTTGAGGTTTGAGGGACTCCAGAGGCACCAGCAGCTTCAAATATCTGTTTGCTGCTTTGTAATGGCTTTTTAGCAGCTGCTCTCTTAATCCGATGAACTTGCCTGGCAGAAATCTTCCTCATTATGCCTTTATCAGCACAAACACATTTGTGCTCAGATACAGCCACAAATCTCTTAACAGTACGATGATCACGCTTATGTTTTTGGAAAATGTCTAATGTTTTCATCCCTTCACCAAGGCATTGCACTATTTGATGTTTTTCAGCAGCAGAGAGATCCTTTTTCTTTCCCATGTTACTTGAAAACTGTGACCTGATTAATAATGTGGAACATCATTTTTAAGTAGTTTTCCTTTAATTAGAATCACCTGGAAAACCAATTATCACATGTGTTTAAAGGGACTCTGTCACCTGAGTTTGGAGGGAACAATTTTCAGTCATATTGGCGGGGTTTTCGGGTGTTTGATTCACCCTTTCCTTACCCGCTGGCTGCATGCTGGCTGCAATATTGGATTGAAGTTCATTCTCGGTCCTCCATAGTACACGCCTGCGCAAGGCGCGACATTACCAGAACACCCCTGACCCCAGGACCTTATAGTACTAGACGACCAGTCCAGCAAAGGATTGTGCATTTTTAACCAGGGTAAACCCAGGACGACTGGGCAAGGTAATTTAGCAAGAACAAACAAGTCTATACAATAAGTGGGAACCTAGAACCTAGAAATACACGCATGTTCCAGAGGAGTGTTATCAATAGCCACAAAAGGAATAGGAGATGACAATGGTTCAGAATCAAACTTATATTTGTCTAGGAATTGTTGATCAATCAAATTAAGAGCAGAACCACAATCCACCATTACCTGAAAATCAATGGAATGACCATGATATGTGGTATTACCAGAAAAAAAAAACTCCTGCTGATCATAAAAACACAATATGAAATGGAGTGTTACTCCTACTGACCTTTTTTTTCTTTCCTTATGTGAACCTCACATTGCTTAATAAAATGGTCAGCCTTACCACAATACAAGCATAGCCCTTCAGCGAACCTCTTCTCCCTCAGTTCCCTGCTGTCGACGGGGCTATCCTGAGAGACTGGGTCCAGCATTATTATAAGAGTCTTCTCTTCACTCCGCCTGTCTCTTAATCTTCTATCCATACGGTAGCTAACTGCATAGCAGTTTCCAAAGTATCAGGTGCAGGATACGCAATGAGCAAATCTTTACCTCTTTCACTCAAACCTGCTAAAAACTGACTCTTGAGCACTGGGTCATTCCACCTGACCTCTGCGGGCCATCGTCTGAACAGGGTGCAATACCTCTCAGCATCCACAGAGCCCTGTTTAAGCCGTCTGAGCTCTGCCTCAGCTGATGTGACTCGATCAGGATCATCATAACAACCCCATAGCAGAAAAAAATGCTTCTACTGATGTCAAACAAGGATCTTCAGGATGTAATGAAAACGCCCAGATTTGGGGTTCACCCAACAAAAGAGAGAAAAGTATCAAGCTATATAGCAGGGACCACCACTAAAATTCAAATGAATATAATTTTATTTGTTTTTTTTGTTTTTTTGTGTTTTTGCTGACAAATAAAATTATATTCATTTGAATTTTAGTGGTGGTCCCTGCTATATAGCTTGATACTTTTCTCTCTTTTGTTGGTTGTACTGGTCAAATCAAGCTTGGGTTGACCCCCTATTTTATATGTGCTATTTTGCATGGATGGTGCCCTCCGCCCTTTGAGCATACAGATTTGGGGTTCACCTCACAATAAAGATATAATAATCCCCACACGCTGTAATTCACTACCTGAATGGGTCTAAGCCGAAAATATAGTAAACATGCATTTTTAAACGTAAAAAATTCCTGCTGTTTACCAGAAAAAAACTCAGGCAATCCTACCTTAGGTTCTTCAGGGCATGCTCCAGAGCAATTACTCATGTGCTGTTGAAGGTTGGTTCCTTCCAAAGTTAACCCTTGCAAGCGTTGAGCAAGTTCCTGGTCGCTGCACATATTGAAAGAATCCGGGAATTTTTTTATTTTTTTTTTTATATGTGTGGCTGAACAAACTGTTACGAAACTGCAGCACAGAATTAGGAGAGATGGGGGAAATGTGACCCTGCATTAAGACTAGGCTGAAACCCTACGATGGAGTGGGCGACCCATTCCTTGCCAATAGACCCACCGACGATCCTAGTCTAAACTCAGCGAAGACCTACAGTATAAATAAGGAGAAGGAGGTCCCTAAAAGATCTAAGGACTGGGTACAAAAAAAAAAGGTAATCTCCTAATAGGAAACACAGAGAAGGCTGCAGGAACAAACTGAAAATAGAAACAAAAGATAGCAGAACCAGAGATCCCAGAACTGCAAAATATCAAACACAGAAAGCTATCTAAGCACCTAGCCAGAACTCTAGCGGATTAACACTGTTGTCCAGCAAGGAATGAGAGGCAGGTGCTGGGTAATAAAGGGTGATAAAATCACCTGATCAAGACAACCCAGCACCAGGGGAAAAGGACCAGCAACCAGAAGACCACATCAAGATGGCAGATGGTCAAAACAGATTCTAACACACGGCCTATAATTATCTGTATGTAAAGAATGAATTCAGTTTCTATATGTGTTTCCTGCAGTTCTATCCAGGAAGAGGACAACACCAGAGAGATCCCAATGTTCCTTAGGATGATCAGGTAGATGGAGAAAAGGTATCATGAGATCTCCCCTATGATGTGTAGACGGCTGTGAAGGTCTTGTGTTCAGTCTTGTTTTATCCACCAGTATTATAGGTTTTATACTTGTGTAATGAGAACGGTGGAGATAGCAGGATTAGAGCTGATCATATATGTGATTTCTCCATCTGTCTGTGACTTTTACAAGATTTGCTGCAGGGTGAAGATCTGACCCATATTAGGAGGAGATTAATACAGATAACTATCCAGTTGAGTTATAGTTTCCCTCTAAATTCTACTCAGTGACTGGTTGATACAATTTTTTTTTGTATTTTTTTATTACATGGATTTCATTGTATTTAAAAAAAATTCTCAACATATTTTTAATGGAAAAGCTAAATAGGCACAATTGCCACATATTATTGCTGCAGACAAATCACTGGCCACAGCAAAATTGTGCTGGCCACCTCTACCATCAGTAAGTGACTACAATGGTCATATTTTATTATGGACGAAAGTTAAGTACAGAAACTGGTGAGAATCTCTGGCCAGACAAGAAAAAGAGCGTCGAGGGAGCAGAAAGGCAATTATAATTTATCCTATTACGTTAAAGATTTAAGTATGGACATCCTTTTTAGTGATTTCCACAGGTTTCCAACCTATTTCCCTTGGGCCATTGTGTTTCCGATCCACAACATAAGCTTGTTTTAACTTGCAATAATCCACAGAGATCACTCCAAAATATCAATGCCAAGACTATGCATTACTGCCAGAGGCAGCATTCAATGGTATTTCCTCTGAACAAAAGATGCACTGAAGACTTGGACCACATGACGGCATGAGTCACACAACTGCAATTCTGAGAAGCTCTTTTCACAAAGAATAACAGCATTTGTGCAAGTTTACACCCACTTGTTGTCACGTGAATTTTTGAAGCTGTGACTTGCTTACTTGAAAAGTAATCAACATCCACAGAACTTGTACTGACTATGATGGGAGCAAAGTTATATGCAATTAGAAACATACAAGCTAAAATCTATTAATTTAGGATTTTTGACACTGTCACATTGCCTTTGAGATCTATTGACTAACATTAGATGCAGTTTCACAAGCAAAATCATGTTCTTCATGTTATGCAACATGTTGCCAAATAGTCCCAGCCTTAAGATCAGATAGGCAGCTGTACTAGGACTAGAACCTACAAGAGAAAAAAGTAAGCAAAAACCCTGATATAACTAACTAAAAAAGCAAAAGTGCATTTAAATAACACAGAGTTTTTAGTAATACTGTTTTTTGATAAAAAAAAATAGCACAAAAGCCATCCCACCTCGTCAAGGTAACTTTGATCGGAACAGTCCTACACTGTCTAATATTAAAACCTTACCATGTGTCAATGTTGACCTCAGTGTGAATAAGGCAGACAAAAGGATTGGGCCCATCCAGTGAAACACTAGACTGTGGAAGCCTTATATATAATCTCAAGCTCAGAAACAGGGAGGCCACACCCTGGCTTGCACAGAATGCAACAATACGGAGAAAAAAAACACAAAAATTGAGCTTAACTTGAGTTGGTACACATGCAGAGGTTAAACGCATGTTCACATTGGCCACAAAACATTAAAACCTACAAGAGAAAAAAAGTAAGCAAAAACCCTGATATAACTAAGTAAAAAAACAAAAGTGTATTTAAATAACACAGAGTTTTTAGTAATACTGGTTTTTTTTTATCAAAAAATAGCACAAAAGCCATCCCACCTTGTCAAGGTAAGTCTGATCGGGACTAGTCTAGTGTTTCACTGGTTGGGCCCAGTCCTTTTGTCTTCCCTTATTCACACTGAGGTCAACATTGACACATGGTAAGGTTTTAATATTAGACAGTGTAGGACTGTCCCGATCAGAGTTACCTTGATGAGGTGGGATGGCTTTTGTGTTATTTTTTGATAAAAAAAAAACAGTATCACTAAAAACTCTGTTATTTAAATGCACTTTTGGGATTTTTACTCAGTTATATCAGGGTTTTTGCTTACTTTTTTTCTCTTGTAGGTTTTAATGTTTTGTGGCCAATGTGAACATGCGTTTAACCTCTGCATGTGTACCAACTCAAGTTAAGCTCAATTTTTGTGTTTTTTGTTTTTTTTTCTCTGTACTAGGACTAGGTAGATTGAAAACATGCATCATTTGCAGTGTAGCTTTCAGAGTTTTCATCTCTTGAATACAAGCAAGAAACATACTACTACTAATAATAATTTTTTTTTATTTATATAGCGCCAACATATTCCGCAGCACTTTACGTTATAGAGGGGTTTGTACAGACAATAGACATTACTGCATAACAATAAACACAGATCAAAACATACCAAGAGGAGTGAGGGCCCTGCTCACAAGCTTATAATCTATAGGAAAAAGGGAGACACGAGAGGTGGATGGTAACAATTGCTTTCGTTGTTCTGACCAGCCATCGTGTAAGGCTCGGGTGTTCATGTAAAGCTGCATGAACCAGTTAACAGCCTTAGTACGTAACAGTACAGACACAGAGGGCTATTAGCTGCATAAAGCGTATGAGAACATGATGCGAGGAACCTGATTGTGGCTTAAGTTTTTTGAACAGCCACACAGGGATAGTTAGGTTAATGCTTTTAGGCGGTAGACCAGTCTGAACAAATGAGTTTTTAGGGCATGCTTAAAACTGTGGGGATTAATCGTATGAACCTGGGTAGTGCATTCCAAAGAATTGGTGCAGTGTTATGATCCTTAGTGGCTGAGGATCACAGATCTGACCAGCTAAGTAACTGAACATAGGACGAGCTCTAGGGAGGTGGTAACTGGACTGACCGCAATCCTGATCCTATCCAATACACACTAAAAGTAGCCGTGGAACGTTACCTGAAATCCTAGACGTCTCGTCACGGCCTGAGAAACTAACTACCCCTAAAGAGAGAAAGCAAAGACCTCACTTGCCTCAGAGAAAATACCCCAAAGATATAGAAAGCCCCCCACAAATAATAACGGTGAGATAAGGGGAAAATACAAACGTAGAAATGAAACAGATTTAGCAAATGAGGCCCGCTAATCACTAGATAGCAGAAGATAGATAGGAAACTGTGCGGTCAGTAAAAAACCCTATCAAAATATCCACGCTGAGAGTTCAAGAACCCCCGCACCAACTAACGGTGTGAGGGGAGAAACTCAGCCCCCTAGAGCTACCAGCAAGCGAGGAAATCACATATTAGCAAGCTGGAAAGAACTAATCATAAACAAGAAACACATTAAACACAGATGAGCAAAAAATGAACAAACAGAAACTTAGCTTCTCTTGGAGAGACTGGTAACGAATGTAGTCAGGGGGAAATCAGAATAGCACTGAATACATTGACAGCAGGCAACAACTGAAAGTCCAGGTGAGCTAAATAGGGAACCAACTAGCAGATGATGAGACAGCTGAGCAAGCCACAGACCCGCAGAATGACAAAAAGAGCCACCAGAGGGAGCCCAAAGACAGCACTCACTCAGTACCACTCGTGACCACAAGAGGGAGCCCAAGAACAGAGTTCACAACAGTACCCCCCCTTGAGGAGGGGTCACCGAACCCTCATCAAAACCCCCAGGGCGATCAGGATGAGCCACATGGAAGGCATGAACCAAATCGGCCGCATGAACATCAGAGGCGACCACCCAGGAATTATCCTCCTGACCATAGCCCTTCCACTTAACCAAATACTGAAGCTTCCGTCTAGAAATACGAGAATCCAAGATCTTCTCCACCACATACTCCAATTCTCCCTCAACCAGCACCGGAGCAGGAGGCTCAACAGAAGGAACCACGGGCACCACATACCTCCGCAACAAAGACCTATGGAACACATTATGAATGGTAAACGATGCTGGGAGGTCCAAACTAAATGACACAGGGTTAAGGATTTCCAAAATCTTATAAGGACCGATGAAATGAGGCTTGAACTTAGGAGAGGAGACCTTCATAGGAACATGACGAGAAGACAGCCACACCAAATCCCCAACACGAAGTCGGGGACCCACACAGCGACGGCGGTTGGCAAAGCGCTGAGCCTTCTCCTGTGACAACTTCAAATTGTCCACCACATGGTTCCAAATCTGCTGCAACCTATCCACCACAGAATCCACCCCAGGACAGTCAGAAGACTCCACCTGACCCGAGGAAAAACGAGGATGAAACCCAGAATTACAAAAAAACGGCGAAACCAAAGTAGCAGAACTAGCCCGATTATTAAGGGCAAATTCGGCCAATGGTAAAAAAGTAACCCAATCATCCTGATCAGCAGAAACAAAACATCTCAAATAAGTTTCCAAGGTCTGATTGGTTCGCTCGGTTTGGCCATTCGTCTGAGGGTGGAAAGCCGATGAAAAAGACAAATCAATGCCCATCTTAGCACAGAAGGACCGCCAAAATCTGGACACAAACTGGGATCCTCTGTCAGACACAATGTTTTCAGGGATGCCGTGTAAACGAACCACATTCTGAAAAAAACAAAGGAACCAAATCAGAGGAGGAAGGCAACTTAGGCAAGGGCACCAAATGGACCATTTTAGAAAAACGATCACACACCACCCAAATGACAGACATTTTCTGAGAGACTGGAAGATCCGAAATAAAATCCATGGAAATGTGCGTCCAAGGCCTCTTCGGGACAGGCAAAGGCAAAAGCAATCCACTGGCACGAGAACAGCAAGGCTTAGCCCGAGCACAAATCCCACAGGACTGCACAAAGGAACGCACATCCCACGACAAGGAAGGCCACCAGAAGGACCTAGCCACCCAGAGATTAAGGGGAAGAGAGAAGCTGGACAAACTGCAGCAAAGGAAAAAAAAATGCACTCCGGACTTCTCTTATCCCGCTTCTGCGATGCATTAAACACTTTTTGGGCCTGCTGTACTGTTATGATCCTTAGTGGCTGAGGATCACAGATCTGACCAGCTAAGTAACTGAACATAGGACGAGCTCTAGGGAGGTGGTAACTGGACTGACCGCAATCCTGATCCTATCCAATACACACTAAAAGTAGCCATGGAACGTTACCTGAAATCCTAGACGTCTCGTCACGGCCTGAGAAACTAACTACCCCTAAAGAGAGAAAGCAAAGACCTCACTTGCCTCAGAGAAAATAACCCAAAGATATAGAAAGCCCCTCACAAATAATAACGGTGAGATAAGGGGAAAATACAAACGTAGTAGTCAGCTAGAAGAGTGTAACCCCTATATATAAAACATAACTTTTACTCATGATGATTAAAATGAACAAACAAATAATAAACAAAGGTGCTCACGTCGATAACAGTGCAGTTAAAAAACTGGTTGTATCTCACCAATTGCAGACTGGAGTACCATATAGATGAATTAGGGGTCTCCGGGAGGGTCCAGCAATAAAGAAAAATATGGAGCAATGTGTTCAGGGATGGGGAACCGTTATCTACTCCCCTGTCGTGCCCCAGCATTGACTCCTGTCCTTACAAGGACAGGCCCAGATGAGCCCTATACTGGACACCCCCCACCAAGTATGTTAGAAAGTAACGCCTCCCAACGCGTTTCTTCTCCACTCGCAGAGATTCATCAGGGGAGTTTCAAAAGTCCGTGAGCTCAATTTTGCTCAGGTATATAATTCTGAAGACACCAGCAATGGCTATGTGTCCTCTGGTCCCAGAAAGATTTCTGTGTGGCCGTCTGCCACAACCGGTGAGTGAACCAGAAATGGCACCTGTTACCTGTTTATAAAGGTAATGGGCAATATCCCCCAGAAGTATACGCCCCCCCCTGTACACCAAACCTCGGTCATCCCCCATACCTGACTGTGCACCACATCCCTGGTGCGTATATCGGCTAATATGAATAGCCCACATCCGGTCGCCGCTCACACTTAGCGCGCCCGATAACCGGAAATGCCGGTACCATACTGGAACAATAGGAGTAAAAGTAAACCCCCTATGTGCGCCATAGCTCAGTCGCTCCAAGCGCCTCGCTGCGTTCCATATTCGTGGAACGCACGCCGGCTCCTTCAGATGACACAGACCAGGCCGTCGCTTGTATCCAGCGCCGGAAGTACCGGCGCCATATTGGACCGACAACTTCCGGTGCGCCGATAATTGCATGCGTTCCAGACGTGGGACGCACACCATAACATGACAGTGTGTGCTTCCTAGTAATCCTCTCATTGATAAAACGTGGCTGTAACCCTACGTTTTAACGGTACATGCCTTCAAAGCCTTACATCGCCACAACGCTTATTGTAAAACCCTCATATGTTGTTAGTTTAAATCCCCCATCAGCTGGGGATGTCCACGCCAGTAAGATATGTATACAGCATGTATCGTATCAGGGGGATAAAAAAGGGGGGGAGAGAGGGGGAGGGAGGAGGGAGGAGGGGGGGGGAATTGATGGATACATAATGCCCATAAACAATAGGTAATTAACCGTAGCAAAATTAATTAACATTTGTCCAAAATTAAAATATCCATCCCTGATTACTGGAGGGGATCACGGTATAATTTACAAGATTTGTGACCCATCAGTGCCAGATTCATTCCCATCAGGGGAAAAAGGCAGAATGGTGATACTGCCCCATATATAATGTAAATGTTTTGTTTGATATGGCTGTCTTCAAGGACAGGTCCACACACTAGTATATGCCAACTCAGTGATAGTGGATATAGACAAAATTATACCGTGCATTAGACACAAGTAGAAGAGGGAGGGGGTAAGCTTCGGGGAGATGGATTAATATATAGGGGGATACTGCAAACAGGAGGGGTATACGGCAGCTACCGAACCTACAAAAAACAGCCAAAATTTAGCTGTTCATTCAGCCCATGCGGTTGGCAGGTGTCCAACAGGAATATCCATCTTGCCTCTCTTTGCAATAGGATCTTATCAAAGTCGCCTCCCCTGGGTGGTAGAGACACTTTATCAATCCCCATAAATGCAACCGCTTTGACATCTCCACCATGCTCGGTATTTACATGTCTGGCAATGGGGGTATCCCTCTGATTACGGATGTCCCCCAGATGTTCCCCTACCCGTCTCCTCAGTTCACGGGTAGTTTTGCCAATATAAGAGATGCCACAAATGCACACGGCCCGATAGACCACACCTTTAGACTTACAATTAATAAATTGCTTGATGGTATATATTTTCTGTGTGCGAGCATTATGGAATTCTTTGGCCACCTGTATTGATTCGCATGCGACACACCCTCCACACCTAAAGCAGCCCCAAGGTCTCTTGGGCAGCCATGTGGATTGAACCGGTGTTGTAAGATGACTGTGAACCAGTCGGTCTCCTAATGTTCTACATTTTCTGTAGGTTACCTGGGGTGCCGTACCCACTACCTCCTTAAGGTCCTCATCCATTGCAAGAATGCCCCAATATTTATTTAGGACCGCTCTCACTTGTGGAGCCCCATTATCATATGCACAGATCATTCTGATGGCGTTGGGACCATTGTTCTCCCTACCACATGGTGTCAACAAATCACTTCTGGCCCGGGTTCTAGCATGCTGGTATGTCTCCCTCAGCACCCGATCAGGGTACCCCCTCTCCAAAAACCTGGATCTAAGGTCCCTCGCTTTAGTCCTAAAGTCCGCCTCATCAGAACAGTTCCTTCTCAGGCGGAGGTATTGGCCCTTGGGTATGCCTTTTTTAAGGGAATATGGATGGTTGCTATCCCACCTTAATACCGAATTAGTGGAGGTCGGTTTTCTAAAGATTGTGGTATCGAGACCATCCCAACTGTTTTTGGATATCAAGATATCGAGGAATGGGAGACTCCTCTCCTCCAGCTCAGATGTAAACCTAAGACCAAGATTGTTAAGGTTAAGTGTTGACATGAATTCGTGGAAGGTTTCTCTGGTACCCCTCCACAAAACAAATACATCGTCTATATAACGGACCCAAAGGTCAATATAGACGGTGAAATGTTCGTTTGCCTCTGAAAATACGATAGTGTCCTCCCACCAGCCCAGGAACAGGTTGGCGTAGCTAGGTGCACAAGAGCTACCCATAGCCGTGCCCCTGAGCTGGTGGAGGACCTCCCTATCAAAAAGGAAGTAGTTGTTATTAAGAACATACTCAAGAAGGGTAAGCAAGAACTCATTGTGAGAAGCAAATTGTTGTCCCCTAGTGCTAAGGAAGTACCGTACCCCCCGCATCCCACAATCATGTGGGATCGAGGAGTACAATGACTCCACATCAATGCTTGCCAAAAATGACCCAGGTTCAATAGAAATCCCCTCCAATCTACGTAACAGGTCCATAGTGTCCCTGATATACGAAGGGAGGGATGTCACAAATGGTCTTAAAATCTGGTCAATATAGGTACCGATATTCTGGCAGATACTGCCTATCCCTGACACGATCGGTCTCCCCTTCAGGGGTATTGTGCCTTTGTGAACCTTTGGGAGAGCGTAAAACGTGGCCGTGATCGGGTGCTGAGGGAGGAGAAAGAGATATTCCTCTTGGCTTATAAGGTTATCAGCTTTAGCTTTTAGTAAGATATTTTCAAGGTCTCTCATACACTTTGCTGTCGGGTTCTGCGTAACTCGAGCATAGGTGGTCCGGTCATTCAGTAGAGCAAGACACATACCCTTATATTGTTCCACATCCATAACTACCACGTTGCCCCCTTTATCCGAGGGCTTAAAGATGACAGTATCATCTGTCTCTAAATTATGGAGTGCTGTAATCTGCGCTTTACACAGGTTGTGCCTTGCTCTAACGCCAGCCAGCTGTTTAATGTCCCTAGTGGCCAGATTCAGAAATACATCAATGGCTGACACGTCTGCCCCCACTGGTGCCATCCTCTTACTTGGGTTCCTCAATTGTGTGAATGGACCTAACCCTCTAGATGTCTGAGGTAGAGATTCAAGACCTGCCAGTAATTGAACATCCTGTATCATATCAACCGGAATCCCCAGATCTGCTGCCGTTTTTTTATCTTTCTGTTTGAAAAGTTTGTGCCACCTTAGTCTCCTAACAAACAGATGCAGATCCTTCACCATATCAAATAAAGCAAAGTCAGTAGTTGGTATATAAGAAAGTCCTTTAGATAGAACTGACATTTCTATGTCGTCAAGGCTCCTACTAGACAGATTAATGACCTGTGGTGCTAATCCCTGCTGTACGTATTGTGACTCCTTAGTTGGTAGGGACGGTCTAAAAAACCAGGCCTGGGTGTAGTCGAGTGATACCTTCCTCCTCTTTGGTAGCCCCTATTCCTCCCTCGTTGCCGTCCTCTAGAAGGTCCACCCCTGCCCTCCGTGTCGGATGCGTCAGTCTCTGTGGACGAGAAGTCTGTTTCCCTCTCAACCCTCTCCTGTCGTTCACTCACCACCTGATATATTTTATTGTCTTTAAAGTCTTGTGAGTCTCTCAGATATTGTTTGTGTTTCCTTTCCTTAAGATTATATTGAAACTTTTCAATTGTATTCTGTAGCTGACTCTCTTTAGTAGAGAAGTCGCTTTCTGCACTAAATTTCTTAGTGGTCTCAATTTGTTCTTGTAGTTTAAGATTAAGTCTTTCCAGGTTGTTTTTTTCCTCTCTCACCAATATTTGCATGGGTCTAAGGGAGCTGGAGGTAGCCTCTTTTTCCCACAGGCTCATAAGTTGTGGTGTTCTACACCGCAAAGCTGGTAATAGTGAGATCCGGAGCCCCCTAGGGACAATATTATTGGCTATATAGTTCTCAAGGCTTTGTAGCTCCCACCATGAGACTATCTGCTCTTTATAGGTTCTGGTAAGATCTTTAAAGACCGTACTATAGGTGGGTGTATATTTTTTTTGAACGAAGGTTTTTTCCGAAAAAATGTCCTTGGCTTCCGTCAGCCACAAATTAGTGTCAGGCCCTGCCGCCAAAAAACCAGCCATTACAAAACTAAAGAGATAGAAATACAGCTGCAGCTTGAAGAACCCAAGCTGTTGCACAACTCTTAGGGAGAGCAATAGTAGTCAGCTAGAAGAGTGTAACCCCTATATATAAAACATAACTTTTACTCATGATGATTAAAATGAACAAACAAATAATAAACAAAGGTGCTCACGTCGATAACAGTGCAGTTAAAAAACTGGTTGTATCTCACCAATTGCAGACTGGAGTACCATATAGATGAATTAGGGGTCTCCGGGAGGGTCCAGCAATAAAGAAAAATATGGAGCAATGTGTTCAGGGATGGGGAACCATTATCTACTCCCCTGTCGTGCCCCAGCATTGACTCCTGTCCTTACAAGGACAGGCCCAGATGAGCCCTATACTGGACACCCCCCACCAAGTATGTTAGAAAGTAACGCCTCCCAACGCGTTTCTTCTCCACTCGCAGAGATTCATCAGGGGAGTTTCAAAAGTCCGTGAGCTCAATTTTGCTCAGGTATATAATTCTGAAGACACCAGCAATGGCTATGTGTCCTCTGGTCCCAGAAAGATTTCTGTGTGGCCGTCTGCCACAACCGGTGAGTGAACCAGAAATGGCACCTGTTACCTGTTTATAAAGGTAATGGGCAATATCCCCCAGAAGTATACGCCCCCCCCTGTACACCAAACCTCGGTCATCCCCCATACCTGACTGTGCACCACATCCCTGGCGCGTATATCGGCTAATATGAATAGCCCACATCCGGTCGCCGCTCACACTGAGCGCGCCCGATAACCGGAAATGCCGGTACCATACTGGAACAATAGGAGTAAAAGTAAACCCCCTATGTGCGCCATAGCTCAGTCGCTCCAAGCGCCTCGCTGCGTTCCATATTCGTGGAACGCACGCCGGCTCCTTCAGATGACACAGACCAGGCCGTCGCTTGTATCCAGCGCCGGAAGTACCGGCGCCATATTGGACCGACAACTTCCGGTGCGCCGATAATTGCATGCGTTCCAGACGTGGGACGCACACCATAACATGACAGTGTGTGCGTCCTAGTAATCCTCTCATTGATAAAACGTGGCTGTAACCCTACGTTTTAACGGTACATGCCTTCAAAGCCTTACATCGCCACAACGCTTATTGTAAAACCCTCATATGTTGTTAGTTTAAATCCCCCATCAGCTGGGGATGTCCACGCCAGTAAGATATGTATACAGCATGTATCGTATCACGGGGATAAAAAAGGGGGGGAGAGAGGGGGAGGGAGGAGGGAGGAGGGGGGGGGGGAAATTGATGGATACATAATGCCCATAAACAATAGGTAATTAACCGTAGCAAAATTAATTACAAACGTAGAAATGAAACAGATTTAGCAAATGAGGCCCGCTAATCACTAGATAGCAGAAGATAGATAGGAAACTGTGCGGTCAGTAAAAAATATATCAAAATATCCACGCTGAGAGTTCAAGAACCCCCGCACCAACTAACGGTGTGAGGGGAGAAACTCAGCCCCCTAGAGCTACCAGCAAGCGAGGAAATCACATATTAGCAAGCTGGACAGAACTAATCATAAACAAGAAACACATTAAACACAGATGAGCAAAAAATGAACAAACAGAAACTTAGCTTCTCTTGGAGAGACTGGTAACGAATGTAGTCAGGGGGAAATCAGAATAGAACTGAATACATTGACAGCAGGCAACAACTGAAAGTCCAGGTGAGCTAAATAGGGAACCAACTAGCAGATGACGAGACAGCTGAGCAAGCCACAAACCCGCAGAATGACAAAAAGAGCCACCAGAGGGAGCCCAAAGACAGCACTCACTCAGTACCACTCGTGACCACAAGAGGGAGCCCAAGAATAGAGTTCACAACAGCGCAGCACGTGTAAAGTCTTGGAGACGGGAGTGGGAGGTTCTGATTATTGAGGATGCTAACCTCAGGTCATTAGCAGAACGGAGAGCACGGGTAGGGTGGTAGACTGAGACCAGGGAGGAGATGTAGGGTGGTGCTGAGCCATGGAGCGCTTTGTGAATGAGGGTAGTAAGTTTGTACTGGATTCTGGAGTGGATGGGTAACCAGTGTAATGACTGGTACAAGGTAGAGGCATCGGAATAATGGTTGGTTATATTGTATTCCGGTAGTTTAAACTTACAATGACAAACTTAAGAATGACAATTACCAGTGTCACGGATAAGAATGGGCAGGTTACACACTGGAGACATCACGCAGATCCCACCACCTTCACCAGTTTGTCAGGGATAGACAGCTTCGCTGCATCCAATCATCAGAACAATTAATTGATTTACTAGTGATAGAAGAGGCCGCGGCTTCTTCCACTAGTAAGAGAACTCACAGTGAACGTACAGTATATGCACCTCCGATTCCAACACATAGGAATATGAAGTATATACATACCCATGTAGGTCACTGCCAGCTTCTTAATAACCAAAAGAAACTACTAGCTGCCACCACCAATCGCTTATACAGGCCAATTGAACACCCATTTCAGGTAGCGTATAGCTTCAAGGGTGCGGTTTACATAGCAAGAGAAATTGAGTTATTACATTTTATGTATTTAATCTGTAAAGGTAGGCTGTGTTTACAAAAAATATACAAAGATGATACAAAATGGGAACAAAACAATACGCTATATACAATTACATATATTAAAAAGGAATAACAAAAGAGAATTACTAAACCAACCCCCTCAAAAATAGTCACCTCTTTCTTTCTTCATTCTTTTATACATGGACCCGATCTCCTGGGGGTTTGGGCCTGTGTCCGCATGTATGAGTTCTCTCTCTCTCTCTCTCTCTCTCTATATATATATATATTGTGATGCCGCGATCACTAGCGGGTTTGGGAATACTCGCTTGGCAACAGGAGAAATGTATACTTCCTTATCCTTCCATTTTTCCTGTATGATTTGATGAATTATGGATGGGGGTGTTCTCTTTTTGAGTGTTTGTTCATCCGATTACGCCCCTTATAGATGTCCCGTTTTATAAATCATGCGTGATTAGGTACCTTCACATGATAGTATGGTCCCTCGTATATTAACGAGGATTGTTATATAGCATCCTTGAATGCCCGTTAAGATGGTGCACTATGTTAGGACTCCATAGATGTGCATTGTTAGAGGATAGGAGGTCCGTACCTGAGGGCGGAGTTATAAGCTCTGCAGTCTGTTTGAGCGGAAGTATGAGGACGGTATCTCAATTTGAATGTGCATAGTGATGACCCATGTTACAGCCAGGGAGCGCTGTAAGTGCTCCTCACGATATGCATGGAGGCGTATCTGTAATGGTGATAATGAAACAGTGCCCGGCATGATTGTAAATGGCCGGTATGTGTCGCAGAGGGTGTCTGCGTTGTAAGCCAGTAATATTGTTGTTCTGGGACCTGTAGTCCCACAAGTATTTGTATAGTTAAAAGGGAGGCTTGTAGGTTTAGTCGGAGAGCTGGGCGGGACTGACTAACCAAACACCTCCCACCTATGAGGATGGTTACAGTACATAATGTGACCAGGTTTTGGGTCACATGTTCAGAGTGTATGGACCTGAATGGTCAGAGTGTGAAGTCCTGGATGGCCTGTGTGTTGGAATGTCCTGGAGTGGACTGGATTCCTGGAAGCACCTGGTGAGGCTATGGACTGATGGTCTATGTGTTAGAAGTGCCTGGGACTGGACTTCCTGAATAGCGCACAGAGAGGCCGTACCTGCAGAGCCTGTGATGGTTACTGTGTTGGGGAAGCTACAGTTCCGTCTGTGGGTCTGGACTATCTAAAGTGCCCTGGTCACAAGGACAGTGATCCCAGTTCTGCAGCTGACAGGAGTCAGTGTGTGGAGCTGGAGCTCCTGTAAGGTAACTTCAGATAAAGGGGTTACGGGCAGAGAAGTAGCTGCCTTTGGAGCAATCTGTTGTTGCTTGCTGTGTTCTGTGGACGTTAGTTAATGAACTGTTCGGCGAGTTAAAGTGCTATGGTCTTTGTGTAGGCCTGTGATGTGTAACATGACCTACGGTGTGGTTTAAGATGCCTAAATAAACCAAATAGACTGTTTTTGTGAGAAACCGTGCCTGAGTGCTTTAATCACGTTGCCAAGCAAGTGTCCCCCAACCCACTCAGTTAGCGCTATCTCACAGCATGCTCAGAAAATAATGCTTGCATTCCACTGTGGTCCATCGACCGGAAACCCATAATGGCTTGTGGTCCAAAGGCCGGAAATGACGCATCCTCGAACCGGAAGCGACACAGAGCAGCTCCACATATGATGGCAATTGATTCAGTGACATGGTCGCATACATCTTGAGGTACTCTCTTGATGAGTGGTGACTAGGGTTGAGCGAAACGGGTCGGCCATTTTCAGAAGTCGCCGACTTTTGGCAAAGTCGGGTTTCATGAAACCCGACCCGACCCCTGTGTGGGGTCGGCTGTTGTGAAATTGGATTTTGGGCTCCCCCGGTGGCCACTGGTGGAATTGAACTGGTGTGCATTATCCCCTCTGTTCACCTGTTTCCATCAGGATGTGGGAGTCGCTATTTAACCTTGCTCCTCTGTCACTTCCATGCCGGTCAACATTGTAATCAGAAGCCTTTCTGTGCATGTTCCTGCTGCTAGACAACTCCCAGCTAAGTTGGACTTTAGTCCTCGTTTGTTTTTGCATTTTGTTCCAGTTCACAGCTGTAGTTTCGTTTCTGTGTCTGGAAAGCTCTTGTGATCTGAAATTGCCACTCTGATGTTATGAGTTAATACTAGAGTCTTAAAGTAATTTCAGGATGGTATTTTGATAGGGTTTTCAGCTGACCATGAAAGTGCCCTTTCTGTCTTCCTGCTATCTAGTAAGCGGACCTCAATTTTGCTAAACTTATTTTCATACTACGTTTGTCATTTCATCTAAAATCACCGCCAATATATGTGGGGGCCTCTGTCTGCCTATCGGGGAAATTTCTCTAGAGGTGAGCCAGGACTATATTTTCCTCTGCCAGGATTAGTTAGTCCTCCGGCCGGCGCTGGGCGTCTAGGGATAAAAACGTAGGCAACGCTACCCGGCTACTGTTAGTTGTGCGGCAGGTTTAGTTCATGGTCAGTTTAGTTTCCATCCTTCCAAGAGCTAGTACTTATGTTTGTCTGGGCTATGTTCTCTTGCCATTGAGAACCATAACAGTTTGACCGGCCCAAAAAGGGTTAAATTTATTGACAGAGAAAGGAGAGAAAAGAGAAGTCTGCTGAAGATTTTTTTTTTTTTTTTTTTCCCTTCCCTTCAGTTCTGAGTGTGCTTGTAATTGAATCTCTTGCAAGTCTGCCTATATTGCAGCCTTTCTCTCTCTCTCTCTCCTTCTAATCCTGGAATGGCTCTGTGTTCACCTGTTTAAAATGGATATTCAGAGTTTAGCTGCAGGTTTGAATAATCTCACCACGAAAGTTCAAAATTTACAAGATTTTGTTGTTCATGTTCCTATATCTGAACCTAGAATTCCTTTGCCTGAATTTTTCTCGGGGAATAGATCTTGCTTTCAAAATTTCAAAAATAATTGCAAGTTGTTTTTGTCCCTGAAATCTCGCTCTGCTGGAGATCCTGCTCAGCAGGTCAGGATTGTGATTTCCTTGCTCCGGGGCGACCCTCAGGATTGGGCTTTTGCATTGGCTCCAGGGGATCCTGCGTTGCTCAATGTGGATGCGTTTTTTCTGGCCTTGGGGTTGCTTTATGAGGAACCTCAGTTAGAGCTTCAGGCGGAAAAGGCCTTGATGTCCCTATCTCAGGGGCAAGACGAAGCTGAAATATACTGCCAGAAATTCCGTAAATGGGCTGTGCTTACTCAGTGGAATGAGTGCGCCCTGGCGGCGAATTTCAGAGAGGGTCTCTCTGATGCCATTAAGGATGTTATGGTGGGGTTCCCTGTGCCTGCGGGTCTGAATGAGTCCATGACAATGGCTATCCAGATCGATAGGCGTCTGCGGGAGCGCAAACCTGTGCACCATTTGGCGGTGTCTACTGAGAAGACGCCAGAGAATATGCAATGTGATAGAATTCTGTCCAGAAGTGAACGGCAGAATTTAAGACGAAAAAATGGGTTGTGCTTCTATTGCGGTGATTCAACTCATGTTATATCAGCATGCTCTAAGCGTACTAAGAAGCTTGATAAGTCTGTTTCAATTGGCACTTTACAGTCTAAGTTTATTCTATCTGTGACCCTGATTTGTTCTTTATCATCTATTACCGCGGATGCCTATGTCGACTCTGGCGCCGCTTTGAGTCTTATGGATTGGTCCTTTGCCAAACGCTGTGGGTATGATTTAGAGCCTCTTGAAACTCCTATACCCCTGAAGGGGATTGACTCCACCCCATTGGCTAGTAATAAACCACAATACTGGACACAAGTAACTATGCGGATTAATCCGGATCATCAGGAGATTATTCGCTTTCTTGTGCTGTATAACCTACATGATGTGTTGGTGCTTGGATTGCCATGGCTGCAATCTCATAACCCAGTCCTTGACTGGAAAGCTATGTCTGTGTTAAGCTGGGGATGTAAGGGGACGCATGGGGACGTACCTGTGGTTTCCATTTCATCATCTATTCCCTCTGAGATTCCTGAATTCTTGACTGAATATCGTGACGTTTTTGAAGAACCTAAGCTTGGTTCATTACCTCCGCACCGGGAGTGCGATTGTGCCATAGATTTGATTCCGGGTAGTAAATACCCTAAGGGTCGTTTATTTAATCTGTCTGTGCCTGAACATGCTGCTATGCGAGAATATATAAAGGAGTCCTTGGAAAAGGGACATATTCGTCCTTCGTCATCTCCCTTAGGAGCCGGTTTTTTCTTTGTGGCTAAGAAAGATGGCTCTTTGAGACAGTGTATTGATTATCGGCTTTTGAATAAAATCACGGTTAAATATCAATATCCGTTGCCACTGCTGACTGATTTGTTTGCTCGCATAAAGGGGGCCAAGTGGTTCTCTAAGATAGATCTCCGTGGGGCGTATAATTTGGTGCGAATTAAGCAGGGGGATGAGTGGAAGACCGCATTTAATACGCCCGAGGGCCACTTTGAGTATTTGGTGATGCCTTTTGGTCTTTCAAATGCCCCTTCAGTCTTTCAGTCCTTTATGCATGACATTTTCCGTGATTATTTGGATAAATTTATGATTGTGTATCTGGATGATATTTTGATTTTTTCGGATGACTGGGACTCTCATGTCCAGCAGGTCAGGAGGGTTTTTCAGGTTTTGCGGTCTAATTCCTTGTGTGTGAAGGGTTCTAAGTGCGTTTTTGGGGTTCAAAAGATTTCCTTTTTGGGATATATTTTTTCCCCCTCTTCCATCGAGATGGATCCTGTCAAGGTTCAGGCTATTTGTGATTGGACGCAACCCTCTTCTCTTAAGAGTCTTCAGAAATTTTTGGGCTTTGCTAACTTTTATCGTCGATTTATTGCTGGTTTTTCTGATGTTGTTAAACCATTGACTGATTTGACTAAGAAGGGTGCTGATGTTGCTGATTGGTCCCCTGCTGCTGTGGAGGCCTTTCGGGAGCTTAAGCGCCGCTTTTCTTCCGCCCCTGTGTTGCGTCAGCCTGATGTTGCTCTTCCTTTTCAGGTTGAGGTCGACGCTTCTGAAATCGGAGCTGGGGCAGTTTTGTCGCAGAGAAGTTCCGATTGTTCCGTGATGAGACCTTGTGCCTTTTTCTCGCGTAAATTTTCGCCCGCCGAGCGGAATTATGATGTTGGGAATCGGGAGCTTTTGGCCATGAAGTGGGCTTTTGAGGAGTGGCGTCATTGGCTTGAGGGGGCTAGACATCAGGTGGTGGTATTGACTGACCACAAAAATCTAATTTATCTTGAGTCCGCCAGACGCCTGAATCCTAGACAGGCGCGCTGGTCGTTGTTTTTCTCTCGGTTTAATTTTGTGGTGTCCTACCTGCCGGGTTCTAAGAATGTTAAGGCGGATGCCCTTTCTAGGAGTTTTGAGCCTGACTCCCCTGGTAACTCTGAACCTACAGGTATCCTTAAGGATGGAGTGATATTGTCTGCCGTTTCTCCAGACCTGCGGCGGGCCTTGCAGGAGTTTCAGGCGGATAGACCTGATCGTTGCCCACCTGGTAGACTGTTTGTTCCTGATGATTGGACCAGTAAAGTAATTTCTGAGGTTCATTCTTCTGCGTTGACAGGTCATCCTGGAATCTTTGGTACCAGGGATTTGGTGGCAAGGTCCTTCTGGTGGCCTTCCCTGTCTCGAGATGTGCGAGGCTTTGTGCAGTCTTGTGACGTTTGTGCTCGGGCCAAGCCTTGTTGTTCTCGGGCTAGTGGATTGTTGTTGCCCTTGCCTATCCCGAAGAGGCCCTGGACGCACATCTCGATGGATTTTATTTCGGATCTTCCTGTTTCTCAGAAGATGTCTGTCATCTGGGTGGTGTGTGACCGTTTCTCTAAGATGGTCCATTTGGTTCCCCTGCCTAAGTTGCCTTCTTCTTCCGAGTTGGTTCCTCTGTTTTTTCAAAATGTGGTCCGTTTGCATGGTATTCCGGAGAATATCGTTTCTGACAGAGGAACCCAATTCGTGTCTAGATTTTGGCGAGCATTCTGTGCTAGGATGGGCATAGATTTGTCTTTCTCGTCTGCTTTCCATCCTCAGACAAATGGCCAGACCGAGCGGACGAATCAGACCTTGGAGACATATTTGAGGTGTTTTGTGTCTGCAGATCAGGATGATTGGGTTGCTTTTTTGCCTTTAGCGGAGTTTGCCCTCAATAATCGGGCCAGCTCTGCCACCTTGGTGTCTCCTTTTTTCTGTAATTCGGGGTTTCATCCTCGATTTTCTTCTGGTCAGGTGGAATCTTCGGATTGTCCTGGAGTGGATGCTGTGGTGGAGAGGTTGCATCAGATTTGGGGGCAGGTAGTGGACAATTTGAAGTTGTCCCAGGAGAAGACTCAGCTTTTTGCCAACCGCCGGCGTCGGGTTGGTCCTCGGCTTTGTGTTGGGGACTTGGTGTGGTTGTCTTCTCGTTTTGTCCCTATGAGGGTTTCTTCTCCTAAGTTTAAGCCTCGGTTCATCGGGCCGTACAAGATATTGGAGATTCTTAACCCTGTGTCCTTCCGTTTGGACCTCCCTGCATCTTTTTCTATTCATAATGTTTTTCATCGGTCGTTGTTGCGCAGGTATGAGGTACCGGTTGTGCCTTCCGTTGAGCCTCCTGCTCCGGTGTTGGTTGAGGGCGAGTTGGAGTACGTTGTGGAAAAAATCTTGGACTCCCGTGTTTCCAGACGGAAACTCCAGTATCTGGTCAAATGGAAGGGATACGGTCAGGAGGATAATTCTTGGGTGACTGCCTCTGATGTTCATGCCTCCGATCTGGTCCGTGCCTTTCATAGGGCTCATCCTGATCGCCCTGGTGGTTCTGGTGAGGGTTCGGTGCCCCCTCCTTGAGGGGGGGTACTGTTGTGAAATTGGATTTTGGGCTCCCCCGGTGGCCACTGGTGGAATTGAACTGGTGTGCATTATCCCCTCTGTTCACCTGTTTCCATCAGGATGTGGGAGTCGCTATTTAACCTTGCTCCTCTGTCACTTCCATGCCGGTCAACATTGTAATCAGAAGCCTTTCTGTGCATGTTCCTGCTGCTAGACAACTCCCAGCTAAGTTGGACTTTAGTCCTCGTTTGTTTTTGCATTTTGTTCCAGTTCACAGCTGTAGTTTCGTTTCTGTGTCTGGAAAGCTCTTGTGATCTGAAATTGCCACTCTGATGTTATGAGTTAATACTAGAGTCTTAAAGTAATTTCAGGATGGTATTTTGATAGGGTTTTCAGCTGACCATGAAAGTGCCCTTTCTGTCTTCCTGCTATCTAGTAAGCGGACCTCAATTTTGCTAAACTTATTTTCATACTACGTTTGTCATTTCATCTAAAATCACCGCCAATATATGTGGGGGCCTCTGTCTGCCTATCGGGGAAATTTCTCTAGAGGTGAGCCAGGACTATATTTTCCTCTGCCAGGATTAGTTAGTCCTCCGGCCGGCGCTGGGCGTCTAGGGATAAAAACGTAGGCAACGCTACCCGGCTACTGTTAGTTGTGCGGCAGGTTTAGTTCATGGTCAGTTTAGTTTCCATCCTTCCAAGAGCTAGTACTTATGTTTGTCTGGGCTATGTTCTCTTGCCATTGAGAACCATAACAGTCGGCCATGAGGTCGGCGATCTTCTGAATCTGGTATCGGAATTCCGATACCGAGTTCCGATATGTTTGCGATATCGTGAATCGGTATCGGAATCCATATTTAAGTGTAAAATAAAGAATCAAAATAAAAAATATTGATATACTCACCCTCGGACGCGCCCTGGTACTAACTGGCAGCCTTCCTTCCTAAGAATGAGCGCGTGAATGACCTGCGGTGACGTCACGGCTTGTGATTGGTCGCGTGAGCGGTCACATGGGCGGTCACGACCAATCACAAGCCGCGACGTCATCTAAGGCCCTTCACGCGCTCATTCTTAGGAAGGAAGGCTGCCGGAAAGAAGCAGGGCGGGTCCGAGGGTGAGTATATACCTACTAAAAATTACACAAACATACAATTGATTATAATTGAGGTTAAAGTGCCTGTGGATACAGTGAATAATACAATGTGTAAATACAAAAAAATGATTTATAAAATTGTAATTGACATTAGAATTAATACTAAAATATGTGTCCGCTTCTTTCTGTGATGAAGAAACATCCAAAATTCTTTCATGCCAAAAGAGACTGGCCACTGCAATACGACAAACGTAAGTTAAAATCATAATTAAAATAAACAATTATAAATAAAAACCACAACAAAACCTAAATATAAACAAATGAGCAACTCAGAGAAAAATGCGTGAACTCACTGCAGAAGATGTGATATGAATGGCAGTCATATCAAATAACCAGGTATGTAGTGATATAGTACAACTCTTTCCTGTGGGAACTGGATAAACTCTATCTTGTAACCAGCTGAAATGGTTCTTAGAATCCACTGATCCTGTGATATTGCCTGCCAGCCTTCAAGGAACCACTACCATGTTCTCCCCATTCCTGAACCTGAGTCGACTGGGGAACCTCTACCCATACCTCCATTCAGGAAGCTCCATCTGCTCGACTTCCCCTTTGGTCTATACTCTTGTGTTTGGAGGGGCGAGACCTACGAAAGGACTCAAACCTCTTGGATCATTCTTCTGGGAACCCCCTCTTGTTACCTGTGGCTTTCTCTAAAATCTCATCCAACATAGGCCCAAATACCTGTAACCCTGAGATAGGGGAAGGAGCAGAACTTATTTTTGGATTGATTATCACTGGACCATGTCTTTAACGATATAGAGCAATGGGCTGCAATAGAAAGGCATTATTCCTGGCGGGAAATCCAACCAGTTCTGTGGGAGCATCTGTCATAAACGTCGTTGACTAACTTAATTAATGTAAGCGACCCTAAAATAACCTCCCTAGATGTTTTATTTTTCAAATGATCTTCCAGGTCATTGTTCCTTAGATGCATGGACCTAGTGACTGAAATAATAGCTATATTGGGGCATCACGGTGTTTCAGTGGTTAGCACTGCAGCCTTACAGCGCTGGAGTCCTGGGTTCAAATCTCACCAAGGACAACATCTGCAAGGAGTTTGTATATTCTTCCCGTGTTTGTGTGGGTTTCCTACGGGCACTCCGGTTTCCTCCCACATTCCAAATACATACTGATAGGGAATTTAGATTGTGAGCCCCGTCAGGGACAGCGATGATATTGTGTTCAAACTGTAAAGAGCTGTGGAATATGTTAGCGCTATATAAAAATAAAGATTATTATCATATTTGACATTATAGCTTCTGAGGCCTCCCAAGCTCTCTTCAGCAGGCTGTCTTCATTTCTGTCCATAGGTTCTCTGAGACATGATGCATCCTCAAACGACATTGAAGTCTTCTTGGCAACAAGAACATCAATCTTCGGGATCTCTTACCAGGCCTTTACATCCTCGGATCCAGGATGGCACATCAATGCAAGATGTGGCAAGAAAGGTAGCTGTGTCTGTCACCACAGTGTCCAGTGCATGGAGCAGATTGTTACGGATCTGCAACACAGGGCTAAGGTAGAAGAGGGAAAACTGACCCTGCACTATGACTAGGCTGAAACCCTACGATGGAGTGGGCGACCCATTCCTTGCGAATAGACCCACCGACGATCCTAGGTTAATCTCAAGCGAAGACCTATAGATAAGGGGAAGGGGTTCCCTAAAAGAACTAAGGACTGGGTACAAAAACGGGTCACCTCCTAATAGAAAACAAAAAGAAGGCTTCAGAAACCAATAGAAAACAGAAACTAAGACTAGCAGAACCAGAGGTACCAGCACTGCACAAATAACACATACAGAAGACAAAGCAAAGCACCAAGCTAGAGCTCAAGCAGATAAACACTGTTGTCCAGCAAGGACTGCGAGGCAGGTGCTGGTTAATAAAGAGTGAAACAAACACCTGACCCAAGACAAACCCAGCATCAGAGGAAAAAGACCAGCAGCCAGAACTCCACAAGAAAATGGCAGATAGTCACAAACTAAACAAATTCTAACACAGATAACAGGAGACAGACTAGTCCAAAAGGAGATGTGGAGGGGGTCGTAGGAGGGCAACAACCCAGCAGCAGTATCGCTACCTCTTCCTTTGTGCCAGGAGATACAGGAGGAGCAGTGCCAGGGCCCTGCAATATGATCTCCAGCATTCTACTAACATCCACGTGTCTGCTCAAACTGTCAGAAACAGACTCCAAGAGAGTGGTTTAAAAGCCTGACGTCAACAAGTGAGTGTTGTGACATACAGCCCAACATTGTGCAGGACAATTGGCATTTGCCAGAGAACACAAAGATTGGCAGATTTAACATTGATGCAAGTTGCTCTTCACGGATGAGAGCAGGTTCACACTGAGGGCATGTGATAGAGTCTGGAGAGGCTGTGGAGAATATTTTGCTGCCTGAAACATTCCAGCTTGACCGGTTCAGCAGTGGGTTAGCAATGTAGTGGGGAGGCATTTCTTTGGAGGGCCACACAGCCCTCCATGTACTATCCAGACACATTGTGAGATTTTATGCGTGTGCAGTGGGCCCTGGGTTCCTTCTGATGCATGCCAATACTAGGCCGCATTTGGCTAAATTGTGTCAGCAGTACTTGCATGATAAAGACATTGATGCTCTGGCCTGGCCTGCCTGTTTCCCAGACCAGAATTCAATCAATCACATCTGGGACATCATGTATCGTTCCATCCATCAACGCCACGTTGCACCACAGACTGTCCTGGAGTTGACTGATGCGTTAATCCAGGTCTGGGAGGAGATCCTCAGAAGAACATCCACCTCATCAAGGGCATGCCCAGGCATTGTAGGGAGGTTATACAGGCACATGGAGGGGACACACACACACGCAAGCACACACACACACACACTACTGAGAATTATTTCCTTACCTTGAGGCATTTCCACTGAAGTTGGATCAGCCTGTAATTTGATTTTCCACTTTGATTTTAAGTATCATTCAAATCCAGACCTCCATGGGATATTAATATTGATTTACATGGTCATTTGTATGTTTTATTTTTCTCAACACATTCTACTATGTAATATATAAAGATTTGCAACTGGAATATTTCATACAGTGATATCCGTTAATCGTTGATCAATTGCGTAATTGACACACATGTAATAATTAGTTTTCCAGGTGATTCTAATTAAAGGAAAACTACATAAAAATGATGTTCCACATTATTAAGCAGGCCACAGGTTTTAAGTAACATGGGAAAGAAAAAGGATCTCTCTGCTGCCAAAAAGCTTCAAATAGTGCAATGCCTTGGTCAAGGGAAGAAAACATTAGATATTTCCCGAAAACTTAAGCATGATCATAGTACTGTTAAGAGATTTGTGTCTGAATCTGAGCACAGACGTGTTCGTGCTGATAAAGGCATAACGAGGAGGGTTTCTGCCAGGCAAGTTCATCGGATTAAGAGAGCAGCTGCTAAAAAGCCATTACAAGCCAGCAAACAGATATTTGAAGCTGCTGGTTCCTCTGGAGTCCCTCGAACCTCAAGGCGTAGGATCCTTCAAAGGCTTGCTGTTCTGCATAGACCTACTATTCAGCCACCACTAAACAGTGTTCACAAGCAAAAATGGTTGCAGTGTGCCCAGACATACATGAAGACTAATTTTCAAACTGTCTTGTTTACTGATGAGTGTCGAGCAACCCTGGATGGTCCAGATGGATGGGGTAGTGGATGGTTGGTGGATGGCCACCATGTCCCAACAAGGCTGCGATGTCAGCAAGGAGGTGGAGGAGTCATGTTTTGGGCCGGAATCATGAGGAATCAGCTGGTAGGGCCCTTAAAGGTTCCTGAAGGTGTGAAAATGACCTCTGCAAAGTATATAGAGTTTCTGACTGACAACTTTCTTCCACGGTATAAAAAGCAGAAATGTGCCTTAAGGAGCAAAACCATCTTCATGCATGACAATGCACCATCTCATGCTGCAATGAATACCTCTGAGTCATCGGCTGCTATGGGCATAAAAGGAGAAACTCATGGTGTGGCCACCATCTTCCCCTGACCTTAACCCTATAGATAACCTTTGGAGTATCATCAAGGAAAAGATCTATGAGGGTGGGAGGCCGTTCACATCAAAACAGCAGCTCTGGAGGCTATTCTGACTTCATATAAAGAAATACAAGCAGAAACTCTCCATAAACTCTCAAGTTCAATGGATTCAAGAATTGGGAAGATGATACCAAAGAAGGGTTCCTATGTTAACATGTAACTTGGCCTGTTTGAATGCTTTGGAGTTAAACAGCTTTTTTGTTCAGCGAATGTGACCTCCTAATGCTGCAAATTCAACAAATGAGCATTTTCAGTTCTTAAAACATATCAAATGTTTAGAAATGATACTGTTCCTAATAATTTGGAACAGTGCATTTTGAGTTTTTATTCATTTTGGAGATTATACTGTTATCATTGGGAGGTTTCTTCAATAAAATTCAATATAAACTGTAACGGGTGATGACTTTTATTTGACCGACTGTCATTTGCACCGACCATTTAGGAAAATCCGAGAAAAATATAATTTGCATAATAATTTGGAACATGGTGTATACAAAATGTCTACCAGCTCTACCACAACTCTATAGGTTCTAAGACAATATCTTAACATAAAAAACATAAAAAATATATACATACAAAACAGAAGGATATTAGTAATCAAAGCACACGTGTGAGTCTTTACAAGAGATTAGCCAACATCTATGACAGATGATCTGACATCATGTGTGGTTGTATGCTGCTGTACTCGATCAGGACAGTGTCCCTATTATATTTAACAGAGAAATACCAGTATACCTTTTTTATAGGCAGTTGTTGTGTTTATATACATTTAAAGTGTTCTGTATACATGGTGAAATATATTTTTTTATGCATATTGGTAATTGCGTACATTAACTATTCTTCATAATTTAGTGATCCAAATTGGCTCTTTATCTTACATGTAACTTTTCTTGTACAATTTGTCAATTAGAAACTATTAAAGAAAAAAATAAACCGGCTTTGCTCCTGTTTGATTTCTCTAAATTTTAAAAATGTATACTCCTCTGTAAAACGTTTTCCATATTCTCAACATTAAAATGGTTTCTCCCCGTGTAACTTCTCTCATGTTTAGCAAGACCTGCTTTAAAAATAAAACATTTCCCACTTTCTGAACATGACTATGGTTTCTCCCCTGTGTGAATTTTCGGATGTGCAGAAAGATTTGCTTTTTGGGTAAAGCATTTCCCACATTCTGAACATGGAAATGGTTTCTCACCTGTGTGAATTTTCTGATGTGCAGAAAGATTTGCCTTTTGTGTAAAGCATTTCCCACATTCTGAACATGAAAATGGCTTATCTCCTCTGTGAGTTGACTGATGTCTAACAAGTCTTGATTTAATGCTATAACATTTCTCACATTCTGAACATGAAAATGGCCTTGCCCCTGTATGGGTTCCCTCATGTCTAACAAGTTCTGCTTTAGAAGTAAAACATTTCAGACATTCTTGACATGTAAATGGCTTCTCCCCTGTGTGAATTCTCTGATGTGCAGTAAGATTAGATTTGTCATTAAAACCCTTCCCACATTCGGAACATGAAAATGGCTTCTCCCCGGTGTGAGTTCTCTGATGCTTAACAAGAGTCGATTTGTATGTAAAACATTTCCCACATTCTGGACATGAAAATGGCTTTACTCCTGTGTGAATTAACTGATGTGCCGCAAGATTTGGTTTCCGATTAAAACATTTCCCGCATTCAGAACATGAAAATGGTTTCTTCCCTGTGTGGCTTCTCTGATGATTAACAAGTCTTGATTTAGCACTATAACATTTCCCGCATTCTGTACATGAAAATGGCTTCTCCCCTGTATGATTTCTCTCATGTATAACAAGATCCGCTTTGTAGGTAAAACATTTCCCGCATTCTAAACATGAAAATGGTTTCTCCCCTGTGTGAGTTTTTTGATGTGGAGCATCTATTTTGTTATTATCTTGCTTAAAAGTCTTTGAGGAATCAGAAGGTTGGCCATGTTGAAAAAGATTAGATGATACATTTTTGCTGTGAAACTCTGGTGATATTTGTAAGGTATTGGCATGCTCTTCATACATTTCAGGTTTGATACCATGATTATCTTTAATATCTGAAAAAAATGGATGTCCACATGACCTCCTGGCACAGTCTTCTGCCAAGAAAATAAAAAAAATATATAAATATTAAAGATGAGCAAATTATTTGGAATTTTAATTTACTGGCATGACCAAATTTTGTTAAGAAATTTTCTACACGGCAAATTGAAAGCACTACAAAGCTATTGCCCTGAACAAGATATGTTGTAGGAAATTCTGGAGTCTCCCATGACTGCATCCAACCCCTTCCTAGCTCTAGCGCAAATGTAGTAATTAGTGATGAGCGAGTGTACTCATTGCTTGGGTTTTCCCGAGCACGCTCAGGTGACCTCCGAGTATTTATGACTGCTCGGAGATTTAGTTTTCATCGCGGCAGCTGAATGATTTACAGCTACTAGCCAGGCTGAGTACATGTGGGGTTTGCCTGGTTGCTAGGGAATCCCCTCATGTAATCAAGTAGGCTGTAAATTATTCAGCTGCTGCGATGAAAAGTAAATCTCAGAGCAGTCAAAAATACTCGGAGGTCACCCTAGCGTGCTCGGAAAAACCCGAGCAACGAGTACACTCGCTCATCACTAGTAGGAATATTAAAGTGACCTCAACAAATATAGCTATTTGGAAATGGATGGTAATTGTCTGTTTAACCACACTACGCTTCTGGACATATTTGAAAGTTAAAAAAAGTTGCAAAAATGATCCCTTTTGGGAGACAGATGCCTGCTGTGTCAGTGTTTATACACATTCTGAGTATGTTAAAAAGCCATGGCTTCTTCCATAAACAATGGTTGAAAAATAATCCCTTTTTGTGGAAGTATAAACAGCTTGAATGTTTGGAAGCTGAAGAAGCAATGCTTTGGGTTTTTTAACCATGAAAACATTGTTAATTACTCCTTTTTATGAAGTGATAACAGGTTGAGGTTTGTAAAGTGAATAATTAATGAGGCAGCACCAAGGCCAATGAAAAAGCAATAGCTCATGATAATTTTAGTCTTTTGACTAAAGATTTTTCTTGAGGGATGGGGGAGTCAATAGTTAAATGCTTGCTACTAGTGATGAGTGAGCGTGCGCAGATAAGGTGTAATCTAGGCATGTTTGTGTGCTAATAGTATTCGAGCACACCAAAGACACTCTATGTTTTAGCCGCCCCAGCTGGATGTCTAGCTGCAAGACACGCAGGAGTTGAAGAACAGTCAATCCCTGCATGTGTTGCGGCTGTTGAACAGCCGCAAGACATGCAGCTGCGGCGACTCGAACATAGAGTATCTTTGGTGTGCTCAAATACTATTAGCACAAGTGCGTGTCTTGATAACACCTTATTGGAGATGGAGATGATTGTGATCACCTGCTAAGAGCATGAGCTGACACATCTCCTTCCCTGCTTGTCAGACGCTGCTCTGATGCTCTGCAGTACAGAAGCATTGCACAGTATCAGATCCTATCCTGGGACAATGTAAAAAAAATAAATAAATAAAAGTTTTTTTAATAAGTGTAAAAATATATATATTTTTAAATCCCCAAATAAAGAACAAAAAAAAGAAAAATATTAATCCAATAAATACATCTATGTAAAAACAAACAAAAACAGTACACATATTTGGTATCATCGCGTCTGGAAAGACCCGCTGTATAAAACTGTCCTACTAGTTAACCCCTTCATTGAACACCATAAAATTAGAAAAATAAAAAACTAGGCAAAAAAAGTGCTTTAATCATGATACTGCCCAACAAAAAATGCAAGAAAGACAAATGTAAATAAAAATAAAAATGGTACCGCTGAAAACGTCATCTTGTCCCTCAAAAAACAAGCTGCCATACAGCTCCATCAGCGGAACAATAAAAAAGTGATAGCTCACAGAATAAAGAAATTAAAAATATTTTTTTCTATAAAAAATAAATGTGGTATCGCTGTAATCGTACTGACCCAAAGAATAAAGCTGCCTTATTAATTCTACCACACGAGCAACAAACAATTCCTGTATTGCTGGATTTTATTCATTCTACCTCCCAAAAATAGGAATAGAAAGCGATCAAAAAATGTCATGTGTCTGAAAATGGTACCAATTAAAACGTCAACTCATCCCGCAAAAAAACAAGCCATTACATGACTCTGTCAGACGAAATATGGAAAAATTATAGCTGTCTAAATATGGGGATGCAAAAACTAGTTTTGCAATAAAAAGTGTCTTTTAGTGTGTGACAGCAGCACAACAATACAGGGGGCTTCCACGTTACTGGAAGCACAAAGGCTCAAGAAAAGCGAAATTTCTCCTCGCCCTTCAAAAGAAATTCAGCAAATTCTTTGTTCCCAAATCCAAATGCCCCTCTTCCTTCTGAGACCCAGTGTGCCTAAACCACATTTAGCGCCCACATGTTTGGCATTTCTATAGTGATAAGTATTCAAATTGCCTCTTTTGAGAAAAAGAGGACTTAAACTCTATAGCGCCACCTGTTGGAAGTAGCAATCCTACAAGTCACAATCAACCCTTTAATGAGCCGTGCAATATGACTTACGATAAAAGCCAAATCAGTATCTCAATTCGCAGAATTCTATCAAAGTCACTTCAAATGTGATGTGGTCCCTAAAAATAATAGTTTTGTAAACTGTAAAACTGTAAAAATTATGTTTCCAAAATTTTATTAACTATTTTGTGAGATATGACTTTCTGATTTAAGGGCATAAATACTAAAAGTTTTAAAGTAGCAACATTTTAAAAATTTTTGCCAATTTTTTTATTTTTTTCACAAGTAAACATAAGTCATATCAAATAAATTTTACCCTTATCATGAAGTTCAATATGTCATGAGAAAAAGATCTCAGAATCAGTGGGATACGTTGAAGCGTTCCAGAGTTATGACCTCATAAAGTGACAGTGGTCACAATTGAAAAAAATTGGGCTGCTCAGGAAGGTGAAAACAGGCTTCACCTGTTAAAAAGGGGTTAAAAACATCAAAAAATTAAAATTGTGTTACAGAGGTCTAAGAGGTAACGTTTCTCCTTGCGGAAAGTCACCTACCGACTCTGGCATGCCCAGGCAAGGAGGCTTATTCGCCGTGCTATGCTCCTTTGGGAAATTTAATATGCAAATGTCACATTTCAACGTCCATTAAAGGGAATCTGTCACCTCATTTTGGCCCTATTAACTGTGGCCACCGCCATTAGGAGCTTATCTACAACATTCTGTAATGCATTCTGTAATGCTGTAGATAATCCCCCGATGTAACCTGAAAGATAAGAAAAACAAGTTCGATTATACTCACACAGGGGCGGTCCGATTCCAATGGGAGTCACAGTCCGGGTCCGGCGCCTCTTTATCTGCGTACTTTATCTGCCCTGTTGAGGGCAGAGCAAAGTACTGCAGTGCGCAGGTGTCGGGAAAGGTCAGAGAGGCCCAGCGCCTGCGCACTGCAGTACTTTACGCTGTTCTCAACAGGGCAAAACAGTACGCCTGCGAAGGAGCCGTGACAGGAAGCAAAGAAGAGGACGTCATTGCATGAAGATGGGATGCGCCGGACCTGCGGCGCCCATCGGACCCGAACCGGGACCGCCCCTGGATGAATATAATCTAACTTGTTTTTCTTATCTTTCAGGTAACATCGGAGGCCTATCTACAGCATTACAGAATGCTGCAAACAAGCCCCTGATGGCTGTGGCCGCAGTTTATAGGGCCAAAATGAGGTGACAGATTCCCTATAAAAGGGTTGAGAGAGACTAGTAGGATTGCTTCTTCCAACTTGAAGTGTTATAGAGTTCAAGTCCTCTTCCTCTCTGAAGAGGCAACTTGCATATTAAATTTCCAAGAGGAGCATTACATGGCAAATAGGCCTCCTTACCTTGGCATACCTGAGCCAGTATGTCACTCTCTGCAAGGAGAAATGTTACCTCTTAGACCTCTATAACACGATTTTACAATTTTGGTGTTTTTAATGTATATCTAATAAGGATGCATCATTTACACTGCGGTTTTGGTTTTCTGGTTTGTTATATTTTGGCCCCTTAGCTGACCAAAACTGTTACATCCGTTTAACTTTTGAAAATATTTAATGAAATAATAAAAACAGTATCAGTAATATCAACTAGATATGAGGACTAGGTATTGGAGATGCCAATATCTAGGCTTCTCACTGTATGCATATAAATGTGTCTTCCCTTCCCAGATATTTTTCTCGTTTTGAATGCAAATAACACAATTTAATAAGAAAATTGCCTCTTCAGAGAAGAAAAGGACTTGAACTCTGTAGTGCCCCCTGTTGAACGCAGCAATCCTACAAGTCACTATTGCCCCTTTAACGGGCCTTGAAATGTGAAATCTGCATATTAAATTTCCCAAAGGAGAAACATTACCTCTTAGGCTTCTTTTACACTTACCATGGTTTTTGCGTCCTGTTTTTTGTGGCCCCAATAGATTTCTATGGGGCCGCAATAATTCTACGGAGCACCGTACGCCGTATGGCCGTGAGGGCCGTATTTATGGCCGTGAAAAAATATCATGGCCCCCATTGATAATCAATGGGCCCGCAAAAACAATGGAAGCTTGTTTTTGCGGTGCACCGTGACTTCCGGTTTTGCGGAACGCCTTATTTTTTCCAATACTTTTTTCATAGTATTTGAAACCCGAAAAACGGCGATCGGCGGCAAGTTTTTTCCGGTCCCTTATTGCGGCAGACCGTGAAAATTGCGTCAATACGGCCCGCAAAAACGGGCCGCAAAAACCCGGTAAGTGTAAAAGACGCCTTAGACCTGAGTCCAGAGCCTCTAAGCTAGCCAAATCAGTTCTTATACTCTGTACTGACAAGGGGCAATACCCCAAAATGCTGTGCTTGCAAATTGAGATTCTGATTTGGCTGTTATCCTAAGGCACATTTCGAGGCCCGTTAAAGAGTGGATAGTGACTTGTAGGATTGCCGCTTCCAATCAGTGAATAAGCAAAATATAGAGCCTACAACTCACCTGGGTAGTTATCTGTAGGAATCTCCACTTTATACCAATCATCAGGCCTTAAATAGGTCTCTGTAGTATTAATATTGTCAAGACTTTCATCCTGAAACAAATATTGTAAAAACCACAGCATTATTTACAATTATTATGATGACCAAAAATACCGCAACAGCGGTAGTTATGGAACCAACCTGTTAATTTCTTATTCCAAACAGTAGTGCTCACAGCAAGAAAACTGTTAGAAGATCCAGAGAACATCTAAGGTCTATCATCAGAATTAATTATCCTGCCAGCTGCATGGCTCTTATTACACATATAATACTGGTAGATAAAACACATCATAGGGGAGATGTCATAACACTTTTTCTGCATCTACCTTATGATCCTGAGGAACATTAGGATCTTCTTGTTTACAGTCCTGTGGAAGAAGAGGACGGGGACATCTCTCTGGTGTCCTCTTACTGGATAGAACTGGAGGGAACACATACAGGGACTGAATTCATTCTTACATACAGATAATTATGTGTGTATTTAGTTCTGTCTGTTACCTGGTGATGTGAGGGGCTGAGGAACCTCCATCATGACGTCCTTGTACAGATCTCTGTGTCCTTCTAAATACTCCCACTCCTCCATGGAGAAATAGACGGTGACATCCTGACACCTTATGGGAACCTGACACATATAATGATACGATTATCACCGATTCATTGATAGCGTTACTGTATAATGTCCCAGCATTCCCAGCAGTGTCACCTCTCCAGTCAGCAGCTCAATCATCTTGTAGGTGAGTTTTAGGATGTTTTGGTCATTTATGTCCTCATGTATCAGGGGGTGAGGTTGAGGCCCTGTGATTGTGCTCATGGTTCTTCCCCTTCTCTCAAACACAGGGTCCTGACCGCGCTCACTAGAGGTCTTCTTCACTACTGTGTAATCCTGGTTATGGAGAGACACATTAATAAATCTCACTACAAACATTTCCAGAGTCTTCACCTCTCCAGATCTGTCCATCTGTTATTCCCATAGATAAGAATGATGTAATGTGACGTCATCGGAGACTCTCACCTCTCCAGTAAGCCGAAAGATGATCTCTAGCGTGAGGTGTAACATACTCTCTGCCATCTTGTCCCTATCCATCCTTGATGAGTCAATCGGAAAAATTCTCTTATATAGAAGATCCCCACTGAGAGGATCTGATTCTGTAGGAACCTGAATTGGGAGAAGATAAACCGATGTAACATGAAAGAATCCCATTAAATATTACAATTACTGGAGACATTATATCACTGTCCGATTTGGCTTAATAGAAAATTTTATTTTTTCTATATAGTGCCTGAAGGGACTAATTAATACAGTGAAAAGTTAATAAGTAAAAAAAAGCATGTCTCAAATGTTATGTGTCTCAGAAAATGCTGACACAAACCAAAGTTTTAGTTCTTGTTTTAAACAAGTTCCACAAGTGCTTAAGCCACTAAAATATCTAAGAAAGGATCACAATGCCAGGTAATTTTTACTGTAAGATGGCTACAAAATTGCAACTCAAAAAGAAATGCAAAAATAAAGTTTTTTTTACCAACTACGTTACTTCAATACGTTATATAGTTACATAGTTACATAGTTATTAAGGTTGAAGGAAGACTGTAAGTCCATCTAGTTCAACCCATAGCCTAACCTAACATGCCCTAACATGTTGATCCAGGGGAAGGCAAAAAAACCCCATGTGGCAAAGAGTAACTCCACCATGGGGAAAAAAATTCCTTCCCGACTCCACATACGGCAATCAGACTAGTTCCCTGGATCAACGCCTTATCAAGGAATCTAGTGTATATACCCTGTAACATTATACTTTTCCAGAAAGGTATCCAGTCCCCTCTTAAATTTAATTAATGAATCACTCATTACAACATCATACGGCAGAGAGTTCCATAGTCTCACTGCTCTTACAGTAAAGAATCCGCGTCTGTTATTATGCTTAAACCTTCTTTCCTCCAGACGTAGAGGATGCCCCCTTGTCCCTGTCTCAGGTCTATGATTAAAAAGATCATCAGAAAGGTCTTTGTACTGTCCCCTCATATATTTATACATTAACATAAGATCACCCCTTAGTCTTCGTTTTTCCAAACTAAATAGCCCCAAGTGTAATAACCTATCTTGGTATTGCAGACCCCTCAGTCCTCTAATAACCTTGGTCGCTCTTCTCTGCACCCGCTCCAGTTCAGCTATGTCTTTCTTATACACCGGAGACCAGAACTGTGCACAGTATTCTAAGTGTGGTCGAACTAGTGACTTGTATAGAGGTAAAATTATGTTCTCCTCATGAGCATCTATGCCTCTTTTAATACATCCCATTATTTTATTTGCCTTTGTAGCAGCTGCCTGACACTGGCCACTGAATATGAGTTTGTCATCCACCCATACACCCAGGTCTTTTTCATTGACGGTTTTGCCCAGAGTTTTAGAATTAAGCACATAGTTATACATCTTATTACTTCTACCCAAGTGCATGACCTTACATTTATCCCCATTAAAGCTCATTTGCCATTTATCAGCCCAAGCTTCTAGTTTACATAAATCATCCTGTAATATAAAATTGTCCTCCCCTGTATTGATTACCCTGCAGAGTTTAGTGTCATCTGCAAATATTGAAATTCTACTCTGAATGCCCCCTACAAGGTCATTAATAAATATGTTAAAAAGAAGAGGGCCCAATACTGACCCCTGTGGTACCCCACTGCTAACCGTGACCCAGTCCGAGTGTGCTCCATTAATAACCACCCTTTGTTTCCTATCCCTGAGCCAGCTCTCAACCCACTTACACATATTTTCCCCTATCCCCATTACTCTCATTTTATGTAACAACCTTTTGTGTGGCACCGTATCAAAAGCTTTGGAAAAGTCCATATATACTACGTCCACTGGGTTCCCTTGGTCCAGTCCGGAACTTACCTCTTCATAGAAGCTGATCAAATTAGTCTGACATGAACGGTCCCTAGTAAACCCGTGCTGATACTGGGTCATGAGGTTATTCCTCTTCAGATACTCCAGCATAGCATCCCTTAGAATGCCCTCCAGGATTTTACCCACAGTAGAGGTTAAACTTACTGGCCTATAATTACCGAGTTCAGTTTTTGCCCCTTTTTTGAATATTGGCACCACATTTGCTATACGCCAGTCCTGTGGTACAGACCCTGTTATTATGGAGTCTTTAAAGATTAAAAATAATGGTCTATCAATGACTATACTTAGTTCCTGCAGTACTCGGGGGTGTATCCCATCCGGGCCCGGAGATTTGTCAATTTTAGTTATTTTTAGACGCCGCTGTACTTCCTGCTGGGTTAAGCAGGTGACATTTAATGGGGAATTATTATCACTAGTCATATTGGCTGCCATGGGATTTTCTTTTGTAAATACTGATGAAAAAAAGTCATTTAGCATATTGGCTTTTTCCTCATCCTCATCCACCATTTCACCCAGACTATTTTTAAGGGGGCCAACACTGTCATTTTTTAGTTTCTTACTATTTATATAGTTAAAGAATATTTTGGGATTATTTTTACTCTCTCTGGCAATGAGTCTCTCTGTCTCAATCTTTGCTGCCTTGATTTGCTTTTTACAGAATGTATTTAATTTTCTGTATTTATTTAATGCCTCCTCACTACCTACTTCCTTTAATTCTCTAAATGCTTTCTTTTTGTCCCTTATTGCGCCCCTTACAGCTCTATTTAGCCATATTGGTTTCCTCCTATTTCTAGTATGTTTATTCCCATACGGTATATACTGTGCACAGGTCCTATCCAGGATGCTAATAAATGTCTCCCATTTTCTTTGTGTATTTTTGTGTCTCAGGATATCGTCCCAGTTAATTGCACCAAGATCCTCTCTCATCCGTTGGAAATTTGCCCTCCTGAAGTTTAGTGTCATTGTCACCCCCCTTCTACCCATCTTATTAAAGGTTACATGAAAACTTATTATTTTGTGATCACTATTCCCCAAGTGACCCCCAACCCTTATATTTGATATGCGGTCTGGCCTGTTGGTTAATATTAGGTCTAGCAGTGCCCCCCTCCTTGTTGGGTCCTGAACCAGTTGTGAAAGGTAATTGTCTCTCATAGTTGTCAAAAACCGATTACCTTTGCTGGAACTGCAGGTTTCTGTTCCCCAATCTATTTCAGGATAGTTGAAGTCCCCCATAATAATGACTTCTCCTTGAGTCGCAGCTTCATCTATTTGCTTTACGAGGATATTCTCCATTGCTTCCATTAGTTTTGGAGATTTATAACAAACCCCTATCAGTAATTTATTATTTTTTCCCCCTCCCCTTATCTCCACCCACAGAGACTCTACATTTTCATTAGATTCACCTATATTATCACGCAGGATGGGTTTTAAGGTCGATTTTACATACAGACACACCCCACCCCAATATGATAAAACTAAAGGAGTCATTCAAAATTACTATAAGGCTAGGGTCACGCGTTATGTGACCGCGTTTAACGGACTACGTTACACCGCGGCATAACGCGGTGTTAACATAGTCCGTTAACGCCGCCATAGCCTGTAATGGTGAACGCGTCGCTAGCGCCCGCCCACATTGGGCGTGCGCTAGCGATGTGGCGTCATTTGAGTGACGGACCTCGGACGCTGCTTGCAGCGTCCGCGGCGCACCCGAGGTCCGTTCCTCGCTAGTGCAGATCGGGGATCTGCGCTAGCGGGGACGCCGAACGCGGACCCTAGAGAAGCATTGCGTTAGCGCAATCCGCTAGCGCTATGCGCTTAACGGATTGCCCTAACGCAATGTGACCCTAGCCTAAGTCCTAACATCTCCCCCCTGCTTGACCACGCTAAACTTAAATTCACACAATGGAGCAAATTACCACTTTCAGTTACTGGAAGGATAAATCTAGTTAAAGTGATTCTACTCCCTAAATTTAACTATATATTTCAACAAAGTGGGGTATCCATACCCAAGTCCTCCTTTTCAACTCTTAGCTCACTAATCACTGGATTTATCTGGGGAAACTCTAGGCCTAAACTTAAACTGTCTACCCTACAAAGGCCCAAAAAGCAAGGCGGGGCGGCGCTACCAGACTTCTTTTTATACTACCTAGCGGGACAGCTTAGAGCAATTGCCTCGTGGATGTCAGATACTCCTCTGCCTAACTCAGAGAATCACTTGGCACAAGCGTCGGGGACTCACTGTTTATTGGGATTTCTGGAGACAGATAAACCAAACATTCCTAGGATGCTACCTCTCCTTAAGCTTGCCCGGCCCGCACAATCTGGAGACAAGCTAAAAGAGTAGCTGATTTCATTGAGGTTGTGGCAGAAATGCCACTCTGACACAACACATACTTCGCTTCTCTACAAGAACATCCATCCTCTGCTTTCTGGAGCTCCAGAAATGTAATGAAAGTAAAAGACTTGTATAATCAAAATATTATAATGACTTTTGAACAGATGCAGAGCAGACTCAGTATGCAGTCCAAAGAGGTCAATTCTTCAGGTACCTACAACTTAGGTCAGTGATCCAATCCCACATAGGTACAGGCACGCAGATATCTTCTCTCTCGCTGACTGGCATACTTAAATCGCAAGGACCACAGGGTCTTATCTTTGCTCTATACACCTATCTACTGTCAGCAAACATGGACTCTACTCCTTTGGTGGTTTAGGGAAAATGGCAGCTCTTGATTCCTAACATTCAGGAGGAGGACAGGGAGGAGATGCTGGAGTCCTCAATCAAGGTTTCCCCATCAGCTAACAACAAAATGACCCAATTATATATAATCCATCAAGCATATCTTACATCAGCTAAATTAGCAAAAATGGGTCGTTCTCAGACCTCGGAATGCCCGAGGTGTCATGAGCTGGAGGCTGACTTCATACACATGATGTGGAGGTGTCCAGTAATACATTAATTCTGGCAGGGGGTTACCACCTTCTTGTCATCCCTAATAGCAACACCAATTCCCCAGGATCCCTTGGTGTGCCTGTTTGGGGTTGTGGAAGAAGATAATTGGGACCATTATATTAAAATATTTCTCCGAGAGACTCTATTTTTGGCCAGTAAATTAATTGCTCTGAGATGGATAGGTAGGTCACACCCAACACTGAGATCCTGGGTAGAACTTGTCAATTCAGTGATTCCATATGAAAACACGGTCTATCAAAATAGAGGGTGCACTGGGAAATTCTATAAAATATGGAACTTCTGGAACTCAACACCCGTCACTATGTAACAAGTGCCTAAGAATTTTGACGTGGGGGGGAACCCAAACCACATTTTTTTTTTCCAGCAGAAATGTTAATTTTAGTTATTGCTATATAAATAGTTATGGGGTATTGGTCTCCAAGTTTGAGGTCGATGTTATATGCGATCCAGTAAATGTATACTGAGATAACAAGTTATAATGTGTTGTTAGATGTACAGTATGTGAAATATATAACCACAGTGTAACATTGCTGGACGGTTAATGACCAGACATGGGAATGAACACTACTAATTCATACATTGTTGCTTTTACTGTAATTTTGTAAACTGGTGTAATAACAAAGTGTACTCCTGTTTATGGACATGGGAAATGTGTTTGTTCCTAGGTATATTTTCAAAACATCAAGTAAAAGAAGAAATTACTTTAAGTCTTTATACAGATACATTAACGAAAAGCTAAAAAAAGTTATGGGTCTTGGAAAAAGAAGATTAATAAATAAAAATCAAACAAAAAAAAAAAAGAAAATTAGCTGAATTCTAACGGAAGCCTTCATAGGGAAGAAAGCTTCAAAAAACAAACAAAAAACTAGAACCGTAATGAACTAAAGACAGGAAGAAAGAAAGTCAGTCCTGTCAGGAAGATAAGGGGAGAGAAGAAAGGATTCACTATATTCGTCTGGCTGTGTGTCCTCCATTGCTTCTGAGGCAGACTGAGAGGGAAGCTCTTCCATTATATGTGAAGCAGAAGGAAAAAGAGAGTGAAAAAAAGGGCAGGGTTGTCATCTTTGAAGACCTCAAAGCCAGGATGTGTAAATAGAAGGACTACTTTTCACCTGATGGAAACTCGTACGTACTGTGATATGAGTCCTCTTACAGCAACTCAGTACAGACAGCAAGAAACAGCTATGACATAATCGTTAAGAAAAGCAGAACACTAGTGACGGGCGAGCACTGAAATGCTCGGGTGCTCGTTGCTCTGGTCGAGCAAATTGGAATGCTTGGGTGCTCGACCCGAGCAACGAGCCCAACAGGTGCAGACTGGGGCTGAAATTCAGTCCTGGCATTTGAAATTACACAGGCCCATGCTGTCCCCATCCCCAAGCACCAGATGGGATATATTACAAATATTACCATGGATGGAGGAAAGCAAGATTTACTACAAGATTAATATTTCCAATGATTCCTGTGGCCTGCTGGGGTAAGTGACTTTGTGCTCCGTCACAACTCTTGAGAACACTGATTCTTATAACAACGTAGCAGACAAGGTGATCCACGACCAGGCAGGCTCTTCTGGCATTTGCCAGATGGCCAGTCCGGCCCTGTTTATTGACATGTTCCCTGGTCATAGTATTGATAGTTGCTAACATGACATGGTGGAAATATGTTTCTCTATGTTTTCTTTATTATTGCACATTGCACTTCTTGATTGGGGGTATAATAAGGGATCCTTGATTATACAGTAAAATTCTTATCACATTATTGTCATATATATTGCTCTTTATACAGTATGTTGTCACTCATAATCATCACAGTACTGTATATGGGATGCTTTTACCTGTTTTCCATTCTCCTTTGTTAGCATAGGTCCTGAGAGGGATGAAATCAGAGGGTTTGTTCTGTTTCAGTGCATTTGGTTTGGGCATACTAGATATGGGGATGAGCTCTAACTGACAAGCCTGTGAGGGCTTTGGTTTGCGTACTCCGTCTCCAAAGTGACGTCCTGTGGTCTGCATATGTTCAAAACAGCTGACATGTTGCGGCTTTGATGTGGGCTCACCGCCGGAGCCCACATCAAAGCAGGGGATCTGACCTCGGACGTACTATCCCGTCCGAGGTCAGAAAGGGGTAAAATCCCTGGGCTCTATATCTAAATCCTCCACCCTTGTCACATGTCAAATCACATGGATGTCAATAATCTCTACACATCTATCACCCATGACAAAGGCCCCAGGGCAACAGACAGACTACTCAGCGAGGCAAACATAGACAACCAAACCAGGAAATTTTGTTCAGACCTGCTTGATTTGGTCTTAAAATAAAAATACTTTCTTTTCTAAGACACCTTTTATGTGCAGACCCAAGGCACATCAATGGGTTCAAACAGCACCACGTAGCAAGTTTTTTGACAATTGGATTTATGGGCTGGATACCCTACATGGGCACCTCATTCACTGAGGTACACCAAGAGACAGAGCCTCCTCCATTATAGTTGAGGTACACCAAGAGGGAGACACACACTCTGACCTTTCTGACCCCTGCGATTACTGTGTCAGACCGTTTCCTCCACAGTTATTCCAAGAGGTGGAGTTATAAGTCTGCTCAGTGTGAATGGGACATTGTGTGTGAGGAAACCGCTGAGATGTACCCGACCTCTGGTATCAGGGACTCCCTGCTGTACTCAGTCCTGCACTTGTTCTTTCTTTACAGCAGGGGGCGCAGTAACAGCCAATCCCTGTGCTCCTCTATTGTCATCCTGGTAACAGTCTAATGCTGCCTCTTCTACACACTGTTCCTCCCAATGCATGAGCCGTCGGAGAAGGGCCCTGAAATAGTCTCAGCACTGAAGGGGTTACTGCCACCCAGTAATGGGGAATCTCCAGCACCTACCTCTACCTGCAGAGCCACACACCACATATATGGCTGCTCTGTGCGCACAGGACCTGTGATGAGGTCACAGGAGGGGAGGAGTCAGGGTCACATGATCAGCGGCCTCAGTGTATGCAGGACTCTGCTGTGCTGGTTGTCATGTTGCTGGATGAGGGGAAGTTTATGTGTGGGGTCAGGAGGGGTTTACAGTGTGGATGTAGCAGAGCCGTGTGTGTACGGAGCAGAGCCGGCTGTGTATGGAGTGAAGCTGTGTGTGTACGAGGTGTGCGGAGTGGAGCCATGGGTATACGATGTGTACTAAGCAGAGATGTGTGTATGATACACGTGAATTTAAATCTCCTGGTCCAGATGAATTAAATCTTAGGGTACTGAAATAGCAGAGGAAATTGCAGAGCCACTAATCAGAACCTTTGAAAATCCTGGAGAACAGGAGAAGTCCCAGAAGATTGGAGAAGGGCAAATGTTGTCCCAATCTTTAAAAAGTGAGTATTGTAACAGGAAAGATCTTTGAACAAATTATTAAATAGCATGTATGTAAGTACTTAGAAAGAATACAGTAATAAACCAGCATCAGCATGGGTTTGTAGCAAACAAGTCAAGCCAAACGAATCTAATTTCCTTATGATGGAATCACTAACTTGGTGGATCAGTGAAATGTGGTAAATATAGTATATCTCAACTTCAGCAAAGTGTTTGATAAAGTATCTCATGCAATCATTATTGAAAAAATTATCAGGTATGGGATTGACAAGGCTATGGTTAAGTGGATTCATAACTGGCTCAGTGATCGTACTCAAAGAGTGGTAATAAATGGTTGCACATCCAATAGGAAGAGTGTTTCAAGTGGGGTACCACAAGGCTCTGTCCTGGACCCAGTGCTTTTTAACATTTTGATAAAGGATCTAGATAAGAGAACTGAAGGTAAACTAATCAAATTTGCAGACGATGTAAAACTAGGAAGGTTAGCTAACACTAGAGAAGATAGGAAGGATTCAAAAAGATCTAGAAACGCTTGAACAATGGGACACAGCTAATAGAATGGTATTTAACAGGGGGAAATGTAAAATTCTACATCTGGGCAACAAGAACAAAAATTACATCTACAGAATGCGAGGAATAGAATTAAACAACAGCATCTGTGAAAATAACTTGGGTATACTAATAGATCACAGACTGCACATGCATCAACAGTGTGATGTAGCAGCAAAAAAGGCAAAGTTCTAGGATGTATTAAGAGAAGCATAGAGTCTAGATCTACTCCTCCTTGGGCAGACCTCATCTGGAATATTGTGTCCAGTTCTGTCATTTAAAAAAAAGACATGAAAAACTGGAGCAAGTTCAGAGAACAGCTACCAGGATGGTGAGCGGACTGCAAACTACGAGGGTCGATTAAAGGAGCTTGGAATGTTTAGCATGCAAAAAAGAAGGCTAAGAAGAGACTTAGTAGCCGTCTACAAATAGATGAAGGTATGTCACAGAGATATCATTCTTTCTCTCATTTGCACATAGTAACACCTGAAGAAATGGAATGAAACTGAAAGAGAGACGATACAGATTAGATATTATAAAAAACCTTTTTGACAATGAGGGTGATAAATGAGTGGAACAGGTTAGACAGACATCTGTCTGAGATGGTTTAGTGAATCCTGCATTGAGCAGGGGGTTGTACACAATTACCCTGGAGGTTCCTTCCAACGCTAACATTCTATGATTCTATATGCTTCCCAAGATTCATAAGCCAGGTAACCAGACCCATAATCATCTCATGGGTGGGAACACTAACTGAAAAAATCTCAGGGTGGGTAGAAAATGTCCTTAAACTGCTGGTAAGGAAGACCTTTTAGAAAAAACGATCTACAATAGGTCCTCTCCCCAAGAGTAACATCTTAGCCACCATCTATGTGAAATCTCTATATTCTAACATCCCACATGAAGATGGACTATCCGCCTCCAAATGCTTCTTGAAGCCAATGGGATCCCTTCTGAGTCTGTAGTAAGACTCACCAGAATTATCCTCACGCATTAGTTTTTCTGTATAGGCGAGGAGCTATATTTGCAATGAATAGGAACTGGTATGGGCAGAAAAATGGTACCCCAATATGCCAATCTTTTCATGGCTAACCTGGAAAATTACTTTTTAGCATCCTGCTTCATTAAAACCTTGGCCTATTTCCATTACATCGATGACATCCTACTAATCTGGACTGAGACTGAACAAGAACTTCTAGAATTCCATGACAAATTTTAAACACCATAAACATGACATTGAACCATTCAAAAACAGAAATCATCTTAGTGGATACCACTATAAAAATTCAAAATGGTTCAATCCAGACATCGATGTATCTAAACCAATTGACCGTACCACATACCTCAGATGGAACCGCTTCCACCCGAAACACAATAAAAAGCCCATCGTCTTCAGCCAGATCCTTAGATATAATAGTATCTATTCCAGCCCAATGGACAGGAATGAACACTTAATCATCTTAAATATACATTTTTCAAATCAAAGCTACCACCAAACCTCCAGTGATGATCAGAACATTAGAGCCACAAGGATCCCTAGAAGTCAATTACTTTAATGCAGAGAAAAAGAGGAAAATAATCATGCGCCTCTGGTGATAACCTACAACTCACAGCTTGATGTACTCAGAAAATCTGCTAAAAAAACGACACCATATCTTACACAAGGATGACCGGCTAAAAACAATATTTAACCCCTTAGTGACGGAGCCAAATTTATGAAATCTGACCAGTGTCACTTTATGTGGTAATAACTCTGGAACGCTTCAACAAATCCCAGTGATTTTGAGAATGTTTTTTCGTGACACATTATACTTTACAATAATGGTAAATTTAGGTTGATATGTCTTGTGTTTATTTATAAAAAATATCAGAAATTTGAGAAAAATGTTAAAAAATTAGCAATTTTCAAACTTTGAATGATTATCCCTTTAATCATACCACAGCAAAACATTAATAAATAACATTTCCCTCATGTCTGCTTTATATCAGCACCATTTGTAAAATTTTATTTTATTTTGCTAGCATTTTAGGAGGTTTAAAAATGTAGCAGTAATTTTTCATTTTTTCAAGGAAATTTACAAAATTTATTTTTTTCGGGACCAATTCATGTTTGAAGTGCCTTTAGGGGTCCTATATATTGGGAAACCCCCACAAGTTATACCATTTTAAAAACAGCACGCCCTGACATATTGAAAACTGCAGTCAGGTAGTTTATTAACCCTTCAGGTGCTTTTCAGGAATTAATGCAAAGTTGCATGATAGAAATGAAAATGTGTATTTTAACCACCTAAATGCCTCTAACTTCTGAACAGATTACTACAGCCGTCAGACTTTAAGGCAGCTATTTGGTCGTGAATTACCATGGCAAACATCAGGACCATAAAATCATGATCTGAGGGCACCAATTGGGATAAAGAGGAAGCCCCCGCACTCTGTTAACCAATTATAATGATGTAGTCACTATTGACAGCAGCATCTAAGGGGTTAAATAGATATGGACGGTGCAAACACTAATCGTGGCTGATGCAGCAAGTTGTCAGCTATAGTGTATGGCGGACAGCTGCTGGATTGTCGCCTGTATGGGGAGGCTATTCTCTTATATCTCAGGTCAGTTAAAAGTCGTATTGGCGGTCATCCCTTGCTATGCTACACGCAACCTCCTAATTTAAGAAACATCATGATCCAAAGCTCAGTGCTCTTGGATACACCTAGCGGAACATATCCTTGCAATATGAAGAGCTGCAAATTCTGCACTTATGTAGAGACCAAAGACATAATATTCCAGTGACATTCACGTGTTCCTCTTCCAATGTGGTGTACTTAATTCTGTGCAATATATGTTCTAATGGGGGTCTCCATGTTGGAGAAACAGGACAGAAACGGAGAGCAAGGATGAGATCTATTTACCACACAATTACAGGCAAAAAAAAAAATTTACCTGTTGCCAAACAGGTAAAGTTGCCTAAAAAGACAACTTCAAATAGCAAAAATATCGAAGGGTATGAGAATACATATGTATTACAGTCTTTGATTTCCTCCACACAGGACTAAATTGGTCTGGAGGATTTTTGACTTACTACAAAATTCTAATGAATCTGCTCCAGAGACAGTGAGGGCACCATGCTTCTGATCTTACATGGATACTGGGACATAAAACGCTTCACACCACTAATCTAATTAAGGATTCACTCTCTAAGCTCAGTTTGTTTATTTAAAAGTCCATTTATTATGCCATGCCTCTGCTTTTTTTGTGCATATATTTGTGTTTCTTCAGTCACTTTATTACACCATGCCTTATTCATATGTCGTGTAATCCACATTACTAAAATGTGCTCTTTTATTGAAAATGCCATCCAATGTACATCTTGTTGCATTTATGCAATCCTGGAACAATCGTTGCAGTTGCTTACTGCTGTGCAAGATGTGTGTACATTGTAGATTTAGATGCCCAGGTACTGAATCTAAAGGTACCTTCACATTAAGCGACGCTGCAGCGATAGCGACAACGATGCCGATCGCTGCAGCGTCGCTGTTTGGTCGCTGGAGAGCTGTCACACAGACAGCTCTCCAGCGACCAACGATGCCGAGGTCCCCGGGTAACCAGGGTTAACATCGGGTTGCTAAGCGCAGGGCCGCGCTTAGTAACCCGATGTTTACCCTGGTTACCAGCGTAAAATGTAAAAAAACCAAACAGCACATACTCACATTCGCGTCCCCCGGCGTCCGCTTCCCTGCACTGTGTGAGCGCCGGCCCTAACAGCAGAGCGGTAACGTCACCGCTGTGCTGTACTTTCACTTTACGGCCGGCGCTCAGTCAGTGTGGGAAGCGGACGGCAGGGGACGCGAAGGTGAGTATGTGCTGTTTGTTTTTTTTACATTTTACGCTGGTAACCAGGGTAAACATCGGGTTACTAAGCGCGGCCCTGCGCTTAGTAACCCGATGTTTACCCTGGTTACCAGTGTAAAACATCGCTGGTATCGTTGCTTTTGGTGTCAAACACGACGATAAACGCCGGTCTGACGACCAAATAAAGTTCTGAACTTTCTTCAATGACCAGCGATATCACAGCAGGATCCTGATCGCTGCTGCCTGTCAAACTAAACGATATCGCTAGCCAGGACGCTGCAACGTCACGGATCGCTAGCGATATCGTTTAGTGTGAAGGTACCTTAAGTGAGCAGATTGCAACACTGATCCACTGACAACATTCAACACTGAGATCCACTGAACTCACTTCCCCTTTCTGACGTCAATGCGAGTGCCGTGGGAAAATTTCCCACATCGCTCGTTCCGTACTACTTCAACAGCTTCCTCCCTTCTTCGTCTTCATAAGGAGGGTCTTAGTATGCTGTTCGGCTCCACACCCTTTCCTTCAAGTTGTCCTGGAATGACAAGGCCTTGGTGGCCGCCTTCTGAGAGGGTCTGTCTGGGAGAATAAAGGACAAGCTGGCGGGACGGGATGTTCCTACGTCTCTGGATGACCTGGTATCCCTGGTGACCCAGATTGACCTCCGGTTTTAAGAGCGCTCTAAGGAGACTAAGCGAGAGACACCTTATTGTCAGGCATCCAGTTCCCAGAGGCCGGTTGTTTCCCAGGATTCTGCTTCTCCTCCGGAGGCTATGCAAGTTGATGGTGTGGACTTGGCTAAACAACACCAAAAGGAGCGCCGCTCGAAGGGGAGGTGTTTCTACTGTGGCAGTTCTAAGCATCAGATCCGCTCTTGTCCTGAGAGGCCAGGAAAGTCCAGAGCCTAGGGTTGGTATGAGGCTTCCCTAGGTGAGGATCATTCCTCTCCTTTTCTGCTAATGACCGTGTCTTTGTCCTTCGACACTGTCAGTTTTTCTGAGTCTGGCTACCTGGATTCCAGGTCCGCGTGGGAACTTCATTCAGCAAGCCGTGGTGGACTGTTACCGGATTCCTGTCCAGCGCCTTCAGAACCTGGTGTTGGTGACCTCTGTGGATGGCAGAGCCTTGACCGAGCCCGTTTGTTTCCAGACTGTGCCTGTGGAACTTTGGGTAGGTCTGATGCACTCAGAGAGCATCTGTTTTCATGTTTGCCTGGTTTGTCTCATCCCTTGCTCTTAGGTTTACCCTAGTTACGAGCACACAAGCCTGTGTTAAACTGGAAGACCGGTGAAGTCCTGCACTGGGGAAACTCTTGTTACAACCGACATCTGGCCATTGATCTGCTCCCAGGGATGTCTCCTCGGGGTTGAATCTATCCTCTATCCCTAGCCTGGCCATGTCAGAATACATTCAAGAGAATTTAGTTAGAGGATTCATTTGGAAGTCTTCTTCAGCGGGCATGGGTTTCTTTTTTGTCAAGAAGGATGGATGTCTACGGCCCTGTATCGACTATAGGGGTCTAAACCAGATCATGGTAAAAAAAAAAAAAAAAAGGGGAGAAGCCAGCGTTGCTTATGGTCAGAATGCAATAAATAAAGTGCACATGCACATATTGATTTCTAACTGTATTTCAAAATGAGACATTTAGCAAACAATTGATCAATTCTTTGAGCCACGCCATCAATATGTGCATGTGCACTTTATGCATTGCATTCTGACCATAAGCGTTGGCTTCTCCCCTTTTATATTGGTTTGTGGTTGACCACCACTGTTGCCGTGCATGCTGGGTTATGTACGCCATTTTTTCTGTCTTTTTTGTGATTGACCTAGGCTGCTGTACACACATACAGGAGCCCTGCCCTGCCCTAGGCTTTGTTTGATTGTGTACATGTGTCTAAAGGTACCGTCACACTCAGCGACGCTGCAGCGATATAGACAACGATCCGATCGCTGCAGCGTCGCTGTTTAGGTCGCTGTAGAGATGAAAACACAAGAACACAGGCAGAGATGATTACCTGTTCAAGGCCTCCAACAATTGCACTAACCAGGGTGCACCAGGCCCAAGTAGAGATAGCAAATACACAGGTGCAAATAATACTAATGCAGCCAACCTACAATCAGGAATTGGCCACTTGGAGCACCCGTGCAAAAAATAGTCTGTATGTGGCATGTTCACACAGGAATGCAAAATATATGGTGCAAAGCCTATTAATGACGCCATATGTATAGCGGGCTAACCATGATGCATCCTGTGTGAACAGAGGCCACAGTGTACAGAGCCATCTAGGGCCCAGTCGCACCCTGGAAAAATATACAGTGCACAAAAACATAACAATGTATGCACTGGTATCGCTGTAGAGATGTCAAACACAGCAGCTCCACAACGATGCAGGAGCGATCCTGTGACGTAGCGGTGACTCACTTATCGTTCTCACAGGTCGTTAGCTCCATGTTTAACATTGCTGACATCGTTGCTTTTGCTGTCAAACACGACGATACACGCCGATCTGATGACCAAATAAAGTTCTGGACTTTAAGCTCCGACCAGCGATATCACAGCGGGATCCAGATCGCTGGTGCGTGTCAAACACAACAAGATCACTATCCAGGACGCTGCAACGTCATTGATCGTTGTCGTTCTCGTTGTAAAGTTGTTTAGTGTGAAGGTACCTTTAGCCTGTCTCACCCTTCATCTGTGGTGCTGGTTAGGCAGTGTGGGGGTTGTATCTTAAATGTCTATGTTCAGACCTGGTAAACCTTTATCTGTGCTTGTCTTGCCTGGTGCCATGGGAGTGATTCAGAAAAGCTTTAGGTACAGTTTGCATTTAATGTGGTCTCACTTTTAATACATTTAGGAGGCCGTAATGGCACAGCGAATATAAAAAACGTAGAGTAGGACTGCCCCATTATGAGAATGCCATGACATGGCGGGGTGGCTCAAAGAATTGATCAATTGTTTGCTAAATGTCTCATTTTGAAATACAGTTAGAAATCAATATGTGCATGTGCACTTTATGCATTGTGTTCTTACTATAAGCAGCCCTGGCTTCTCCCCCTTTAAAAAAAAAAACAAATACCTGTTGCCTCTTATTTCGGAACTGTTTGACCTTCTCCGAGGAGCCAAGATCTTCACTAAGCTGGATCTCAGAGGGGCCTAAAACCTGATTCGCATACGCCAGGGGGACAAGTGGAAGATGGCCTTTAACACCTGAGATGGTCACTATGAGTACCAGGTAATGCCGTTTGGGCTCAGTAACGTGCCCGCGGTCTTTCAGGAGTTTGTTAATGATATTTTTAGGGTTCTCCTCTATTCTTGAGTAGTTGTCTACTTGGATGACATCTTGATCTACTCCCCAGACTTAGCCACTCACCGAAGGAGTGTCCACCTGGTCTTGCAGAGGCTCAGGGACAACAGACTGTATGCCAAGTTTGAGAAGTGTGTCTTCAAGCAACCCTCTCTGCTCTTTCTCAGCTATATTGTTTCGTCCACAGGTCTGAAGATGGATCCAGGAAAAGTAGCCTCTATACTCAAATGACCTCGCCCAACCAATACAACGGTTCCTGGGGTTCGCTAATTATTACTGTCAATTCATCCCACACTTCTCATCTCGAGTGACCCCCATCTCAGCTCTGACCCGAAAAGGTGGCAACTCCAAGGATTGGTCTCCTGAGGCTGAGGAGGCCTTTACTTCAATGAAAAAAAGCCTTCTCTTCTGCGCCAGTGCTCCATTGTCTGGTCGCGGATAAACAATTCTTCCTCGAAGTGGATGCTTCCTCCACAGGCGCTGTGGCGGTTCTCACTCAAAAGTCTTCCACCGGGTGTATGGTCTCTTTTGGCTTCTTCTAGAAGTTTTTTCCGCTTCCGAGAGAAACTATTCCATTGGAGATCGAGAATTGTTGGCAATCAAGTTGGTTCTGCATAAGTGGTGTCATCTCCTCGAGAGAGCAGTCCACTAAGTCTTCATATTCACCGACCATAAAAACCTAGCCTTCCTCCAGTCTGCACAGAGGCTGAATCCATGCCAGGCCAGGTGGTCCTTGTTCTTTGCTCGATTTGACTTCGTTCTTCACTTCCACCCTGCCAGCAAGAACGGCAAGGCCGATACACTCCCTAGGGCCTTTCTGCCTCCCGACTTGGAGGACGAGCCTCAACACATCATCGAGCCATCCAGGATGGTGTCAGTAGCCTCCATCAATCTGTCTCATTCCTCCCGGAAAGACTTTGGTATCCACGTCGGACAAGAGGCGAGTTGTTCAGTGTGGTCGCTCTTCCAAGTTGGCCAGTGATGCTGAGTAGAGGAAAACATTGCTACTCATTTCCCATTACTATTGGTGACCTACCATGGGAAAAGACATCTGGGGGGATGACTTGGCTTGCCCCTTCTGTGCCCAAAACAAGTCTGCAAAGCCGCTTTTCGAAGATGGCTCATTTAATTCCTGTGTCTGGTCTTCCGTCTGCTCTTGAACTGACCGACTACTTCATTTTGCATATTTTCTGCCTTCATGGGTTTCCTCTCCACATTGTGTCCATTTTACTTTGAAGTTTTGGAGGGCGATATGTAGTCTAATGAATGTGAAGCTGGATTTTCCTTCTGCTTATCATCCTCAATCTAATGGGCAGGTGGTAGGACTGTGAAATCTGAAATATTGGTTATTAATTCTTATTACACTCAATTCTGTACTGAGCACATTGCCTTGTGCAAAGCTGACATTACATGTGTTATTTCTGTACATTCAGCTCAAGGTAAATGTTAACACCATATAGAGAGAAAACGTGCTCTGTGGGACATATATAACACATGATCCACAGGAAGGGTGGATCTCTTCAGTCACTTGAAACTCTCCACACAGACTTCAGACGGAATGAACAGCTGGTATGTGAGTTAGCCACATGCTTCTTGAAGAACTTCTACCATACTTTTGACAGAGAAAGACGCAAATTACTATTCAGAATCTCAGGAAAGATGGGGAACAAACTTTGATCTGGACAAATGGACAATCTCTTTGAAACTATTTCACCTATATTATGTTTTGCTGCAATGATGCTTTTTGGTGGACAATCCAATAAACCACTACATTTTTTATAAGAAATATAATGACATTTTCTTTAGAGTATCGTATCTATTAAAGAGTCCTGAATAAAGACAATATGGGTCAGACGGTTGTGGTGTCTTTAGACGCCGCTAAGGCGTTTGATAGTGTGGAATGGCGGTATTTGTGGTCAGTTATGAAGGCTATGGGTTTTGGCAAAATATTTATAAGTTGGGGGTAATTGTTATATGCATCTCCAAGAGCCAGCATATGGGTAAATGGGCTCTTGTCAGGGGATTTCCTTTTATATAGGGGAACGCGGCAAGGGTGGCACTTGTCGCCTCTCTTGTTTGCAATTGCTGTTGAGCCCTAGGCAGCGGCGATACGAAGGGATAGAGACATAAAGGGATTTAGATACGGAAACTATGAAGAAAATATTGCCCTGTACATGGACGATGTGTTATTGTTCCTGGAAGAGGCGCAGGAGTCTCTGGGGGCCGTTATGAACAGCATTACAAAATTTGGGGCTCTTTCCGGATTATCTACTAATTCGGATAAGTTTGTGTTGTTGCCCATGGAAGTGGCGGATCCTCTGACACTAGACCCTGGGGTTCCCTTAAGGGTGGTATGTGAGTTTAAATATCTGGGCATTGTGGTTTCGGACAAAATAGAGGACTATGTGCAGCTCAACCTGACTCCTTTGCTTGGAAAATTCCAGCAGAAGATTGGGGCCTGGAAGAAGCTATTTCTGTTGGTTGCAGGAAGAGTAAATTTGATCAAAATGATACTTATGCCTCAGCTTCGCTACATATTGCATAATGCTCCAGTGTGGCTGCCTCAGAATAAATTTTATAGGATCAATACTCTATTTAGGGACTTAATTTGGAAGTGTGGACGGGCATGCATCAAATTGGAACATCTGCAATGGTCGAAGGATAAGGGTGGTCTGGTGGTCCCCAATCCATGGATTTACTATATGGCATCTCAATGCCAGCACATGGTAGGTTGGGGAAAACCGGAACCGAGTTCTTCAGCTGGGATAATCATTGAACACGCCGTAGGGAAAGGCCCATTGTTAGCCAGTCTGGAAGCAGGCAGATTCAGAATTAACCCCCCAAAATTCCCAACAATAGCTATGATGAGGAAAGTCTGGCAGAAAATTAAGCAATGGAGGGGAGTAACGGAATTTACGAGATATACGCCAATTTGGTTTTATCCTAGATTGGCAGAGCTTATGAGATTGCGGGGGTTCGGTCAGTGGAGGCGCATTGGCATTTGGTTCATGTCTCAGTTGCTTGATGGGGATGTTATTAAAACATTCGAGACACTTAGGACCGAGTTTCCTTTGTCTTAGAAGATGTTCTTGCAATTTTTGCAGTTGAGACATGCCCTAAATTGTCAAAAGGAGGGGTCGCGCGTGATTCTGCAGTCCAATAGCTTGTTGAATCTTATTGGGCCTCAGAGGACTATTTTTTGCATGCTGAGCTGGCGTTTTTAATGATTCCAAATTGATGCAGATACGTTCTTTTGATCGTCCATTATTGCATTTTAATGCAATGTCGCAGCGACCAAAAAAACGTAATTCTGGAGTTTCGATTTTTTTTTCTCGTTACGCCGTTTAGCGATCAGGTTAATGCTTTTTTCTATTGATAGATCGGGCAATTCTGAACGTGGCGATACCAAATATGTGTAGATTTGATTTTTTTTAAATTTATTTATTTTGATTGGGGCGAAAGGGGAGTGATTTAAACTTTTATATTAATTTTATTTTTTTCACATTTTTTTTAACTTTTTTTTTACCTTTTGCCATGCTTCAATAGCCTCCATGGGAGGCTAGAAGCAGGCACAGCACGATCACCTCTGCTACATAGCAGCGATCTGCTGTTCGCTGCTATGTAGTAGAATTGCAGGTGTGCTGGGAGCGCTGACCACAAGGTGGCGCTCACAGCTACCGGCGATCAGTAACCATAGAGGTCTCAAGGACCTCTATGGTTACTGTCCTGACACATCGCCGACCCCCGATCATGTGATGGGGGTCGGCGATGACGTCATTTCCGGCCGCCCGGCCGGATGCGGTAGTTAAATGCCGCTGTCTGCGTTTGACAGCGGCATTTAACTAGTTAATAGCGGCAGGTGAATCGCGATTTCACCCGCCGCTATTGCGGGCACAAGTCAGCTGTTCAAAACAGCTGACATGTCCCGGCTTCGATGCGGGCTCACCGCGGAGCCCTCAAAGCAGGGGAGCTGACATCGGACGTACTATACCGTCCGATGTCAGTAAGGGGTTAAACATTTTGGCGAGCCACCCAAATCTGATTTTTGTGCTTTTATGTGGATTTCCTTCTACTTGCACAAGGGGGAAGAGAGAAGAGCTTTGCTAAATGTCAGCTGTGCAAGTTTTCAGGAATTCCACTACGATACTTCAAGTCACAAGGATCGGACAGGAATCTACGAGTGAGGACTAAGAGGTGCCAGATGGATTGACAAGTACCAGAAGTACTACAAGTACCAGAAGTACTAAAAGTGCCCGACGTACTGAAGATAGATGTGCTGATGACCAGAGCCCAGTGTTGTCCAACAAAGGAACTACAAGCTGAGATATTTCAAGATAAGAAAAGTGGATGCTATTACTTCTTTTTCTAAGCAAAGTAGACTGAGATTTAGGTCTATAGACGAGTCTAACTTAGAAGCTTTATGGCTCAGCTTATATGTAGAATGTGAGATGAAAAATCTAAAGATTGATAATAAGATGTCTTTTAATAGAGAAAAAGAGAAACTGAAAAATATTTTACAGTTGGTCGACGTATTTCACAAGTTTGTGTCAGAGAAATCCAAAAATGACTGTGCAAAAATAGTGTCAAAGGAAAGTAGCGATGTTCCTGAGATTGACTGTAATGTGGAGATTGAACAAGATGTGAGACACGTGTCTGTAATGGCCACTCAAGGTGACCTGTTGTCTGATGATGTAAAAAAAGATGGAGGAAATGTGGGAGGAGACATGAGAACTGACGTAGATGACGTACAAGGGACAGATGCAAAAAGGCCACTAAAAATAGAAGACTACTCAGAGGCCCAACTCCAAATTAAAGTTAGGAAAAATTTGTTAAATTATGCAAAATCATTCCTGCATATGATAACAAAATCCATGTTTGTAGAAATTCAGAGATATTTGAGAGCTATGCTGATAAGTTTGATTTAACTAATGAGGAGAAAAATCAGTTGTTTAAAATGTGGCTTCCTGTAACTTTTCCTAGAAGTTTAACATTAAAAATGCAGTGTGATAACAAGTCACATGAAGGACTAAACGACAGACAGATTAAAAAACTAATTTTCTGTGGATTAAATGAAAATGATCTAGATATTGATATTCTTCAAAAATTAAGGATTGGTCGGAAAGAATGTACTGTACCTTTACATTCATGTCCATATTTGAACAGTTGTACAAAACTCTCATTAAAAATGTCAAAACACAATCAATGATAAAACATTTTGGAAACAAATTTGGATTCCTAAAATCTGTATCTCGTGTTATTGCATCACAAAAAGATTCTTTATTTGAATGTGTGCAATCCCTTGACTTTGCTAGAAAACATAAGAATCGTGAAAGGAAAATAAATCGTACAAAGTTTGTAAAATCAGACAGAGTAAAATCTTATAAGAAGCCAGAATCAAAATCTCCTAAACTAAATTATCCCCATAATCAAATCTATGAAGTACGAAGAAAATTACATATTTTTTATAAACACTATCAAATGATCCAAGAGTCCACAGAAAAAGTTGCGCAGAGAGTTAAAAATTCAAGGTTCGGACCTCTCTGTAAAGAGACAAATGGCGGAAATTGATAGACAGAAACAGGTGACTTCTGACAGCGACATCATAGGGGGTAAACTTAAGACTCCATTATCGGAGTACTTGAAAGAATCTATAAGTTTAAAAATGGCAATGTTAAATAGAGCTTTTCAGGACATTATCGACAGAAAAATAAGATTTGGTTTAGGAATTGGTTTAAAATTTAATTATATGTTGTGAAAAAGTGTTATACGATGTATTATTTAGTTATTTGTAATTATTTTAAACAGTATAATTCCGTAGCTGCATAGTTTTTGTAGATTTATATATATATATATATATATACTGTATATATTCACACAGTATACAGTAAATAGTATACTTGTATAAGTAGAGATTGTATAACTGTATTTTTATATGTATAGTGAAATAATTAAAATTTACTCCAGTAATAATACTTAGAATTATATAAAATACATACATTCAATAAATACATATGTATGAGATATTTAAATGGTTTTGTTTCTGGATGAATATGATATTTAACTTTATATTTTATTTATCCATAGAATTTTCATTTCAAAGCAGGATTTGATCAAAAACCTCTTACATGGATTTGTGCCTTTATTTACATAGGAAGTTGTAATAACTGCATGATTTTATATATTTAACACTTAAAAGAAGTAATATATAACTAGCTGAATCTAAATTTAATTTTTTGTGGTGTTAATATTCTCTACCATTTTGCACAGTTATTTCTTTGCATGGTAATATATCTTTAGTGCATGGCATGACAGTCATAGCATGTGACATCTGAACTTTGGAATAATAATAAGGATATCATACCCCTATTTTCAGTTGTGTAGCTCAGTGAAAATAATTTCTGAAAGATTTCAACTTTTAGAAGTCAAAGAAATTCTTTAAGCCTAAGTTTCAGGGTTCGGAGACAATTGCAAACCCTATACCTCATACTCATGCCCATGAGTCCTTCTATCTATAGACTGGTTTACAAAGTTTTATGTTATGTGTATTTGGGGAATATTAAAAAAAAATTTAAGATATAATTTGTATTGATAATTAGGATACAATAACTTGGGTTACTTCACATGTATTCATACCTTTGTACAGTTGTGGCCAAAAGTATTGACACCCCTGCAATTCTGTCAGATAATACTCAGTTTCTTCCTGAAAATGATTGCAAACACAAATTCTTTGGTATTATTATCTTCATTTCATTTGTCTTAAATGAAAAAACACAAAAATAATTGTCCTAAAGCCAAATTGGATATAATTCCACACCAAACATAAAAAAGGGGGTGGACAAAAGTATTGGCACTGTTCGAAAAATCATGTGATGCTTCTCTAGTTTGTGTAATTAACAGCACCTGTAACTTACCTGTGGCACCTAACTGGTGTTGGCAATAACTAAATCACAATTGCAGCCAGTTGACATGGATTAAAGTTGACTCAACCTCTGTCCTGTGTCCTTGTGTGTACCACATTGAGCATGGAGAAAAGAAAGAAGACCAAAGAACTGTCTGAGGACTTGAGAAATCAAATTGTGAGGAAGCATGAGCAATCTCAACGCTATAAGTCCATCTCCAAAGACCTGAATGTTCCTGTGTCTACCGTGCGCAGTGTCATCAAGAAGTTTAAAGCCCATGGCACTGTGGCTAACCTCCCTAGATGTGGACGGAAAAATTGACAAGAGATTTCAACGCAAGATTGTGCGGATGTTGGATAAAGAACCTCGACTAACATCCAAACAAGTTCCAGCTGCCCTGCAGTCCAAGGGTACAACAGTGTCAACCCGTACTATCCGTCAGCGTCTGAATGAAAAGGGACTGTATGGTAGGAGACCCAGGAAGACCCCACTTCTCACCCCGAGACATAAAAAAGCCAGGCTGGAGTTTGCCAAAACTTACCTGAAAAAGCTTAATACATTTTGGAAGAATGTTCTCTGGTCAGATGAGACAAAAGTAGAGCTTTTTGGGCAAAGGCATCAACATAGAGTTTACAGGAGAAAAAAGAGGCATTCAAAGAAAAGAACACGGTCCCTACAGTCAAACATGGCGGAGGTTCCCTGATGTTTTGGGGTTGCTTTGCTGCCTCTGGCACTGGACTGCTTGACCGTGTGCATGGCATTATGAAGTCTGAAGACTAACAACAAATTTTGCAGCATAATGTAGGGCCCAGTGTGAGAAAGCTGGGTCTCCCTCAGAGGTCATGGGTCTTCCAGCAGGACAAAGACCAAAAACACACTTCAAACAGCACTAGAAAATGGTTTGAGAGAAAGCACTGGAGACTTCTAAGGTGGCCAGCAATGAGTCCAGACCTGAATCCCATAGAACACCTGTGGAGAGATCTTAAAATTGCAGTTTGGAGAAGGCACCCTTCAAATATCAGGGACCTGGAGCAGTGTGCCAAAGAAGAATGGTCTAAAATTCCAGCAGAGCATTGTAAGAAACTCATTGATGGTTACCAGAAGCGGTTGGTCGCAGTTATTTTGGCTAAAGGTTGTGTAACCAAGTATTAGGCTGAGGGTGCCAATACTTTTGTCTGGCCCATTTTTGGAGTTTTGTGTGAAATGATCAATGTTTTGCTTTTTGCTTCATTCTCTTTTGTGTTTTTTCATTTAAGACAAATTAAATGAAGATAATAATACAAAAGAATTTGTGATTGCAATCATTTTCAGGAAGAAACTGAGTATTATCTGACAGAATTGCAGGGGTGTCAATACTTTTGGCCACAACTGTATGTGGAATATGTGTTGTGAACCTACAATTGTCACTGTGTGAGTGATAGGAGACAGATGAGCGTATGAGCAGCTGCTAAGAGAGAATATAATGTAAGACTAACGTGGTATGTGTGATGTATGACAGAGGCCCCATGGTATGCTAGAAGAAAAAAAATAAATATGTTTTTATGGGAAATAATGCAAATAAGTTAAATTATTAGAGTATTAAAAAACATAATGAAATATGATCTACATAACATATATTTCTATATTTCTTTAGTAATTATTTTTTCTTGATTTAGTTAATCGTGGATAAGTAACCACTCATCAAAATGGTTTATAAAGAAAATCTACATTTAGAATCATTTTTTTCCAAATGATAATTTTATGATATTCACTGTTATTTTTAATGGTTACATAGATGGGTACACATCTTCAGACAAATATATGACATAAAGCTGATATGACAGTTATAAAATAATTATATTTAATTTTGGTTTTGATAAATGAATTATTTCATAAAGTAATATTTTTTGGTATTAAGGGGGAAATATGTTTTTGATCCTGATTACATTATTACATTTGATGAATACCTTTTCTTTATACATTTTAATAAAGAAGAAATATAAGTAAGGTACAATGGTATAGCTATTGGGTATAATAAAAATAAGGTTTTAAAAAAAGTCATTTCTTTACACTAATAAAGGGTATTACATGCAATATTGCATAATTTAAATATTTTGGTAATCCAAGCTTATGACAAATATGAAATCAATCAGATAATGGAAATATTAAGGGTCTGTGATACTGAGAACATAACTACTCTGCATTTGTCATCAACATATAAAGGCCTTATTTTTATTTTTCATTTTCAATTTTTATTCTTTATTTTTAGTTTTATTTCTTAATTTTTATTTTTTTCTCTCAATTAAGAAAAAACATCAATATTTAATAAAGTAATGTCTAGTACAAGAATATTGCTCTATTAAATATAGCGATGATATGGTTCCATTATAAGGGAAAAGTGTTTCAATTCTGAGTTAAATACAACAATTCTTTCATTCATTCAGTCACTCATATATATTCTTATTTTGGTTCATGGCTATACATTCTTACATATTACTGGTCTAATAAATATATTCTATTAATAATGTTTGAGCAATAAAGATGGAAACAGTTGTTACATAAAAAACACACTGACACCTATGGGTTGAAAAGGTAATTACACCTATAACATAAAAATGTTCTATCACATGATGAATATGGTTAGCAATGCATTATCATTTATTATTGTTTTATTATTCCAAACATGAAGTCCATATTAATATTCTGATAATAGTTATGTGGATATTATTCATTGCTATGGTACGCTGTGATATTATAGGTCAGGAAAATTACCAGATTTGGTATAGAATTAGGGAATGAAGACTTCAAGCAAGATACTGGAATTACAATAATAAAGACTTTTCATATTTCTAAATTCAAGTGATTCTTAAAAGTTGCAAGAAGAAAAATCATTATCCAGAAACCCAAAAGGTAACAATGATATTTTATTTCTAAGTAATAATAGACTGTGTCAAATACAATTCATTTCACCACTGACAACCACGACTGCAGTATCCACCACTTACAACCATGTGATTGTAGTATCTAAACTGACAACCACGATTGCAGAGGACGATGAGCCTATGATGCTAAGATGAACCGTGTTATCACATTTTTATCAAGTTCCACTGGTTTCCTATCACCTATAAAGCATCAATTAAAGATGGTGAGCAATATGGTAATTGTCAGGAAGCTACAACCCAGACATGTGTCCTGTGCATTAAGGACAAAGGACTGGTTATGGTGCTATGTTTAGAAAGGAAGAGTCAGTTTGCTTTGCTGAACAAAAACATCACACCTGTTCCAAGACCAGTGCAGATGACATAGAGGATTCCAGAAATATCCAAAGCGAGCCAATGTAAGTCCAGGTCTCTAAAGATGACACTGCACAACTATTAGAGCTACATTTCATCTATGTACTTTGTTTTCTTATCAACATTTGAATTTATGGACTTTGATTGACACATGATACATGGTCTCTACAATATCTACATGCTATCATTTATTTTGAAGGAATTATCATCTAAAGACTGTGTTTTAAATTAACCAAGAAGAATACGCAAGATAAAAAAATGAAGACCAGATGACATCAGGTGATGATTTTTGGACCTGTGTTGCTTCAATTTAGATTTAGGGAAGTATATTGATACATTTTATATGAATATTAGTCATGGCTTACCATAACATGAATCACATCATTATGATAATGAGTGTTATGATCTGGTGGCCTAGGAGTAGCATTGGACGTACTCTGGAGAAGGTGGTATCTGTACTGACCGCGGACCCTGAACTTAACACCGCAACTAGAAGTAGCCGTGGGATGTACCTACTGATCCTAGACACCTCGACACAGCCGGAGGACTAATTAACCCTATAGATAGAAAAGGGAAAACTATCTCGCCTCAGAGAAAATTCCCAAAGGATAGGCAGCCCCCCACAAATATTGACTGTGAGAGGAGAGGAAAAAACATACACAGGCTGAAAACAGGATTTAGCAAAGGAGGCCAATCTAGCTAAATAGGAAAGATAGGACAGAGAACTATGCGGTCAGTATTAAAATACTAGGAAATATCCACCACAGAAAATACAAAAAACACCACATCTAACTAAAGACATGGAGGGTATATCTGCCTCTCCAGAGATTTCAGCTTGACTGCATAAATCCTTACACAGCATAAGCTGGACAAGAAAAAACATGAAATGCACTGAACAATGAGGCCCACAAAATGTGGGCTGCAAAACAAGCAGAACTTATCTTGGTGAAAAGACCAGGAAGCAGGAGAAACCATGAAGGGATGTGAATCCTCCAGAAACAATGGACAACTGGCACTGACTAAAGGGTGAAGCCAGAATAAATAGCCCAGTCCAGAGTGGACACACCTGATAACTGCTGTGAAGGACAGACAGCAGCGCTACCACTTATAACCACCGGAGGGAGCCCAAGAACAGAATTCACAACAAATGAGTGCGTATAACAATGATTTGATATTAATATTATGGACATTAAATTATTTAGCAAAAGAAGAAGAAAAGAAGAAAGAAGATCTTGCTATCCTAAAGATTAACTTATCTACTTTGAGGGTTCCAATTAATGTCTGTCACCCTAAAAAAAGGGGGGAATTGTTAAATATGAATTATTGGTTATTCATTTATTCTTATTACACTTATTATTTCTGTACATTCAGCTCACGGTAAACGTTAGCACCATATAGAGAGAACACGTGCTCTGTGGGACATATATAACACATGATCCACAAGAAGGGTGGCTCTCTTCGGTCACTTCACACACTCCACATAAACTTCAGACGGAATGAACAGCTGTTATGTGAGTTAGCCACATGTTTCTTGAGGAACTTTTACCATACTTTTGACAGAGACAGACGCCACTTACCATTCAGAATCTCAGTAAAGAGGGGGAACAAACTTTGATAAGAACAAATGGACAATCTCTTTGTAGCTATTTCACCTATTTTATGTTTTGCTGCAATGATACTTTTTGGTGGACAATCCAATAAGCCACTACATTTTTTATAAGAAATATCATGACATTTTCTTTAGGGTATCACATCTGGTAAAGAATCCTGAATAAATAAATATACAATATAAGTATTTTTAACAAGGACCAATCAGATCGTCTCTGGATTCCTATGTCACTTCATCAACGTGCATCATAATGACTGGGGCAATTTACTTCCGTGGGCGGAGTTCTTCTACAACAATCATGTGAGTCCTCTGCTAAATTTCCTTTCCAGATTGTGTTCAGTCTCCAACCCAGAATCCCTTTTCCTATCTCTGGGTCATCTGGCATCCCAGCTGCTGACGCCCTTACGAGAGATTTTTCTAAAGTGTGGGGTGACACAAAAACTGCTCTAGAGAGAGCATCGCAGCGTATGAAGAAGCATGCCAATAAGAGATGCCTGCATGCGCCAATCCTTTCAGCATAGGGACAAAGTGTGGCTCTCCTCCAGGTACATCCATCTGAAGATGCCATCCTATAAATTGAGTCCTCACTTCATTGGTCCCTTCGAGGTCTTAAACAAATTAATGCAGTCTCTTATATGTTGAAATTGCCTACTTCTTTGCGTGTGCCAAATTCTTTTCATGTTTCCCTTCTCAAACCGGTTATCTTGAGTTCTTTCTTTAAGGATCTGGTACCACTCCTGATCCTGTCAGCGAGGAGGATGTCTTTGAGGTAGAAAATATTTTGGCCACAAAAAGGGTAAGGGGAAAAGATTTTTTTTTGGTGGATTGGAAAGGCTTCGGACCTGAGGAGAGGTCCTGGGAGCCTAAAGAAAATATCCAGGCCCCTCTCTTACTGGAGAGATGTTTTGCAGGCTTGAAGAAGATGGGGCATAAAGGGGGGTACTGTAACACCTTCGTCCCATTCTGCTTCCCGGTCCTCACCTGTGGCTTCTGGCAGGGACTCCGGTCTCCTGGTTCTCCCGTCCCAAGCTGTCTGCTTCCGCTGCTGCTTCGTGGACTCTGCGCACACCCCGCAAGTCTCTGGGCACGTCTCTAAGGCGCACGCACTCTTGATCTCTTAAAGAGACAGCATGCCATTTTCAAGACAGCTTTCAGCTAATGGCTGAGTGTCTCGTATTATTTCAGGCACTTCTGTCCTTAGGGAGGTCCTGAACAACAAGTGCTTCATGTTGCTAATCCCAGGTTCCCCTATCCTTGTGTCAGTATTCCGCCAGTATCCTGCTAATTCCGTTTGTCTCCTCAGAGTGCCAGCCGTATCTCCCTACGTCTCCTGAGGTGTCACCAGAACCTGCCGCACCAGTGCTTCCCTGCTCCAGGCCACTACCTGACTCTTCTGCCTGCCGTCAGCCTAGTGCTTCATTACCTGCAATATCTGCCAGTCCACCTGTTCTGCTGGGTCAACTTTCACATGTCTGGGGTCTAACTGGAGGTAGCACCTCGTCCCTTGGGCATTCCAATCCGACCCTGTTTGAGAGGTCATACTATGGGTGTCTGGGACTCGCATAGTCACGCCCCCTTAGGAGCCTCCCGGACAGTGGTCTCGAGGTTCCACAAAGTTGCAATAAACGAATGTACACTGCAACATCTGTGTCTCCATTTCCTTTCATTACATTAATAGCCTTGGAAGCTCTATGAGTATTACCGCCCTCCGAGGCTATAAACATTAGCCCCCTCTGCTGCTTACAAAAATTGCATGGGAGCCCATGCCATTTTTTTTTTAGAAAAATAATCTTTTATTATTAAATACATGTACAGTAAGCTGTATCTAAATATTCTATTTGTATTTACTGTATGTAGTCCATCTATCCTGTCGGCTCCTGCAGTGATTGTACTGTACACTGCAAATGAATTACCAGCTTTTCTTCTATCTATCTATGATATATATATATATATATATATATATATGTATATATATATATATATATATATATATATATATATATATATATATACATACACTGTGTGTATATATATCTGCGTGTGTGTGTATGTGTGTGCCGCTGACATCTACAGTGGGGAAAATAAGTATTTGATCCCTTGCTGATTTTGTAAGTTTGCCCACTGACAAAGACATGAACAGTCTATAATTTTAAGGCTAGGTTATTTTTAACATTGAGAGATAGAATATCAAAAATAAATTCCAGAAAATCACATTGTAACAATTATACACATTTAATTGCATTTTGAAGTGAGAAATAAGTATTTGATCCCTCTGGTAAAAAAGACTTAAAGGGAACCTGTCACCCCCAAAATCGAAGATGAGGTAAGCCCGCCGGCATCAGGGGCTTATCTACAGCATTCAGTAATGCTATAGATAAGCCCCAATATATCCTGAAAGATGAGAAAAAGACGTTAGATTATACTCCCCCAGGGGCGGTCCCACTGCGGTCTGGTCCGAAGGGCGTCGCGGTCTGGTCCAGGGCCTCCCATCTTCATAGGATGACGTCCTCTTGTCTTCACGCTGCTCTGTTGAGGGCAGAGCAAAGTACTGCAGTGCGCAGGCGTCGGGCCTCTCTGACCTTTCCCGGCACCTGCGCACTGCAGTACTCTGCTCTCCAGCGGGACCGCCCCAGGGTGAGTATAATCTAACCTCTTTTTCTCATCTTTCAGGATACATCAGGGTCTTATCTACAGCATTACAGAATGCTGTAGATAAGCCCCTGATGCTGGTGAGCTTACCTCATCTTCGATTTTGGGGGTGACAGGTTCCCTTTAATACTTGGTGGCAAGATCCTTGTTGGCAAGCACAGCATTCAGAATTTTTTTGTAGTTGATGATGAGGTTTGCACACATGTCAGGAAGAATTTTGGTCCACTTCTCTTTGCAGATCACCTCTAAATCATTAAGATTTTGAGGCTGTTTCTTGGCAACTTGGATCTTCAACTCCCTCCATAAGTTTTCTATGGGATTAACCCCTTTCTGCCATCTGACGTACTATCGTCGAGGTGACCTGGGACTTAATTCCCAGGGACGGGGTAGTACGTCATAGGCGATCAGCCGCGCTCACGGGGGAAGGGTGGCCGATCGCGGCCAGGTGGCAGCTGATTATCACAGCTGACATCCGGCACTATGTGCCAGGAGCGGTCACAGGCCGCTCCAGCCGGCACATTAACCCCCGGAACACTGCAATCGAAGATGATCACAGCGTTCAGGCGGCATAGGGAAGCTTCCCTGAGACCCTTGGAACAACGCGATGTGATTGCGTTGTTCCGAGCATCTCCTCCGTCCTCCTCCCTGCAGGCCCCAGATCCAAGATGGCCGCGGGGGGCCTTCCGGGTCCTGCAGGTAGGTGGCTTGCAAGTGCTTGAGAGCAGGCGCTGACAAGCCTCCTGCACTGCCTGACAGATCGCTGATCTGACACAGTGCTTTGCAAAGTGTCAGATCAGCGATCTGACACTATATAGTCATGTCCCCCCCTGGGGCAATGTTATAAAGTAAAAAAAAAAATATTAACATGTGTAAGGAAAAAAAATAAATTCCTAAATAAAGAAAAAAAAATATTATTAAAATAAATACATTTCTTTATGTAAATAAAAAAAACAATAAAAGTACACATATTTATTATTGCCGCGTCTGTAATGACCCAACCTATAAAACTGTCCCACTAGTTAACCGCTTCAGTGAACACCGTAAAAAAAAAAAAAACAGGCAAAAAAATATGCCTTATCATCATACCACTGAACAAAAGTGGAATAACACGCGATCAAAAAGACGGATATAAATAAACATGGTACCGCTGAAAACGTCATCTTGTCCCGCAAAAATAAAGCTGCCATGCAGCATCATCAGTGAAAAAATAAAAAAGTTATAGCGCTCAGAATAAAGCGATGCAAAAATAATTATTTTTCTATAAAAAAGTTTTTATTGTATAAAAGCGCCAAAACATAAAAAAAGATATCAATGAGGTATTGCTGTAATTGTACAGACCTGAATAATAAAACTGCTTTATCAATTTTACCAAACGCGGAATGGTATAAACGCCCCCTCAAAAGAAATTCATGAATTGCTGATTTTTGTGAATTCTACAAAAGAAAAATCGGAATAAAAAGCGATCAAAAATTGTAATGTGCCCGAAAATAGTACCAATAAAAACGTCAACTCATCCCGCAAAAAACAAGACCTAACATGACTCTGTGGACCAAATATGGAAAAATAATAGCTCTCAAAATGTGGTAAGGCAAAAACAATTTTTTGCAATAAAAAGCATCTTTTAGTGCGTGACAGCTGCCAAACATAAAAACCGCTATAAAAACCCTCTATAAATAGCAAATCAAATCCCTCTTTATCACCACCTTAGTTAGGGAAAAATAATAAAATAAAAAAATGTATTTATTTCCATTTTCCCATTAGGGTTAGGGCTAAAGTTAGAGGTAGGGCTACAGTTAGGGTTAGGGCTAAAGTTAGGGTTGCGGCCAAAGTTAGAGTTAGGGTTGGGGCTAAAGTTAGGGTTTGGATTACATTTACGGTTGGGATTAGGGTTAGGGGTGTGTCAGGGTTAAGGGTGTGTTGGAGTTAGGGGTGTGGTTAGGGTTGGGATTAGGGTTAGGAGCGTGTTTGGGTTAGGGGTGTGGTTAGGGTTATGGTTAGGGTTGGGATTAGGGTTAGGCATGTGTTGGGGTTAGGGTTGGATTTAGAATTGGGGGTTTCCACTGTTTAGGCGGCACATCAGAAGCTCTCCAAATGCGACATGGCGTCCGATCTCAATTCCAGCCAATTCTGAGTTGAAAAAGTAAAACAGTGCTTCTTCCCTTCCGAGCTCTCCCGTACGCCCAAACAGAGGTGTACCCAAACATATGGAGTAATCAGCGTACTCAGGACAAATTGGACAACAACTTTTGGGGTCCAATTTTTCTTGTTACCCTTGGGAAAATAAAAATTTTGGGACTAAAAAATCATTTTTGTGGGACAAAAAAGATTTTTTTTTTCACGGCTCTGCATTATAAACTGTAGTGAAACACTTGGGAGTTCAAAGTTCTCACAACACATCTAGATAAGTTCCTTGGGGGGTCTAGTTTCCAATATGGGGTCACTTGTGGGGGGATTCTACTGTTTAGGTACATCAGGGGCTCTGCAAACACAATGTGACGCCCGCAGACCGTTCCATCTAAGTCTGCATTCCAAATGGCGCTCCTTCCCTTCCGAGCTCTGCCAAATGGTGGTTCCCCCCACATATGGGGTATCAGCGTTCTCAAGACAAATTGGACAACTTTTGGGGTCCAATTTCTCCTGTTACCCTTGGGAAAATACAAAATTAGGGGCTAAAAAATCATTTTTGTGGAAAAAAAAAGGACTTTTTATTTTCACGACTCTACGTTATATACTGTAGTGAAACACTTGGGGGTTCAAAGTTCTCACAACACATCTTGATAAGTTCCTTAGGGGGTATACTTTCCAAAATGGTGTCACTTGTGGGGGGTTTCCACTGTTTAGGCACATCAGGGGCTCTCCAAATGCGACATGGCGTCATATCTCAATTCCAGTCAATTTTGCATTGAAAAGTCAAATGGCGCTCTTTCCCTTTCGAGCTCTGCCATGCGCCCAAACAGTGGTTTACCCCCACATATGGGGTATCAGCGTAGTCAGGACAAATTGTACAACAACTTTTGGGGTCCAAATTCTCTTATTACCTTTGGTAAAATAAAACAAATTGCATCTGAAGTAAATATATTGTGAAAAATAGTTAAATGTTCATTTTTTTTAAACATTCCAAAAATTCCTGTGAAACACCTGAAAGGGTTATTAAACTTCTTGAATGTGATTTTGAGTTCCTTGAGGGGTGCAGTTTTTAGAATGGTGTCACACTTGGGTATTTTCTATCATATAGACCCCTCAAAGTGACTTCAAATGTGATGTGCTCCCTAAAAAAAATAGTGTTGTAAAAATGAGAAATTGCGGGTCAACTTTTAACCCTTATAACTCCCTAATGAAAAAAAAAAAAGTTGGTTCCAAAATTGTGCTGATGTAAAGTAGACATGTGGGAAATGTTACTTATTAAGAATTTTGTGTGACATATCTCTGTGATTTAAGGGCATGAAAATTCAAAGTTGGAAAATTGCAAAATTTTCACCAAATTTCCGTTTTTTTTTCACAAATAAACTCAAGTAATGTCAAGGAAATTTTACCACTAACATGAAGTACAATATGTCACGAGAAAGCATTGTCAGAATCACCAGGAACCATGTAAGCGTTCCAGAGTTATAACCTCATAAAGGGACAGTAGTCAGAATTGTAAAAATTGGCCTGGTCTTTAACATGCAAACCACCCTTGGGGTTAAGGGGTTAAGGTCTGGAGACTGACTAGGCCACTCCATGACCTTAATGTGCTTCTTTTTGAGCCACTCATTTGTTGCCTTGGCTGTATGTTTTTTTGGGTCATTGTCTTGCCAGAAGACCCAGCCACGACCCATTTTTAATGTCCTGGCGGAGGGAAGGAGGTTGTCATTCAGGATTTTATGGTATATGGTTCCATCGATTCTGCCAGTGATGTGGTGAAGTAGTCCTGTGCCCTTAGCAGAGAAGCACCCCCAAAACATAATGTTTCCACCATGCTTGACAGTGGGGACGGTGGTCTTTGGGTCATAAGCAGCATTTCCCTTCCTCCAAACACAGCGAGTTGAGTTAATGCAAAATACCTCAATTTTTGTCTTGTCTGACCACAGCACCTTCTCCCAGTCACTCACAGAATTATCCAGCTGTTCATTGGCAAACTTCAGATGGGACTGCACCTGTGCCTTTTTGAGCAGGGGGACCTTGCGGGCACTGTAGGATTTTAAACCTTTACGGCGTAATGTGTTACCAATGGTTTTCTTGGTGACTGTGGTCCCTGCTGCCTTGAGATCATTAACAAGTTCCCCCATGTAGTTTTAGGCTAATCTCTCACCTTCCTCATGGTGAAGGACACCCCACGAGGTGAGATTGTACATGGTACCCCAGATCGATGTCGATTGACAGTCATTTTGATTTCTTCCATTTTCTTTCTATTGCACCAGCAGTTGTCTCCTTCTCACCCAGCGTCTTATAGTTTTGTAGCCCATTCCAGCTCTTTGGTCTTGCCCATTTTGTAGAGGTTAGAGTCTGACTGATTAATTTAGTCTGTGGACAGGAGTCCTTTATAAAGGTGACTATGTAAGACAGCTGTCTTTAATGCAGGTAACAAGTTGATTTGGAGCATCCAACTGATCTGTAGGAGCCAGAACTCTTAATGGTTGGTAGGGGAACAAATACTTCCCTCAATATATATATATATATATATATATATATATATATATATATATATATATATATATATATATATATATATATATTTATATATATATATATATATATATATATATATATATATATATATATATATATATATATATATATATATATATATATATATATATATTGTGAGGCTGTGGCCTCTGTTACAGCTAGGGGGTGCTACTTATGCTCCCCAGAATGTGCATGCAGACGGATGAAGTCCATAGGTGTGCATGAGAGTCACGGATTTGCGATCCGGGTTTTCCATGTGGCTGAAGGCCACAGGTTTGTGTGTGTTTAAAAGCCCTGCAGTAAGGCTAGGTTCACATTGCGTTAACAGCAGCCCGTTCAACACATACGTTAACGGGCTGCTGTTAACACAATTGCCAATTTGTCATCGCGCTAGCGCAGATAGAGCATCTGCTAGCTCTATCTGCGCTAGCAGTGACGGACCCGGAAACGCTGCAGCCCGCGTCTCAGGGTCCGTCACTCAATGACGGCACATGGCTAGCGCACGCCCATTGTGGGCGTGCGCTAGCGATGCGTCCGACATTGCATTCAATGGCGGCGTTAATGGACTACGTTACACCACGTTATGCCGCGGTGTAACGTAGTCCGTCTAACGGACGCCAGGAACGCAATGTGAACCCAGCCTAAGGGGTATGGGTGTGTCAGGTGTGCAAGGTGCACGTGTCAGTCTGGTGTGTGCTGCTGTGCAGAGCAGAGGCCTGCAGAGCGCTGGCTAAGTGCATGGAGGCACAGGCCAGCAGAGCCAGCACCCAGGGCAGCTGAATAGCCTGGCACCAGCAGCGTATACAGTGATGCAAGTCGTCCATGGTACTTGTCACGGATGTGGACAGTCCTGTGCCAGGAGGTGGATGTCCTGTGCCCGAAGGAGTCAGATGTGGAGAGTCCTGTGCCCCGAGGTGGATGTCCTGTGCCCGAAAGAAGACTAGCATGTGTAAGGATTGCAAACAGGTGGACATGATGCTCGGCTGCTATCCAGAGGATATCATGGACTGTGTACGACTGTGTGAGTAAAGAGACTGTGATACAGTGATGCAGGACACCCACGAGAACTAGTCAGAGGAAGGCTAGTTTGTGTAGTGTCTGCAACATATGAGGCTTTGTGTATGGAGACGTATGGAGACTGTAATATGGCGTGCGGTCGCCCAGGAAAACTGGACAAGTGAAGTCTGGCATGTTTAGGAACCGCAAATCTAAGGCCATATGATTTGTATTGCTATGAACTGGTGTAAACTGGTTACTGATATTATCCACTGAAGTTATGTGCTTTTATGTGATTTGGACTTTAATGCTGTGAGGAAACACATTAAAAGAGACTTTTGTGTTTGAACTTTGTGGGTCACTGCCTCTTCACTACGTACTATGCTACTACAATCTTACTATATACATACAGTATACATACAGTATGTCCATATGTCTTGGTGCTCTTTTGGTGCTCTTTCTCTGGCCCAATCATATCAGACCTGTTCATAAGGAGAGATAACAAGAACCAATCAATACACCTCGTCCACACACGACTCCGCTCCGTACACCTCATCCATACTTGGCTCCGCTCTGTACACCTCAAACACATGCGGCTCCGCTCTGTACACCTCGTACACACACGGCTCCGCTCCGTACACAGACTGCTCTGCCATGTATACATTGTACACACACAGCTCTGCTCCATACACCTCGTACACACACGGCTCTGCTCCGTACACCTCGTACACACATGTCTCCGCTCCGTACACCTCGTACACACATGTCTCCGCTCCGTACACCTCGTACACACACGGCTCTGCTCCATAGACCTCGTACACACACGGCTCAGCTCCGTACACACACGGCTCTGCTCCATAGACCTCGTACACACACGGCTCCGCTCCGTACACCTCATGCACACACAGCTCCGCTCTGTACACCTTGTACACACACGGCTC